>NC_090923.1:447442829-448067829 GCF_040938575.1 Ambystoma mexicanum | reverse complement strand
CCAAGAACACAGTTTTCCAGGAAAGATGTGTAATAGATGCTGGGTGCATGGGCTCAAAGGACCGGCACAGCCCACGCAAAAACTCCAGCATGGCACCCCTGCAGCGCAGTTGCACCTGGAGAATGCAGTTAGGTACCCCTTAATGGAAGAATGTCTGGGACAACAGATATGGCAACAGACCCTCCGGTCGGATGGTCTGAGGTCGCAGTCGGTTTTTGCACCATACTTGAAAACATTTCTGCTTGCTCTTGTAGGATTTCAAGGTGGACAGAGCCCTAGCCCTGGCCAGGATTTCCTTGCAATCTTGCGGAAGGGACAGAGCCCCGAACTCTAGCAACACAGGAGTCAGACCGTCAGATTGAGAGAGGTCAGGTTGTGGTGTAGTAACACTCCACGATTCCTGGACAGGAGCTACTGGTCTGGGCGAAACTTGATCAGTGTTGCAGATGAGAGGGCAAGGAGGTCTGAGTACAAAAGGGGTCTCTGCCACGCTAGGGCCATGAATATCAGTTTGCACTGATACAGTCTGAAGGTGTGTAGGACTCGAGGCACCAGAGGAATCGGGGAAATGCATAAAGGAACTTCCCTTCCCATGTAAACGCAAAGGCGTCGCCTAAGCTCTCCAGATGGGAGACGTGGCTGGCAAAGGTCTTGCATCGACTGTTGTCGTGGGTGGCAAAAAGGTCAATCTCCGGGGTGCCCCATGTTTGAAACAAGTGAAGCTGGTCGTTGTGCAGTTCCCACTTGTGGCAAGAGTGTAACTCTCTCCTGAGGGAGTCCACCAGAGTGTTCTGAATCCGCGGTAGATGAAGGGGAATGAGAAACATGCCCTGCTGTAGAGCCCAATGCCACATGGTTTGGGCCTCCCAGGAAAGTTGTGGGGACCTGGTGCCTCCTTGCATGCAGACATAAAACCTTGACGTTATGTTGTCAGTGTAAATCCGTACCACTTTTGGCCTCAGTAGGGGGAAGAAAAGACTTCAGGGACCAGGAAATTGGTCATTGCTCCAGCAGGTTGATATGCTGGCTCTTTTCCTCCTCTGACTAAAGGCCCCTGGGTGTGTTGGTCACAACAGTTGGTGCCTCAGCCCTCCAGTAAAGCATCCATTGTAACAGTTGCATGATGTTCTGGCAACCTGAAGGGGGCACCGTGCACCAGATGTTCCCTCACTGACCACCACTGGAGGCTTTGTTTGAAAACTGGTGTTAGACCAATGCGGTCATCCCAGGACCCTGAGGCTTGGATTCAGCAGGCATCCAGGAATTCCTGCACCAGTTTTATGTGTAACCGGCAGTTGGTGATCAACAGGATGCATGATGACAACATCCCCAGCAGGGATTTGTAGTTGTGCACGGTCATTACCTTAGTGCTGTTGAGACAGTGCACCTTGTGAAGACGAGCTGCCACCCTTTCGTGTGAGGGTCTGGCGATGCAGGTTTGGGTGTCGAGGCTTGCTCCGATATAGAGTGCAAGAGTTTGGGAAGTTGCTGGAGAAACTCAGTTGCTGTAGACACTGGATGGTGGTGGCGGTATTGGATTCTGCCAGCTGATAAGAAGGGGTTCTTACAAAACAGCCATCTATATATGGGTAGACATGAACGCCCCTCGCCCACAGGTGAGCCACCACTGGCGCAAGGCATTTGGTGAACACCTGCAGATCAAACATCTGCCCGAATGAAAGGGCTTTGAACTGATAATGTATTCCTGCCACCACGAAGCGAAGGTAGCGCCGGTGCGAGAGAATAGGGATGTGAAAATAGGCGTCCTTGAGGTCAAGGGACTTCAAGACATCTCCTTGTTGTAGCTGGGACAACACCGACTGTAGCGTGACTATGTGGACCGTTTGCGCGTTTTGGAACTTGTTGAGCAACCTCAGATATAATATGTGCCTCCAACTCCCTGACTTCTTGTGCAGTGACTTTTTCCTTAACAGGAAGTAGCAGGAGTCTACTCATGTGCCAAGCACGTCCTTGGGAACCTTCCCCGCTGTGCCTTTTTGCTGCAGAGCTCGCCGTTCCTGAAGCACAAGGTGTCGCAACTTCTCTGGCTTGTGGGCAGGAAGAATGCCTGGTGGATAGTCCATGAACTCCAGCAAGTGGCCCTGCTAGAGGAGGGATAGTACCCATTTGTCAGTCGTGATGTGTGTTCATTTTTCGACAAACCCAAAGTCGTCCTCCCACAGGGATGCTGAAGTAGGAGGACAGGGCCCTGGGCTGGTCATGCTTGTTTGCAGGACTGGCCCCTAGATTGGGAGGAGCCACTGCATTGCTGTAAACCCCTGTAGGACTGGGACTTTTTCCTGTACCGGTCCCCTGATGAGTACATGGTCTTGTAGGAGGAGTAAGACTGGAATGTGGTGTGGTTATCCCATGAAGACCTGCCATAGCGCCCTTTTCCTGTACAAAAGGACTGGTGCCTTTGCTGTGGTGTGCCCAAGGAACAAGCATTTTTTATGGACTGTAAGGCCTCCCCCACCATCTTCCCAAAAAGGACAGATCCGTCAAAGGGCATATCCACAACCCTAGACTGGATATCAGGTCGAAAATCTGTGGCCTTGAGCCATGCCTATGTAGGACCATTCCAGTCGATAGCTGGCAAAAACCAGTGTGGCAATGTCCATAGCTTGATGCCAACTCGCCTTCTTGGAAGATGTCCAAGGCCTCTTGCTTCTCGTCATCCAGCAGGAATTCCAGCAAGAGACCCAATTTGTACCACAGCTCACAATCGTAACGTGAGAGTATGGCAATTGCATTAGCCGCCTTGATAGTCATGGATGCGGTGGTAATGATCTTATTACCGAAGGCGTCAAGGCGTTTGCCTTCTTTGTCTCGGGGGACAGCGCAGGATGGCGATGGGTTAGCCAACCTTTTCCTGGTAACCGTTGAGACAACAGTCTGGTGTGGGTTGGGTTCCATGTGATATAATCGCAGCAAAAATTGCTGTCGTAACAAAATATCGCGGCAAAAATGCCGCCGTTTTTGCGCCGCAGTCCATGTAAAACATGCGGGGGACACCCCCGCAACCCCTGGACCCATTATACCATTTAAGGCGAGCGGGGGACACACCCGCAACCCCCGCTCCCCTTAAATGGTATAATGGGGCACACTTTTACTGGGTCAAACAGCGGCATTTTTGCCGCGATATTTTTTTAATGCAACATTTTTGGTGCGATTATATTACCTGAAACCGTGGGGTGGGTGCAGAGGCAGGTGGCAGTGCTCTCTGGGGCTCTGTACTTTTTGTTGAACCAGTCTTTTTTAGCCGAGGCAGTTGCGAGATGCACCAAGGTGATCAGGCTATCCCATCAGGAGTAGGAGGGAAGGTAGGAGGGGGGTGTGTGTTTTTTTTGTTCGTCAGGATCTGTGGCTGTCCCAGTAACCAACAGCCTCTGCAGTACTGACTGGTGCTTACCCCTCCCGTGGGGGAGAAGAAATGTTATCCATTTCCCTGGAAGGCCCGTGGACGTCTGTGCGAGGTTGCCCGATAGGTTCAGTAACTGGGGCAGGTAGCCGTTGTCGCAAGGGCACCACCAGAGTGGTTAGAGTAGATAAAATGTCCAGTGACATGTCTCTTTGTGGAAGCAGCAATGGTTCTGATAGATTGATGGCTTGAGCTGAATGCCACATGAGTAAAAGTGGTAGCCTGATCAGGCTTGTCTCGCCCCACGATGAACTTCTGGGAGGTGATGGCTGATGTGCCAGCGACAACGGCGGCAGTGACACGATGGCCTCCTCCTCCACATCTGATTGGGATAGACTTGGCTCTGACACCACAATACAATCCAGCAGCAAGGTCACACCAAGGTTAGGGAATGATGTCCGAGGACGAGCCCTTAATGCAGACACTCTGCTGGAGGGTGTGTGAGAGGCGCCAGTGACAATGGCAATGGTAACAATGGTATGGAAGGGACCACTTTTGCCTGTCAATGAGGTCAGCGACGGTGTCAACAAGGTTATCACATCTGTGGGTGTAGATGCCATTGACAAAATCCTCATGGTTGTTGATGTATTTTGGTGATGGCACGGTAGTCGTGGTCATTGATGGCTTTGACAACGTTGTGACGAGTTAGTTGTGGCCAACGATGGCTTAATTGACTGGGTGCCATTGGACAGCATGGATGGCTTGGGGTAGATGACCTGGAGTGAGGCTTGGTCATCAACGACGACGGTCTCAATGCTAATTTCGACGATGAGCCTGTTTTGGACCTTTAAGGGCCACCAGACTTTGACGTGGACTTAGAAGACGCCACCTCCCTAGAGCGATGGAAAAGGCCTTGGCTCCCCTCCTCGCTGACACTCCTTGGGCACCGACCTTTGGTGAATACAAATCCTTGAGTGAGGATCTGTGCTCGTCTCTGGAGGTGTCTTTATGCCCGTTCTTGCTGGTGGCCTGGATTTTATGTGACCTAGACTTTTTACTGGAGGTGGTTCGCTGGGCCATCCTGCCCTGCCCTAATGAGGCAGGACTCCATACTAAAGCAGAGTCAAAGGCGCAGCCGGCATCCTCAAGGCACGCAATGAGATGGGGACGATCCCTCAGCGACTTCTTGGAAAACAAATGGCAGATTTCACAGTCCTGGATGACATGGGGAGGATGAAGGCAGCAGATTCATTGTGGTGATACTCCACGTAGAGATTCTTCAGTCCACAGCGGGCACAGGCCTTGAACAGGCTCTTCCTCATGGGTTCCGCCATGAGGTAGGCCCAACTGCGCAGACAAAGCATCGAAGATTACTGTAGGCAGGAACGGTCCACGAAGGTAGCACGGTTGCCGCTAACGCCGGTCATCGAGTAGATGTCCAGAAATATTGTTTTTTTAAACTGCTCTATGCTACCGAGGATTCCCAGAATAACGACAGGGAATATTCACAGCATTTGAATCTATGAAGGATCCAATGCTGGAGAAAGTAACATTTAAAATACTCCATTTATGGAAGCCATCAGTTGATTCAAAGGATAAGCCATCACTCCCCTACCAAGAAAGGACCCATATGTTCCTGCCTCTGGCCAACAGAGATAACGTGTCTTAATTAATGGAGGAATGACAACTCTTAATGAAAGGAAACCGCAATGTGCACTAGGGCAGAGTGAAGAAAGGGTGCAATGGGTGGTGTCCCTCGCCTTTGAAAACCCAGAACCTTGGCCTACAAAATAGCAGCCATTTACGGTAGGAAGGCAGCAGGGAGGGGGGGGGAGAGAAGGTAGGGTTCAGGAGGTGAAACTCCCGATTTAAGGGGCAATGGCAAGCAGGGGACAAGTTTCCAGGAGGGATTGGTGGTGAAATGCGAAACCCTTCAAAAATTTGCAAAAATTGAAGGGCGCACCAAAATGGCTGGAGAAATTATTATTTTTTTTTTAAATAAAAAAAATGTTTTTAAAAAATATCACATGGAACCCTCTTACCTAGACCATAGACACTTTTTTTGATCAAACATTCTCATGATGCCCTCAATTAACAGGACACAGTAATTGCAGCCAGGGCTGAGACAGCTAGTCAAAGGCTGGATTATGTAAATGAACTTCAATAAGCACCCAGCCTTTGAAGATTCCTACCTACTCACAAGCCAATGTAATCATTATCTTCAAGGCCTTAGTAGGACTCCGGATTCTGCCCTCAAGGAACAGTGGCTGAAATCCCACCCTCAGTTAAACGTGCCCATATTTCCTTCCAGATTTCTCCTCTCTAGAACCTGGCTGTTCAGGGATTAGGGTAGTAAATAGAGGGGCTTTGCACCCTGTGTTCTCTTGGGCATGGTTTTTAGATGCCTTGGCTCACCAGGATACCCTGGAAGGATCAAACGTCTGATACCAGCTAAGCCATAGACAGGCCCTGTATCCTTAAGCACTTTGCACACAAGCACAAACCTAGGGTTTTGGCACCACATCACTGTATCACCCAACAAAACTCCTTGTGGAGGGCGATCTTATCAAGAAAGCTCCCCAATACTTGCATCCAAATCGCATCTAGGAACTCCTGGAGAGCTCTCATGTGAAGTCTGCAGCGGCGAACAAGGCTGATGCAGGAGGACATCATGCCCAACAGTGACTTGATGGACCACACCATCTAAGCCAATGACAAGCGCTGCACTTTGCCTTGTATGGCCCTCATCCTCTCCTCTGAGGGAGACGCCAAATACATCACTGTGTTAAGTCAGGCACCTAGGAACAGCACGTCCCGATATGGCATCAAGTATGACTTTGGATAGTTTATGGAGAACCCCCAACTCTGTCAGCGGACGTATGGTCCTCGATGTGTGTTCGCTTTCCAGAGTGTGCGAGCAGGAATGCACCAGCTAGTCGTCCAGGTAAGGATATATGTGGATGCCTTGTAGACGAGGATTTGTCACCACTTGGGCCAGGCAATTCGTAAAGACCCTCTAGGCTGACTTCAGGGCGGAGCCTTGAACTGGTAGTGCTGACCCTGAACCATAAATCATAGAAACTTGCAGGGTTTCTCGTGAATGGGGATTTGGAAGTAGGTGTTCTCCAGATCCAAAGACCTCAGAAAATCCCAATCCCCCAGTTGACTGAGCACATGCTGCAACGTGACCATCTGGAACTTTAAGAGACTTATAATACTTTTGAGACTATCAATACTTGTTGAGACGATGTAGATCCAGGATCGTCCTCCAACTCCCCGTTTACTTTCGAATCAGAAAATATCTGGCGTATACTCCGGATTCCTGGAGACGTTGGGGCACGGGTTGTATTTCCCCTTTCTGTAACCTGGCCCGCATCTCCTGCAGAAGCTGTGGTCCGTGCTGTTCTTGTCGCAGTATCGGCAGAATACGAGGACACCTGTGTTAGAACTCCAAGGTGTGCCCCTGTCCGAGAGAGCGTCCAGCACCCATCTGTCCGTAGTGAATTTTTTCCACTTTTTCCATGTGCTGACAAACTTCACCAGCCAACCTCCCACTGGGGTGCATAAATGGCGACCTGAGGTCACGGCGGGTTCAGGTCTGCTTGGGGGTATGAGTTCTGTCCTGAGTGCTGCGCCGACGCTGTCCTCAGCTGCCTTGAGAGCGACCCCTGTATGCTTCTTGCATTGAGGAGCATGAAGGCTGCCGGTAGGGGATATTATAGCCCTTGGAAGATCTGCCGGGTTTTCCTCTGGATGAGGAAAAGGATGACAGCCGTTGTTTCTGTAAGGTTACCAGGGAGCACTCCGTCTCTTTGTCGGCTTTTATTGCTTGCAAAGAGTCGTCGACTGCCTTGCCAAAGAGGTTTTCCCCATCAAATGGCAAATCCAGTACCTTAGCCTGAACATCCTTGCAGAAGTTTGCTGCCTTCAACCAACCTTGCGACGCAGGGAAACCCCGTTCTCCATCTGGCGGAAGCCATGTCTGCAATGTCCACTGCCACGGTGATGGCATGGTCCGGGGCCACTTCACCTTCTTGAAAAAGTTCTAGTGTCTCAACCTTCTTGTCCTCGGGCAGGAAGCCTAGAATAGGACCCAGCTTGTCCCATAGTTCCCTATCATATCAGGACAAAATGGCTAGGGCGTCAGCTACCTTGATGGTAGGGGCTGTTGCATAAATTATCCTCTTGCACATTGCCTTCAGCTTCTTCCCCTCCTGGTCCAGAGGTACCATGGCTGCTGATAATGATGGATTCGCTGAGTGCTTCCTGGCTGCAGCCGAGACCGAGTCGGGTGAGGGCTGAGACCTTAAGCACCTGGGCGCTGAATCTGGTATGCTGTACTTTTTCTCCATTCTATCACGCTTGGGCGGGGCCATACTCTGGTTCTTCATTAGCACCATGCCAGAGGTCGTCCAGAAAGGGAAGGGACATGATGGTCTTTCTTCTCAACTCGCTCCGCTGGTACAGACACCCTTCTTTCTTAGTCTCCTCAGGAACCAACTGAAACAGCTCAGAGGCCCTTGACATCATGGAATGAAAAGATCCAACTTCGTCCGGTGGGGAGGCCCTATGGGGCTCGTCCGTATGTGGCATTTCTCCATCAGGCATGATAAAGTCTTCATCCACGTCGGGGCCCGTAGCCGTGGTAGCCATGTCCATGCCTGTGTGCAGAGTCGGGGCCCGGGTGGGGTGATGTCACGGCAAGGTGGCGGAGGGATCGGATAAAGCCAAGGACCAGCACCCCCCTTAGACTTTCTGTTACGGAGGGGCATGCTCAACTTCAGAGGCTCTTGAGGGTCCCGTGGAGACGTAGGTCCCGGTGCCGGGGGCATCCTTTGCTAGATTTCTGTGACCATTGTGTGAAGTCGTTCGAATATCCAGCAACACGTCCCTCGGTCTTGGGGCAAAAGGAGCCAGTGGCGTAGGGTCTGGGCTGATGCGTCTTTCTTGCGAGCAGGGAACTTAGGTCCAACGTCCCCAATCCGCCCCTTCTTGATCCGTGTAGTAATATTCAAGCAGATTGTCCCCCCCATCCCCCTTGTCGGAACTTGAGTAAATATGCTTCAGCCTATCTAGAGCAGCCAGCAGGGTCCACATACCAGGAAGATTCCACCAGGAGTCAGTCAGTCAGTCAGTCAGTCAGTCAGTCTCTCTCTCTCTCTCTCTCTCTCTCTCTCCCTCCCCCTCCCCCCCCACCCACCCCCACCCCCACCCCTCCTCCCTTCCTCCCTTCCCCCCCCCGGGGTAAGGACACCCGTGGGGTGGTCGCGGCAGACACTTCCTTCACGGAACCACTCTCGTTCTGTGCTGTCGTCAACTTAGTCAATGATGTGCTCGTCGAGGCCCTCTTTGACAGCGCTGTCATTGACTCAGTGGACCTGGCACGCCGCAAGGTCTTAGTTAGCTTTGACAAGTCCTGTGTGTACGCGTCGCTCATCAGTTTATCTGCCCGCAGACAAACAGTTTGGACAGGGTTAGGGACTTTCTCTTCAAAGAGGCCCCTTTCGTTGGCAGGCTCACCATGGAGGCTGATGGCGATGGCCTTCTGCCCGACTCAGGATCAGCATCAGCAGCAAACCCAGCAGAGCCAGGGTCACAGAGCTTGGTCTTCTCTTGGACCCTGCGAGCCGGGCATCCTCAAAGGATCCCAACCTCCTCCCAAAGGGAGTTCGCTCTTTGCACTGGCCGATCTTATATGAGGCCTTACTCTGCCCCGAGGCCGACTCAGTGGCCTTGCTCGACTTGAGCCACGCTGACAGTCTGCTGTAGCAGGCTTTCGTGGTTTTCTTTGAGAAACCATGGCACACCTTGCATCTTACTCATCGTGGTTCGGATGCAGGCAATATAAGCATTTATGATGCCGATCTTCCAATAAAACGTTCCTTAATCTACACTTCGCGCAGAGTTTGAAGAGGCTTCTGCTTTCCTTCTTCTCCTCAGTCATGGTTGAAAGGTATGAAGTAGGCCCTTGGCTGGGCCTTCCTGAAACTTCGATGACGATCTGACAATGGATGAAAATCTTCGCCTCTGTCCTTCGACGAAGACGATCAAGCAAAACAAATAATTGGTCAAAATACTAAAACTTTTAATGGAAAGAAATTCAAAATAGAATGAAAATAGCTCGGAGAGCAACTTGAGTACTCCCAACACTAAAGCATGTGGTAAAAATCTGAAGATGGCCACCAGGGGTGGGCTTAAGGAGAGAGCTGTCATTGGATGGGGCAGTATGACCCTGAGGACAGTGATTGGTTTAGAGGAGAAATACAGTTTTAATGTGAAAGTGAAACATTTTTCTTTTACCAATGATTCCCAGCCTTACGGGGAATATTCATGAGCATGTGAGTCCATGCCAGACCCCATGCTGGAGAAGATCTCCTACCAGCGTTGAGGGTGGTTAGCGAGTGTGCAGACCAACAAGGAGTTGCAGCACCAGCAGTTCTCACCAATGTTACTGGCCCACGCATTCTAGACAGAGTGATTGAGTATCCGTGGTGAGGCACTGCTTCTGGCACCACGTGAGTCCACAAAATTGGATTTATCTAGTACGGCATGGAAAGGTTTGCGTCACTTACCTGTAACTATTCTTCTCCAGCAGGGGTCTGGCAAGGATTCACATGCTCATGAATATTCCCTGTCAGGCTGGGAATCCTATGTAACTGTATTTCTCCCCTAAACCAATCACTGTCCTCTGGGTCATACTGACCCCGTCCAATGACAGTCCTCTCTCTAAGCCCCTCCTCTGGCAGCCATCTTCAGATTCGGTAAGCACGTTACGTGGCAGTATGACCAAGAAAAGCTGCAGAGGGGCCAGAGGGAGGGTTTGCATGGGAATCCATGCCAGACCCATGCTGGAGAACAATAGTTACAGGTAAGTAATCTAAACCTTCTCCATCATGGGCTCTGGCATGGATTCACATGCTCATGCATAATGAATACATAGCAGTACCACATTACACAACCACGGGAGGTAGCAAGGCTCAATGGAAATAATTAACTCTTACCTCCGGAACACACCCACCTCAAGCGAACAGGTTGCATAGCCCTGCTTGGCTGACTCTGGACTCCTCCCTGGAATTCTTGTCGACGCAGTAGAACTTCGTGAAGGTGTGCGTGGGCCTCCATGTAGCAGCCTGCAGATGTCCAGCAGGGGCACACCATACAGGAATGCAGTCGTCACAGCGATCGCTCTGGTGGAGTGGGCTCTCGGACGGCCAAGCAGCAGTCGGTAAGCCAACAGATGACAGTGCGTGATGCAACCGGTGAGCCACATTGAAATTGAAGCCTTGGACAAGGCTTTCCCATGGTTCACAGAACCAAAGTTCATGAACAGTTGTGAAGTCTTCCGAAAACTCTTTCTACGTGTCACGTAGAAATTTAGGGCACAAGCAACGTCCAGCAAGTGCAAGGCCCGTTCCACCGGCGACAAAGGTTTTTGGGAAGAAAACAGGTAGCACCAAAGGCACGTTCAGGTGGAATTCCGACAGACCCTTTGGCATGAAAGAGGGGCGCGTACGCAGTTCCACTCTTCATTCGTAGAAAGTCAGATAAGGGTGGTTGCAGGACAGGGCCGGGATCTCACCTACCTGCCTGGCAGAGGTGATGGCCACAAGAGAAACTTGAGCAGGCCTGATGGATAGGCTCAAAGGGGGACCCTGTTAGCCTCGTCAGAACCATGTTGTGTTCGCATGGCGGGGCAGGGGCCTTCACCAGTGGGAAAGGATCCGAAAAGTCCTTTGAGAAACTGCTTGACGAGTCTGTGGGGCCAAAGCAAGGATCTTGTTGGGGATCTGGTGTAGCGGGAGATAGCAGTCGGATGCAACTTGATGGAGACGTGCGCCAGGCCAGCCTTTGGCAAGGATAGCAAGTATGGAAGGATCTCTGGGGTTGTGACAATCGGAGAGGTAATCTTCTGCGACTGGCACCATGTAGCAAAAGGCTTTCACTTATGGCTGTAGCCCTTTAAGGTAGACTATGCCCTGGCCTTGGCGAGGACCTCCCTGCAGTCCGCTGGCAACTCAACCTCCAAACTCTAAGGCGGCAGGAGCCAAGCCGTCAGGTTCAGCAATCCTGGGTTGTGAGGAAGGATTGCAGCTCCCTCTCTGTTGAGAAGATCCGGAACAACCAGCAACTTGACTGGAGGAGACGCTGATAGGCTGAGACGGTCAAGATACAAAATCTGTCTCAGCCATGCTGGGGTGATAAGTATCATCTTGCTTTGACTCTTTCCGAGTGTGTGGATGACTTGTAGCAGGAAAGGGAACAAAGGAAACATGTACAGAAACAGCCCTTCCGACAGGAAGGAGAACGCATCCCCCAGGCTCCTCAGCTGGTGGAATCTACTGGCAATCTTCTGGCATTTGGAGTTCACCACCGTCACAAACAGATCGATCAGGGGTTTGCCCTATTTGATAAACAGGCAGTTCACCTGATCCGGACAAAGCTCCCACTCGTGGCAGGAGCGCAGTTCCCTGCTGAGGGAGTCTTCAATGGTGTTCTGGACTCCTGCCAGGTGAAGAGGGACGCGGAACATGCTCTGTCCGACGGCCCAGGCACACAAGCCTTGCGCATCCTTAGAGAGCGCCGGGGATAGAGTGCCCCTTTGCTTCCTGATGTATAACATGGTGGTGGTGGTGTTGTCCTTGACGATCCTCACCACCTTGCCTTTCAGAGACGGTAGGAATGATTTGAGGGGCCAGAAGACAGACTGTAGCTCCAGGATGTTGATATGCAGATCTTTGTCCTCTGCACGCCATAGGCCTGTGACTGGCAGATGTCCGGTGTGCACTCCCCAATCTTCCAGGGAGGCGTCCGTGGTGACCATCTCCTGGTATGGGAGGTTTTGAAATCCTATGCCTTGGGGGATGTTCGAGTGGACACCCCACTACTCTATCGCCCGCCAGAACTCTTCCTTGCGAGAGGTATTGTCTGTTAAGCTTCCAGACACCTGTATCCAACAGGCATCCAGGAATTCCGGAAGAGGGTCACATTTAAAACCTGCTGAGACAGACGAGGTAGATGCAGGATGACATCATGCCCAGTAACGACTTGATGGGCCGAACCATGACCGTCTTCGTCAACGAGTCATTGCACCTTCCCTTGAATGGCTGCTAGCCTCTCCTGCGAAGGCGATGCCAGGCAAGACACTTTTTTTGAATCTGGTGCCTAGGAACAGCACGTTCTGCAATGGCATTAAGCAGGACTTTGGATAGTTGACAGAGGATCCCAGATCCGTCCATAGTTGGACGGTCATCTCAGTGTTTCTGTCAGCCAGTTCCCACGAGCGGGCGCGTATCAGTCAGTCATCCAGGTACGAGTATACGTGTATGCCCTGTAGACGTAGATGGCAGGTATTTCATGAACACTCTTGGGGCAGACGTCAAGCGGAAGGGTAGGGCCTTGAACTGGTAGTGCTAGCCCTGCACCGCGAAACGTAGGAATTTCCGAGGTTGCTTGTGAATGGGGACGTGGAAACAGGTATCGTCCAGGTCCAACAACGTAAGAAGTCTCCTTTCTCCAGTTGGCCAAGCATGTGTTGCAACGTGACCATCCTGAATTTTTGGGACTTTAAGAATTTGTTCAGAGGCTGTAGGTCCAGGATGGGGCTCCAGCCCCCAGTCTTCTTTCTGACTAGAAAGTATCTAGAATAGACTCCGGAGCCCCAGAGCCTTTGGGGAACTAGCTCTTTCGCCACTTTGTGCAGCATGGCTAATACCTCTTCCCGAAGCTGCAGGATGTGCTGCTCCTGACAGGGAATAGGCAGAATACGAGGACACCCGCGTTGGAACTCCAAGCTGTGCCCCTGGGCGAGAGTAACCAGCACCCATCTGTCAGCGGTGATCTTTCTCCACTCGTCGACGAACCTCGTCAGCCGGCCTCCCACTGCGGCGTACGAGTTGGGGCCCGACATCTTGGCCGGTTCAGGCATGCTTGGGTGCCGGCGTACTGCTCTGCGGGGGACACGGTCCTCTGCTACCATAGGCCTGGGAAGCG
Organism: Ambystoma mexicanum; assembly: GCF_040938575.1. Lineage (NCBI taxonomy): Eukaryota > Metazoa > Chordata > Amphibia > Caudata > Ambystomatidae > Ambystoma > Ambystoma mexicanum. The sequence continues at coordinate 448,054,478 of NC_090923.1, read as the reverse complement.
GATTATCTTCAAGTTCCTGATCCTGCCCACCACCTTGTGAACCAGCGTTGTGGGTGGGAATGCATATGTCCACATCCTGTCCCCTCTGGTGTAAGGCCCCTAGAGAGTTGCATCCCCTTCCTCCCCAGGACGCAAATTGCTGACATGTCTGTTTACCGTCGCAAAAAGGTCTGTGGTGGGGGCAGCCCCATCTGCTGAACACTTACTCTTCCATTCAAGTGCCACTCGTAATTGTCAGCAGCCAGGCGACTGAGTGTCTGTTTCCAGGTTGGATTCTCCCAGAAGGTGAACCACGGAGATCCGCACCTCCTGACCGATAGCCCATTCCCAGATTTCCAGGGTGAACGAGCACAGCGGCGGGGATCTGGTGCCCACCGTTTGATGATATAGTACATGCAGGTCGTGTTGTCTGTCTTAATGCACACAGAGCTGCCCTTGATTGGCCCTCAAGTCCTTTCTCCCGGCCCACCAGATTGCCATAAGTTCCTGCCAGTTGATGTGATTCTGCCTGTCGGCCTGGGTCCAGGGTCCATGCACCGAGTGTGTTACCAGAGTGGCTCCCCACCCAAAGAGGGAGGAGTCTGTGGTAATGGTTTACTCTTATGGGGGAGGGGTGGACGAATAGGCCTGCCAACCAAGATGTTCTCCTCCTACTGCCACCATTTGAGATCGTGGTCCAGATGTTTCAGGATGGGACATGGGCCCCCTGATGGCTCGACTCCTGATACCAGGACTCCGCAAAATGCAACTGAAGCCTCCTCATGCAGTCTGGTGTACGGGACTGGCAGGAGGCATGCTGCCAGCATGCCCAGAAGGTGTTGATACCACCAGGCGTGGTGATTGACCTGCTGCGGAAATGGGAGACGGCAGTCCGAATCGCTGTAACCATAGCCCCAGTGGGGAATACCCTGCTGCCGTGTGTCCCACAACATGCCTAGAAAAACTAGTGTCTGTGTAGGGGTGAGATGAGATTTCTGGTAGTTGATTAACAACCCCAGGTCAAATAGGGTGACAATGAGCCTGTCTGCTGAGGCTCTAACCTGCTCCGGAGACTATGCCCTGACTAACCAGTCATCAAGGTACAGATAGACATGCTGCCCCTCTGACCTGAGGAGAGCTGCCCCCGCATTCATGAGCCTCGTGAAGATTCTCTGAATTTAACACAAAGGGCAGAACCTTGTACTGGAAATGCAGGCCCAGGACCTGGAACCTGAGAAATAGGAATGTGTAGATACGTGTTCTTCAGGTCTAGTGAGCACATCCAGTCTCCCCCACACAGTGTCTCGGCTATAAGCGCTGGCGTCACCACCTTAAACGTCTGCAGGGGTTGGTAAAGATTCAGAGAAGACAAATCCAACACCACTCACAGGCCCGCCTGGTTCTTCTTTGAAATAGTAAAGATGAAGGAGTAAAAGCTGTGCCCCTGCTTGGGGCGGCCTCCTCTACCGCCTCACTCTCTGAAAGGGAGCGAATCTCTGCTAGGAGTGATGGTGTCTGATCTAGGGGAAGAACTCGGGAGAGAAGAAGGAAGAGGTAACAGGAAGCCCCAGGACAACAGATGACCCATGCGTCCATGAACTTTGCCGCCAAGCCTGGCTGTGCAGAGCCAGCCTGCCCCCAACTGGGGTGCCGTGGAACTGAAAAGAACTGTCATTGAAACTTCTGGTCAGAGGCTGATCAGTTGGAAGGGGACGGGGAAAGAAAAAACTAAAAAAAAAAACACTTATTTGAGGCTTTGTGGTGTTTTCGCCAGTGCTGACTGGGAGATGCGTCAGGCTGCCTGACTTTGCTGTCCTGGGACCCGCGGAAACCGCCAAAAGATTGCCCCTTGTCTGTGCAAGACTGTGCCTGTGAGAAATGCTTCACGCTGCTGGCTTGGTACAAATCGTCAGTGACTTGGCAGTCTGAGAGCTTGCTCTTTCTCTTGTCCAGCTCTTCATCAGTTGTGGAGTGGAAAGGTTCACCCCCTTCAAAAGGGAAGGTCCAGGATTCTATCCTGGACATCTGGGAACTTGGTAGCCTTTAGCCAGGACGTGTGCCTTGTGTCCGCTGCGAGACAGATCGTTCTGTTAGCCGTGTCGATGTGGCCTACCGTGGCCTCCATAATATCCTGTGCGACAATTTTCGCCTCAGCTAGGCCTGCTTTGAATGAGGCTTGCTTCTCCTTACGGATGTCAGGTAGGTAAGTCTGCAATTTCCCTCCACAGGCGCTGATAAGCCAAAGCCTGGATGGCGTCTTCGTTGGCCTGCCTGAGGTGTAGACCAGCATTAGAGTAGACCTTGTTGCCGAATTATTCAAGAGTCTTTTCTTCCTTGTTCAAGAGGGCTACCATGGCAGTACTAGATGAGGAGGCCTGGGGCTTGGCCTACATGGATGCTGCAGCGATAACAGATGACAAGAGGTTGCGGGTGGGTCAAGAGTAGCATGTTGTCCCCCTCGGCTCGTCTGAACTTAGCATCCAGATTTTTGTTAATTTGTTAACTGGTTGCGTGCCGTGTGGCTTGAGCCACCCTTCTTGGCCAAGGCATGCACATCCTTCTGTAGTATGATGCCAGACCTTGCCTCCGCCCTGATGCTTAGGACCTCCGCCAGTACTCCTGCCTTCAGGTATTCCGACAGGCCAGCAATCCTGCCATGGAAGGCTTTTGCCGAGGAAGGTGTGACCTGCTCCTCCTCGTCTGTGTCCTGCTGGTCATCTGCCCCGGGACGGGTGACACCAGCATCCTTTAGAGGTGCTTCCAGTGTGGGGGTTTGCATCTGCACCAGGGCTACTGGAGCCTCTGGAACGGGCTGCTGCAGAGGTGGAGCTGGAGGCAGGAGCATGGGCTGTACTGTGGTGGGCTGCACGGGCGAAGCCGGAGGCAACATGTCCTTCATAATGCCCTAGAGGATGGAGACCACATGAGACATGAATTTGTCAAAAAAACCTGTTCTCACAAGCTGGCAGAGTGCGATTTTGCATCAGAGGTGGTGGTGGTGGTTAATACGTCTGCTGCCTCCCCAGCCTTTGTCCGTACATGAGGTCACTGGACCTGGAACCCGAGATGTTGGGGTATGACATGGTCCAGGTGACTGCCGTCATTGGTACCCAGTCTGCCCTTGGAGTAAAGCTTCTCCTCTGTCAATCGCCTGGCTGACGGGCCTATATGCCTGCCTGTGTAGGTTCCCGCCTTTGAGGATCGGAAGTGACAGCCATCTTGTCTCGTGTTGCTGCCATTTTGTCTGTGTCTTAAGCATGCAAACCTGTAGCCGGTGTGTTCCCGGGCTCTGCCTGAAAGCATTTCTGCACCGGCTCTGCTCCACCCTGCACCTCAGGTGTACACCCGGTAGGCTGTGCGCCCTTGGCCTTCTGGTAGTGCTGGCCATGTGTATGGGTGCCCCCTCAAGTAAGGACCCGGTATCAGGGCAAGGCCCCTCGGGAGAGTCCCAACAGTGGAAGAGCTCATAGGCCCTCGGCTGTGGAACTGGTAGGGCGCTTGGAATCCTCGGCTGTGAGGCCGGTAGCTGTGTGAGCCTCGGTGCTCCCTGAGCCGGTGCGAGGGCCGGTTGACCTCTCCCACCAGAGAGATTCCCCGGGAAGGAGTCACCTCTGTGGGGTGCTATGGAAAATAAGGCATCTACCTTCTTTGTCTTCCTCCAGACGTAGTCCTTGATGTTTTGTGGAGGAGTCTTGTAGAACAGCTCTCTCCAAAGCGCGGGCCAGTGTTTAAGCGGCCTGGGCGTGAGAGCGTTGCACACGGAACACCAGTCCCATCTGCGGTCTTCACCAAGACGACAGAGTGCGTGCAGGTCTGCTGTGGGGAAGGAACCGTTGCACGATGGGCACCTGTTAAAGCCTGTCGAAGCAGACATGCACCGGGGACAAACTAGGGCACCAGTGGACAGTCTTCCCAAATCTGTAAAAGAAAGGATGCCGGGGAAAGCGTGTGGAATTACGAGGCTTGAAGCCTCACCCAGAAGTGCTGGTGGTAGCGGTCCATTCCAGTTGATGAAGAAAAGGGGACTGAGGTGTGGCGCCGGTGGGTGGGGTTAAGGGAGCCGCACGTGGCACTACATTTAAAGGGGAAATGTCTTTCTGGTGGAAAAGAGGTTCCGTTCATGTCCCTCACAAGGAACATCCCTACACAGGATGGAGGAAAGGGGACGGGCCATAGGAATACCTAGCCATATCTCACACTCTACCTCCCTATAGTTCGTGTGTCTTGTCCTCCACAAACACATTAAGTAGCCCGCATTTGGTGCAGGGCTTGAAGAGGGACCTTCCCTCTTTCTCCTTCGTCATGGTGGGAGGGCACAAAACAGGCCCAAGATGGCCTTCAAGAATCTTTGATGATCTTTGCCGTTGAGGGGCACGGAACTTCACTGCCAATGGATCCCCGCTATCGGCAGATGAATAAAAGAGCATACAGGCTTTTGAAAGAACAAAATTGAACTTTTTCTGTGGAAAAGACATACAAATAGTTCAGAGAGCAACTTGAGGCCTACACTGAAGCGTGCTGTAAAAATCAGAAGATGACTGCCAGAGGAGGGGCTTAGGGAGAGGACTGTCATTGGATGGGGCAGTATGACCCAGAGGACAGTGATTGGTTTAGAGGAGGAGAACAACAAATTACTTACCCCATGTAACCTTCTTTCGACTGGATGTTCCTGCCACATATTCCTCATCTTTGATATCTCCAATGTCCAGCTTCAGCTGCTTCGGGGGAAAAATGTCAGCAGAGGGCGCTGTGCCTCGATGCAGTCGGCTAGATGTCCCTCAAGGGCCTCCGTCTCAAGGATGTCATCGAAGGCATATATAGCACCCGCAGCGCCCGTTGGCTTCAGTTCTGTTTTTTCATGTCATTCTCAAGTAGAACTACCTGCATCAACACAGGTTTGACCGTGCTAGGCTCTGAAGGAGCGAAAGCTGTAATAGTATGCGAAATTCTACTGAGGGGTAGGCTGGGTGGGCTTTGAGGAATACGTGGGAGGAACATCCAGTCGAAAGAACGTTCCCAGGGGTAAGAAACCTGTTCTTATCATGGATTGTGTCCTCCCATGTATTCCTCATCTTTGATAGACTCCCAAAGCAGTGTTTGTTTTGGTGGAGGGAGTAAACATTTTGCCATCAATGGTTTCCATGAACAGAATGGAGGACCGCTTTTCCAAATCTTCCATCCCAACTGAGGGTAGAATCAAGGCAGTAATGCTTACTGAAAGTGTGTATTGTAGACCACATAGCTACCTCAGAAATGTTTTAATAGGAACACTTCTTTGTAGAGCAGAGGAAGTATGGACTCTCAAGCCTTCTGGAGGATCCTTGCATGCCAGCCTGTAGTATTCTGAAATAGCTAGAATAATCCATCTGGATATGGTCTGCTTTGTTATAGCCTGACCCAGTCTATGAGCCGTCTAACCTATGAATAGTTGGTCATCCAGATGAAGTTTTGACAACCTTGAAATGTAGGGGCTCAGAACCCTTCGTGGATCGAGCCTGTGCAACCTCTCCTCTTCCTCCTCCTCCTCCTCCTCCTCCTCCTTGCAATTCTTGCCTGAATGCTTCCCATTCAGCAGGAGTGGAGGCCTTAGTGGGACAGGATATAGCTCTCAGGAGAGGAGTCGGACGAGGACAATAAGTAGGTGATTTATGGTGCCTCTTTAACAAGGAGTGGTGGAAGCCACTCCTTCACCTGGACCTTTTTTGCCTTCTTTCTTCAAGGAGAATTGCCTCTCGCTTCGTCAGAAGGTTTCTTCGATGGGCTAGTTGATGGGGATTTCTTTGGGAATCTACCTGCCACCAATTTCCCCTTATGCTCCTTCAGAGCTTTTAGAGTCATCGATTGACACTTTGAACAGGCTGAGGTCTTGTGCTCCACATCGAGACACCACAAGCATACTCAATGCGGATCGGTCAGCAACATCTTGACATCGCAGTCTTGACACTTTTTAAACCCAGTGTTCGGGATAGTCAGTGTCGAAGACTAAAACATTTTTGGATATTTCTCGAGGAAATACTGAAGCTCGCCGTAGTTCTCGATGCATAAGCTTACTCGGAAAAACTGAACTGAAGCCAACGGGCACTATGCGTGCTATATATGCCTTCCATGACATCGTCCTCGAGACTCAGGCCCTCAAGGGACATCAAGTCGAATGTAGCAACACACAGCGCCATCTGCCGAAAAAAACAATTCCAAAGCGGCTGAAACTGGATATTAGAGATATCAAAGATGAGGAATTGCATGGGAGCACACAATCCATTCGAAATACAGTTTTAAAGCGAAAGTGAAACGGTCTTTTCTTTTACAGAGGATTATCAGCCGGACGGGAATATTCATGAGCATATGCATCCATATCAGACCCCTTGGTGGAGATCTTGAAGCGCCGCCGGGGGCAGAGGAAGGCATATGGAACTACAAACTAAAAATAAGGAGAGGGAAGGAAAAACAGAAAAGGAGCACAAAGATCACAGCACGCAAGCTCTGTCCTATACAGTGTCAGGTAAAGGATTGGGTTGGCTGGGGCGGTGCCTGTGTGGACGGGGCTACATGCATAATCAATCAACTCCTCGGAATGTTTTTGCTATGCACCAAAATACTCTTCTCTCCCTGCAAGTGGGAACTCCCACAAGCATGGAGAAAGTTGGGATGATAGATAAGAGTATGTTACGTTACTGGAATTTATAACGCACTACACTGCCATTCACATTGTCTCCAGGCACTCCTGCAGGATCAAAGTTTCTCAGAATTGAGGTGATTGTATTGAAAATATTTTGTGACAAATAAGTTGGACTAACACATGTGTTGCGGTCAGCATCTTTATTTGTACGTTTTGATAACAGTCAGTTTTATCGCTAAAACCAGAGAAGTTCAGTTTGCCATATAAAATCATTGGTTCTACAGCTAATGAGCAAGCTATTGAAGTCCTGTAAAAACAGAGATGTACTCAAATACATAATTTGACAGTCAATGTTACTACATCTGAATTACACTGGACGTACTCCTTGAGAGAAACTTAAGTTACCAGGACTAACTCTGACTTCGTATAGGCATACTCCTGAACAGAGACGAGTAGGTTAGGGGAACATTTACTACCTGTAATTTATTTGCGAATCACACAGTATCTGTCCAGCTCAGAATTACTTCTGGCAACTTCTTTGTAAATCGGTCCCACCACGATCCCACAGATTGGGCAATTAATTTAAATTATCATAAGCATCAAAGATTCTCAAGAGTTTTACACCTCAACAGTTAACATGTGCCAGAATATTTTCCTTTTTCCTTTAACTAACAAAAAATCATAAATCACCTGTTTCCAAGTGTTGTCTCAATACATAAGAAACATACTTGAAGGGCGGGTATCTTAGATCTTCTTTACCCTGAATACTGACTTTAAATTCTTTATTAGCATGTTTCAGTAAAATACTTTTCACAATTACAATTCATATCTATTAAATACAGTCTACCAACTAGCTCGAGGCAGTTATCAATGCCAACGCAGGTTCCCACAGATTTTTCACAGCAATAATCATAGGAATTGTGTTGCTGAACAAGCATCTGCACCAGATAACAGGAGTTTTCAATGTTTGAACGTTATGTACAAAGGAACCAATACATTCATAGCGTTTCTTATCCAATCTAGGGCATTGGGTAAGAAGAAGCTTACGCGTTCCGAATGTATTACCATTATAGACTGTATATTGTAATGTACACTGTCTGTTAAATGCTTGTCATGGAGATTCATTTCAGACCATCATTAAACACAATATACTCGGCATCTGGAATGAAATAACCGCAAGCTCAAAAAAGTAAATGTAGAAAAATGTAAAATATTGAAAAAAAACATTCTTAGCGTGCTCCGAAATCAAACGAGCTATAGCTTTCTAGTTCCCAGCACATTATCCTAAAAAGGTTTTCAAAGTAAAACACAGCTGATGAACAAGATGGTGCAGTCGTCCACTTTTCCGCTGTGCTGGTTGTGACTTCATAGAAATTACTCAGAGAACAGCATGTAGGAAATGCCACAAAAAAGAATGTTGTTGGTTTTTAATATAATACTTCTAACACAGTATGTTTCCAATCGTATAGTCTTTTTTATCATACTGCAATTTGTGATTATACTGACCCTTGCCCCCAGTACTGAATATTTTGAATATTTGTATTGTTTTTTATGGATAAAAAAAACCTATAATAGTTTCATCTGTTTTTTTCGTATTGCACGTACTCATTGATTCGTCATTTTGCATTTGCACATTAAAGATATGCTGTTGCCAGTGAGCACGATATGTAATGTGCTGTCACAAAGATAAGCTAATCGAGCCGATATGGGTTTATCCAAGCTCACAGCAATTTTTCAGAATCATGGTCTGTGGCACAGTACAAATGTTAACTGATTGCATGGGTTTCTAGAAAAAATGCCTTTCCATGCAAAAGAAAAGGGACCGCTCATTTCAGGTGTGTCGCTGCCTTCAAGACCACCATTCGTGAAAGAAGCTATGTCTATTCCAGAAACATGCATTATATACCTAGCAAAGGTTTCTCAGAGGCATTATCCTAGTGTGTTCAGTTTCATTTTAATTTATAAGTGGCATGCACAAACGAGCCGGGGTTCTCATGGAGACTTGTCTGAAAAGGGGCGTGGCCTGGCCGGCGCAGTAATTAAGAAACAACATTTACAGGGCCTGAATGCCGCCTGTTGGGCCATGACCCTTTTTGGCCACACCTCCTGGAAGAGCCCCGGCTCAATTTTGCGAAAGCTGCGTGGCTTAAAAGGCGGCATTCATGTAAGTGTAGCCTCTTAACAAAGGTGTCGAGCCCCTGCCAGGCACCCTTTTGCAACTTTCATCAGCCTCTCACCTTGGGTGCAAGGGTGATGCTTGCGGGGTGCCTGGTGGGGTCGGCGACACAATTAATAAAGAAAAGGCAAGTCTTTCTCTCCAAAGCCTGAAGCTCTCCCTTATAGGCGAGAATCTTTGCAAGAGCAAGCAGGGCCACAGAAACGCCAGGAACCACGAGACGATTCCTGGGCGGTTGGAAGCTGGAGGAAGCAGTGTTACCCTTACTGAAACCTGAAGGCGAACAGGCGTGCAGGAGTGGAGCCGCGGGAGAAAATGCAGAGACATGTTAAGGCAATCCAGATTGGAAGGCAAGCGTTAGAACCAGAGACATTGTCATCCCATTTAAATAATCCAGGGGAAGGGAACAGCCCTCTGGAACCAAGGTTCTGTTGCCTTGGAGAATGTTTCTGTTGGATCCATTATATATTTTTCATTCATGAACACTTGTTATAAATACCAGGGGAAAGACATTTTAGAAATGGGAGTTGCAGTTTGAAAATATTTCACGGAGTGAAAACTTATATTTCGGTCCTGTGGTGGGACATATATTCACTGTGCAAGAAATATTCGACTAGCACCAAGGTATTGTTAGTCGTCATTCTGTAACAGCCAAAAAACAAAAGTAGGAAAATTATTGCATTTGGCAGAACCTTGGAAATCCAGTTTAAACCAAGAAGCCTTTATTATTTTTAAAAGCCTGACTATACTTTACACACAATATTAGCTAGGTAGATGTGATAAACTTCCGGGTTAAAAAGGGAAGAGAAAAATTGCTCGATGGTTTCATATTCGAAAAATGCACACATCTTCTGTGGACCTTAAATGTAATTGTGATGCAGTATATGTTGTTTTAAAGACACGGCAGTTTAAAATATTGATAAAATGTGGCGACTACCTGGAAATTTCAAAGAAGAATAATGTTCACGTAATCGCATCAATACTCTTAGATATTATAACACCATGGTCCACTCGTTGCCAAAAGTATGTATTGCAAAAGGGTAGGTTCTACACATATGCTCAAATGAAGGAGCCCTCTTTGGTAAAATATCACACAAAGATTCTAAATGGCTGGTTCTCAGTACAGTGTTAACTAGGGGTATTCCAGGATCGGCTGAAGTATGAGAGAAAACATGAATAGCCCTCGGAAGCGTAAGGGAAATCTAGTACAGATGGCAAACGCAGTCAGGCTATTGCGCACACTGTTTCATAAAGACAGTTCTTTCAATTGTAACGGAGGTGTAAGTGTAAACATCAGATTGGCGTCCCCTTTTTTTGGCCAGAACCATTTTTAACATCGGTTTCTTAGAATTTCTGTACAAATATGTGAATGGTAAAGAAGAAAAATGTAGTAACGCTGCAGAAAGTATTGTGCTGCAGAGAATAAGTTATTCCTTCACTTTGGCGAGGTAATCGGACAGTTTGTTGAAGTTTTCTTCCTGCTGCTCAAGAGCGTCGAGAACTATTCCCATAGGAGTCTTCTTTAAGCCAACGCCTTCCATTTTATTCTCCAGTTTGTTCTTTAAATTACGAAGCCTCAGCGATGCGTGAATGAAAGCCACTGAAAAAAATATTAAGAGATTACATTTGAGATATTCCCACTTAAAGTTTATACCAAAGCACTTAATTTCACTACACAGACGCTTGCATTTCACAATCCGCACATGTATTCATTTTAGAGACTTTTTTTGTTGTCAAAACGTGTAAGTAAATTGATACCGGTATTTGATGGAGACCACTGGAGTATGTTCTTTAGATTACTAAAGCAGATACAACTGAGGTTTGAGTCCATCACTGTGCAAGCCAGCTTTAGATAGTACGGAAGACAAAAGCATTTTTTTTTAAATGGCAGTCACACGTTTCATTGTCCCCGGACTCATTCAGCATTGTTGTAGCCCGCAGCAGCCCTGTCAGCCTGGGCACCATAGAAAATCCACAGAGAATAGACCCAGCTTGCAGTCTGGCTCTGGCCCAGGCAAACCACCGCCTACATTTGGTAATACCCAAGGCAGGGACAGTCCCTCCTGAACAATCATGGAAGAGCCCAGTAGTCCTCCTAAAATATCACCATATTCATCCCTCCACTAAAGCCCATCTTTTCTACAAAGTCTTACACCTGCAAGCTACACTAACAGCATCTCAGTTGCTATTACTGAATTACCCTTTACCCTATAAAGTACTTCAAGTATATCTCCTTTTGGAGTGTTACTTACTACCAAACGTTTAAGCATTGAAATATTTGGACTAATAAAATAAGGCATGTCTTACACCTTTTTTTGTGCCTTTGACTTCCTGCTTACACAGAAGATCGCTAGTGTAGATCAAAATGAGTTTCCCACTCGGCTACAGTAGGAAAGTTTGCAGCCCCAGGTAGAAAGGGCTTCAGTTCCCTCATGTTGATGCACAAGGATCAATTTCATCCTATTCCAGATCTCGCTGATCTGAAAATTTAGGTTAGCTCCCCAACCGTGCTGCAAATAAACAGTAGCAATGGAAAACTAAGCATGTCAGAACAAAAAAAGAAAACTAACCCAAAGCAGAATTGCCAATCTGACTCCACCAGGAAAGATTCTCTACAACCTATTGGGGGAAAAAAAAGTAACCTAGAAAGATTGGGGTGGAGACATCTGACCCAAACAATGAGCAAGGTGAGGCTGAATCAGTGACATTTTGGGGACATCAAGGGGCACAGCTAAAATTCAGGTCATAATCCCTGTAACAACCTTCAAACACCAGCACTCTGAGGAAAGAACTGCTCCGTCAAGAACGAGAGTATGGTATTCTTAAGAGGACGGACAACTATGCCCCCTCGGAGTCCCATAGACAAAGAGTTTCAAGTGGCGACAGGGAGTCTGAGCTTCACAGTTCACAAGAAGAAATTCACACGAATATAAAAGAGCATGCAGGGAAGGAAGAGACATAAGGGACTCCTGCAAGCAGGAGGCTCCAAGCTAGCCATTGTCCAGATAGATATGTCTGCCTTACTTTCTGAGGATGGCTACAACGACACTCACTAACTTTGGAAAAAGGTCCAAGGAAAATGTGTTGGGGCTAACCCTTCTGAATAACTATTCTGAAGAGAAAGCACTGGAAACCTCAATGTCTTTTTTTCAACACAAACACATCTTGGAGAGAACCCCATTGACATTTCTGGTGAGAAACCGCAATACCTTGCGTGGTAAGCAGTTTGTCGATCAAAGACAAAGGAGGTAGTGGGGGTTTGGAGGGGCAGAGAAAAATGATATCCACAAGCACCACCAAGAGAATCCGACAGTCGTGGGTGACCATGCCTGATGGTCTAGGGAGATCCACCATCCAACAGATGTAAGATGAACTGCAATAGTAGCACATAAACAGCTTTTGGGTTGATGGAGAAATGCCTAAAGACCCGAATGCTGTGCTTGCTCTGCTACCTACAGGGTTCATTTTGGAGCCGTCCAGTCAGCTTTGTCTCCCCGGAGGCTGTGAAATCAAAGGATTGCAATCAGTTGTACGTGACCTGGTGAAGGCCCTTAAGGGCTTTGTCATCACTTTATTCCTTGTACCACCATTATCTGTTCATCTGCCGTCAAATGAAAACACTGAATTGAATGTCAAGGACCATATGTTGGGCTTGGAAGAACTTGCGTGTAGCCAAGCACGTTCATTGCTGTCCTCTCCTGCGAATATTCCTGCAGCTGCGGTATCAATGTGATTGGAGTCTCTTTCTACCATGTTTAGGGAGACATGTCTGCCATCGGCTAGACTCAAAAATAATTTTTTTCTTCCGGTTAGCGTGTAGGTTCTTCGCAAATTCACCAGTGTCTTTCCGCAGCCAGCCAGTAAGGCATCAAAATTGGTCTGATAGGGGCGTGGCTTGGAGCGCCATCAATGGGGCTGCTTCCCTGAGGTCACTCGTGAGAGGTCCGCGGTAAACGCAAAAACATGCGGCTTCCCGACCTTCAGCTGGGGCCCTGCTTACACCCAGGGCAGTCGGAACGACTATGGCACCCACAGCCCGAGTTTGAGAGCTTAACACTTTCACTAGACCTGGCAATATTATCGAAATAGCCATGGCACGGTACAGTGCCAAAAACCAAGATGGCGGGCGCGCCGCCAGCTGGAGAACAGAGGCTGCAGAGGCGGTGCAGAGGATCCCCATAACCCTTTGAAGTCCCTCTGAGTGTACCGCCCACCTACAGCAGACGCGGACCGGAGCTCTCCTGCGACGAGCGGCTATATTCCAGACCCTGAACCGAGAGGGTGGTGCTCCCGTATCACCCCCGCGTAACACTGCCTCTTAGGGCGACCTTCACTGCAGCACGCAGCGGAGCCAGTGCGGCACTTCAGGGCGAGGAGAAACCCTCACAGCTTTCCCCGCGCCGGCTCACGGCCAACGCAGGACTCGGCTCCCTTCCAGCATGGAGAACCAGCACCTGCAGTGGAGGCGGCGCGGTCGGCGCACGCACAGGTAGGGCCTGCTGGGGGGCGTGAGGTGGGGGCCTGTTCACACCTGGCTTGGGCCCCCACCAGGGGAGATCGCGGCTCACGCGTCGTGGGCAGTGCAAAAGAACTGCCAGCGGTGTGGATCCTTGGTCAGCGCGGCTAACCTGGTGCCTTTTCTTCCTTTGCAGGTTGCTCGAGAAGGAACTGGGCTGGCGCTGTAGCTGACTTGCCTGAAGGTAAAAAGACAGTGAGCGTTACGCTGCAGGAGTGCAGAATAACGCGAAGCGTGTTCTGTACTAAGGGCGTGGTTTATATAGCTTCAGAAAAGTAGTTCCCAGGTAAAGTAGTTCCAGCAACCACACCCAAGTAAATAGTTCCCTAGGCAAGTAGTCCCTTCAGCCTGCCTCAGATTGGCCCACACGTGCTTTACCTTGTTTGAAACTTGCCATGTTGGTAATGGCAGCATGAGCCTGGCGCCAACGACGCCAGGACCAAGTCCAGGAGGCCCTTGAGAGAGTCTTTGGGGCCTTAAAGGCCCTCATGGAAGTCAAAGTCCTGGGCAGGTCGGACTGCACCTGATGTGTGGGGAAATGGACCGTGACGCCCACACACTACTCACCATAACCAGGGGGAGCTCCCTCTGATGAGCAGCGAAGCCCCTGCTACACCCTCATCTGAGACCAAGGCCCCCTAACCAGCACCTTCATTTCGGCAGGAATCTGCAGCCATCCCACACTAATTGCATTCTGGGCCACCGGATAACCGCTCTAGCCCCCAGACCGGTAGAGGAGCTCACAATCCTCAGTCCAGGCGGGCCGTGCACCAAGGCCAGCAGCTACATCGAGTGCCCCTGCCCCCCCCCTCCAGGAAGGAGGCGCCAAGCCCACACCTTTCCTAAAAAGCAGCTTTCCCCCGGCTTCCTACTTCCTGGGGCGCCCCGGCCCACCTCTCCACTCAGATCCCGCCTCCTACTCCCAGGAGACCCACGCCAGCAGACTCCAGAACCAACTCGCTCTTGCTCAAAACGGCACCTCCTAAGTGTAACACAAAGCGGCTCCCCTGACAGATCTTCTGCCCCACGACCTGGCACTATGTCCAAACAAACAAAAGTGAGCAAAAACGTGGTCATAGTCACCATGTTTACAGCCCCGGACAAGGGGGAAAAAAAACCCGACCTTGCCAGGCCCACCGCACAGGTCCACCAAGAGGAGGGCGATCCCCCGGCCACCATAGGGGACCTACTAGCATGGCAGATATTAAAGCCGAATTCAGGTCCTGCATGACAGAACTCTCCACCAAACTGTAACAAACTGACCACAGAGTAACTTAGGTGGAGCAGAGGCTGGGGGAGTTCGAGGACCGCTCCCAGGACCAGGCAACTACGCTGGGTGAGATCCAACAAGCAGTGAGGGCCCTTCAAGACAAGTGTGAACTCCTTGAGTTCAAGCAAGAAGATTTGGAAAACAGGGCCCGCCGCAACAATCTGCGGATCCGGGGTATTCCATCTACGGTCCCGGACAAAAAACTGTCGGAATATATGGAGGACTTCTTCCGAACCCTTCCCACAGACCTGAACAAATCCCCATTATTGCTAGACTGCACCCACAGACTGTGCCCGCGTCGGGGGGGGTTGACTCGGACCTCCCTCCAGATGTTATCATCAGGGTCCATTTCTTTTCCACGAAAGAGGCCATCTCTGCCATCAGCCGCTCCAAAGATGAGATCACATTTCAGGGCTTGCCTCTCCAGATTTACCAAGATCTCTCGCTTTTAACTCTTCAGAGGAGAAAAGCACTTCGTCCCTTAGCCCTCTTCCTTCAAGAGCATCAGGTCCAGTATAGGTGGCTTTTTCCAACAGCCCTGCAAGTTTCATATAACGGTACCCTGCGGAGAATTAGCCACCTGGAAGATTCCAGCAAGATCATGCACTCATCTTCCCCCAAAGAGGCCACCTCAGCGAGTTCAGAAGCGGCAGGGAACCCGGAGTCCGTCCCCTCTCCGCAACCTAGACGGTCCTCATGGTCCAGAGCTTCCCGAAACAACAGGAGGAGATAAACATTAACTAGGCCACATCACATGAACCATTGACGCATCCTCGGTCTAGGCGCCCAGCCTTCTTCTGCAGGGATTTGCTATTTCCGACTTAGCCGATGATTATTTCTACCCAACACGGCGGGCCTCACCCACGGTCCATGCCCATTCCAAGGTTCGCTCCACCTCTATGTCCTTGGAAAGCCAAGTTATCCCAATGTTTCAATTGGCCCAGTTGGCCAAGGGTCTGGCCGCACTCACAATGCCGACCACCCCGCCAGTTAAAAAGTTGGCCCCCTGTTGGGGGCCCCTGTTAAAACCCCAAGAGCAGGTCAACATGCACTTAACCCTCACCTATGACAGCGACTAAATGTCTCTCTTCCAACCCCTTCCACCTGAACATCTCACAGCGGGGTCTCTAGCTCATGAGCACCAAACATTACAGTGCCTCTCGCTAAATGTTAATGGGCTGAACTCCCCCTCTAAACGCAAGTCGATCCTACAGAAATTACAAGACGAAGAGGCCGGGGTGGCGATGCTCCAAGAAACTCACCTCCTCCCAGCAGACTTTGGGCGCCTACGATCCCGCCTATACCCACATCAATTCTACACCTCGGGAGGATCTAAGAAGGGGGGCACGGCGATCCTTTTCAAGAAAGACCTAAATCCCCAGACCTTGGACTCAATATCGTGCCCAGAGGGCCGCTTCGTGACAGTTAAATGCCTCTTACTGGTTGATCTCTACACCTTCATCTCAGTATATGCTCCCAATTCGGGACAAGCAAGCTTCTATGACTCTCTGGGCGCCTCCTTCTCGGGCTTCACGGAAGGCCAGACAGTAATGGGGGGGGAGGTACTTCAACTGAGTGCCGGACCCCACCAAAGATAAATCCCACCCCCCCAACTCGGGAGATTTCACGCAAGCCCTTAGCCTCCTATGCCTATTCAGAACCATGGAAGAGGTGGACTTGTGGCGGGTGCTCCACCCTACCGAGAGGGACTTCTCCTTCTCCCATGTCCACCGAACCTTCGAGGATCGACCTCCTCCTAACTTCGCCCCAGACCCTCGCATATGCCAACAAAGTCTCCATAGGCCCAAGAATCTTATTGGACCATGCACCAATAATCATGGAACTCCGAACCCAAGACACCAGAGCCGATTCCACACGTAGATGGTCGCTCTACGACCCGATCCTCAATGACATGCCAATTAGGGACAGGATCGCAACCACCATCAAAAACTTCGTCGAGGAAAACCTGGTCACAGACACTTCCCCCGCAAACAATTGGGATGCAACGAAAGCAGTGATCAGGGGTGCCCTGATAGCACAAGGTGTGGCATTCCACCGGAACCGCCGACATACCCGGCAAGCCCTCGAGGAGGAACTGCAATCAGCAGAGGATGCCCAAAAGAAGGGGTGGTCCCCCAGGACTCAACGAGCCATCTGCACAGCCAGAAAGAAACTAGAGGCCCACCACGCTGAACATACTGCGCAACTAATGGCCAAGACTAGGCAATTGTATTACGCTAAGAACAAAGCTAATAAATTACTCGTAGCCAAACCGGCCAAAACAAGGCGAACCAATACCATCACGGGGCTCCGCGTCCCACAAGGGAGGATGCATTACTCTGAGCTGGAGAAACAACAGCTGGCAATGGACCACCTCATCCAAGTAATGACCGCACCCCCACGAGACCGGTCCGAACAGGAGGAATACCTACGGGGGACAGCCCTGCCACACCTGCCCACCACAACAAGAGAGAGCTTAGAGGCTCAGATTACGGACGAGGAGGTCGACGAAGCCATCAAATCCCTTAAAACAGACGGATTCTCCTCGAGATTCTACAAAGTATTCAAATCCCAACTGATTTCCCCCCCGCCCCCCATGGTGACACTCTTCAACTCATTTAAAGAAACAGGCTCGGTGACCCCCTCAATGCAGGAATCTACTACAATCCTCCTACCCAAGCCAGGGAAATACCCGAGAGACCCAGCCTCATACAGGCCAATTGCCCTGATGAACATAGACACTAACCTTTACTCCAAGATCCTGGCCAATCGGCTGTCACACATTCTCGCGACCATAATTCACCCCGATCAAACGGGCTTCATCCTGAACAGAGCGGTGGGGAACAATATCAGGAGAACCCTGAACCTGGTTGACATTGCCCACCGATGCAACTAATAGATGCTACCAAAGCATTCGACAGGGTAGACTGGTCATTCATGAAGCTCACTCTAAGGCCTTTGGTTTTGGTCCATCTTTCCAATCTATGATAATGGCCAACTATAAATCCCCCAAAACCCTCCTGAGGATCAATGGTTCCTTATCAACCCCGATTCCCATGACCTATGGGACGAGGCAGGGCTGCTTGCTATCACCCCTTCTCTTCGCGCTAACAATGGAACCCTTTTCCCAAAGAATCAGACGGAACAAGCTCATCAAGGGTCCCCAAGTAGGGCCATCCCAACACAAAATCGCGTTATAAGCCGACGACGTCCTACTGACGCTCTCAGAACCCAACATCTCAGCAAAACACACCCTGGCGGAAATATCTAACTTCGGGAAGGTCACCGGTTTTCGCTGTCAAGTTCTCTAAATCAGAGGCCTTAGGCATCTGCCTCCAAAAGGAGGAACAAGAGGCGCTGTCCAGGCTGTGCCCGATCACATGGAAGAAACAATCCATCCCCTACCTGGGAGTTCACATCACGGCACAGCCATGAGACACATACCAGGCAAACTTCCCCAGATTATTCGGGGAACTGGAAGGGGATCTGAAGCATTGGGCCACTCAGGAAATCTCACTAATGGGACGGATTACAGCTGCCAAAATGAACCTGCTTCCGAGATTCCTCTACGCTTGCTCCTCCCTCGCAGTAGCCATCCCAAATTCAGCTCTCCAGGATCTGCAGAAAAAAATGCTAAAGTTCATATGGAGAGGCAAGAAGGCCAGAATCCCCCACAAAACTCTGACTGGCAGCTCTAGACTGGGGAGACTGGGGGTCCCTGACCTTCAGGCCTACAGGGTGGCAGCACAGCTAGCACACATCCGCGCCTGGCAAATAATCACAGACCGCCCTAGATGGGTAGAACTGGAGCAAGTACAACTACCACTCCCCCTGCGATTCCTCCCACACATCCAGCCCTCCCTGAGAGAACACTGGAACAACCTCTTACTAACAACCAAACACACGCCAAGCTCCTGGGATTGGGCACTGAAACAAAAGGGAAGCCCAAGAGGACAAAGCCCTCTCTCTCCAATCTTTCACAACCCAAACTTCTCGCCGGGGACTCACCCCCATAACTTTCAGAACTGGATTGACGGCGGCCTCGAGTCCCTGGATCAACTATACGCTGGGAACACCCCCTGCACCTTCGAACAATGTAAGGCGTTGTTCCAACTCCAGGAAAGTGACAGATTTACCTACTGCCAGCTCCGGCACTGGTGCTCACATCCCCACACCCTCCAGGCTGCCACTCGCCCCCTTATTCCCCATGAACTGATGCTTAAGGACTTACCAGCCCGGGGCAGGACCTCAACCCTGTATAGACGCTTCCTTGGGAACCTTCCTAACCGCAAGATCGCGATGCATGGCCCAATGGGAGGCAGACCTGGGCCACACGATTGACGACCAGACCTGGGTGGACATCTGCACACGTACCAACTCCTCATCGACCTGCGTTACCAATAAAGAATGCGCATACAAGCTCATTTTGCGATGGTACTACTCCCCTCCCCCCCATTAGACTACACCACATGATCCCACGGGTGAACCACTCCTGGTGGAGGATGCCCCCAGCCTGGCTCCTTCTTCTACATGCGGTGGACCTGCCCAAAGATCCGGCAATTCTGGGAACGATGCCTGGCGACGATCGAACAAATTACCGGGATGACACTTCCCCTGGAACCTGAAACTGTCCTTCTGGGGGTCCCGACCCCCGGGGTATACCCCCTCGCTCCAGAAACAGAGCGAAATTGGTAACGCAATGCCTCCTGGAAGGTAAAACTGGGCTAGCCCGCTTCTGGAAGTCCCCGGACGGCCCATGCATGGCCCCACTGGTGGGGAAAATTATGGGACATTCTGATCGCGGAAAAAGTGACCGCGGCAAGGGTGGTGGTCCTGCACCGCTTCCAGAATGTCTGGGCACCAGTGCTGGACTATGACCAGCGATTCCCCGCCTTAACATTTAAACCGCTCAACACTCGATGGGCCCTGAAGGATAGGGAGCCCACGTGAGTGGCGAGGGCAGCGGCCGAGCCCACTGAGCGAGGGAACCGGGGGCAGGTGTCTGGGGAATCGAAGGGAGAGAGGGGGGGAGGAGTTTAAACTAAAGTGAACTGTCAAAAGAGTGAAATCCTCATGCAATGCTGTTTGTAATTTGTCCTGCCTTGGTTTAAAATAAACACATTTAAAAAATAAAAAATTGGTCTGACGCAAATCAAGTTATAATTTGTGGCAAATTCTTATTCAAGGACTCCAGATAGTTCTTCTCCTTGCAGAGAGGAGAAGACTGAGTAAGACTCACCTATGTCCCAGACCACCGCAGCTACCAACAGCTAGGACTGTACAGACAGATTTGACATCACACATGTTTCAGTTCCAAAGTGGATAAAATGGATGGCTTTTAAAACATTTACCACACTCATTTTTTAATCTTCTTTCAAAACCTCAGCCCTGATAGGTAAAGCAGTTATCTGCAGAGACTTGGCTGCCATGCTGGAGACCTGGCCTCACGTCTCCACTGAGGTTGTCACAGGGGTGTTAAACCGCAGCAACTCCATGACACCCTTAGATCTCTGACAATGATCCTGGGCTGATGACTATGGCTGTGTTACACCTTTGACTCCTTGGAGTCTATTTTAGGTGCCAGTGGAATAGAGGAAAATTATACTGCAGGTGCCAATGGCAACAGACAAGCTTCCAATGATGGCAGAACTGGGCCATTGTCAGAACGGGGGCAACTGAAGAGCATGGCCACGGTACCCAGAACCACCAATCAGCATGTGGCAGCAGACATGGACACAAACATTAGTGGCGGCATGGGGAGGCATCTGCCGATAGCTAGGCAAAGGTGCAGGTGATCTAGGTGAAGAAGCCGGATAACTAATGCATAAAATAGGACCGGATTGAAGAGAAAATCATGAATTTGTGAAGCTTTCGAAAAAGGTGTTCGTCTGATGGGTATGCTAATGGAATGGGAAGCCAAGGCTGCTGTGGGAAACCCAAAGGTGAAAATGAAAGGCATTGCCATCAAGCAAGGCCTCACACAGGGCACTGTGTAAACTAAGATTCAGGGAACTGAATAAGGAGGTTTTATAGAAACTCCCATTCTGCCGTTGTGCATGGCATCCATTACAACCTAGGCTCATGGGGGCGGGAAGGGATCACACTGCACAGGCACAGTTTGGTAAATTAAGCCAGACTCGCCACTGAACCCCGAGGCGAAGAGCCATAACCTTCTATCTCTGTCCTTTGACCCAAGTCGGGGCACTGCACTCATCCGTCAAGGCCCGAGGGTTAAATCACCTGCACAGGAAGACCAGTAACATGCACTGCACAAGAACATTGAGCCACCATTCCAATATTGCAGATGGCCTTTGTAGGGCCCTTATCCTTGAAGTCTGCTTCATGCCATCCATGGAGGCTTCTACGGGATTGGCTGTATGAATACTATGTGACTGGGTCCTCTGTATGACCAAGGGCACAAGGGTGGATTTGACTAGGAGGCTTGTCCAAGAGATTTAGGCCATTCCCTGTGTACATTATGTGCCAATTCTAATGTATCCTAATGCAGTACTGTAATTCTTACACATTACTTTCAGATATTCCGCACCCAGAGACCTGCAGTTGATTTATATTTATCAGCCTCAGTTGTTGCCAGTCCGATCTATAATGTATACAGGTGGATAGGGTTAAAGGTTATGAGCACAAACAGATAAACTTGATAAAATCATCTCTCCTATATACAAAAACTATAATTTCTCCACCATGATCACAGCTAAAATTACAAGGTGCTGCAGCTTTGTCTGGAGACTGGTGCAGCGGTGCACGTGTATACACTATGCTTTTGGCATAGGGTTTTAGGAGGTATCCAGTGATAATATTGCAGGAAATGATATCGACTGAATTTACAAAGATGAAAAAATATTGCTATAATAGTGTGGGTAAAAAAATACAGACCAGCAGAAAAAATATCGAAATAAAGGCAAGAAAGTGTAATGATAGGGGTGAGTTTTAGGTGTAAAAAACAAACAAAAAAAAAAGATCTCAGTTAACATTGGGGTAAAGAGGAGGGAGACAAGGAGAGTTTAAAAGAGGTAAGGGGAGAGTGGGGGGTGTCGCTCCGAAAAAAGGTATTTTTAGAATGGGCAATGTAAAAGGCATGTTATTGTTTACGTCACCGTTATTTCAACAATAAAATCACAAACCTTTTATGAATGATAGTTCTGCTTAGCAGACCAGCCTTTCTGAGATGGATTATGCGATTAATTCAATGGAGTCATCACATAATTCCCCCAGCGGTAACCTCCAGGAGGTGGTAACAATCGCCCCCAAGGAGGATCCCCCAGCAGTAATCTCCTCCCATGTCGCCAGGGGACGGCAGCCGCTACCTGATCCTGACCCTGGGGGCAGCTATATGAGAGAAGGATCGCATGGGAGGAGACAACTACCAGGGGATGACATGACTTCACTGGATGAGACATGGCATCCCCAGTTTGTTTATGAGAAAGACCCCCTTGTACGCAATGCCTGATGGCCTATTGCCATGTGGCTGTTCCCACCCCCTTTGGGAAAAACAGCGAAACCTTTTTCAGGTCTAATCCCAATTCATGTAGAGCTGATCCTTCATCTAAAGCTGAGCCTTCATATAACATCAATGAGAGTGCTGTGCATCACTTAAATTCAGAGGATTTCAATTCCCATAACCACTGAAATGCTGAGATGAGGAGGATGAAGGAAATGATGCAGAGCAACACGAGCATTAAGCTCAATGCGCATGCTAGTTGTTTTGCGAAAGCATCTATGCGTGGGACATTTAGGAATGGAAGCTCATGAAGCCCAAGAGACTCAGGAGAAGGTATTCCATCTACTGTGAAGACGTGCAGAAGCTGGTGGCTTAGGGAGGCCGAGCGCTGAACGGTGAGTGAAAGCGCGGTGTGCACGCTGTTCGCTTTTTCTTATGCTGATCTATGTCTCTCGTTGTCCCTTGCAGGTCGCTGCAATGTCCCAGTATGGCTGCCGGCTGAGAGAATAGGGTGCAGTGAGTAAAGCACAATGTGCAGCACCTTCTTGTCCTTTATGTACTAATGTGTGTTGTCTTTTCGCTTTGTAGGTCGATGGCGTGCTCTAGAGCTGATGTTACCATGAGCGACTCGAGTCCAGGTAAGCGTTTGACTCTTCTTGCTGTTTTAGGAAATCGGGATACGAGAATGCTTACTAATGTCTTTTCCCTTCGTTCCTTTTCTTCCCAGGATGCAGGGCTCCGGAATGGAGATGACGCCGCCGAAATGCTGTCCACCGGACCCGAGGAACGATGGATGGAAGCAGAATTCTCCTTGGTAAGTGTGATGTTAATGTTGTTCTTCTTCTTTCAGGTACGCGGGATGCGGAGGAAAGGCGAAGGCCTTCAGGAGACTGATCCGAACACGGCGAGTGTCACGCTGCAGGCGCAGAGTAATGCAAAGCGTGTTTCTCTGCCCAGGGGGGGGGGTTTATATAGCCTTCAGGTATCCCAGGTATCCCTAGGTCGAACCACACCCAAAAAGCTAGACCGCATAACTCAGTTCATGGAACTGATTTTTGGGGGCATCCATATTGCCCAAAGTACATTACCAAGTCCAGTTCCAAGTCTGTCTTCTGCATCATGTATGAGCCTGGCGCCACAGGCGCCAGGTCTGACTCCAAGTGGGTCTCAGATGAGATGGGGAGGCCCTTAAGGTCCATGTGGGGGATCGTGGCCTGGCTCCAGTGTTTTGCCTAAGGGGGCTAGGGACAGGGATCATTTATAGACTAATTTGACCAAAGGTCGTTGGACAATAGCAATGTTCTTTGCGAACTCTGCATAAGGGCAACCAGTTATCTAGGTGGAAACTATCTATCTAAGGGACCTCGACGCGTGAGGGATCATGGGTACACTACACGTCACGTAGGGATAGTGTTACAGGCATGCCCATGTCGACGTCCCCTTTCGATTCTCGAAAGACAAGATGCAATACTCCGCGGTTACCACTGGATGTCAGACTATGCACAGCATGTGATTCTAAGCAGATTGACAAACATCAGAAATATATAATACATTACTCACCGTAATCGTATTTCTGATGCTTGTATCTGCTTAGATTCACATGCTATGCATAGGCCGACATCTAGTGGAAGCTGCAGAATATTACAGTTGTTTGTTTTCGAAAGTCGAAAAGGGACGCCGACAGGGCATGCCAGTAATACTATCCCTAGTGTTACATCCACTGTACCCATGATCCCTCACGAGTCGAGGTCCCTCAGATTGTTTTGTTCTGACATGAGGTTGCATGAAGCGTCGTGCGAGTACAGTTGTATCCAAGCAGATATATACAGAAAAAGCTCATAAAACATCAATGCACCTTCTCCCAGGGGAGGAAGGGTGAGCGCATGTGAATCTAAGCAGATACAAGCAACAGAAATACGATTACCATGAGTAATGTATCCCATCTGCGGCTTGTGGATCTGCGTAGATCACATGCTGTGCATAGATTAGCAAGCAGTGTCTGGAGAAAGTGGTGAGTTGTGAGACGGTACAGCAGCAAATAGATGTTTTAGCATTGCTTGTCCCACCTTTGAATCTGCGTCAATGTAGTAATGCTGAGTAAAGGTATGTATGGCAGTACATAAAAATTTGCAAATGGCGTCCAGCGGGACGTATGTAGTGAAGGCCAAAGTTGTTCCTGTGCCCCTGGTAGAGTGAGCTCCTGGTGTGAAAGGCAGAATTTTGTTTGATGGGGAGTAGCAGAGCTGTATGCATTTCACTATCCATCTGGAGATGGCGTTTTTTGAAACGTGATCACTTTCCCTGCCAGGTGCTATGGAGACATACAGTTGGTCTGTTTTCCTTGGCGGTTTTGTCTTGTTTAAATAGTAAACAACCGCCCTCCTTACATCTAGTGTATGGAGGTTTTTCTCAACCGAGTTTGAAATAAAGGGGGTAGTTCACAGACTCTTCTTATGGAGGTGAAGGCCACCAGAAAACCGGTTTTGTATGTTAGGTGATTAAGACTGGATTTGTGCACAGGCTCAAAGAGATGACCTATGAGCTATGCAAGTATCACATTGAGATCCTACCCTGGAGGAGGGTTTGAAATGGGGTGGGTGGGGGAATCTTTTATCTTCTCCATAAACGCATGAACAACAGGGGCTTTCCACCATGACACCTTGTTTTGAGAAGTGGTGTACGCGGATAGTGCCGCTAGGTGAACTTTGATGGAGTTCAATACTAGTCCAGAGTCTAGTAAGTGGAGCATGTAATGAAGAATGTGTGATTGGGTACACTCAATCAGGTTTACATCTTTGGACTGGCACCATATTACAAATCTTTTCCATTGTGTCTGGCGTCTGCTTTGCGTGCCTCTTAGGATTTCCATACACCTTTGACGTAGTTTTAAATGACCAAAGTCTCTAACTTAAGGAGCCAAACTGCAAAGTTTGTAGAACGTTGTACCCCCGTGCTGGGTGAGCATGTTGAAGGGGCACGGGAACTTGATTGGATCGCACATCACCAGTTTGCGCAGATGCGGAAACCAAGGTAGTCTCGCCCACAAAAGAGCAACCAGTATTAGAGTTACTTGTTCCTGGTGCATCTTGTGCACTATCCTGCTCAGGAGCGGTGTTGGGGGAAAGTCTAAGCAAATTTCCCTGACCAGCTCATACACAGGGAGTTCCTACTTGGATCTATGTTGGGGAAACCTGGATGCGAAGTCTGGGTATTGTGTGTTTAGGCTTGTGGCAAAAAAGTCCAAGGGAGGATAGCCCCAGAGGGGGATAAAGATATTTTGTAAAATTTCTGTTGAGCTGCCACTCGTGTTCTTCGGGTAGGGGATCTCTGCTTAGCGAGTCTGGTAGAGAATTGAGTTCCCCTGGAACAAGTTGAGACACTAGGAACATGTTCTGCTTGAGTGCCCACTTGCACATTTTTGGGGGTAGCCTGGTCAGACTTGCAGTGTGTGTGTGTGTGTGTGTGCCTCCCTGCTAGTTTATGTAAAACATGGCATTGGTGCAGTCTGTGAGGACTTGTACTGTTTGACCAGTTAGATGCACTTAAAAGGTTTGTAGGGCTTTGAGCACTGCTAGCAGCTCCAAAGGGTTTGTGTGATTCTGGGCTGTGATGTGTGTCCAGAGGCCATGCGCTGTGTTGTGAAGGTAATGGGCTCCCCACCTGGAGTGATGCGTCTGTTGTAACCATCGCTTGCACTGTAGGGTTATGAAATGGTTTTCCTTTTAACAGGTTTTCCTTTGTCCACCAGCTTATTGCTTGAACTAAGGTTAGCGAAACAACCACTACACCGTCCCACTGACTGCTTGCCTGAGACCACTGTTTCCATAACCACTCTTGCAAAAAAATGTTGTTACTGAACGGGTGGTTGCTGATGTCTAAGCTGGTACCTAGGAACTCCTTTAATAGCTCGAGGACCTGATTCAGCTTAGAGATGATAAAAGTGTGCGACCAAGGCGGTGGAAAGGTGGGGGCAAAGAGTCAAGATGGCATAATTACCAGGAGGTGGTTACTGACAGTTCTGCACCCCCAGCGGCCTCTACGCAGATTGTTCTTCAGCTCCAAACCCTGCCGATAGATGAAGGAATGAGCGAGCCGGTGACAGCCCGGACCGCAGGGGTGGAAGAAGGGCAGCTGCAGTGGTCATAGTAATGTCTTCCCTCTCTGGGACCTGCCCAATGGGGCTAGTGTTCCTGTAACACACCTGGATGTTCGGTGCAGAGAAAGTCAGAACACTCCCCATCTGCCACTGGAGGGTGGGTGTTCAAAAAGCCTGAGATGGAATGTTTCTATCTCAATGGCTCCCTGGATGGACTGTTCTGCCTTCAGGGATCTCCAGAACCTGGCCAAGCAGTCTGGAGTCCCCAGCTCTCTGGTGCTACTCGATGGACTGGTGTGGAGTGGCTTGCTGGAGCCACAGGGACTCTTCGGTAATAGGCCCATGCGGTCTGGTGACAGACACATCCGCTTGTAAAACTAACCTGGAAGCAAGTTGGAATTCTTCTGCAAGACCTAGTCTTAAAGGAGCCGAGCCACCTCTGGGCCTGTCAAAGAATCGCCTTGCAAGAATGCACAAGTGGTGGAGTACTACTGTTTTTCCCCCCCCATGAGCGGAAGGTGACCGATTGGGCTGTCTTACCTGGCATTCTTGGAAACACTTGAATCCTCTGAATGATCTGGATCTAGCTTTTTCCTAGAAAAACAGAAAGGGATTTTTCTGTGGCTTGGTCAGCACTACAACAGACTTGGCAGTCTGGGTGCCATCCTTCTTACAGAGCTCTTCGCCCACCGCATAACTGAACTAATCAATACCATTGAAATTTAAGTCGAGTAATCTTTCTTGCGCGTCAGTGTTTAATTTGATTACTCTCATATAGGCCTGGAACCGCATATCCATGGCAGTTTGAATCCCTCGATAAAAAGTTTATGTGACTGCAAATTGCATTAAATACTGCCTCACCTGCCATGCCTTTGAGAGAACACCTCTGCCAACGCCTTACAGAGCTGTTGGTTTGCTGTGGCTCAGAGTGGGTCTGTATTGGCCTAACGCAGATGGAGTGCCACATTCTGGTACATTTTCTTGCCTATACCATCCAGTAGTTTGTCCTCCTTACAGAGGACTGAAGAGGATTCCCCCCACCGAAACGATACCTTGAAGTAAATGGGGGCTGCCACCATGACCTAACGCAAAGGCTGAAGATGGAGGCACTAGGCAGGTTTTCTATGGTGGCAAAGGTCTCTTCCTAATTACATCCACCTTCCTACTAACCACCTTGGAAGAGTAGGGTTTATTTCAGTGCTTCTTAGCCCCCACAAGTACATCGCTCTGGATGGGGATACCAATTCACTTGTGGCTGTAGGAAGCAAATATGTTGGATAGCACCCACGGTTCAGTTTGAGGACATTTCAAGAGTCTCCCAATTCTTTCACGGAACACCCAGGCTGAAGAAGAAAGCTCCTCCTCGATACCATCATCAACCGCCAATCGGTGTAACCTGCACCCACAGGGTCAGGGTATATTGATACTAAGGGAGGAGGTGGAGGCATGACAGCAGAACAATTACTGGATGTGGAAGAGCAGACACCAGTCAAGTGGCAAAAGCCCGAGTGACGAGGATAATTGGAGGCGACTTGTAGAGCATCTTGCTCATAATATCATGGAAGTACCACTTCATAGAGGGTGAATTCATCAGGGACTGAAATATTGATGAGAACCAGTCTTCTGCCTGGGGATCCAGTGGTGAAGATGTCTGAGGCAGGTCCATGGTCAGCGGTAGGAAAATACAAGTCAGTACAGACCACTGCACAGAGTGTGCCAAGGGGTCTTTAATTTCCTCTGTGTGAAGGGCAGGGTCCCTCATCGTTGCATAACCAGAAGGCCCTGGAAGCTCCTGCATTTCTAAGTGCGCAGAGGAAATGGTGGCCACACTTTCCTGCTCTTTCAACTTGTTGGCCCTTTCGTGAACCCGTTCTGCGTAAACTGTCCTAGAACATCACTTCACTGAAGACACTGGTAACACCGGGAACCTCTGGGCTGGATGTGTGGCCTTTATTTTCCCTGTGCAGTCTTTTCGACATCTCATGACACAAATTAGCTGCTTTGCAGGGAACCTTGAACCTTTGTGTGGTTTCAACTGCTTTATGAGGACCGTTGGGCTTGGACCTGGATTCAGCCCCTAAGAGGGAATCTACAAACACTTATCTGGATTTGGCACTTAATAGGGGACACTGCGGCTGAATCATGGTAGAAGTTGATACTTCCAAGCCAGCCCAGATTCGGCCCCGGAAAGAAAATCAGACTTAGTTTTCGAGTGAGAAAACACAGGCTTGTCCCCAGCAAGTTTAGGTTGAAAGGGTCCCTCCCAAGTCTATACCATCACCGGAAGGATTCCCCAAGCTGGGGTACCTTAAGGGAGGAAACTTACCTACTGGTTATCTTCGCTTCTGGTCCTAAAAGAAAATTCCTGCTCATGGTAAGGATGGTGCCTAGAGAAGATCACCTAAAACCGTTGCAGGTGCTTGGTCAATGACCTCACAGAGAGCATGTCATAGGACAAGCAGTGGCTGCAATGGTGTATGGGCCTAAGGCACTATGAATACAGGAAGTTTTTGAGTCTGCTGCGGATACATGGCGAATGTAGGATTTGAATCTGGATTTGCATTGCACGCCGCCACGATCCCTGGGCTTGAGGTCAAGGACAAATCTCGCAGTCCAGTTTGGATGAGTTGCAGGGGGGCGGAGAGTAGAGGCAGGCAGATTTAGAAAGAGGCTGTTGCAGTAATCGAGCCTAAAGAGAACCAGAGCTCTGGAGACAGTGAGCTTCTGGGGGGGAAGGAGAGGAAAGGAAGAATACCTCTGAGGAGGTGCAGCTGGTAGTGCGACTTCTTAGAGACGTCAGCAAGTGAGGAGAGAAGGAAAGTGTGGAGACGAAGAGGACCCCAAGGTTTTATGATTCACAGGCTCGAGCAGGAAGAGGGCCAAGAGAGGCCGGTCAGAGAGCGACAGGAAAGGAGCGAGCAGGTGTGCCGATGAGGAAAATCTCGGTCTTACTGGCATCAAGGCAGAGCTCATTGGCGGCACACTACTCCTGGATGGCGGACAGACAGTCAGAGATGAGAGAAGGAGAAGAGGTGACGGAAGGGAGCCTGAAAATGAGTTGGGTGTCATCCGCATAGCATTGAAAGTTGGGGCAGAGAGCAGCAATGTGGGGGACAAGAAGTTCCAGGTATTGGTTGAACAGCCAGGGAGAGAGGTTAGACCCCTGGCGAACACCACAGGTAGAGAAAACGATAGAGGAAGGTCAGCCAGGCCAGGGCCAGATCAGTGATACCCAAGTTATCACAGAGACGGTTGAGCAGGATGGCATGATTGACCGTATCGATGATAGAAGAGAGATCAAGTAAGATGAGGACACAAGGGGTGTTGGAATTGAGGTTGGAGAGCAGGTCTTCATGGTTGTTCAGGAGAGCAGTTTCTGTGCTACTGGCAGCTCTGAAGCCAGACTGATGGTCATGGAGACAACCAACAGATTCAGAGTGAAGATTAAGCTGGGAGATGGCCAGCATTTCCAGGAGGTTGCCCAGGAAGGGAGTGATGGAGATTGGACGATAGTTCGCTGGGCAGGAAGGGTTGGCAGAGGGTTCCTTGAGAAGAGGATGCACAAGGGAGTGCTTCAGGGGGGAGGGGGAAGACTCCAGTGGCGAAGGAGTGATTGCAGAAATAAGCCGGAGGGGAAGACTCCAGTGGCGAAGGAGTGGTTGCAGAAATCAGCCAGAGCAGGAGCCAGGGTGTCAATATGGTCCTTGATGGTTTTAGAGGAACAGGGGTGAACCTGTTTTGATGAAAACTTCATAGATCAGACTTGTCTAGAAACCTCATCTGAGGAGAACAGGGGAAAGGCAGAGAAGGAGGGCGGAGAGGCAGCCAGAGAAGGGCCAGAGGAAGAGCAGGGAGTAGAGGGAGGAGGGGGGAGAGGAAGAGAGCGAGGACAGGATGTCCTGAGTTTTAGAGATTAAAGGAGAAGCCAGGGCCGTGCAGAGAGCCTGGGAGGGGACCAGAGAGGTAGAGACTGCAGCAGGATTGGCCAGCTCCTTGCAGATTTTAAAGAGTTCAGCAGAGTTGTTAGATGCCGCGGAGATGCAGGCTTGGATGTAGGCTCGCTTCATGGTGCAGACAGAGAGCCGGTATTGCCTTTGGAGAGACGCAGAGGATCGCAAAAGAGTCCAGTGGAAGGACAGGAAGGATCCAGGTGGATGTTGAAGTCTCTAAGAAGGAGGAGTTGAGTGGTCGAGACCAGGAGGGAAGAGAAGAGGTCCGCCCACTCAGGGAGGAAGGATGAGATCTGACCGATAGAGGGTAGCCACAGTAAGGGAATTGCTAGGAGATAGGGAGAGCCTACAGACAAGGCAGACAAGGCATTTGAAAGAGGATTAGGCCTGTGTAGGAATGACAGAGGCAGGAATCCACTCAGGGAAGATCAGGGCTACACCCCCTCCGGAATGGTTAGATCTGGGCGCGGAGAGGATCTTGTAGCCATCGGGGAGAAGAATGTCAAAGCTTGTGACAGAGCTGGCCGTGAACCATGTCTCGGTGAGACAGAGGACATCGAGGTCAAGATCCTCCCGGAGGCGGCAGATGTCAGAGGAGTGTTCGACAGCTGAGAGGGAGTTTAGAATGGCAATATGGAGAAGGTTGCCGTCCTTGAAAGACGGCCGGGGAGGGGTACAGATCAGAGGTACGCCCAGCAGAGGTGTAGAAGCAACCCAGGGGGGGAGAAGAGTAGAGGAGAGGGCAAGGTAGCCAAGGAGGAGACAGCAAGGGGAGGCGAGGAAGCTGTGGAGAGGAGAGAGGGGACAGCAGGAGAAGAAAGGAAATTGATGAGGCTCAGGAAACGTCTATCAAAGAGGAGAAGGTTGGCTTCAGGGCCTTGGACCAAAACGGTACCATTCAAGTAAACATTAATGATGACCTTAAAGGAGTGGAAGGAGGCCAGGAGGGCCTCCCACCGGGTGCCACCATTAATGCCACCATTAATGGGAGAGGAAGAGAAGGGAGAGAGCACAGAGACCATATGTAGAATCCATAGGTCTGGCGAGGGAACGGCAATGAGGATGTCAGTGAAAGTTTGCCTGGAGGAGGCACTGGTATAGGAGTAGACAAACCATGCAATTTCATCCCAGGTTCCCAGTTCCAAAGCCTGTGGATTCTGTGATGCCGCTCGTGCTAATATTGGGTATAGCACCCAACCAGGTTCCTGTTCAAATTGTGGAAAACAATAAAACTGGTTACAATCTTTTTTCTTCATAGTTCCACCCTCTTTCCATGGATGAGTGATCATTTGACTGGGCACTTCCTAAAATATTTGCATATCAGGCCAAAAGCCAGGTAAGAATAGTAATCTCTCTTGTTTTGTCTGCTAAATCTGAAATGCTGTTTGATCTGGAGTCACCTTTGGAATTCCTGCAAGTTCAAAAGAAAACATGCTAATAATATTCTCAGGTGACAGTAGAGGGGTACAAGGCATCTACACTGCTTCCTAGAGATTAGATTCTCATCTTTAAAGGCAGTAGTCACAAACTTAGCCACTTGGATTTTTAGAATGAAAAGACCAATGAACCATAATCCCACAGTTTTAATCATACAACAGTATGCAAAAAAGGACACAAAAAAGGATGAACGATCGGCTGGGAAACAGGGCATTTACGATACTTTTCACTTGCACTCCCCATTTTCAAAATCCTCTGGAGTGAGATCTCTAAAAGTGTCCAATGTTGGATGAACAGTCTGCAATGCACTCTATGG
This sequence comes from Ambystoma mexicanum, assembly GCF_040938575.1. Lineage (NCBI taxonomy): Eukaryota > Metazoa > Chordata > Amphibia > Caudata > Ambystomatidae > Ambystoma > Ambystoma mexicanum. The sequence goes on along the minus strand of NC_090923.1, from coordinate 448,022,663 downwards.
AGTTTGAGGAAAAGACACCCAAAACTGATTTTATACGAACGATAGTTTATATTTACTCAACCGTGTGGTATTCAAACATAGAAAAGAAGAATACAGAATATGGATAGGGCTTAGGGCCTTCATGAACACAGGACCAGATGCAAAGTTAAGGCAGTGGAATAGAGTGTGGGAAGCTAAGAACGAATTGTCACATAGCGGTGGCCACCAGAGGGCGCATGGAGGAAATTTAAACCATTCATTGCGCTCCCGATCAGTAGAAGGTAAGGGGACACCAAGCCCCCCCCCTTAAACTCCATGACGAGGTGGCGATTTGGGTGCCCCAGGTGCTGAATCTGCAGAGCACCCTGCTCCAAATTAGGGGCAAATCCGTGGTGAAACGGCAGAGTTAGCCGCGTCGTGAGCCTCGGAAGAGAAGACAACTGTCCTGGCCTACAGCGGATGTCGGGATCATCATATGCGAGGCCCGGGCAGTGAATGGTCCAGCGCGTCAAGTGCCTGAAGGGCCGTGGTAGCGATAAGTGGGCCATCAGCTGCTGGGTGCAGGGTCACGGTCTGTGATCCCAGCAGTTAGCAGCCAGCAGGAGGGGAGGGTTGTGGTGGTGGTGGTGGTGAGGAGCCCCATGTGCAGGGAGAGATCTGGGTTTGGAGCGCAGTGGACCTACGTGGGAGTTCCAGGGTCTGCTGCGGCCTAAGTCTGAACCCCGACTACAACATGAAGAGAGTGGATTGAGAGGAGGCACACTGGGAGTGCGGGAGGGACAACCTTCGTTCCTGCAGCGTACAGTCACTGGAATTTCAGTGCTGAGACCACGGACGCTACGGGGCCCACAGGTGCAGCCTTGAGAAGGTTACCCATATGAAAGCCTGCGGGTGATCTCCAAACTAGCGACCCCAGACCAGGACCCAGTGGGGGAAGTCAGCCTGTGGACCGGTCTCGAAGTAAAGGATGGGGGCTCCAGCTGAACTGCATGCACACACCTATGGCAGCAGGGGGCTGTAACTGGGGGGAGTCTGCATAGGGCTGGCCTAGTTCTTGAGGTAGCCGTACGTGGCTAATTAAACACTGCCCCCGCCAAGGCAGCGGGGGTCATTGAAGAGCAGATGTGATTGCCCGTAACAACAACTTGAGCACCGTGCAGATGATTGGGAGGCCTCCTTCGGGTCCTGCACTAGGCTTTTGCCCCTCTACCGCTGCCCTCTGGCACCAACTGCAGACAAAGGTTGCTGGAACCCTCAACAACCCCTGTGTGCCGTTTGGCTCAGATGTCCTAGATGAGCCTACAATCGATGGAGCACACCGCGCTAGGACTGGCGCCCAAGGACAATTTTGGCAAGATTTCATTATTACTCTGAAAAAATGAAGATCTTGGACAGAGCCTGGAGGGCGGGACCCATCGACTATGACTCCCCTCAAATAATTATCAGGATCTATCTGCCTTCAGGCTGGCCAGGAGGCGGCAATGTGGTGCGCTTACAAAATGGCTGAATGACAAGGGGCATAAGATACCGCTAGGGCTTCCCTTTTTCGATCTCTTTTGAACATGAAGGATACTCCTACAAGCTAGTCACAGACAATGACATCCAAAGAGTTTCCTTGGAAATAATGGGAGAGTCCCAGCCTGACTCCAAAATCCAGGAGACGCAGGAGAAAGGCTGTGAGCCTGAACCTACAGATGGACAGGCAGAAGATCCCCAAGCCAAGCAAATTCAACAAGCTAAACACTGCTACGGGTGGGAAATGGAGCAGATTAAGGAAGATGATGCCCAGAGTTCTCTACTATACTGCAGCAGTTACAAGGCGTCACTTTAAGTTTAGATAGGCACCTAGGTGCAGATGGAACTTTGCTCTGTTCAGGAGAGCTTCTGGGAGCAAAATAAAGTGTGAGAGGGGTGGTACAGTTCAGGAAACTTTTTTTAAAATCACCCTTGGACCTCCGCGACTTCATATAACATAACAGTAGTAGAGTGTCGCATTGGTGCGTGCAGAGAACGAAGACAATGAGGTCCCCTACTTTGTTTGTAGTAAGTGAAAAATGGTATCTGCACCCATCTATTACTGCGCCACAGACTGTCGACGACACACAATTTCGTATCTTTTCTTAATATATTTATTGATTGCCCATATGGATGACACGTGTTTCGGCACCCTACGTGTGCCTTTTTCAAATCCGGGCTTTAACAAACTTTCAATATGCTGAAAACAAAGATCAATAATACGTCAAAAAAACCATTTAACATATGTTTTTACATTGTGATTAGAACAAATCATTGTGCATTCATAATGGAGACAAAAAACATACCATCATAATGCCCAGTTGTGGTGGCCAAACATAAGGAAGTGTCGTGGAGGATGGAGGAAAGCAAAGTAAAGGTCATGATGGAACATGGAAAGGGAAAAACAAAATAAATGGGCTTGTGGTTAGATTTAAATTCATCTAAGAGTTAAATCAAAAATTGTAAATTGAATTCACCTCCAGACAGGGCTTACCTGTCGTCTGGGTGCAAAATATTCACGGATATCGTGTTTGCCGAAAGAGTCCCATCAGACTCACAAGCGCTCCCAGCACTTGAAAAAAATGAAAACAAAACATAGCATCAGGTTTACGGGTTTCTCCTACTCTCTTAATTCAGTGTGCAACAACAATTCCTTCCTAGTGCAACCTATAATCTGCTCCTGGTTGCCTGTCTGCTTTTTTTGAAGAAATGTATATATCCTTAAAATGAACTTTGTTTCAGTGATATCGTCGGGTAGTAATGAGGGACTGAGACTTATTTTCAAGGTTTTCGCTCTTCTATAAACTAGCGATGGGTAGTCCTGTATCAGTGTTCCAATATGCGGATCTAGTTTCAACAACTCCCAATGTCTTTTAAGAATCTTCTTGATCACATAATTGTTGGCACAGTAAGTTGTAATAAAATGAACTTTATTCTCTAGTGTTGGTTTGTCTCGTTGGCTCAGTGTTATTGACCGAGGGGTTTGTTGTGCTTTATGATAAGCTGATTGTATACTTTTCCTGGTATAGCCTCTTTCTTCAAATCGGGTAGATAAAATATCACATTCTTGCTTGAAGCTGCTTTGATCATGACAATTCCTTCTTGCCCTGATATATTCCCCTTTGGGGATGTTCCGAATGACTGGTTCATAATGGCAACTGGTGGCATGTAATGTGGAATTAACTTCCGTACTTTTACAGTACGTTTTAGTTTCGAGGTGATCTCTTGATACATAAATTGTCAAATCTAAAAAGTATATCTCCATATTGTTACATTCTCCTAGGAATTCAATCCCCAGATCGTTATTGTTAACTTCTTGCCTGAAAAGTTCAAATTCTTGCGGTGTACCTTTCCAAATAAGTAGCACATCATCTATATACCTAATCCAATTAACAACATGTTGCTTGTATGTTTCGGTGGTATAAATGTTCAGATCTTCAAACATACCCATCACAAGGTTTGCTAAGGCTGGTGCATATTTTACGCCCATGGCTACCCCACGTTTTTGCTTAAAGAAAGTATTATTGAACATAAAAATGCTATTGTCCAATGTAGCCTTGAGCATTTCTTTGAGCATACAAACGAACGGGAAATAGGATGCCGATTCTTGTTTAAAAATGTAGTCAATAGTTTCCAAAGCAAGAGCATGACTGATGGACGTGTAAAGGGCCCTTACGTCCCATGTTGCCAAATAATAGGATGGATCCCATTTTATGCTTTCTAGAATGTTGAATCTTTGAGGTATGCTCGTACCATTTTTGCCTTTGGTCTTAGGATGTTATCAATATATTCTGAGATGGGTTCAGTGGCCCACCCTATTCCACTCAATATCGGTCTGCCTTCCGGAATTGTTGTAAATGGTTTGTGAACCTTTGGCAGAAAATAAATTGTCGGCAATACTGGTTTAGGCATAAACAGGAACCTTTTTACCTCATCAGTGATGAGACCTTGTCTGTACCAACCTTCTATGGATTCTTTGAGGTCTTTAACAATTTGAATCTGTGTGTTACTTGGTAGTTCGACATAACAATTTGGTGTATTCAAATGGTTGAGAGCCATCCTAATATAATCTGGACGGTTCATGATGACTATGTTTCTGCCTTTATCTGCTTTTTTGATGACTATTGCGTGGTCTTTCTCCAATTTCTTCAAAGCAGTTCTTTCCTGTATTGTGAGGTTTTCTCGTTCTTTTAGCCTGCTCATTTTTTTAAGTTGTTGATTGTCCTCTATTCTGTGTAAGTCTTTCGTCACTGATTTAAAGAAGGCATCAATCATATTGTCCTGGGAAAATTGAGGTAGAAACTTGGATGCTCGTTTAAATTCTTTTTCAGTTAGACTAGTTGGTGCAATCATTAGTCCATGCATGGTTTGATGAATTGGAAAATTTTCGGTTTCTTGTAATGATCTTAAGAGATGAATATTGCCTAATTCCTCTATGGTGACTTCACTCATTGTGCTCTTCTCTGTTGGATGTTTAAATGCAGTAATTTGGGTCGCAAAGAATTTCTTAAGTTTAAGTTTCCGGACAAATTTAAAAAGATCAATATGTACTTGTATAGGTTCCATGTACATTGTGGGGGCAAATGATAATCCTTTGTTTAAAAGGCTAATTTCATCCTGGTTAAGTTCTACATCCGATAAGTTCATCACTAAATTGGTTATTGGCTCTTCTTGGCTGCTTCCCTTGTAGCTGCTCTTGTTAATCTGCGATGGCCTTCTAAGGCATCTGGGTTGGGCGTGGCCAAGCAGCCATGGAGTGAGGACGCCGAATCTACGAGCTCCGCCAGAGCCGCAGTAGTCCGATCCTGAACTGACTCTCCGAGCCATACAACACCTCCACGCGTTGCTCCAGCCGCAGCTGGGGCGAAGACCTTTGCCTGGCAGCTCTCTCCGAGAAAAATCGGAGCGTGGGAGCCTGGTGCGACGCTCCGGCCCGGCTCCCCCTCTGCTCCGGACAGCGCACACAAAATGGCGGCCGCGGCGCACTAGCGGTCCACGACCGCGCACAAGACCTGCTGGGGACCCGCCGGGCAGCGACGCCCGTGGCCGACTGGGCACACGCACCTGGCTGGCGACGCCTGGGCGTGCGGCCTGACCACTGGAGCCATCGGACCATCGGGCGGCCCCGATCGATCCCCCGAACTACACTCCGACCGACTTCGGCTGGGCACCCCCCTGAGGCTGGGGAGAGAGACGGAGCACTATCGGTGCACGGCCGAGTCATTCAGCCCTGAGGAGGAGTCTGCCTGCCGCGGCATTATTCGAAGGCTGTGCCCCCGTTCCCAGGATCAGCGAGGTGAGGAGCTGGGGGAACCACGCGATACGAAGGCCGCGTGTTCCCCGCACCAGGCGCGCACCGCGGACTGCGGCGGGGGAGCCTGCCCTATCCCCCGAACTACACTCCGGGCGAGCCGACCGACTTCGGCTAGGCACCCCCCTGAGGCTGGGGAGAGAGACGGTGCACTATTGGTGCACGGCTGAGGCATTTGGCCCCGCTGCCGCGGCTCCCCTGAGGAGGAGTCTGCCCGCCGCGGCATTTATCGAAGGCCGTGCCCCCGTTCCCAGGATCAGTGAGGTGAGGAGCTGGGGGGACCACGAGATACGGAGGCCGCATGTTCCCCGCACCAGGCGCACACCACAGACTGCGGCGAGGGAGCCTGCCCTGGGGAGCGTGCTGGAGCCCCACGAGATGAACAGAGCCCGGTGGGGCCGACTCGCTGGGCGCGCTTAGCGGTGCGCGACTGGGCACGCCGCCCCCCCGGGCGCAGGGCTGGACGACCTGCACTCGACACCATTGCTCACTCTCAGCGGCACATCAACCCCACAACCTAGCAGGTAGATCCTGCCCTCTGCACTGTGGCGGCGACCAGGACAGACACCATCGGCGACAACGGTGTGGTGGGAGCCCACCCACCCAGCACCAGGGCCGGGTCACCGAGGAGAGTTGCTGCGCTGAACCCCTGCGAGGGGGGCAGCGAGAATCTGGAGAGGGTCGCGCTGCTCCCTGCAATGGCCACCTCAAGGAGTAAAGCTAGAAACGCCACAATGGACCCCTTTGTGACATCGAAGCCTCACCATGTCTCCCCCTCTGCGCTGAGAGGCGCAGCGACGCAGGCTAGCCAAGAGGAAAACACCAAGGACAACCAGGTGCTGGAGGCGATTGCAGCCCTAAGAACTTTCATAGACACGAAAATCGGCGAGGTCAAAGCCGACATCCAGCTCATTAGACAGGATGCCCGCAACCTGACGGAACGCGTTACCATCATAGAATCCTCCCAGAAGGATATGTCGGACGATACAGCGGACCTCAAGGCTGAGGTGGCAGACCTCAGGAGAAAGGTGTGCTACCTGGAGGCGAGGTCAGAGGAGGCGGAAGGACGCGCAAGGCGCAACAACATCAGAATACTAGGCATTCCTGAAGGGACAGAGACCACAGACCCGACAACCTATGTAGAATCCTTAATACAGCAAGAAATAGGAGCGGAGAAGCTCTCACAGGGCTTCGCCATAGAGAGGGCCCACAGGTCGCTCCAGAAGAGACCCCCTCCGGGTTCCTACCCACGTCCCATCATAGCGAAGGTCCTCAACTTCCGAGACAGGGAAGTCATCCTGAAATTTTCAAGAGAGGGAGGTGTAATAGAACGGGGTAACTCTAAAATTACCATCTACCCTGATTACACACAGTCGGTACAGAGAGCAAGGAACTCTTTCGTCCCAATCAAGGCCCGACTGAGAAAACTGAACTTAAAGTATATGCTCCTGTATCCTTCCAGATTAAAGGTGATTTATAAGGGACGAGCGATATTCCTGGAGTCGCTGGCTGCGGCCAACATGTGGATGGAGCACAACAACTTAGCTGAGGTCCCTGGGGAACCCTCCCACGAGAGCCACGGCGAAGAAAGCAATGAGCGGTAAACGGACGCCTCGGCATGGGCTCCCTCGACCCTTGTCTGGAGCACTAGAACGAGGGGATACACCACCATCACTGAAGCAACACTACCACAAGAGAAGGCGAAATGACTACTGGGCCTGCGCGGCCTCCTCCACATGCACACGAACCACAAACCCACCAAAGACAAGTGCAGGCCTGTTGCCAACATGCACCAACTTGCGCCAGAAACCCGGACGGGGAAAGGCAGCGCAAGAGCGCCCGAGCACTGCACCCTTAAGGCAGAGGCTGGGTGCACCAGTTATAGTTACTGTTTTCATGTTACGGTTGAGACTGCCCTATTCCTGATCACCATTAGCCAAACCGAAGAGGACCCAGGACCAGACCTCGGAGCTTACCAACTTGAGCAAGCAGAGCGTGATGCACTGCTGAATCACAGATACTACGTGGAGACCATCACGGCTAAAGGTAATCTCACAAAATGGCCACACGACCCAGGATAATTACATGGAATGTTAGGGGGATGGGATCCTACCCACGAAGAAACCGCATACATTCGTACCTGAAGAGGAAGAAAGTATCAATCGCCCTCCTGCAGGAAACACACCTCTTAACTGACACTACGGACAAGCTGGTAGATTACTGGGGGGGCAGGGCGGCGGTGCATCCTACTCGAAGTACGCACGCGGTGTATACACATGGGTGAGCCCGGGTACACCATTCCACCTGATGGGTGTGGAAGCGGATAAAGAAGGTAGATATGTGATCATATGGGGCATGCTGGAGAACTCTCGGCTGTGCATAGTGAACTCATACTTCCCCCAACACGGTATCCCTACTCATCTCAAGAAGCTATGTGCCATAATCACGTACCACAGAGAGGACATCATCTTATGGGGCGGAGACTTAAACTGCGTGCTGAATGAAGAAATGGACAGATCCACTGCGCCACGTATCCTCAACACCTCCGCCCCCCGAGCACTCTGCAGCGCGATCGAGGACTTGCATTTAGTTGACGTCTGGAGAGATTTACACCCCACAGACAGGTCCTACTCATTTTACTCGGCCCCCCACGACCTGCATACCAGGATTGACCTCTTTTTCATCGATAGTGGGCTAACTTCGCAAGTCGAATCTGCGTGCTACCTTGGCAGGTCAATATCGGATCACTCCCCGCTGCTAATACAGCTCTGCCTCAGGGGCCCTAGACCACCTATTCCGATGTGGCGCATGCCGACAGACACTTTAACAGACCCCGCATTCAAGGATGCCCTGGGTGAAAAGCTGGAAGAATACATAAATATCAACAAGGGATCAGTCGAGAAATGGAGCACACTATGGGATGCCATGAAGGTGGTAACTAGGGGCGAGATAATAGCTGAAGCAGGAGGGATCAGGAGACAACTGAGAAAGGAGCTCGAGTCAAGGGAGGAGGAGATCAGACGCCTGGAGAACAATCTCCACCCTACCAAGGAGAAGGAAACCAGACTGAAGGAGATCAGAGAAGAGTGCAGAATTGCATGGGAGAGGCTGTCCAAATTCGACTTCTCTGTGCGAACCCTTAAGGCACACAAGGAAGCGGACAAACCAGGCAGGATTCTTGCCTGGCTATGCAGGAGGGAGCACCCGAGGCAGGCCCCCAAAGAGATCAAGGATAAAGATGGTACAACTCACAGGTCACAGCAAGCAATAAACGATGTATTCTCAGACTTTTATGCCGAACTATATGCCCACAGAGACCGAATCCCTGAATCAGACATCAGAGACACCCTGGCCGAAGTTGAATTGCCTAAACTGAGCCAGGAACAACGAAATATGCTAGGAGAGGCCATCACTATTGAGGACATTTCAGAGGCGATCAGATCCCTTTCCACGAGCAAGACCCCTGGGACAGATGGCCTAACTCCAGAATTTTACAAGGCTTATGAGGGGGTCCTTGCTCCCATGCTGCACGGAGTATACACGGAGGCATATGAGACCTGGATGCTACCAAGTAGTATGAGAGAGACCCTCATAGTACCAATACTCAAACCAGGCAAACCAGCCGACGAGTGTGACTCATATCGCCCCCTAGCGATGTTAAACTATGATAGTAAAATATTGACAACGATATTAGCTAAGAGGCTCTCTAGGGTGATAGGATCCCTGATACATGAGGACCAGAATGGTTTTGTCCCAGGACGCAATACAACGGCCAACCTGAGAAGGCTCCAACACATAATGGCTCAAACAGCTGAGCATAACGACGACCTGGCAGTACTCTCGCTTGATGCCATAAAAGCTTTTGATTCAATATTCTGGGAGTGGCTGATCGAGACCCTGAGGGAGTTCGGACTTGGTGAACATTTCATCCGGTGGGTTAGGGTGCTCTACAACAACCCAGTGGCGAGAGTGAAGACAGGAGGCATGGTGTCGGGGGCTTGGGCTATCCAAAGGGGAACCAGACAAGGGTGCCCACTGTCACCAATGCTGTATATCCTTGGCCTGGAACCAGTGGCAATCTATTTCAGGAGGCAGCTCTTCGACGCTGGCATCAACATCAATGGGGTAGATAACATCATTTCCTTGTACGCTGACGACGTCCTCTTATACCTGCGAGACCCACAACTGAATGCACCAACCGCGCTAGACATCCTCGACAATTTTGCGAAATATTCAGGGATAAAATTCAGCAGACAAAAATCTTGCTCCTTCCCCCTGGCTGGGCTTGAAGGGAAGGGCGCAGAGGAACTACCCGAGATCGGGATCCAATGGCAGCCGGAAGCCTTCCGCTATCTTGGTCTCACCATCATGCACACCCCAGCCTCCACTCATGAGTGTAACACGGAAGCAGCAATGCGCGGAGTGCGCAGGTCTATCAAATTCTGGTCGAAGTTACCGCTCTCAATGATGGGCAGAGCTGCAATCTCCAAAATGATTATACTACCGAGACTCCTCTATTACTTTACCAACATAACATACTACATACCCCCGTCCTTCTTTAGGAAACTGGAATCACTAATCAGAGATTTCCTTTGGGGCCGGGCCAGACACAAACTTACACTGAACATCCTTACGCTCCCATATGCAGAGGGTGGCATACAACTGCCTGAGTTCCAGAGGTACTATTTGGCAGCACAACTAACGCACGTCGCTAAGTGGCTACTGGATGAACCGACTGCTGAGACAGGCCTCCTCCGTCAACTAATCACACCTATGCACCCAAAAGAGGTGTTATGGAGCACTCGAATAGGGCCCCCTGACCCACCCATGATTGTAAAGCTGGGGAGACAAATCTGGAACAAGGTCAGATCACTGCTCGGACTGCAACACTCATATGCACCGGACATCCCCATGCTTGCAGACGTATGCAAAATCCCCACAGACTTACCATCGATGAGGAGCTGGGAGAACTGTGGCCTCTATACATGGGGAGACATGTTTGATGAGGGGCTGTTCAAAGACTTCGACTCATTACAATTGAAGGATGGGCTTGCCACAGGACAATTTCTATGGTACCAAAGGGTGAAGCACGCAGCCAAGACAAATTGGAACACTTGGCCTGAGGAGCCAGAAATACACCCCCTTGTGCAGGAAATGTACAACCTTGGCGACGGCTGGAAACCGACATCGAGGCTATACACACGAATAAACGACAGGCCTAACCCGAGAAGTGCGCGCCTGAAAGAGAAGTGGGAGACTGATCTGGGGACTGAAATCACGGACGGTGAATGGGCAAGAGCCCTGCTGTATCCGAAGGAGGTGTCACGGAACGCCAGGTTTAGGCTGCTCCAGCTGAATGTCCTTTACAGGACTTACATGACCCCGCACAGGATAGCCGCCTTTAATGATAAAGTCCTCCCGACTTGTCCATGGTGCCCCTCCGAACATGCTGACATGATCCATATGTTTTGGGCCTGCCCCAAATCACAGAAACTCTGGCACACAGCTGAGCAGACCTGCAGGAAAGCGGGAATGGAAATGTACGAATGGACACCCAAAGAGTGCCTGTTGGGCACTCACCCGAGACTGAGCAAAGTCAGGCACTTAGTGAAACTCATGGACATGGCGTGTATACTAGTGAAGAGAACGATTGCTATGGCCTGGAAGTCGCCCGCTGGTCCCAGGCCTGAACCATGGATCAGGGAACTGGAGAGATGGTCCGCTGCTGAAACAAGAGCCTGGGAGGAAGGGACCAATTGGGGCGGAGAAGAAGGGAGCACCACACTAGAGTCCTGGAAGGCCCTCATGAGAGATATGATCTTCTCCACAGGCTACAAACCCCCCTGAGTTGACTCTTCTTGCACAGACTGTAAGCTTGAAGCACTGACCAGGACGGCGGGCCCGGGCACTCCCTCGAGCCACCCCCCATGTGAAGGCAATGGAGAGCGATGGTGCTGGGCTCTGGGCTTGAAGCACGAAGAATGAAGAACGGTAGGGCAGAAGGAAAAGGGCAGTCAAAGTAGTTACCACTGTTTTCCTGTTTGTTTATTGCTTTTTCTCTCTCTCTATTTTCTCTCGTGTTTCCTTTCTTTTTTGCTGCGTGTTCTTTTTCTGTTCTTTACAGTTCACTTGGCAAACAAGATACGCTACAGCTGAAATGACGCGCATCTTTCGCGCAACTGTTTCTGTTACACTTATAAATGCCAATAAAAACATTTAAAAATAAACTAAGGCATCTGGGTTGCCGGTGTCGACCCGTCCCCCTCCTTCCTCTTCTCCGAATAAAGGTTGTTTCTTGGTAGGAAGATTTGTTACTTGAAAACTGACTTGTTCGGTACTTGGGTTCTGTTTCCTTTCTTATATCTCCGTATCTGATTAAGGAAGCCTTTCCCTGTTCTACTATTGTCCTCTCGTGTGTGGGGGTTTTCTGTCGTCGGATCTTCTGCATCTAAGCTAGGTGCTGAGCTAGCCGGTGACGTCTCAGGGGTACTGTCCTTGGATTGTGATTTAGGAAATGTGTTCTACTTCTCTTGAAATGTATACATTCTGTCCTCATTGTAGTCTCTTTCATCCCTGAACATTTTTCGTAATTTAATATCATCTTGATATTCCTTTAATACTTCATACATCTTCAAATAATTGTTCTCCTTTGTTACCTCTAATGCCTTGGCATCTGCTATTTCCTTTTTAATTACTTCAATTTGTTCACTGGCTCTCTTCTGTTCTCGAGTTGCGTGCTCCACTAGCATCTCCAACATTCGCGTAGAACAGCCACCCAGATTTTTCTCCCAGTCTTTTGCCAGATCTTGGTCTTCATCTTTATTGAAATCGGGAAAAATCAAAATTCGTAACCCTCTGGGTACTTGTTTCTTGCTGAGATAGTTGTTGAGTGAAACGATCTCCCAGTATTTGTCTGTTTCCTTCCGGGAGATTCTTTCTAGCTTGATAAACTTGTATCTCAGATCCTCCCGGTGGGTATGCTGGTTCCAAAAGCGTGCACATTGCTGCCTTTATGTGTGAACAGGTTATTGGCTTCCTCTTCTCTATTTTCTGGGTATTCAGCCATTGTATTTAACTCTGATCCGTAGTCAGCGAGGTGAGTGATTAGTTGAAAATGGTACAGTTGGGGAAACTTTTTTTAAAATCACCCTTGGACCTCCGTGACTTCACATAACATAACAGTAGTACAGTGTTGCATTGGTGCGTGCAGAGAACGAAGACAATGAGTTCCCCTACTTCGTTTGTAGTAAGTGAAAAATGGTATCTATCTGCCTTCAGGCTGGCCAGGAGGAGGCAATGTGGTGCGCTTACAAAATGGCTGAATGACAAGGGGCATAAGATACCGCTAGGGCTTCCCTTTTTTCGATCTCTTTTGAACATGAAGGATACAGCTACAAGCTAGTCACAGACAATGACATCCAAAGAATTTCCTTGGAAATAACGGGAGAGCCCCAGCCTGACTCCAAAATCCAGGAGACGCAGGAGAAAGGCTGTGAGCCTGAACCTACGGATGGACAGGCAGAAGATCCCCAAGCCAAGAAAATTCAAGAAGCTAAACACTGCTCCGGGTGGGAAATGGAGCAGATTAAGGAAGATGATGCCCCGAGTTCTCTACTATACTGCAGCAGTTACAAGGCGTCACTTTAAGTTTAGATAGGCACCTAGGTGCAGATGGGACTTCGCTCTGTTCAGGAGAGCTTCTGGGAGCAAAATAAAGTGTGAGAGGGAGTGGGGGGCAGAAGTATGAACATTTTAACACTGACTTTTGAAGGGGGACTCTGGGTATTGCACTTTGCGGTGTTGGTCCTCAGATCGGGAGGACCGCTGGTGATTTGGTCTTGCCTCGGGGTGGTGTATCTGAGTGGGATTGGATGCTGTAGGAGAGGGTGTTGGGGGGTGGGGGGGTGGGAGGGGTAGGGAAAGTTAATGTTTAAAGAGTTTTGTTGGTTCCACGATAAGTGATCTCTGACATGGTGGAGTGAACAACGGGGTCGTGCAAAATGTGTTTTACAAGAGGGCGGTCTCAGGAGCAGGCGGAGATGTGCATCATTCTGGAAACGAGTGAACGATGACAATGGGTGAGATGGCAATAAGCTCCCTCAATGTACAAGGCCTTAATTCACCAAGTAAAAGGTTGATGGTTCTTAGGGAATTTAAGAGGGCAAGATTGGACTGGCTGTGCCTGCAGGAGATGCACTGGGAGAGGTAGAGGGAACCCCTGCTTAAGGGTAAGGGAAGTGGGAGAAGTATTTGTGGCCTTAGATGTAATGATGAAGGGGTGTATCGATCCTGTTCTCAGCCTGCACTTGGTTCCGGGCGGAAAAGGTAGTGACTGATCCAGACGGCCGTTGTATTTTCGTTAAGGGACGTCTGAAGGGCAACTTTATGATTTTGGGTTCCATTTACACCCCGAACTCGGGGCAGTGCGAATTTTGGGAGTAGGTGAGGGACGAACGGAGTGAGTTTGTGGCGGGCCGACTGATGGTGGGAGGGGATTTTAATATGGTGTTGGACACTCTAAAGGACCGCAAGAGGTTGGGCAACATGGCAGAAACACGTTTGAGCGAGGGTAATTCATCACGTTTTAGAGAAGTGAATGAAGCCCAGGGTTTGGTGGACTTGCTTCCCCACCTTAGGAGACAGACCATTTACTTATTTTTCCACGGTGCACAATTGCTATTCGCGAATAGATCTAGTACTTGTCGACACACATCTGAAAGTGAAGGTCCTGGTCACCCATGTTGTCCTGATCGCCTGGTCAGACCATAATATGGTAAAAGTGGTATTAGGGCCGGATTGGAAGTGCAATGACTTCCTACCACAAGACGGGGAAGTGACACAGGAACTAATCACTGCTTTAAAGGATTACTTTAGCTTTAATGACACGGGGAAGTGAGCGTACAGACCCGGTGGGAAGGTTTTAAGGCAACCATCCGGGGGGTCTTCATAAGGATAGGCTCACAGGAAAAAAAAAAAAAGAGGGCGAGGGGTGAGCAGGAAACCGTGCTCTGCCAAAAAATAGACCCCTTGCAGCCAGAGGGTAGCCAGGGGAACTACATGTCACCTGCGGTGTCGAGCAAACAGCGTCAATATAAGGCGCAATTAAACACTATCCTGGTCCAGGACACTGAAAAAAAAACAAAAAAAAAACCTCATGTTCTTGAAACAAAGGTACCATGAAAAAGGGGATAAAGCGGACACGAGTCTGGCGTGGAGATTGAGGGAGGAAAGGCAGCGAATAACGATTGGGGCATTGAGTCAGAAGAAGGGTTTGCCAGGTACGATCAACAGGGCATTGAGGAAGAATTTACTGATTGTAGAGCTTTATATACCTCAGAATGGGAGGGGGAAGATGAACAGATAGACACCTTCCTAGAAAGACCCCCCCCCACCCTCCACGGTCTCACACACAATATGGTGGAGGATCTTGATCGCCCCATTACAGTGGAGGAGGTTCAACGGGCAATTATGTACATGAAGACCGGAATGGCCACAGGGAATTACAGGTTTTCAATGAAGTTTTATAAACTGTTTAGATCATTACTTGCCCAGTACCTAGTAAGAATTTTCAATGTATGTTTAGAGGGTGAGGCCGTACCCGACAATGCTGATCGCAAAAATAATAGCAATTCAAAAGGAGGGAAAAGACCCCATGAAGTGCTCCTTCTATAGGCCCATTTCCCTGCTGAACAATGATGTGAAAATCCTTGCCAAGATCTTGGGAACAAGGCTGGAGACAGGACTGCAAACATTGGTCCATGGGAATCAAGTGGGCTTTATCTGCGGGAGACAGGGGTCAGGCAACATTCGGAAAACTATGGATGGCCTGCTAGACTCGGAGAACGCCTTTGACTGGGTGCAGTGGGCCATTATGATGAAGGACCTGGGGAAGATGGGGTTTAGTTCGGATTTTCAGAAATGGGTTTTGGCAATGTATCGCAACCCCAGGGCCAAGGGTCCAAGTAAATGGTGCCCTCTGAGGTATTTAGATTAACAAGGGGTACGAGACAGGGCTGCCCCCTCTCCTATATACCCTGACCATGGAACCCTTGGCGATTGCAATACACAGAAACCAATGTATTAAAGGGATAGCTAGAGGGGAGATCGAATGTAAATTATCACCATTTGCAGACGATATACTAGCATTGTGGTCTATGGCCACCTGTCAGGTCTAAAAATGAATGTGTAGAAATCATTCCAATTTAAATGAAGAATGCCCTGTTAGACCCACAGGAGAGGTACTTGGGAATGAGGATAGAACACAAAAGCATTCCGTACCTAGGATCCGCATTACAAGAGATTTGGGTGAGATCGTGAAAATAAATTATGACCTCTTTATGGAACAGCTCAAAGAAGATTTGAAAAGGTGGACCTGTTAATATTAACGTGGTACGGACGAATGACCTCTGTCAAAATGAATGTACTCGCCCGCATCCTATATTTATTTACCGCAATCCCAAAACAGACCCGGAAAGATTTTTTTTCTTGACCTAGTGGGAGAAGTCGGCAGATTTATTTGGGGGAATAAAACTCAGACTGAAAATGGAAACCCTGGCGCCCTCGAGAGAGAGAGAGGCGGGTTTGGGTTTCCCGATTTTCAGACTATACTATAAAGCCGCTCAATTGTGCATAATGAGGGACCATATGTGGGAGGACGCTAAAACTTACTGGGCGTGTCTTGAAGATCTGGTGGCCCATCCATTGAAGGTCCGGGATTATCTCTGGGCTCCGCTCGGATCCGTCCCGGAGCGACTGCGATATCACCCCACATTAGGGGTTCTCTGGACGGCCTGGTAAGATAGTGGGAGCAACCACACGGTGTCATCTTGGCCTTGGCCCTTGTCCTCGGTGTGCGGCCACCCCATTCGATCCGGCGAGTCTGGGGCTGCGACATTCGCAGAGATGGTCCGACCTGGGTCTTGAGAGGGTGGGTCAATTATTTAAGGAAGGGATCTTTCTGGATATGGAATCTGTTTATTCACCGGGTACTGGGGAGGGAGGCAATCTCGGTTTTCGAATATATCCGTGTTAAGGGCACACTGACTGACCCAAATTGGAGACACCTGGCGGCAAGTGAGCTTACCATCTTTGAGAGGGCCCTTGGATCTATCATGCACAAGAAGGGGCATTCCATCTAGAATGCATAAAGCTATGAATCTGTCGGCACTGGTGGGGAGACAAACCTTCCAGAGATACTGGGTCGACCTGGCGGGGGAAGAGATATCAGAGGAGGACTGGGCGAAAATGCATAAAGTTACCTTCCACAACAACATGTTTACTTCTACAATGGAGCATAATTATAAAATATTGGTGGGATGGCATAAAGATCCATTGAGACTATCTAGAATGTTTGCGGGGTCCTCCCCCCTGTGTCCCAGGAGATGTGGCCAGGTGGGATCCCTTTCCCATATGCAGTTTTGAAGCCCCAAGGTTAAGGTGTTCTGGGAAAAAGGGCGGAGTTGGATGAAGGACATAAAGGAGATTCAGTTGGGTTTAGACCTGTTGGGTTTAGACCTCTTGAGTATCCAAGAAAAGGGGAGAAATTAGCATAGGCTCCCCAGAATGTGGGAAACAATGCTGCAAGCAGGACAGCTGGCCATCGCCCGAGGGGAGGGGAGGGGGGATGAAAAAACATCCCATCAAAGGAGGTTTGGGAACAAAGTGCACACCATGATGGTGATGGAAATGCTGACGGCAGTTGTTAAAGATAAGCTTGAGTAATTTAGAGAGGAATGGAGTGCACTCTTATACAGTTTGACTGTAGAAGCGGAGATCCCTACAACTCCAACCAATATGTGAATAAATGTATAGGATATGGACGATTTTAGATGGGAGCCGAAATACCGGTGCTGGAATGCACATATTAAATGCTCCAGAGACCTCAAATAGAACAGACCTGTAATACACATAATTTGTAGAGACGGAACCTTGTTTAGGTGGGACGGGGGTGGGAGGTTGGGGCAGAAAGGACGGGAAAGGATCTTTTTTTACAGTCTTGAGTTAATTGATTGTGGTCTGGTTGGTTTGGCAGGGCCGAGGACGACAGGGGTGAGGGGGAGGAAGGGGTGTAATTCGAATTCGTTAAACCCCTAAAGAAAACACAATGAACTAAATAACATTGCTAAACAAGCAGGGCAGATGGTTGAGCTCCATTGTGTTCCGATAAGTATAAAATGTCGATAGACATCATAGGAAAGTACAGTTTTTGTTTTATTGCAAATTTCTATTACCATATACAAATTGGAGTAGAACAAGCACAGGACCACTTGGTCTGAACACTTGGATATTTCAAATTAAATAATTAAAAAAATGTAAATTAAAAAGAACTTACACAGCAAAGGAAACGTGATTCCAAATATGAACACCATGACACCTCCAAATAGCGATATCACAAAGTAACTGGATATCAATATTGCCATTACGAACACTGTTGGGTACTGCTTCTTAAATTTACGGATGAATTCCTTGTTTTGTGATGTCCATACAAAACCCATAAACACCAATATTACTACGATGGCGCCAAGCATCATGTTAACAGGACTCAAAAACCTACAAGAAAAAAAAAAAAAGTAAGTCAGCGTACATTAACATTTTGATACATGGAATTGTGTGCATTTTCTACGTAACAACTGACTATTAACATGCTCTTATCACTGGGAAAAGTGTCACGCATTAGCACCATTTCAAATTATATTAGCCATGCATTTTTACTAAATTGTGATGCAGCTGCTTTAAAATGCACGGGCAACATTACAATCAACTGCTGTGTTTGAGCATCATTTTCAGGCTGATTTAGTTCATTCTACTTCAGCACAAGAGATTTCAATTTTTGTTTTCAAGTAAACATGCGTTTTGAATCAGCCAAATGATGATACTGTATTCAGTTTTTAACAATGAGGAGATGTGCATGGACAATAAAATGGGCAACTTTTTTTTATATTCACATTTTTATATTAGATTTTAAACATACACACAAACCTATACATAACAAACATAACACTTAAAATGTAACATATATACAGATTGTATAAGGCACTTGGCTTCACAGTCAGGTCGGAAATACAGTGTCAAAGTTACAGATTTTCATTTTTTTTTTTTTAAAAACTTTTTTTATTATTTCAACCAACAAACAATACAGACCAAATATACAATACAGTATACCGTAATACAGTTTTGAATGTGTATCGCATGCAATTTGATCTCCAATCCCCAAACCCACCCCCCCTACGAGCCCATCAAGTCTGTTTACTCTATGTTTGCGCTGCGCGGTGCGGTACATTCTCCATTGGAATCCGCCAAATCTGCCATCGTTCCAAACAGTTCCGATATCAATGATTTCCAAGCCAGCAGAGTTCCCACCTCTTCTCCCCCTCCCACCACACTGGACTCCTGCCACACCACAGTCTCTGCTTCCGCCCACTTTTGCAGTTCCCTCCACCATATCTCCACCTGTGGTTTATGACAAGCCTTCCACCCCATGGCAATCCTCCTCTTAGCCAGCACGTATGCCAAATCCTTCAGTTTGTTAACATGCTTCAGTTTTCGCGATCTAGGGAACCCCCCCAATAGGCAGGCCCAAGCTGACTCTACCACCAGCGTAACTCCTTTGTCCGCCAGTTTCGCCGCTACCTCGCCCCAGAAGCGCCCAACCACAGGGCAGGACCAAAACATGTGTGTCATGTCTGCCTGCTCTTCATTGCACTTGGGACATGCCTGTCTGCCCGCATTTTTAAACCTTGATATCCTCAGGGGCGTCATATACGCCCTATGCGTAATGTATAATTGTATTTGTTTCAGCCTAGCATTTCTCGACACCCTCTGATGATACCGCAAAGCCCGCTCCCACATCCTATCTTCCATCGGGGCCCCCACCTCAGTTTCCCAATCTAATCGAAGTTGTACTGGTTCTTTACCAATCTTAAGCATCAGCATTTCATACAATCTTGAAATCTCGTGCCCTCCCTCTGTCATATCATATATAGTGTCCACGATACCATCCGGCTCTGCTTCGAGTATAGTTTCGGGCCAAGCCCTCTTAATTTCCCACACTAATCTATGATATGTCATATATTGACCTACGTGTAGACCTGTTTCCTCGCCCAACGCTTCCCAGCTTATGATGGCTCCCTCCCGCCAAACATCTCCCATCGTTGCCAACCCCGCTGATTCCCAGTGGGTTCTAATTCTCCTCCGCAGTTGCTCATCTCCTCTCGCTAGCGCCACCAGTGGTATCTGCGGGGAGCACGGGGCCGGGATTTCCATCATCTTGCACGCGCGGCGCCAGATCCTCCACCCAAGCAACATCATTTTGGGGAGCCCCTTCATGTCTGTTTCAGATAGCCAGATCATTTCCTTTAAGTAAAATGGGGCGCAGTCTGTACTAAACAATCTGAATTCGGGGGTACTTTCATCCGAGAGCCATTTCGCTACGTACTGCAATTGGCTCGCTATATAATAGGCCTCATAGTTGGGGAGCCGTATCCCCCCTTTTTCATAAACGTTTTGCAGTTTCCACAATGCCATCCTGCACCTGGTTCCTTGCCACAAAAAGTCCCTACATATACTATTAAGCTTGGCAAAAAACTTCCCAGGTATGAGGTGTGGAATGTTTCCAAAAAAATGCAGGAGCCTAGGTAAAACCACCATCTTAAGCATTGCGCTACGCCCCATCATGGCTAGCGGCAGCCTCCCCCAAAATTGCATGCTTTTCTCGATTTTCCCCACAGCTATCTCCGTGTTGTGTCTGTGTTCTTGTTCAACCGTATGATACACATCTATCCCAAGGTACCGAAAGGTAGCAACAGTCCAAGGAACCCGCAACACCGGCAGCTGGTCTACGGGGAGTCCCCTATAGTTACCTAGCGGGAAGATTACAGACTTCTGAGGATTCACAGCTATCCCAGACAACCCCGCATACCGATCCATAACCTCCAAGATATACTGGAGATTCTCCTCTGGGTACTTCAGATACAACAGCATATCGTCTGCATATAGAGAGATCAAGTGTCGCTCCCCACCCACCTCTATGCCTATAGTGTCGTACTGCTGTCTAAGGTATATGGCTAAAGGCTCCAATGCCAATATGTATAACATAGGGGACCATGGGCATCCCTGTCTGGTACCTCTGCCTAACCTCCATCTCTCTGAAATCACTGTTCCCGTCTTAACTCTGGCGAGCGGCTCACTATACAGCATCTTCGCCCATCTTACATATCCGGGCCCCATCCCATATTCCGTCAAAGCCGACAGTAGCCATGGCCACTTGACGGAATCAAAGGCCTTTACAGCATCCAGGGACACTACCGCCATGTCACCCTCCTTATCCCCCGCCCATTCAATGACTCGATGTAATCGCCTATGATTGTGAGTTATGTTCCTGTTGGGAACATAACCCGTCTGATCCGGGTGTATGAGCTTGTCTATGACTCTTCGCAGTCTACTCGCCAAAACAGCCGTTAGTATCTTGCTGTCTTGATTCAGCATTGACAGCGGTCTATAGGAGCCACAGCTGTTCCCAGGCTTATTCGGTTTAGGGAGCGGTATTATGACTGCTTCCCTCAGCGACTCTGGCAGCAGTCCCACCTCAAACGCTTCATTTAGCATATTCAGCATCGGAGGGAGCACTTCTGCCATGTATGCTTTATAAAACTCGCTCGGGAACCCATCCGCACCTGGGGTTTTACTAGTTGGCAATTGTCTCACCACCGTTTCTAGCTCCTCCAAAGTGATTGGTGCATCCAGCTCTTCCCTCTCCTCAGCACTTATTCTGGGCAGACCTATGTCTTCAAGCGTTTCCTTTATTCTCTCTTGGTTATCCTCCTCAACATCCCCATACAGTTCTCCGTAATACATGGCAAATTCCTGATTGACTCCCTCCTGGGTATCCGCTACACTTCCGTCCTCCCTTGTTATCGCCCTGATGGTGGGTCTGGGGGTTTCGCTCTTATATAGCCATGCCAGGAGCCGTCCTGTTTTGTCCCCACCCGCGTGCTGCCGCTCTATGTATTTCTTATAATTCAGTTTACACAACCTATCCCAACACTCTCCACACGTCTGCTTAAGTTGAAGTACCCGCTCCGTATTTAAACCAGTATCACCACCCTCCTTTTGCGCTTTCTCTAAGTCCCTCTCAGCCTCTTGTAAATCAGCCAGGACACCTCCTTGCAGGCTTTGGGACTTTGCTATGGCCACGCCTCTCAGCACCACTTTAAAGGCCTCCCATAACGTGCACGCCGAATCTACGCTGCCCGTGTTCTCTTCAAAGTAATTTATGATCTCCTCCCTCACCTCTTCTTTAAACACGGGATCTTTGAGCGCCTCCGCTCGGAGCCGCCACGTCGGGATCCTTGCCCTTGGAGGGCGATATTGCCAGCTAACAACCAAGGGCGAGTGGTCCGACAAGACCCTCGCTTTATATTCCGCCCGCACCATCTCCGTTATTAGGCCTGACGTAACGAAGACATAATCTAGTCTAGTGGACAGCTGTTGCGGGGCCGAATAATGAGAATACTGTCGTTCTTGGGGGTGCTTCATTCTCCATACATCAGTCAAGTCAAAATCATTGAGCAGCGCTTGTAGCACCCGTGCCGCCGGGGCAGGTTTTTCCCATTTCTGATCTGATCTATCCACCCTTGGATCTAATACACAGTTAAAGTCCCCCCCCCAGAGTACCGCACTTCCCATCCACATACCAAGTTGAACACTCAGGGTTCTGAAGTACGTTGCCGTATTCTGATTGGGAGCGTATGTATTTATTACACTTATCTCTCTGTTCTCTACCATGCCCCTGAGTATGACCATTCTCCCTTCCGCTTCAGCAATTTCCTGTAACACATGAAAGGGGACATGCGGGGCCACCCAGATAAGAACCCCTCTAGCATAAGCTGAGTATGTCGAGCCCACCACCACTCCTTTCCATTTCTTCTTAATCATTTCCAGTCTCTCTTTCGTCAAATGGGTCTCTTGCAACAACGCAATATCTATTTTTTGTCTTCGCAAGTATAACATGACCTTATTTCTCTTCAAATAACTGTTTAGACCCCTAACATTCCACGTAATTATTTTAAGGTCCCCCATGGCTTGTTATGATTTCCGCCCCCATCCCACCCGCGCAGTCCACTGCTCGTACCCGGTCTCGTCTATTTAGGCTCGTATCCCAATTCAAACTTCCCTTAACTTCACACACCCCAAACACCCCTCCCCTCCTGTTATCAAACCCCACCACACCCAACTCCCCACACCTCCCTCCCCCCATCCTCCCACCTAACCCCCATATCCCTTTCCCCAACTGTTGCCCAGCTCCATCCCTGGATCTCAGGCTCCCCCGCATCTAGCACTTTCTTGGCTGTCGCCTGTACTCGATGCCCCGCGGGGTGAGGCCGCCCTACTGGCTGGCCTACTAATACCAATACGGGGGGATAGGGTGCCCGCATCCTGTCGCTCCTGATTGCTATAAAACTCTGCACGCCTAACTGTACAATTACCCCATATATATGCACTTCACTTTATTCAAGTCCTCGCTTGCGCCCACGTCCATGGGATCTACTTCCAGCGCCGCCCGTACCCAGCACTACCCCTTAGCCATAGCCATGCCCCACAGTTCTATTGGATACCCCTTGCACATCCTGTCACTCTACATGTAGTGTCCCCCGCCACTTATCGTGTTATTCTTGCGCTTGATCCGCTTCCTGCTCCGGACAACCCTGCAGGTCTAGCCAGGTCGTCGCTTCTTCGGGCGTGTGGAAAAAAAACATCTTGCTCTTATGTATTACTTTCAGTTTCGCGGGATACAGCAACATATATTTGATCCCGGCCGCACGCAGCCTTCTTTTGATCGTCACATAGCTGAATCGCTGCCTTTGGACCAGCATTGTGTAGTCTGGATATGCCGTGATGGCACACGACGCCCTCTCAATGGTTCCTCCTTTGCGGAAGTATTCCAAAATCTTCTCACGATCCTTATAATTCAGTATTTTAGCTATTATAGGCCGGGGGGGAGCCCCCGGTTGTGGCTTCCTCATGAGGGCTCTGTGCGCACGTTCCACCGCAAACCCCTGCGAGAGTTCTGCAGCCCCTATTTCCTGTAGGAGCAAATTCTCGATATAGTCCGTCGGGTCCCGTCCTTCCTCTCCTTCCGGCAGGCCCACCACACGAATGTTGTTCCTCCTCGCTCTCCCTTCAGCCTCCTCCGCCCGAGTCTCCAGATTGGCTACCTGTTGTTTGAGCACGTGGATTTCTTGTACGTTGCCCGTGCTAGTGTCCGTGATGATTTTCACGGCGCTCTCCAGGCTACTTGTTCTCTCCGCCAGCCCCCTCACGTCTTGCCTCAGCAGGGCAACCTCTATGCCCACTGCGTCCATTTTGGCCTCCAGGGAAGTGCGCAGGTCCGACATCGCTGTCCCCCATGAGTCTCGCAGCTCCGTTATAGCCGCTAGTATCTGTTGTTTGTCAGTGGCTGCAGCGCCCTCCCCTGGTACCTCTGCTTCTTTAGACGCTATGGCCGCCGGAGATTGCTGCGTCTTGGCGAATGTTTCCATCGTGGATTGCTTAATCTTAGTTCTAGCTCCAGCCCCTCGCCCCGACATCTTGCAGCTTTCGTTATGTACCCGGGTTGCTAGTTCCGAGTGGGCTGTGTCCTCCCACGTATCCGACTTGCCACTGCGTCCAAGAGACCGCACACCATTCACAGCTATTATGCCCAGCTTTGGCTCAATGCCCCCGTGTCTTTTCTCTGTTGCAATTGCTTATCTTCCGGGGCTAGCGAATGCTTGCAGCGTCCCCTTCAAAGTGGTTTCGCACCCGGTGTCAGGATGCCAGGCTGCATTATGCCTGTGTCCTCGCACTGCAGGCCCTAGACCTTCCGGGGCCTTAAACCGCCGTCGGGACCATTGCGGGCCGTGGCACTTGCTCGCCGGGCATTCCTCTGTTCACTGCCGCTATTTTATTGTTTACCATTTCGCCGCGCCGGCTCCCGATACAAAGTAGCGCATCTTCCGTTACAGTAACTTCAGCAGTCCGCCGATGCGCTCAGACTGTGCCTGAACCATTCACACATCTATCCATGTGCTCTGCGATTAAGATGTTCTGCTGAAGCGTGCATTTTCTTTCGGGTCACCACATCGGATCACGGAGCTTACGGATAGTGCAGCCTACTCCATGGCTGCTTGGCCACGCCCCCAAAGTTACAGATTTTCATACACCAAAAATGAATTTACAGAAATCAATCTCTAAAACATTTCCCAAATTTGTTCAAACAATCTCATTTTCTTATCTCTGAATTGTATCACTCTTCCCATTCTGAACATGTGTTGCAAATCTTACAACCAATCTGATCCTGCAGGCGTTTGTTCACTTTTCCATTTTCTTAGAATAATCTTTTTTGCTGAACTTGAAGCCCTGAAAAACCAGCAACGTTGCGGAAAAGACAGATCCTCTACTAGATCTTCTCCCAGGATAACACTTGTGTAATCAGTCTATATCCAGCATTGGAACCTTGTTCATTGTTTCCATGACCTCTTCCAAAAAGTTTCTTATGCTGTTGCACTCCCAAATCATGTGCTCAAATGTACCCACACTATATTTACATCTCCAACATGCCCTCGATTGTGACAACCCTCTTGAATATATGTTTTGCGAAGTCCAATACACTCTGTTCAGGATTTTGATTTGTTTGGCTCTTTGCCCTAGATTCAAAGATGTGAATGCCGGGGGGGGGGCGCTGTTGCGCGCGCACAGGATGGCAGCCTGAAGTGTGGGCTCCTTTCCGGTGAAGATCCTATTTTGAAAAGAATCCTGTCCGAGAGCCACCTGCGACAACCACTCGACGTGTACATTGCCGCACTTAGATTAACTATCCTTGTTTGCAAGCACAAGAGAAAACAGAGAAAAATTCCCAGTGAATTTGACCCGACATTGCCAGCAGATGCTGCAGAAGTGAGACGCCGGACAAGAGAACCGGGCTGGGGGCACTTTATTGCGCTGCTGAAATAACGCACCAGGGCCGCTGGGTGGGCGGAACCTCTATGTCTGCCTGGACGGACTGCGCAGATTTGCTCACTCCGTACCCAGCTGCTGCGCTGAGACTGGGCAAATGTTTGGGGAGCCTTTCATCGGCTGAATATTACTCACCTGCTGGATCCCACTACGAACACCCCGAGCATCGCTGCGGCAGCGACAAGACCCTTCCGGAGGCGTGACATACATTGCCCCTCAGACACAGACACTCACTGCTCCGGGACGTGCACGACCCTTCCCTCCTCATGGCCTGGGGTCTGACCAGATAGCTGTCTGGTGGTGGCGCCGATGCTGGTGATCGGGACAATGGGATCCCCTGGCCATTAATCGGCATCCACCCCCCAGCTTGTGGGAAACAGGTCGTGGGCCCTGGTGAAGTGGCGCTCTACGCGTGGATACGCTTGGGAGATTTGGGCCCCATGTTGCTGTGCCCACTTAGCGACCCACGTTTACGATCACCCCTGGAAAACATCATATTGGAGAATATACACTACTGAATATGTAGCATGGAGTAAAGGCACACCCACGGACGATACTTCTGCCTGCCGGACTCGACTACTTTGGCAGCGACGCGGTGCAACACTTGCCGCCTTGACCATACGCTCCAGGACCTGCTTCCAACACAGATTTATGGGCCTTAGTGTTGTTTTACCCAGAGCCTGATACTGGAACCGCTGATAACAATACTGCACGTGCTTTGGTCTGAGGGACTGATGAGCAACACGAGACAACGTAGATAGGCAGCCATACCCTCCGCTGTAGGTACGTGTGAAAGTACGATACGTTTGGAATGCTCGGGTTTCAGCAGATGGGCTGTTCATTACTTTCCTGCCCCATGGCTGCTACATAGAGTCTGATCCTTTGGAGCCTGAACTGTATGGAACAACTTGTCTGATGCTAGGTTTTGGAGCGTGGTGCTTGGCCTTCCGGCCTGCTCCGTCGCATTAGAACAGAACTCTGGACTCAGAGTACATATGTCATGAAGCCAGGAAGACAGGAGCCTGTGCATCTTTTGTGAAAAAACGATATACCGCATGAATCCATCGCCGTGAACACATGTGAGACCATATTCCAATTGAACATTTGGGCAAGTTGTGGCCAGGAGATCATACGCACATTAAAGGGCTGGTGATATAAATCTATGAAACCCTTTATTATCGTCGCTTGCTGTATGAGCCACATATTACACATCCTGAACTAGGCACTAACTGAAGAGGACTACCCTGCTATTTGAGATCAACACTACTCCCATCTGAACTTTCCTATACAGCAAACAGGTGATCTCTTTCCGTTGGTGCCGAGACTGCGGTGGGGCCCGAGCCCTGTCTGGACATTGCATAATACTGCTTTTTTTTCATACCCTACTGCTAGTTAGACTGTGAGAAACAGCGACTTAACTGTATTAACCCTCATAGATCTATTCTTGCTGGGGGAATCTATCTGTGTGCCTGTTGCAGACGAAACGCATTGCACCTACGGCTTGAACACTGGCGCTGGGTCCAAGAAGAAGATTGGGCCCATGGACTCCTTTACCAGATCTCAGCCCCCGGCAACCATGCCCCCTCCTCCACTGATTGAGCCCCCATCCATTTCACCAGAGAATGTCAGATACAAACAACTCCTTACTA
The DNA here is from genome assembly GCF_040938575.1 of Ambystoma mexicanum. Taxonomy (NCBI): domain Eukaryota; kingdom Metazoa; phylum Chordata; class Amphibia; order Caudata; family Ambystomatidae; genus Ambystoma; species Ambystoma mexicanum. Next base: position 447,995,717 of record NC_090923.1, on the reverse strand, counting down.
TGATGCAGAGTGGGTTCATGTCTGTTAATGTTAAGTTGGACGATATTGTTGCCACCATCGGATCACTGAAAGCCCGAGTTGAGAAGGAAAGCATACGTGTGACAGAGGCTGAATCACGAATTAGCAATAATGAAGACGCCATCGGCCAAAACACTACTGACATTACCATACTGAAATCCGAGATGGGCAAGCTACACTGGAAGTGTGACGACCTAGAATCCTGCTCCCGTCCCAATAATATCCGTATAATGGGGTGGCGGAATCCTCTTGCAAAGGATCCATGGAAACATACATGGAATCGTTACTGAAAACCCTGTTTGGAAACAACGCCTTCTCTGAACATTTTCTAGTAGAAATAGCCCATCGCACATTGGCACCGGTGCCCAAACCTGGAGCTCTTCCTCAAACCATAATTGCCAAACTGTTGAATTACAGGGATAGAGAAAAGGCACTCCAAATCGCGAGGGAAATGGGCCTCTTGCGACATGAAGGCGATAACATCCACATACACCTAGACTTTGCTGCTGGGCTACAAGCCCAAAGGAAGTTGTACGATTGAAACAACTCAATTTGCGGCAAGTCCAGTATGCGCTTTTGTTCCCTGCTAAACTTTGTATACAGAATGGAGGCCGTGCTCACTTTTTCGAACACCCCACTGCGGCTATGTATTACGTGGAGGCTACTATTCCATTACCACTGCATGGACCAAGAAACAACCGGAACGAACAGCGGAATCCTGAAGAGGAGAGAAGAGAAGAGATCTTGATGGGTGACCATGAGGAATCTTCTACCTGCCTTTTCCGTTGTATAAGTGATGTGGGAAACGGATGCCCGGGTGGCACTGACAGATAACACAATGAAGAGGACCAGATCAAAATGATCTCCTGCAGCCAGTCATAGACATGAGAGACCCTGACGACTGATTGCAAACATAAAAAGGATATTGTGTTGCATTCAATCAGGAATGTGAGTGTCTGGGTGGCACCAACCTATATTTGTTGTTAGCCTAGCCGGATGAGCCGCGTTCGGTTTCGCTGGCCGTGGTCCGCAATGCACGCACCTCCGGAAAGTTCCACAAGTTAATGACACGCTTTCATCATCATGTTGGGGTTGATGGTGCGGGTGGGGGCGGGGGTGGGGCACGGTGAAATGTTATGGTACCCTTGTCACTATGCCAAGATTTGATGGGGATGTTAAAAGTTCAAAATCAGAGAGTTGTGTTGCAGCAGATATCGTCCACTGGGCAGGCACGTGTCGGTGCACAGGAAACAGAACTAAAATAAATGACGATTATGACACAGGTTGATAAGGGGTTGGTGATTAAATTAGTCTCCTGGAATGTCCGGGGACTCAACAACCCAGTCAAAGCCAGGAAAATTGCACTTACATGACTAGGCATAGTCCCTCAGATCCTGCTTTTACAGGAGACGGATGCGCTCAGGAATGTCAGCACTAGCTTTCACTCACGCTGGGGACCTCCCAGGTACTATACAGAGTACTCAGCCCAATCTAGAGGGGTGCCCACGCTGATTCATCCAAAACTGGGTTTCTGATACCTGGACAGTAAAATTGACACCCAAGGAAGTTATGTGCTGGTCTGGGGGGAAGTGGCGGGTCAACAAAAAGTGATGGTCGATACCTACGGACCGAAAATAGATGATCCAGAATTCTACAGCACAATACTGGACATGCTGGTCACATCCGAGGATGTGCTAGTGGAAAGCAATAAAGCTGGTAAGTTCATGGCTAGTATGCTTAGAGCAGAGAGTTAAAAAGTGATGGTCGATACCTACGGACCGAAAATAGATGATCCAGAATTCTACAGCACAATACTGGACATGCTGGTCACATCCGAGGATGTGCTAGTGGAAAGCAATAAAGCTGGTAAGTTCATGGCTAGTATGCTTAGAGCAGAGAGTTACCATGGCCCCATTGCCAGCATCCAGACGGCACATGGGAGGATGCTAAACAGGGAGCAAGATATCAACAACACATTTGCTGACTTTTATAAGTCCCTGTACTCCAACCAAGATATTAAATGCAAGGAAGAAATAACCAACTACTTGCATTAACTCAACCTCCCAACACTAACCCCCGACGCATGTGGCGCACTAGATATACCCATCACGCTATAGGAAATCACCAGTGCGATAAAAGCATTAACGTCAGGCAGAGCCCCTGGCTCAGATGGCCTGGGAGCCGAGCTATACAAGGAGTTCCATGACAAACTGGCCCCAGTACTGCTGAGAGTTTGGGAGGAAGCAATGGATCGGGGTACACTCCCCGAATCCATGTGCAAAGCGGTTATTACTGTTCTCCTTATGCCCCGACGCCCCACACACGACATGGCCTCATATAGGCCCCTCTCCCTGATCAATACGGCAAAAAATGGTGCCAAAATCCTTGCGACCAGACTTTTACCGTACATGCCCATCTTGGTCCACCCCAACCAAGCCGGCTTTATCCGTACCTGGTCCACGTCTTTAAATCTACGACAGCTGTTTGGTGTGATGGCGCAAATTTACCCAAAGGCAAATGCGGCCATTGCGGCGCTAGATGGCGAAAAGGCTTTCGATTACGTCTCCTGGTCCTACCTATTCATAGTGCTGTAGCAGTTTGGTCTGGGCCAATATTTTCTGAAGTGTGTTGGTTTGCTATATACGAACCCGGAAGCTAGAGCTCTCACTAACAGCACCATGTCATCGCCCTTCACACTAGGTAGGGGTACCCGACAGGGATGTCCCTTCTCTCCGATCTTGTTTGCACTTACTATAGCACCCATGGCGAAATTTGTGCGGAAGAACCATGCGCATAGAGGGCTCAGGATGACAGGACCCCCACAGATAATATATCTCTACGCCGATGACACCCTGTTATATATCCGATATCCGAAAGAACATTTAGAACCTATTGTAGCTGATATGCATGTATTCTCTGAATATTCTGGGTATAAGATTAATGTTTCAAAATCTGAATTGTTCCCATTAACCCCCAGTACCGAAGATCTGTCTGATATAAGCGGGTTCAAAAGGTCCCCTGTGCATGTCCGCTACCTGGGAATAGTGGTATCCAGAGACAAGCATACACTATACACGGAGAATCATGGGGAACTGTTGCAGAATCTGACAACGAAACTACACCTGTGGTCTAAGCTTCCTTTTCCCTATATGGCCGAATAGCGCTTCTTAAGATGGTAGTCCGCCCCAAACTATTGTATTGTTTTGGTAACGTTCCAGTTTGGCCCAGAAAAAACCCTTTATTGCGAAGCTACAAACACTCCGCACCTCTTTTGTGTGGCGGGGAAAGACGGCCAGACTGAAATGGGCTAAATTGGTGGAACCATTCTCGAAGGGCGGCATTTCAGCCCCCGACTTTGTGTTGTATTACTTGGTGTCCCAGGCACAATTCACTAAACATTGGTTTGGCCACCGACGACACAGCCACACATATCCCTCTAGAGAAATATGCCGCTTCCCCTGTCGATGTAAGATCGGTCGGTGTTCAGTCATAATATCGAAACAAAATGTCGAAAGACAGTTTTGAAAAAATAATGTAAAAAAAAAAAACGAATTCTTAATTTTTTTATTTATATTTTGTTTGTGGTTTCGCGAGTAAAAAAATGGTAAAAAAATGTAAAAAAATAAATAATGGGGGTGGGGGAGGGAAGGGAACCCCCCCTTTTCGAATAAAAAACGTAGTGAAAAAGAAATTTGATTTTTTTTTCGACATTTTTGTATTCAATATTATCACTATAAACCAGATCGGTCATCTTCGGCCCTAAACATAAAGACTCTTGCAAATTTGACTCTGTAAGCACCACTATACATGCGTGGTCCAAAATATATAAGAGGATCAGATTGACAACCTCATATGATCCTGATATTCCAGTATGGAACCTCTCCAACATCGCACCCTCGTTTGACAAGGCCTTGCAGATGTTGTGGGACCCAAGTAAACAATTCAAAATGTGTGCTATGTTCCCGGGGGGTACATACTGTGAACTGGGGGACTTTGTCGAAACGGTGGGAGATGGGCAGCTCAAACGATTTCAATTCCACCGAATGAAGGCTGCATTTGCTTCTAAATGGCCAATATTCCCCCTGGATCCCCCACTCATGAATGTATAAGAGCCAAGACAACAGTTGGAGGACAAAAGAAGAGGGTCTCAATGTTGTATACCCTGGTTCAGTCGCATTCTGGTTCATGTAACACCATTAAGGAGGTCTCTGAACAAGACTTGGGCATTGAATTAAATGAAACTATGGCTTCGATGTTGTCAGCTCACTAGAACTGTATTCAGGATCTCGGGACTGCGACTGATTCAATTTAAAATACTGAATCAACTCCATTATACCCCGGCTAAATTGGCTAAATTTGTGCGCGGCTGCATGGGAAAATGCCTAAAATGTGATTCAACAAATGCAAATGCATACCATATGTACTGGGCATGCCCCCTAGTGGCAAGATTTTGGAGAGAGGTTGCAGAAATCCTTGAGGAAATCACAACAATCCCTGCATCCCCCTCTCCGTTGAAATACCTGTTTGGGGACAATGGTAAGGTGGCAGAGACCACCAGGCGATTGTTTAATATTGCATGTGCTATTGCAAAACATTGTATTTTGAAGTGCTGGAGGTCCGCTGGTGTACGCAGTAGGGAAGACTTCCTTAAGGCCCCTTCGATGGTGAATGAAAGTGAATAATAATTCGTATTGACCGTTTCGTCAACCTGTCGACCTAAAGACATTTGGACCCCATTCCGACTCTACCTATGTAATATGCTATCGGACGGTGACACGACTCACCCTAACCCGTTATGTCAACCGTGAAATATGCAAACGTATATCACAAATTGTATCAGATGAACTGATGCGATGTCTCGGTTGTGGCTCTGCTCTGATGCAACTCTCTTTGAAAATAAAAGTTATAAAAAATAAAAAAAATGATGTCAATGCCACATTTTTGCATAAACTATTCCATCTGCTTTCAATCATCTCAGAACCAATCACTTATGACCATTTATCCAGCAGCTCTTTATTAGTTTCTTTGAATTGTGCTAAATTTTTGTATACTTTTGAGGCAATTTGACCATCCAATTTACAATCTCACAACCAATCCAGCCAGCCTTTGCCTTTCTCTAGAATTCTATCCTTCGCAGCTCTCTTCAGTTTCCTGTATTCTCCTAAAGTGCATTCTTTAAGAACCTTTTCTCTGGCAAATGTTTTGAAACTGATAAATTGTTCACCTTCAAAGAGGTCTCCCAACCATTGGATTCCACTCGGGAGCCAATTTGGCCATAGTAACATTTTCCCTCCTAGTTTCATGTCTGGATTCGGCCAAAGCGACGAGCTACTAGATATTGAGGAGTCTTTCTTGGATTGTTCCATTAGCCCTTTACAGCATTCGCTTAAAAACTTTGTTGGTGCATAGGGATCTGCATCCGGCTGCATCCTCCGATGTCAATACAGCCCTTGGTGCTAGAGGAGTGCATTTACTAGTCCCAGCTTGATTCCATACATCCGATGAGTTTTTCTTAGAAAGGTAACAGATGTCGTGCACCAAACGCCAAATGATAATTCTCAAAATTTGGCACTCCCAGACCACCATTTTCTGATGATAGAGTTTTCAGCGAGGTTGCTCACCATCCCACAGAAACGATTGTATCATGCTTTCTTCCTTATTGCTTTCTTTTTAACCATCTGAGGGATCATGATAAGTATGCAATTAATTCGAGGAGTAGACGTCATCCTTATTGCAATTACTCTCCCCCAAAGGCTTAGTCTTAATTCACTCTATCTTCGTAAATCCCCTTCCAAGTTTTAATTAACGTATGCCAGATTCACATCCATCATTTGATCTACTTCCCTCACAAAAGGGCAACATTGAAAAAGCCCATCATGATTGTGATCTGGCTACAGGCTAGTAGAAGAGAATGCCAGCGACAGAATTCTGCTTGATGGTTAATTGGATAATATTTAGTTTAGCTAACCCGAGATAAAGCCACTCAGATTTCAATGAACTGGCTGTTACGACCGTTGGGCCACGAACTCTGGTTTGGAGAGAAAACCAAGATTTAACAAGACAGATCAGTGTGCATATGGCACGGAATGTCAGAACAGGTGAAGAATGTATATGGGCTTGCATATACTATAGGAGGTGCTGCGGCGGTCACAAAAGAGGTGTTTACCCAGGCAGAGTTGTACAAGTCTTTGGTAGAGTTGAAGAAAGTAAGGGAATCCAAAGAACCACTTTCTTGCTGCCCTCAAGCCACCTAATGTTGAATGAAGCAGATTCATTAAGGAGATAGCAGATTGTCACATTATACAATTTAAAAATATAATGCAAATAAATGCATCTTTTTCCAATAGCCAGAATCTGTAAGATTTTCTACCTGAGGCTGCGAAGATTACATCTGCAGAAAGTCTAATTGACAACATACAAGCATGCCACGTGAATGGCTATAACACATGCATATCTGTCTGCTTTAAAAATGGTTCATGTATTCTCAAACGTATGGCAACTAAATTAATTTCCATATGAACCAGTAACATGGCCTATTCATGCACCTATATATGAAAAGCAATCACAGTCAACTTTCCTCTATGGAAGACATCAATTGTTTGAGACCTTACCCGATACGGCAAGTCTTTGAGGTAGCCAATTATTATACTTTTGCTAATTCTTTAATATCCTTCTCTTATTTATGGTGCCCATAATAGAAAAACATTTTAAAATGTGACAATGTCAGCTAACGTATAGTGGAAAAAGAATGATCTAGAACTCCATTGTACTCCCTGCTGAATGCCGGTAATGCACAGAATGGTCTCATAGAAGAAACTGGATATTGCAATGTGACGCCACGGTGGCAGCCTTTTTGTCACCTCCGCCATCCAGAGTCACAACTGTTACAGAGCCCACTCGGATGGCGCAGTTCTACTGCAGGCCATCTGTAGGACTATGGGTACAGGTAGAAGAACTACATAGGTCCTGTGTATAGGACGGGACAGGTCCAGACAAGACCCAGGAGAGGTATCAACAGCGAACACACTCTCCCTTGGTCCGGACCAGATACCATCGATTTATATTTCCCAGCTTTGCTCTACTGCCGCACAGCTTCCATTCTGGCACAGCTGCAGAAACTGTGGTGTGAATCATGATACTTCACCGTTACTAGCATATCCTCCCAGCCAGACCAGCCCAGATGCGCGCAGAGGGCCCCCCCCAAAGCAATTGATCTGGGTCCTGAAGAAGGCAACAGTCCTAGAATAAGAGACATCAGCCGAAACGTCCAGTCAACCATACGGATAGGCAGCCATTTATTCACGCATGGCGCCTAGCACATGGCCTGAATACCATAACACTGTACAAGGAATCACAATAACTCATATTGCTGATGTACACCCTTCACCGACGTAGACCCGCTGTTAGAGTCATTGCAACGTTAAGTTAGACAAAAAGTGGTCCACAGCTCCACTTTTTGCATAATCTCAACTATTTAAATAAAATCATATGTTATGTATCCATAGTTTTAGACATATGGAGCATAACACCTTATCTATGTTTGATTTGCTCAAGTTTTGTACAATGTATAAGCTTTAGGTTTTGCTTTTAGCATCATAATTTTTTGTACGTATTGGGTTTGATGCTGCATACCTGATTGCTGTGAAAAGATGTTTGATGTTTTGATTAAATACGAACAATACGTTTTGAGTCAAGATTGCAAAAATGTAGAATGAATTTATTTCAGCTACTACACTACACAGACAATCTGTTTTTCTGCAGGAGTCCTCTCTAGGTCCTAATTAAAATACAGGTTCTTAGTTTTTCACACAAAGGCTGAGGTCACCCAACTTCTACACCTCGGTTATGTACATTTCCATAATTGGGAACTTTCTCATGTATATTGGGAGTCCACCCTTGTTTAACGCCAAACCCATGATAGGACATTGCTATTACACATTACAGACATTTTCTGTTCGAATAAAAAAAAAAAATCTGTCCTTTCCCAACTCCTGTTCCTTTGAAAAGCAGAAACCTGAAATGTCAGAATAGGGGTTGGAAGTGGGAAACAAAGGAACAAATGGGAAGCCCAAACACAGGGAAGACTACAGGTAAACATTCTTCCTATTACATCCTCATCCGGCCTCCGCACAGTCCTTACAGGAGGATCTACCAAGCAGTATCTCTAAAAGAACTGGAAGTACAACATAATACTGCACAACGGTGGACACAGCACAAAATCTCAGCATGAAACGGAATAAAGAAGCACAGGCGCATCAAGGGTTTCCAGAACAGTCCACCAGCTTATAATTGTGGATAAACAACCTGGGGGTCACCAATGTTACACATGTCTAGCAAAGAAACCTCATCACATTTAGTGTAAAAGACTGCCATATTAGTGTGCCAATGTCACAGATGGAACGTACATGAATCCAAGTCTCAAATGGTGCTTACCTCTAGCACTTGTCTGAAATCGAACCTCCACCATAACCCATACTCTATACAGCTGTTAGTTTTCCACAGGGATAGGTATTGTGTCGTACAAAATAGCCTGCTTGATTCAGTGTGCCCAATACTCTCAATCTCTTCCTTCCCTACTCTTATACCTTGCTCCTCCATCCAATCTTCTGTCCCTTTGATGTCTCCACTGTTTAATGTTAGCTCTGTTAGCTCTCCCTTGTCCAAACCACTACCCACCTCCTTTCACACCCCTCCCTCCAAACCTCTACTTCCTCCTCCAAACCACTACCCCTCCAAACTACTCACCCCCCGAACCACTACCACCACATTTCCAAACCACTACTCCATCACCCTCCAAACCACTACTACCCCATCAAACCACTAACCCCACCCATACACCACACCTCCAAATCACTGCTCACCACTACTCCTCCCCCTCCAAACCACTACTCAGCTACCCTGCTTGCACTCAGTACCATTCACTTACCATGCAGAAAAAGGCTGCCAATGACTATGGTACACCTTTGGTGTAGCTGGCCTGAAAACCGAGAATAGCACCATTCCTGAAGCCTTACATTTTCAAGGGCAGCCGCCTAAAAGAATCTGCACAGGACTAGAAGATGAGCTGCACCAACAGCAAGAAGACGAAAAGAAAGAACAAACCAGGAGTGGTTCCTTCAAAATGGGATGAGAAACACACACATTCCTCATCCCTCTAAATGTTCCTTGGTAACCCCTAGGGATCAGGGAATTATAGGGAATGCATGAGGCAAGCCCTTGGACCCCTAAGAAAAGGACATCCATCATCAATGCACTAGGAAACCTACAGTTGGATACAAAAACCGGAAAAAGCGCCTAACATTCTGAGGGTCAACCACTGGGGTCCCAAACAAGTGACACACTTGACACAAGGGGTGGGATGAAGAAAAGGCCAGACTGGGGAGGGGAATAAACTAGACAAAACCTCTGCATTATCCCTACTCCCACCCAAGATAGCAGTCAACAATAAGAGAAGAATAACTGTGGCTAGGAGATCTATACTAAGCCCTAGATTTACCAGGGATTTAACACTTACCTTTCCGATTGTTTACAAAGCTCTTGGCTACATGGTTGTCAGTCCGGACCAATGCTGTCCGATTTGAAGACTAGAACAATAGCCTGGAGGCCGCTCCAAGTGGATGATAAATGTTGCCAATTCGAGGAGTTGCCCACTTGATGTGTTGTTCATTTAGGGTCACTATCAAACAGAAGAAAATGTGATCTGTGATTACCACCCTATGAGAGGATGGAGCCACACCCTCCATTCTGAATTCTGTGCAGGCACTTTCCTCCATTGCAAACTCTTCAGCGCTGTCAAAACAGGGACTACAATTTTGCATTCTTGAGAACTTGGGTCACAAAAATCAGGGCTTTTTCGATGAGGATGGACATTTCCTGTCTAGACAATACCATCTCCCACTTAACCAATCCCGGTCTGCTGCAACATCCTTTCTCAATAGTCCTGGGTCGAGCCTGCCGATTTGGCAGCATGGAGGAAACATTGTACCCTCCACAGTGAAGAAGAGGGCTACAATGAATGTGAAGCTTTGGGACATGGGAGGTGATAACACTTCTTTTCAGGAAGAAGCCATACGAATTGCGAAGACAATTCCATGGCATGGCCATTTAACACTCCAGTATGTTTCCAACCACCAATGGATTTCTACCTTGGTTTCCGGATCCAAAAGGGACTAGTTTGTAGATCACCTGTATCGATGTAGCTAGTAGGCCTACACCCCTGGCTAGTACATTATTAGACATTTGGCGATGAGCCAGTGAGGTGGATGCAGCCTCCACTTGAATACCAGGGAACGCCATGAGACCATTTAAGTTACTGCAGTTAAGAAATGGAGCAGCAATTAGCCAGTCATCTTGCTATGGGGAAACCTGCATTCCCTACCAAAGGCCAACCTCCCAGGAGTCCTCAAATACCGAAGGTGCCAACACCAAGCTGATCAGGAGCACTGGAAATGTTAGTTGTTGTATAACAACTTCAGAAACCCCCAAAGAGTAGGAAGAATGGGAATCTGATGAGAAACGTCCCAGTGGCCTGCCATGTCCAGAAAGTCCCCTGACTGTAGCCACAGCCGTATGGTCTGAAATGTAACAAGCTTAACAGCTATGAATCAGAAATCTGTTGACTCGCAATTAGGTTTATTACAAATTTACCATGCTCATAAAATACAGTGAACAGATAAACAAATCATACTTGGCTGTCTTCTAAGCTGCCTCCATCCCAACCAAATCATAACAGGAGTTGGTAAAGAGGTTTGGGGTGATGACCCTTGGCAAGGAAGAATGCTTTTTGGAAATGGAAAAGAATGATGAGTCAGGCCTACCTGATGGTCTCTCTTCTAGTTTCTGGAAAAGGTAGCAGAGAGGACCTCTCTGCCGGGAAACTTCAATTCATTCCAGCACAGGCTGGAATGAAGACGCAGAGGAGCCCATTCACAATGTTGCACTTCATGCAAGAGAATCGCAAAAAGAAGACACTAGCCTATTTTCCAACTGGCACCATTTAATGAAGTTTATTTCAATGCCAACAGTGCTTTGCATCTATGTGGATACTTGAGACATAGTAGGAATTCCAATTACTTGATTAGTATAAGGGAGGTCTCATTAAAAAGACATGGAGAGCTTTATGCTTTGCTTTTACTTTTCCATTACAGCAGCAAACAAAAATCTTTTCAACATGAACTACACTGGAGATCTACTCTAGTTTGGCTAAGGTGTTCAGTCTAAGTCCCATGGGCTTCCAATCCCATGACCTAATGAATGCCCTATGATCTCATACCCTGCCATATTTACACCCCGTTTCTTTGTCACCATATCGAGCTGACCGAAGGAGAACCAGAAATAGAAATGAAGTCCAACAACCAGAAATGCGGCACCCAGTCCAAAATAGATTCCATGGAATGCTGATATGGATCAACTCCACTGCCACTTCACAGACAAGGCGAAGGCAGTCTCCAACACCCGGAACTCCTCACCTACAGCCATGTTGCCATGTTTATAAAACAGTCCAAGGTCGGGAACAAAGATCACCAGCAATCAATAGCAATACTGACTAAACGATAGAAGAAAAACCCATGGAATCATTGTTCAACAAGGGTGGAGCGGGGGGGGGGGGGAATACCTCAGTGTCTATAATAGAATCAGACTAGTCATAACGGTCTTGCCCTCTTCTGATAAGCTGGGTACAAATTTGGCAGAGCTACCAGAAGGTCCTGAAACCGATTCTATATTCCATCCCGTGGACCAGCTGTGCTAGATAGCGCATGTCACGTCAGTGGAGGGGGGGGCTGATAAATGCTTCTTAAGATCTGTAACTGCTTCTGAAAGGCCTGGGTGAGACTTGCAAGCTTCAGACCTTGCATATAGCCAGCTTCAGGGTGCCCTCCATCGGATGATGTGCCACCGTGAGATCTGCGAGGAGTGTCTGAATGCAGGGAAGTAGGATTGGAAAATCCCCAAAGGATCAGAAACCAAACATGGGTAATCCAGAGAAGAGCCATCAAGACCAACCTTGTCGCCTCACTTTCGCCTGTGCTCTCACCATCATGATTAACAGTATAAAGGTGTTGTCTAACTCCAGGACACATGGATGAAGAAATACATCCACAGTTATTGCATAGGAGTCCGACCTATAGCTGAACAATCATGGCAGTTGTGAATTGAGCCAGGTGGCAAAAAAGTCAGTCTGAAACAGGCTGAAAACATCTTTGAGCGTGGTGGATAAGAAGCAGCCCAGCATCCAGTCACGCAAATCCTACAGTTAGAGTTCCAGTCTGCCACTACATTTGTAAGATCCGAGCGGTCTTACGCAGTAATGTAAAGTTTTCTCTGGAGGACGTACTGCCAAATGTCTTTCTCCAATTCAGTCACTCTCTACTCTGGTCACCAAGATGGAGAACTTCTGATATATTACACATATGGAGAAGAAGGCACGCTTCCACTTGATATTGTGAAAGAATCCCCTAGGAGTTAGAAGCAATTGGCACTTCTCAAGTGTGGATATTGAGCCACAACATGCGCCTCAGCCCATCTTGCTGTCAACTGATTCAATGATCAGATCCGGTACCAAAGAAAGAAATGGCATGGCCATTTAACACTCCAGTATGTTTCCAACCACCAATGGATTTCTACCTTGGTTTCCGGATCCAAAAGGGACTAGTTTGTAGATCACCTGTATCGATGTAGCTAGTAGGCCTACACCCCTGGCTAGTACATTATTAGACATTTGGCGATGAGCCAGTGAGGTGGATGCAGCCTCCACTTGAATACCAGGGAACGCCATGAGACCATTTAAGTTACTGCCAGTTTATGAGAAATCCTTAACTTCCGAGGGGGTTCACTGCCATGTTTTCATGTAACCTCAAGTGAGTTGCGTCCTGGGGCATGAATACCATCTTTCCAAGTAGATAATCAAGTGCACCCCACGGATACATAATACATAAGGCTGCCACCTCTAGATTCAGTTTCATGAAGCAGCAAGAGGTAGAGTATACGCCTATGGGGAAGACATGTAAATCTCCATACCAGGCCTTGCACTTGAAATGCAGGATGCACCTGTGAGGACAGTAAATATGCACTGTCAGCTAGATATTTTCCCGAATGAGAGGCACAAGCCAGTTCTTTTGTAGGAGGTCTCCAAGAAGGTGTATAGCAACCATTTTGACACGACTATATAGCACCCAATTGTTAAATCCCTCAGGTTTAGGACAGGCCGCACTTTCCGTTGCAACAGGAACTGGTTGCTCAAGAAACCCCTGGTGTGGACAGACAAATGGACAATCGCCCTTTGGATGCAAGGTCCCATACTTTTGTCTAAGATGGCCTCATCTACTTATATCAAAGTACAATTGTGAGCAAAATCTGCTATGCATTTACCGCACCAAGTGAGAGTAAGGCGAACAGTAGCTCCACTACAGTAATGGCAGGTTGCCTGGACTTTCGATAACTGTATCCCTCGACATCTGTTGGGGAAGAAACAGTCCTGAGGAAGAGATTCCCTGTATCTATCCGATTCTCTTCATTGGTGACTGCCATAGTTGGTTTGAAAATTACCCATCACAAAGCTCCTGGCCCATCTGGCCCTAACAAAAACCCTAGCAGTCATCTTTTCGAATGGATGCCCGAGCTTTGTCCAGCGCAGTGCAAGTGTTGACAGCCCTACAGAGTCCCGAAGTGCTGGGATCTCTAAATAACAGGCGTCGCATTTCCTAACTGGAAAGCTCACAGAGTTTAGGCTACATTGGCCAAGACTCTGCAGTGCCACTCTAAACAGATGGTGTAGTTTATTGCCCAGGAAGCAAACCACTCTTCACACATCCATCTAGTACCTGCAGGTTGACCGGTTCTCCCAGTCCATGGCCCTTTCAGAAATAAACAGAATTTTGGTGAGGACTCCAAGAGCCAGTCTCAGCAAATGTACCAAACCAGTCGATACCCTTTTTGTTATCCCCATTACCTTTAAAAAAAAAAGGGTAAAATGTATGGGTCAATATCCGCTTTCACATGAAAAGAGCGCCATCCTCCTTGCCAACCATAACCTCAATCCCAGGATCAAGTAGTGCATGCCGCTCCAGGCAAGAGGATCAATTCGGAGGAGCGTGGGAGGTGGATGTCATCTGGGTTGAATATATCAATAGTGTGGTCCAGGGAGCGGATTAGTAAAATAGAGTGATGGCTGGAAGGCTACGAATGAATCCGAATTTCTGACATGGATCTGGGCAACTACTCAGACCATCGTTTTTCATCCTGCCATGCCATTTTAAAAAGGAAAAGACCATAAATGCTCATCCTTCCAAGGGGCTTGATGTGTTTGTAATCATGACAGTAAGCATCATCCAATTCCTCTTCTTCATCACTGGTCCCGTCGGAGTATATGAGTGGTGTATGTGCTCGCCCTTCAATTGGATGAGAGTTCCTTGTCAACTGCGGTCAGGGCTAAGGTAAAGGGCCTTCACCTACCCCTTCACAATGAAGGTCGCTATGAGCCTTTTAAAGTTGGAACTGGGCCATGGGAGGGAGCCCTCCAATACATTACTATTGGGCGATTTATACTGTGCCAGATCACTGGTGTCAAAGTGTGTAAACCTTGTCCTTGTTAGGGAGCATTCTGTCCAACATCAGGGATCCCAGGACGGTAGTCTGTTAGAAGGTACTGAACAGAATGTACTGTGCAAAACATGCCGATTATGGTTCTTACTCTGAGGATTAACCACCTTTACTTACAAGGATAAACAGTAGACAGCTTAAGTTATACATGTGTAAAATGGCATGGATGATTACAAAATATTTCATTGTTTCTCTACAAGTGCACAGTTTTCCAGCATTGAGGCAAGGGGCCAAACTAAGCAAAAAACGTGCATGAGTTTAAACTACACAGCATATTGTCACTATAAGATAGAAAGTTATTACACCAGTTTTAATGAAAATCCTGTTGGAAGGATCGAAAAGCTATACAGGCGTTATGGGTGTATCATTAGTAGGTGAGCTCCTTGGCAGGTCTGACAAAGGTTTAATTGGGAGTATTGATTGTTGAGTGAGGCCAAGGTCCAGCGATCTAGAGAAAAGTCACTTACTTTTAGATCACCCAGAGAAGGGGGAACAATGCCCGTGGGTGGAGTAATGCTCGAGGGAAGGGGAGCCCTCCACTGTCTTTAAATTAAACTGGTAGCATGGAACATGGTTCAGTATAAAGTACCAGTATATGGTGTCTAAAGATATACATTCACTACTCAATACCGCCCTTGCTTGTGTGAGATCAATGTTCCTTGTGTTTGAAGGAAACAGCCAGAATGGAACAGCTTTTTTGAATATGCTAAATTTGTGCATCTCCAATGTGACAGGGCAAGGAGTTCCAGAACCCGGGAAAAAGAGTTGAGAATATGGAGCCCCCATACAATTCTCATTTTACTGGATGAGGAGATGACATATGAGCTATGTGCCAATGATCCCAGGTTTCTATTAGGGGAGCGAATCTTGATCCTTTATTTGATAAAGGATCATCCCACATCTTGTACCACAATGTTTTAAAGACGATTCTGCGGTCTACCAAAGGCCACTGCAACAAGGTCAAAACAGGGGTTATGTGATCTCTGCATTATAATTGTATTAAGTGTCTAGATGCACTATTTTTATGCTCAACAGGAGAGATGGTAGATGTGCTGGGGTACCTACATATAGGCGGTTAGCGTAGTCGAGCCTGGTGAGAATTATAGTAAAGATTGTGGTGTGCTTTTGAGGAAACATTAGTTAAGGGAGGATTTGAGTGTTTCTAGTAAGATGAAACTTCTTCTACATATGGAATTAATCTGGGGTTCTAGTGAATCTGCAGTACATCATCACTCCTAAGTTCCTCGGATCAGCAACAGGCATGATAGGAAATGTTGAGCTTGAAAGGTCAGATAGGAAGAGGCTGAGTGTGGAGTTCCCTGTAATAAGAAGTTCTGTTTTCTTTGTGTTCAAGAAAAAGTATTTGAGGTCATCCACTATTCAATGTGTAGTATAGTATCCGAGATATTGTTATTAGGGATTTCCAGAATGAGCTGTGTTTCGTCAGCATAATCAAAACATGATGCAGGAGAATTATGAGAAAATGTATGATATCTTACAAATACACCAAGATGAGGTCAAGCTAAGGAAATTAAGAAAAAGTTATCGTGATCAAAGGGATTACAAGGAGGACCGGTTTATACTTTCCAGGCAAAATATGATATCTGTACGAAAGCATCATCAAGGAGCTCAACACCTAATACATCATCAGCAAGCTCAGACGTTGAGTCTGATTCAGAGAATCCTGATCAGGAATCAATAAAAATCATTGAAGATAAAGGATACATGAATCAAATCAAACGCTACAAAAAAGGTAACAAACATCATACAGAAAACGGTCCATTTTCAACTACCCACTGTAACAACTACAATCAACCCAATCCACGGAGGAGAGGAAGGAGGGGGGGAGCAAACGGCGAGAACACAGAAGTAAGAGAAAACAAAAGATATACAAGGCCCAACTCGAAAGAGGCCAGCAAGACCAAATAGAAGACTTAGGGCCTCATTACACGGTATGCGGTAACCATGGCGCTATTAGCGCCATGGTTGCCGCCGGTATTTTACCGTGTCCGCCTTGGTGGATGGTGGAATTTCCGCCCTACTCCAAGGTGAGCATGGGCGGTAATTCCCCATTTACCAAGGCACTTCCCCATTCCCATTTTTGCCCCCATATGGCTCAATGGGAATGGGGAAGGAGCTAATTACGGTACCGCAAATTGCGGTAGCGTAATTAGCACGAAGGTCCCTTTGCGGGCCATTTCCTCAACGGCTGCTAAAACCAGCCGTTGAGGTCGGGTCCGGCAAAGGGACCTCGTAGTAGGGCGGTAAGGGTTTACCGGTACCACGTTCCGTGTAATGAGGCCCTTAGTATTGAATCTATCAAGAAGAAATATAACAGAAGATGAATGTAAACTATTGAATAAAGGCCTTTTGTTTGCATCATCAAGTGCACTAAAAGTAGTAGACTTACACATTGATTTGTTCAAATTTATACGCAAGCTTAAATTGAATAATTATTTTGCGACTAAAGCACCAGGACACTGTCAGAAAAGATATGGCACCGCCAATCAGTGACTTATCAATACAGGACATAGAGAATACGTATACATTACGATCATTAACGGAGGATGACGATTTTGAGATGAGAAACTTAATTCATGAATTGCAAATTTGTCTGAACCCGATTACATCAAAGGAAAGTCCAAATTTGTTCCCCAATTACCAATGGATAATGTTATGGATACTTTTGACAACGGAGTCTCACGGGACTTCTACAGATTAACTTGACATGGACGAAAAACCAAGAGGGGCTTTGATCATGAGAAGGATAATTTAACAATTGAAGAATAAATAGCCTTAAAAGAGTTAACAATGGATACATCTATTGTCATCAAAGAGGCTGATAAAGGGGGAAACATTGGCATAATGAATAGGGAAGATTAATTGCATATGGCTGCGACACACCTTAATACTCCAGGTTGCTATAGGCATGTTACCTCAACTTTAAAACAGGACATTATTGGACAAATTGAGGAATCTATTATGAATTGGCACAAAAGAGGCATGATTAGTGATGAGGAAAGAACATACTTATTGGTAAAAGACCCAATTGCACCGACAATTTATTTTTTACCTAAAATCCACAAAACTTTCAATCCCATACTAGAGGGCCGCCCTAACTTGAGCGGCGTCGGGTGGGTGACTGAGAACCTATCCGAATATTTAGACGGGATACTAAAACCTAGAGCGAGCCAACTAAAATCTTATCTACAGGAAGCCACTAGTGTTATACGTACTCTACAATCATGTAAATGGCAAGACTCTTTCGCCCTGGCCACCCTGGATGTGAAAGCTTTAAATACCTCGATCCAACACAAATGGGCAATAGCCACAATAGACTACACGTTCAGGAACAATTCTGGTTCTTACTTTCACCAGATACAGAAAGAAATGTTACAGCTGACCTTGGATTCAAACAAATTCACGTTTGACAACTGCACATACCAACAAATGAAGGGGGTAGCAATGGGGACCAAATATGCCCCAGCCCTAGCAAATCTTTTTATGGGCATGCTAGAAGATCAAACAGTCTATCCAGACCAAGCATTTGGCACACAAATAAAATTGTGGGAGAGAAACATAGATGATATTCTGCTTTTCTGCAAAGGAGCAGAGGATTTGTTCATTGAATTTACGAAGAGACTCAACCAGAACTATTTCAATATTGAATTCACAGGGGAATATCATGCCAACCAAATTTCCTTGACTTGACTATCAAAGCCGAAGACAATCATTTGGAAACTTGAACCTTCAGAAAGGAAGCAGAGTTCAACTCAATTCTGCATGCCAAAAGTTATCATTGCACAACAATTAAACTATACCTTTGGGAGAGTATATCCGAGCTAGACGAAACTGCCAGAAATAAAATAAATTTGAACAAGAATGTAAACTTTTGGAAAACCGTTTCAAAAATAGGGGCTACCCAATAAGTTGTGTTAAAATGGCATTCCAAAAAACGAAAGGCTTGAAACAATCTGAAATGTTACAAAAGAAGAGTGTCATATCAGATGAAAGACCAAATGAAGTATTGTTCATTACTCAGTACAACAGAGATTATAATAAAATTAAACAAATACTTCAGAAGCATTGGTACTTACTCAAATTGGACGAACATATCAACAAATTTGTTGGGGACAAACCAAGAATGATTTACACAAGAGCCAACACTAATTAGTCCATCGTTATTACCCGACATAAAAGAAAGACACTGGCTTCAGGAAATGTGGAATCAGTTCCATGTGAAAATTTGCAACTGATGGAACAAAAGAATTTAAGGATATTAACAATAAGAAAATCAAAATAAAACAAGCAATTAATTGTAAAACAAAATATGTTGTATATGATATTATCTCTGTGTGTCAAAAGGTTAACATCAGAAGTACGAAAAGAGAACTTAGAACAAGGATTTGCTAACACATAACAAAAATAGGGAGTCAAGATCCAGCTTTGCTTGTGGCCCTTCACTGGCAGAATACCCAAGTCAATGATCAGGTTTATTGGACTACACATGTTAACTTGTCCAAAAGGGGCGGGGACAGGACTAAGGCCTTACGCCAGGCAGAGGCACAAATAATTTGTTATCTAAACTCAACTATAACAGGACTGAACTCTGACAATGAGATGGCTTTGTTTTTGTAGGTCTGGTACACCAATTCTAATGATATTCAGAGTAATGGGATCGGTATATGTGATTAACTGTGCTGTTTACTAATTGCAATGAAAGAATCTCCATATTTCTGCAACATTTCAGATTTTCATTCATCCTCGTTAGAATTTCCATTAATAACTCAACACGAACGTGCATAATGAATTGCACCATCATTTGCTTAATATTTACTGTCTTTATAGGCTCTGTATTCGGAAAGATAAGCAGTCGGTCCAATGTGTTAGTATTAAAATTCAATCTCGTGTGAATCTAATCAATTGATATTTATAGATTTTATACTTATTGGTTATATAATGGTTACCGAGGGCTCTAGAATTGTAGTATACAGTGTTAGTTTGCTCAAAAAAGGGATTATATTGCGTTGCTATAGCAATGGTTCTGTCAATGAAACTTCGAAATTGCGGCTTTCGCCAGTACGACAAGAATATTACAGAGAATAATATTCATGCACACCAAGGATGGCACATTTCATAATACTGAGAATTTGCTAAAATTTGTACTATTCACCATTTCACTTATTGCGCCAGGAGTATCACGCGTGAATTTCTAAATGGCGGATGTCGTCATGACAACATCATTGAAACTAGCAAATATGCACAACAATTGGTATCCCGCTTACCTAAATATATTCAATATGTCTAAAAGAAAAGCACCTCAGTACATTTTTCATTATGTAAGGAAGACCAGCAATCTAAGAATGAATAAACATGGAGCGGGCGCCGTTCAGGAACGAACAACGCTGCGTTTCAATGGGAACGGTGTAACAAAGGTTTCCAAAATGGCGTGAGTTTGTGCAGGCAAGTCAGTTCAACCAACGCGAGTGACTAGTATGGAGTGGGTAAGTGCTGTTAGAAACGATCGAATAATACAAACAGGATAACTTGAAATTATTTGTAAATTGATGAAACTAGAGCGTAGACGTGGGCTTTAGAGAATAATGTATCATTGGATTTGACGGCAAGTATTTTATACGCATGTATTCAGATATGTGCAAGCACAATGATTCAGAGAATGTATAACTTAGGACAGCTAAATAGAATTGCATGCAATTAGAGTGTTGATATGGATTTGGAGAAGTATACTCAAACATGGTTACTCTTAAAAAACGGTGGCAAGGTGTGTGTAGGACATATAAGGTCTTATGGATGTATCGTTACACGGAATCAAGGCGGCAGTAAAGAGTCCGTCTTTTTGTAATGGATTCTAGTTTAATATTTAATACAGTAAATAGGAATGCAAACGTTTGGTACAACTAAATGCAATATGACCTTAAGGATTTGATCGGTGCAACTTCATGAATGTATTATTCACAGGTACACATTTCTGGGATCAGTCCCAATTGTAATCATCAATGCTACACTATTATGTGAGAAGACGTGCACAAGATTGGGTGAGTTACCCAAGTTCAAATTCAGGATATACCTATATGATGATTTATTGCACATATGCAAATAAAGCAAAACACTGTCTGATAATAACAGATTGGTTTTTCCTTCTCGTTCTTGTGTGTTTTTTGTTTCCTTCTCTCTCTCCCCACGTGATGAATCTGTTCTCAAATATCCTAATTGATCCTCCCCTTTACCAACCCTTTGTCAGTCTTTATTATTATTTTTTTATGGAACTAATAAATACTTTGTACCTTGTGTTATTGCCATTGCGGTCAATGTGACATATTGTTATTGGAATTTGTTTTTCATATATGTTATGTCCAATTATGTGTCATGATCATCTGTATTAATGGTTTAATTTCCTGTCTAATATCTACATAATGACATACGTAAAGAAGTTTGAACTAATAACCCTGATTTGAGAAAGGCTTTATAAGCCGAAACACGTGTAATCAACAAAGGGCACCTTTTTGAATAAAGGCAAATGGATTTCTGATTACATGGCGCAGAAGCTTTGGAGTTTTTTCATTCTTCAACTAATGATGCAGGAGTGATTTCAGGAAGGCAGGGAATGGTGATGGGCACAGATTAAATGATACTGGGGAAAGAAGAATCTTTAGGTAGCCCATAAAGCCACTCTAAGATCTGAAGGAGGGATCAAGAAATACCCTTTAAATGCCTTTGAATAGGAACAACAATGTTCAGTGCTAATTCTTTGATGCCCAAGTCAAAGAGGCGTCGTTTGAAAAATGTATGTATGACTTAGTCAAAGGCCACTGAGAGGTCAAGTAGAATTAAGACCAAGGCTTTCTCCTCATCACGGTTTCACTTCAATTTATCCCAAATGTACAAAAGGACTGTTTCCGTGTTCCGTTTGGCCCGGAAACCTGCCTGCAAAGATCTAGAAGTGATTTTTCCTCAGTGTATTTCCTGAGTGGATTGTAGGCCGCTCTGTCAGTTTTTCCATAAACCTACAGTTAGAAATGGCCCACGGGGAGACAGTTTTCAAGAGAGGCTTGCAAGTTCATTGGTACAATACCACGGGCAAAGAAAGAACAATGGATTTCCGAATAGTCTCTTGAAAAAATGAGGTGTGGGCCTGGATCTGAAAGAGAACCTGTTCGAGTCTACTTACTAAATGAAGTCTTCTACTAATAATGGAAGAAAGTATGTGATGGATTTATTTTGCAATGGCAATGATGTGTAGCGAGTATAGATTGGGTTGTGATGGGTGCAACTTGTTTTTTATGCGTTGATCTAGTTTGGAGTAGAAGTGGTCTGAAAGGGTGTCGCACAAACATTGTAATGGAGTGATGGTCTCACATCTCCCAGGACCCAGGAAGAAGGAGGCCTCTTATATTAAGGCTCAAGAAACCCCCTCACCACCTCAATGCTACGGTGAGCTGCGGCTTGCACACTGTGCATTTGCAGCAACATGCCCTACTCTAGCAGCGAGGCTTGTGAGGTGCGCTTTTCCACATCCGATATTAGCGCATTCCCATCTTTTCAAAGCGCTTTTATTTCAATGTTAATTTGCTTGTATGCACTGTGTTTTGGAGCGCAATTCCATTTAAAAGCATATTTCCCCAAATTGCTTCCTCGATGCCTAAAGATGGCGGCCATGGTAGAGTGCAGCCATTTGTGTACCTGGAGGCAGCACCAGGCCGCCTGATTGGCTGTTTGTTCTCCCTATACAGCCAACAGCACGCCGGCAGGCAAAGCCGGCCCACGACCAAAGGACCTCACGTGCTCTCCCCTACCACAATCTATGCTACAGCCTGCTGGATACATCCTGCTCCCCCTTGAACTCAGGCCTCAGCACCTCTATGAACTATTGAGCTTTCAGTGAGTGATGGGTGAACAATTCTTTTGCCTCCCACACTAGCATCCCGATCTACATCTTTGTATATCTCACTTTGCTCAACCTCTTCACCTTTCGCTTCTCTCTGGTGTGTCCTCTGCATAAACTCACATTAGCTATGTGTATTTACATCCTGCACTCTAACTTCATTGCATTGTGTCTTTGCCACCTGTGAGATTAGGTCAGAACTGTGCAGTGCAGTCAACCCTCTCCTTTCAACTTCCCTCCGTTACCCTAATGACACTCACCATCTCTCCTATCGTCTCCAATTGCTACTCTATCTCCTATCCCCCCTCTCTCACTAAGTCCAGAATGAAAAAGCACCCAAAAAACCCAAAACAAAACACATCTTGAGTGCAAACCCTGGCCTTCCCATCGCAGACAACTACGTCAGCGCAACCTCTAAAAGGTCTTCACGGATATCCTCTTCTCTGTCCCCTCTCCGGCTCTTTAGACTCCTCATCTCTCCCCTCTCACTTCCTCTCCCATTAACAAGGGGACAAAGTGGGAAGTCCTCTTGGCTGGCTTCTCATCCTCACGCTGCATCGTTAAGGTCCACCACACTGGCCCTATCCTGGTCCACAACCCAACCTTCTACCCCCTTGACCGGATCCTGCCTTCCCTCATCAATGTCCTTCTACTACCTCTCCACTTACCACTCTCACTGTCCCTGCTACTCTGACAAGAGTACCACGCCCCTGTACTCCTCCTCAGAAAACCTTCAAAAGGCAGAGACGGCCTCCATCTGGTAACTCGTAATGCCCACTCTGCCAACAAACACTCTGCTGACATCTGACTCCTTGAAGACACGGACAACGACTTTCTCGCTCTCACGAGACTTGGTTCAATGCCAGCTCTGTCACTGCCTTTGACTCCCTCTTCAGTGTCGGCTTCAAGATCATCTCCAAGCCTCGACCTCACCGTGCTGGAGGTGGGGTCACCTTAATCTAACCTGAGTGGGTTCCTTCTTCCATCGGATCCACCCAACTCTATACTTCCTTCGAGAGTCTGGTCTGAAAGTTGGTCTTCTCTCCCTTCTCCACTCTGACCATTGCTACCATCCTGTTCCTGCTCCTTCTTACTTTCATCCACTTCTAACCTCCTCCTCTTGGGTGACTTCAACATCCAATTTGACACCTGCCACAGCATCCACTCTTTTCTTTGACCTCTGTGCTTCTCTCTCCCTCTCTCCCTCTCCATCCTACCCTCCGGTCCTACCTACTCGGCTGAACACACCCTGGACACCATCATCCACTCAGACCTCCCGCCCACTCCCCCTCTGGTCACCCGCTCTCCTGGTCAGCCCAGGCTCTCCTCCCACCTACGTCCCTTTGGCCCTCCTACTGCACCCACAAAAGCCCTGCCAACTTCGTCCTCAAACAATCGGCCGAGAAAACGAGTGTCAGCCGCTGCCTTTGCCTCTACCTTCATTCTCCCATCCCCCTTACCTCAGACTCCACCTCTGACTCTATCAGCGATCTTCACTCAGCAATCACCAATACCCTTGACAACCTTGCCCCAGTCATGAGGATCCGCCTGAACTGTCTCCAAGCGTAACACCTGGTAGGACTCTGAACTTGCAGCCTTGAAACGAAAGTGCAGAGCAGCGGAACGGAAGTGGCAAACCTCAGGTTCACCCTCTGACAAACTGGCCTGTCGCCTGCTCAAAGGCAATACAGACTCGCCATTTGTGGCAACAAAAGGGCCCTCAATCAGGCACGGGTATCTGGTGCATCCAATAACACGGCTGAACTTTTCAAAATCTGCAGTCTGTCCTCCCCTCTTCCTTCACAGGACCTCTGCAATGCACTGGCCACACACTTTGCCACCAAAACTCAGGACATCCTGAACACCCGTGTTACTCACCCACCTAACCCATCCCACACCCCATTGCCTCCCTTAGCCACTCCCCCCCTCATCCTTCCACCTTCTCCTCCGTCACACCTGAATAAGTTATCAGAGTTGTCCACTCTGTGAAGGCTTCTTCCAAACAGTTTGCCCCCAGCTCGTCCAGAATGTTCAAGGACAACATTCGCTCTCTTGCCCCCACACTGGGAAACTGCTGGAGAAGCTGGCCTTGCCCCACCTCAACTTGCACAATGACTTGTCCACGAGTCCCACGATTATCAATCCCGATTTGGAGCATCAGGATGCATGAAAACTACTCTTCTGAACGCCCGTGAAGAACTGCTCACATCTCTGGACTCCACTCCCAGCTGTCCTCATCCTACTCGATCTCTTTTCTGCATTTGACACAGTCAACCATTCCATCCTCATACAAAGGCTCCACCATACCCTTGGCATCTCGGAACGGGCACTGGAATGGCTGACTTATTTCCTCTCCTACTTTTTTCTCCACCTGTGGTGTCCCACAGAGATCTATACTCCCTGCCCGGCTCTTTAACATCTACCTTGCACAGCTGGCACGCCTCATCTCCTCCCTCAACTTCCAGTGTTATGCAGATGACAACTCTTTTTCAGACTCGCAGCTTCCTTCATCCCCGACTGCCTGTCTGCCATCCAGGCTTGGTGCTCTTCCAATGATCTCTGCCTCAGTGCCAGCAAAACTGAGATCCATCCGATTGGGACCCCTGCTCCGTCCTTCTTCCCTTCTCCCTGACATCCCACCTTGGGCTCTCCCCCTGCTCCTTCTGAAGCCAGAAACCTTGGAGTCATCTTTGACTCCTCTTTATCCTTACCCCTCACACGCAGGACATTGTCAAGAAGTCCCCCTTCCAACTCTTCCTTCTCAAAGGAATTCTCCCATTTCTCACTTTACCCCAGAAGCTCAATATTTTCCAAGCCCTGGTTCTCTCTAAGCTTGACTATTGCAACAGCCTCCTCCTCAATCTACCTTCTCCCACTCTGCGACCTCTTCAGCTAATCCAGAATAGAGCAGCAAGACTTATCCTTGGCCTTAAGCACAGGGACCACATCTCTCCTGCCCTAAAAAGTCTCCACTGGCACCCGGTTGCAGCAAGGATCAAATTAAAAACCCTCTGCATCATCCACAAGGCTGTCTGGGGCCGGGACACCGCAATCTGTAACTCTTGCTTGCCAAATACTCTCCTTCTAGACCTCTATGCTCCTCTGGCACCAACTCTCTGTGCGTAAAGCATTTGCTAAACACAGTAGAAGGCTGCTCGCTTTACTCATCTGGATCCTACTCTGGAACAGCCTCTCCCTCCCGCTGCGTCTTCAGCAGGACCTTCTGAAGTTTCCAAAAACACCTCAAGACCCTCCTCTTTCCCTCCACACTCCCTTCCTTCCCCTGCTAAACCCACAGTTGCTGCGATTGGTGTTTTGGACCATTATGCATCCTCTGGGCCTCTGACCATTCGCACCCAATCTCCCCAGCATCTGTCCTCCTTCAGCACTTGCCTCGGCACACCCTCCGCAACTGAGAATCACACTTTCCACCCAACGCGGCTCCTGGCCACACAGCACTTACCATACCTTGCACTTCATCTGTGGCTCACCTTAGAGCATGGACACCTCAGCACCTACCCCACTGCCCTCTTCCTTCCTGCACTTGCACGTTCTGAAAATCACAAGGCATAGTAGATTTGGCTGTCCTTTCCCACTCTGTATTTCTTGAATTTAATTGTACTGCTACCCCATGATCCCTCCCTGCTGCCCTGTGGGCGCTTTGAAATAGAATGTATTTTCTAAGTGCCTAACAAGCAAAAGGAAAAATGGTATTTGATAAAGAATAGAGATAGCAGAATTCACCAATAATTTTAAATTCTTCTTTGTTGACGTCCAATGCATGGTCTGGTGTTCAGAATTTGCTCTTCTGGTAGCAACATATTATGCAAGTAACATATTTTAGTAGTATAGTTTGTTAATCCTTCATTTATTTTCAGCTGCTCTGTGTTCTACCTTAAGTTTCCTTAAGTCCTATTTAAACCAGTTAGGTTTGCCCTATTTGTTAACTGTAGATGTCTTCAATGGAGCTACTCTGCTGGAATACTTGTTGAGACGTAGACATAGAGGGTTCATGATTTTGGCCATAAACCTTTATTACCAATGAAAAAAGGGGCGGGAATATGCCTCTGTCCCTAGTTTAAGAGGTATTTCCCTACCTAACAAACTAAGGGAATTTCTAATGTCAAGATGTCCGATCTATTAAAGTCTCATCGAAACAGGTTCACCCCTGTTCCTCCAAAACTATCAAGGACCACATCGACTCCCTGGCTCCTGCCCTGGCTCCTGCCCTGGCTGATTTCTGCAATCACTCCTTCACCACCTGAGTCTTCCCATCCCCCCTGAAGCGCTCCCTTGTGCACCCCCTTCTTAAGAAAGCCTCTGCCGACCCCTCATGCCCAGCTAATTATCGCCCAATCTCCAGCACTCCCTTTTTGGGCAAGCTCCTGGAGAAACTGGCCATCTCCCAGCTTAATCTCCATACTGAATCTGTTGGTTGTCTTCATGACCATCAGTCTGGCTTCAGACCTGCCAGAAGCACGTAAACTGCTCTCCTGAACATCCGTGAAGATCTGCTCTCCAACCTTGACTCTAACACCCCTTGTGTCCTCATCCTGCTTGATTTCTCATCTGCCTTTGACACTGTCAACCATGCCATCCTGCTCAACCGTCTCCATGATAACCTGGGTATCACTGGTCAGGCTTTGGCGTGGCTGACTTATTTCCCCTCTGACCGACCCTCCCAGGTCCAACTTGGGTCCTCCCTCTCCGCTACCTTTTTCTCTACCTGTGGTGTCCCCCAGGGGTCTAACCTCTCTCCCTGGCTGTTCAACCAATACCTGGCACTCCTTGCCCACCGCATCGCTGCTCTCTGAACCAAATTTCAGTGCTATGCGGATGACACCCAGCTCATTTTCAGGCTACCCTCGGCCTCCTCCTCTCCTTCCCTCATCTCTGACTGTATGCTATCCAGGAGTGGTGTGCCGCCAATGACCTCTGCCTTAATGCCAGTAAGACTGAGATTCTCCTCATCGGCACACCTGCTCCCTCCTTTCCTGCTGACCTCTGGCCGGCCTCTCTTGGTCCTCTTCCCGCTCCCACCTGCAAAGCCAAAAACCTTGGGTCATCTTCGACTCCACACTCATTTGTGACGTCTCCAAGAAGTCACACTACCAGCTGCACCTCCTCAGAGGTATTCTGCCTTTCCTCTCCTCCCAGAAGCTCACTGTCTCCAGAGCTCTGGTTCTCTCTAGGCTGGACTATTGCAACAGCCTCTTTCTAAATCTGCCTGCTTCTACTCTCCGCCCACTGCAACTCATCCAGAACAGGACTGCGAGACTTGTCCTTAGCCTCAAGCCCAGGGACTGAAATCTCTGCACTGGCTCCCAGTGGCTGCGAGGATTAAGTTCAAAACCTTCTGCATCGTCCACAAGGCCTTCTGGTGTCTGGGTCCTCAATAACTTCAACTCGCTTCCTAAATATCTTCCTTTTCAAGCTCTTCGCTCATCTGCCTCCAACTCCCATAAGGTCAGTCGCTTCTCCAAGCAACAAGTTGGTGGTAGGGCTCTCTCCTCGGCTGGTGGCTCCCTCTGGAACAGCTTCCCTGCCTCCCTTAAACTTGAGGAGAACCATCTCCGGTTCCGGAAACACCTCAAAACCTCTCTTTGCTTCTTCCCTTCTCTCCTCTGCTGACCTCCTGGCAGAAACCGGTACTGCACTGGCTACCTGGACACCCTCTGATTCCGGGCCCAGGTCCCTCTCCCGCCAGCGTCACACACCTGCACTGGGCAACCCCCACACTTGGGGACTGTTCTGTATCCCTACAGTCCCCCTACCAGACCTCGATAGCGGATGTCCGCACTTACCCATGCACTTGCCACATGCTGGCCATTATTTTACTTTTTGCTATTTCTATTCCCATGTACTGCACTTTCCTTTCCTCCCTTCCCTCCCTTCCCTCGCACTTGCGCGATCTGAATGTCACCTGGCCTAGTAGGATCGTTGTCCGTCCCCCTTTGTTCCCCTCCCTTGCCTCGTCGCGCCTTGAAACACTTGTGTATAGGCGCGTTATAAATGCCATATCATATCAAGATGTCCAAATCAAACCATCCTATGTCCAAAATACTATTTTGGCGCTCACAGACTAACAAAACTAACTCGAAGGTGAAACGGTTAATGTCTTTGACCTTAAGTGGTGTATAAATGCTCAAAAAGGAAATGCTTAACTCCAACACAAAAAGTTCCAGAAGGACAGAGTTCTTCGTTCCAGAGGGTGGTTCCCTTCCTACGGATTTCTCTTCATTCTGTTTTATACTTTCAAGAATATTTGTTCCTTAGGTTTGGTTTCGCTTGATCAATAACACAACTGATGTATAGAAAACTTGCTGTTAGTCTACATCTTTGTAGGATACCTGGTGTACTCTCCTGCCAGGTTTTCTCTCCTTTTGGGTACATTTTAACTCAGCCTTTTGCCAGTCCTGCTGTATTGTGAGGTGCAAATACAGGCCCAGCGTGACAAACTGAGGCGCCATGGAAGGCCTCTATTGTGAGAATGAAGCTGGCTGATGTTGAGACCCATTGGAATTGGCAGTTCAAAACATGGTTTTCCAACATAGGGCCTAGTTAATGAACAAAAATGGGCCTCTCAACTTCATCAAAATGGACAAGCACTCAAGTGGAGGAAAGTGTACCGGAGAACTGAAAACGACTGGATGTGTCCAATACATTACAAAAGACAGTTGTGGCTGAAAATGCTGTTTTCATAAAATATGAAAGAGCTACAATTTTACTCAGACAGATAGCAGCAGGTTACATTGACTTCAATGCAGCACATGACTGTGATCCAGAAGTCTAAAGTGAAGCCACGCACTTTGCATTTGTCATAAATAAATAAATAAAAACTTACTTTTAAAAATTAAAAATGACAGCATTCAAAAGGAGAGGCCTACTTGTTTAAAAGTGAACACTGGTTTCCAATGGTAAACTTTGGCCTATGTGTGAACAATGCAGAAAGGGACAAGTAGTATATCAAAGAAAGATGGAACGCTGACCTCAAAAGACCTTTGGCTCAGGGCCCATCAGGAAAAGCAGGTCCATTTCAGTAAATCCAATGAAATGCAACAGTTTAAGATCAAAAGTGTAAAGGGTCAGATAAGCCAGCCAACAGAAGTGACCTCTTAGACTTCATGGTCCAATAAAATGCCTCTCAGAGAATGCTAAGGGATCTGAGGAAAACGGAACTGGGTGGATTTGCTTGGAATATTAAACTACGACTCTCCATATTATGTCTTGCCATTTGATTAACATTGGACTCCTTTTTCCTGAATAACAGGAGAACCGTGCGTTGCAATGAGCTCATTCAGGACAGTGAAAAACCTGAAGGTGTTTCCCTAGCTAATCCCCAGGTATCTGTCATCCAGGTGGCCATGACACGGCCATCGCCATTGGATCCACCTCCCGTGGGTGGACCAGTGTGGGAGGATCACCTGGATGGGGAGACCTCAGGGAGTGCGAGTGGGACACCGACGGGTGAGACGCAGTATCCCCCTTCCTTTAACACCTTTTCCCCATCCTCTCATGTACGGCATTCCAAACCACTGCCCCCCCCCCCTTTCTAACTAACACTTTGCACAAAACAAAGGACAACGGACTAACACCAGAGCCGTTTACCTGACATGTCCCAATACAAAGGTCAGGCGAAGTCAGGCAATTGATCAGAATCACACACCCCCGACGGCCCTTTACCTTCCCCACAGGGATAAAGGGTGGAGCTAAAGAGCACAGTACGAGCACAGCAGACAGCACAATGAGACGGCTGCCATATGGCAGTTCAAGATAAGGAGAAAGGCGGCAGGAATCGAGAGGGTGGCTAGGAGAGAAGTGGCCTTGCCCTTTTCGTCCCAGACCCACATAACCATAGTGGAACAAACACTTAATCTATTAGATCCTATTTGGGTATCAAGAACGTTCGGGGATCGCACTATAGCAAATAGCATGTACTCTGCCCGTGGCCTCACATGCCCTCAATAATCCGGAGGTCACTTTCCCCCTCTAACCAGTGATTAGACTTTCAATCTGATCGCTCTTATACCACTGCCCGGCTGGTGCTACTACCATCCACACGGCTGGGTGAGTTCAAATTTCCTTTCACTCACAGTTCCTTCTGAATCTAGAATTCTATTCATCACTAGAAATAACTTTTGTACAACTAACTTCTTACCCAACAGGCATGATGCTCCATATGTCACCACTATATGAATGTGGAGGTTAGTACCTTTCTCTTATATTGATGGTGTTGTACACACTACCCTGAGAATTATCAATACTGAATGGTTATCCTTTATAACCCTATACGACTTCAGAAGAAGCACACTTACCAAATAGGAACAGATAGCTCATGCCCTGAAGGATTATGAATCCGAAACGCGTTGGCTTTATATAAACCCACGGTGAGCTATCATGAATCTGTTTTGAATTTCATGTAATGTGATCTTGTGTCCGTGTGTGAATGTGGTATACACAGGACTTTATACATATTGTATCTATTGTGTTATTCATAATACTTGCCATACTGCAGTGCAAGTGACTATTGTGCCTGTGCCATATAACAGGATGATGGTTATCCATGTTGTTGTCTTTCTGATTTTGATGCGATAAATGAGGTCAATCCTCAACTAAATCTGATTTCTGAATTTCTATATTTGAACTGTTGCATTTGTAACACTGTATGTGATTCCATAACTACAATGCGGATATCTGAAAGACTGAACTTGTGACGTTATCGAGTTTACATGCTTCTTGATCAAGATTAAACTACAGTATTGAAGTTTAAGTATGGGCTCTGCGTTCCCCGACTGTGGGTGACCCACATAATAAACTATATTGACAATCACGGGGACTGTTGTCCCCTTAGTAGTGCATCGTAGGGCCACCGTGTGGCAACACACAGTTCTGTTCTCCATTGTGGAAGAGAGCCTAAAACTGCGAACTATAGCACAAGTGTCCTGCAGCAAATGTCAACGGTACATTGGGCCAGCCTATGCCGATAAGCAAGAGCGAGGGACGCTCCTGCGCTCATGTTACTGGCCTGGACTCCAGGGAAGGAACCTTTAAAGCCAAGCGGTTCATCACAGCCAGTGATTCGAGAGGGGAACCGATTACAACCGGGCTGTGTTAAATGAGAATCGCAGGAGTGGCAAACGTGAACCATGTTCAAGGAATTTTGAATGAACTGTAAAAAGTGTAAAGGGGAGACCAGGTGCAGAGTGAAACCAGAGACTCTGGTCAAGCCCGATACGAGAGAAACTACAGATACCAGAAGGCTGTAGGAGGGCCAGCAAAATAGGTCAAAGTGGTCATACAGAAGGTCAAGCAAAATCCCCATACAATCAAAAGACTTTCATCTACAAGCAGTGTCAGAGAAGGGGAAGCAAATCCCACAGTGACAGTAAACATTGAGAAACCAAGGGAACTGAATCCTGCTAAAGTCGAGAGGGGTCAGAGTCCAACCAAGGGAGATCCAGGGGTGAGATCTCACCCAAGAACTGACATATACATTGAGTGAATAACATTTGAGAAGGGTCAGTGCCCAGAAGAGGGGGACCTCCGGGTGAACAATTATCACCCTAAGCAAAATAAGGGAAACAAACGTTCATTTGATTAAAGAAACTTTTGTTTTTGTTATTTGAACCTGTCAGAGCCCGAAGGCTAGAGACTTTCAAAGGAAACGAGAATTGGCCATCGGCGGTCCCGAGAACTGCCTTTGGAACTGTTGTCTCATACTGGAGCAGCCCGGGATTGTCCAATGCTCCATGTTCCCATCTTACCCCATACACAAATCGTGGGGAAGGGAGACCAAGGCTACCGCATTCTGACATTATTTGAGAACACTTCTTTCTTTTCTTGAAAACCATCACACACACCCTTGTTTTTATTAGTTGTGTGGTTTGGCAATAGGTTTCTTAGTATAGGCCTTTTTTGACACAACGCCACTAGGACTGCCTTATGTTTCATTTGATGGTCGACGCTTGCTCCCATCTTAGATTTTGGTTTAGAATCGGCATTTTTGCAACCTGCACAAAGCATTCATTGTTCAATAAACACTCTTGATCTGTGCTCACTTGTGTCCGTCGTACTTTTTGTCACCATGAGTTCCTCACAGGACTCATATTAAAGATTGCAAAAGGCCTATCAGTTCTATGTAAATACTAACCATATGCCGTGTGTGTAATTTAAGTTAGAGATGAAAATGGGTTTGTGACACTCAAAATAATCAGAAATATCTGAAACTCAGTGAGCTGATAGAAAATAAATTAATGCGCGTTTTGTAAAGTTTGACATTTATAACAATTTCAGCTCATGAATAACCAAGGGAAGAAAAAAAAAATTATAATCAGAGCTCCTCCTAGGAAGGTTGTGCTAAAATGAAAATCATTGCTCCCCGATTCGTCATAAATTGTAGAATTCAAAAACATATATGCTTATGCAGTTATCTGAAAAGTGGAGGTAGTTGCTATTTAGTGCGATTCTGAGGAAACCAAAAAAAAAAACATTTTATTCATAATACAGACCTCTAAACTCCTTGCCCCATCAGTTAGCAGATTGGTGGGAGGAGGAAAAAGAGAGATGTCCAATCCATTGCCTGTGAATATTCATAATATATAAGTGTCATCAGCACTATATAATAACAGTTTTCAATCTAAAGGGGGACTTAAGGACAAACAGGAGAGAGCAGGCATAGAAGCTAAGACTGACAAGAATAAGGGGAAAAAAAGGAGGAGAGATGGCTAGGAGAGCAGATAGACAGGAGACCGTGGGACACCTGCTGGGAGCCCTATCTGAGAGAGACTTTTGGCTGGACGGACCTTGCTGTGAATAGAGACCAGAGGTGTGCGCTGCATACCCATTCCCAAAAGAGGACAAAATCTGGCTGACCGCCTGTCCTGGGAATAGAGACCTCCTATGTAAGTAGATATATCCCCAAAGCTCTCCTTTGTGTTGGGAACTACCTGCATTAATCCTTTCCTTAATTGTTGGTGAGGGAGTGAAACTGTGTAGATCCTTTGCACATATAATTAAAGTTAATTCAATTAATTCCCATATAGAAAACATTGCAGGATGATTTTTGTTAGCATTCGAATCTAACAAACATCATGCGATGCCCAGTTTGTTACAGCCATTATAGTCAAAAGTCATTGGGTGACCTTATTTTCCTGCAACCCTGATTTTCTTACAGAAGAGGGGTGTCCTTAATCCAAAAATAAGTGGTGGCTGGTGCTATTGCGATTCATTTATTATTCATTGTAAAAATTTAAATAAATATACACTATAGACACTGGCCTGGTTCCTAGCTTATTGGTGATACAGAGGGTCTCTGCTGAATGGTGTTGTACAGGTTGGAGGCTTAACCAAATTTGAATCTGCTAAGCGCTTTGTTGTGGGACACCTTGATCAAGGGGGGGGGGGGGGGGGGGAGGGACTCTGAGTTGAGAGGGACCGTCCAATAAACCAGGACAATCCTTACCAGGAATTCCTTAGCTGATGTATTTTACACACTGTTTAACTTGACTTTGCCTGGTATGCTTCCTTACCAGGACTTCTATATGAATACTTTTGCAGCTTGTATTTGCATGGTATACTCTTCTGCCAGGGTTATTCTCTTGTGACTTGAATCTACCTGGTACACTCTCCTGCCAGGACTTTCCTCATATGTGCACTGTGCACACTTACAGACTTAAGAGTCTTTTAGTTCGAGGTTGTTCTTTCTTGACTCTGCCTGGTATACTATCATCCCAGGGCTTTCCTTATAGGTATACGACATACACTCACAAACTTGTCAGTTTCTTACATTTCCTATGTTCTGTTTTTTAAAGTAATGTTTAGTTGCTCATTCTCTTTGTTAAATATTATTTGCTTTCGGGAGGATTACCAATGTGCTCTGGTGTCCCAACTCCCCTTGGATGGACTCATTGGCTCTTGATGGCCTGTATAGGCTTTCCCACGGCAAACCTGCAGGTCTTTGGTGTTGTGTTCTGTTCCTGCTAGCTGCTCCTGCCTGGCAGCTCCTGTGCCCCTTGCTCCTCCCGCTCTTCCGTTCAGTGGCTCGGTCGGCGAGGATGCTGCCTTTCACCACCTGTGAACGCTCTAAAACGTCTTGTCTGCTTATGATGTCCTCACAGCATGCTGCTCCTTGCAGTCCGCTCCTCTCGGTTCCTTTGGTGAGCCGGTTGTCTCCACAGACCTCATACCAGCCTTGCAGTACCTCGGGCAACACCAAGAGGACTAGAGTTCTCCAGCCAGAGTTTCCCTGTCAGCTGGTCTGCTAATTTAAATCTCCCAGCAAATTCCTTTCTCTGCAACATCTAGAGCACGGCTTGTGCGCTTGGCCTCCATTGACCTTCATTACTCAGCACATCTTCCTTGCCCTAGTACTTTCGACCTTTTACGAAAAAGGAAGTCTGTTCTGGGTGATTTGTATGGAAAGTTTGGAAAAGTATTTTCAGTCATGTTAAAAGGGAAGTCAGTTCTTGAGGACTTGTCTGAAAAAGTAGTTTTGAAAGGTAAATCAGGTTTTGGCGACTTGTGTACAAAAAGGTATGGGAAAGTGTTTTCCATAACCTTCATAGGTGGGTAAGGGGAGGTATGAGCATATGCCATTAAGGCACAGGAAATGGGCGGGGTATCCTCAAAAGAAAAAAAAGGGTGATAACAGGTTTCATGTCACTCACTTGGGGTTTGCCTCCCTCCCATGTGATCCTTCCTCAAATAACCCCCACAGTCAGAATCAGGTAGCGGCTGCTGTCCTCTGGCCACATGGGGGGGAGGTCACCGCTAGGAAAGGAGTGATGACACAATCTGATTCATCAACAAAGGCTACAAAGGCTGTGCTGGCAACAGTTAAACTGTTAACTGGATTTCCTGCGGTAACAGGGCATCCTTGTGGGAACTGTATGGGAGGACTGTGTTAGCAATGGGGATTCAAAACACAGAGTTAGTGCTACTGTCCCTGGTACCATCACAATGGAGGACCTCCATTTGAATGATGGCGCTTCATCTTCCCTGGTTATTTTTTATTGGAGCTAAGGGATGAGCATGAAGTGGAGGCCTAAGATCCTGAGCAAAATGCTATGAGATTTCCTGTGTAAAGGCAGGTAAAGTACCCCGAAGTAATACAAAAGTAACACATAAGTAGTAAAAAAAATGGAGTAAACAAATTGCAAGAAAAAACAGCTGTTCATTACCAAAATACGGCCAGGAGAATCGGACAGCTCTTTGGATTGAACTGAGGACCACCTTGACATGCCCACTCAGGGCTACAATATTTAAAGCAAGAAAGACTATATTTAAAAGCAAGAAGGAATCACCACAATCTCTCATTGAAAACCCATATAAAACTAAGAAGAAACTGTTTACCCAGGATTGGATTCAGACACAAGCCGAAAGATAGAAATACAGAATCTATGGGAAACCATTGGAGGAAAGCAGGAAATTAAACACCCTACCAAAGTACCTGCAAGCTTTCCCAAAACTGGTTCTTTAGGGATCAGTTCTTTTGGTTTCATTTGAACGTATTTCAAAATAAGCCGACAAGAAATTGGGGCAAAGCAGATGATAACATGTTGATCTGTAGATTGTGCCAAGCTGAAGATTCACAAGAATCAACAGAACACCTGGTGATGGACTGTCGAGCTTTGGACCAACAAGAAAATTGATGTCGGAGGTGAACATTAAATACGGCCAGAGAAGTCTGGTGGAAAAGTCTGCTCTCAGGAGAGAAGACGTCGATCATTTTGACCCTGGTCAAATTTTTTACGGTGATAAAAAAAAAACGAGGAGTAAAGGAAGAATCAGTAAATTATCCTCTTCCGCGCATGTGGACTGTACATGGTATATGAAGTTATATGATTTGTATGTTTTTTAATCTTGTGGATTATGGTGGTTAAAGGTTGTCAAAATGTATAACCAATATGAAGCACTTTAAATTAAAAAAATATATATAAAAAGCAAGAAACTGCAAAACAACATGCAACATTAATTCCAATTCTAGCATTTCCATTGGCTATTAGTTATTGAACCCCTAAAGAACATTATACATTAAGCAATATTACTGGAAGTTTCCTTTCTCGTGACCATCAAAATACCTCCCCCTCGAACATCATAATTTCATAGTCAGCACAAAATGCAGCATTTTAATTGGCTGGCGCTCTTCATGGTGCATTTGATTTTAAAAAAAAGCTGTACCCTAATCGGACAACAACACCCGAGACAGGTCGGGCTGTTTCATCCCACCGAGACGGACCAATCATATAGGGAGTGGAACACAACAATCCTTTCCTCATAACTGGCCCGCTTAGCTTCCCACCCCTTGCGCCTGCTCACTCTGCAACTTCCATCTCAATACATTTTGCCAACCCTAGAAACAATCTCCTAGCTATCTTTTCACAATGAATAGCTGCATGAAAAAACATGACTGAGGCCCTTCTCCTGGAAATTAATTTCTCCTATTTATTCGTTTTACCAAGGTACTCTACCACTGGACCGAGTGCCTTAACCTTCAGTGGCGGCGCTGTACTCGCATCATAGTTCTTCATTTTGGCAATACTGCCTTACTCTTTAATGTTCAGAGTAGAATTGCCTAGCATTTCGGTGCTGGACTGTCCCAGGGCAGGGCATCGACTGATATGTTTTGGATATTTCTCCTCTGTGAAAGATCGTGAGCTAAAGAATCTGGCTAAGGCTCTCTTAACCGGAACCAATGTCTGGCAGAGGGACTCCCAGGACCCGCCCCCCCTGTTTTCTGAATGCTGCTGTCTAGGCCTTCTCGTGTATTTCACTGTATCCTTCACAACCATAATGTATTCATTCGCCTGGGAAGGCACCCGTTGTCTGATTTCAAGCCACCAAGAGCGTTCTCCCTCGCAACAATTAGCTGAAAACTGTTCAGCATACCTTTCCACCCTGACCATGGCTGCTTGGAGCCTTCTGTCCAAAAGCAGAAATTAAATTCAACTAAATGACCATAACTCAAAAATGCAGCCTAGCACACTCAAATGGCAGAATCTGCAGCCTTTAACAAGGGCATATTCTAAGATGGCAGAACTCTTGCTCTTTACAACAAATATACTTAATAAACCTCAATCTACATATCTTTATATACATAAAGCTGAATGTATGTGTGTGGGTATGTTTGTCCGGCTATACAAATCCACAGCGTTCAACCCACGTCTACCAGATTTTGCATCGATTCCTCTTGTGTCTGTGGCAAGATTGTAGTCTATGTTTGGATGCAAAAAATCCTCTCCGTAGACACCCTCATTTACTGATGCTCACCCGGATTCACTACAGTAGGTACTAGAAGGATACAACATTTCGAAAAGTGTCTGAAGAAAAACGTTTGAAGTGTTGGTTATTCCTTTGAAATGTATTACTACTGTATACAGTTTGAAAGTGTTTATTAAAGCATTTTTAAAAGGGAATAAAAAAAAAATGTTTTTTTTATCACGCCACTCCAAATATGGGAAATGGCAAGGTTACAGTTTACTTAAGTTCATTCCTGAGAAGAGAACACAATCAATCAATCTTTCTTGGACATTTTCTCAACATGCTGCACAAAAAAGGAACAACACTTGGAAAATCTCCATCTGATGCAAAGTGAAAATCAATATCAAGAGCTTCTGAAACACAACAAACAGCAGCACGACTTGCCGACAAGAGCAACTTTCTCCAGGGCAAATGAGATGCCAGAGCAAACAGAAGCAAGACTTGCCGACATGAGATCAAGTGCAATATCCTCCAGGGCAAATGAGACACCAGAGCAAACTCAAGCAAGACTTGCTGACAAGAGCAACATCCTCCAGGGCACATGAGACACCACTCGATCAGGACACCGGCAACGCCGGGTACCCCAGCTAGTCCTAAATAAATCCAAGCAACGTATCCTTATCTAATAATATAGGTGTGATGAAAGAATGAAAAATACTTTGCTACACGTGTGTTTTGCTATGCTACCAACAGCATGAAAGCTCGCGAAATGTGTGATAAAATTGCATCTACGTTAAATACACTGTCACACCACAAATGGCATGCGATCACCGCGTCACTACCAGGTGCCTAATGCTTCGCTAGAAGAGTACTTGTACTTGACTGCACGTGGAGGATGTTGCACTTGCAGATTTACACCTGTGGCTGCGTCCCGGGAATACATTGCATCAGGCGCTTCATTTTGTTATCTGATTCGGGAAGGTGCTCTCAACCCTGCCAAGAAGGAGGATGAGAGTTCCTCGAAAAACAGGGACTGTTCCTGAGAATGAGGTCCGGACGTAAACTTAGCAGGAATCTGGTAGATGAAATCATAGGAGTTGTGGTTTTTGTTGTGGGGAGTAAAGGTCTTTGACCAATCCAACCCTTATCGGGCATATTGGAGAGAGATTTGTTGTACGTTGCTGCTGGAGGCATTCACTCCAGACTAAGGCCTATAAGGCCAAAGGGAAGCAGTAGATGATTCCCAACAGAGAAGGGAAGAGGCTGGTCTCCTAGATGGTCATCCAACCATGAAAGCTCAACACTCAGGGCTGTGTTGGGAGTGTGGGTGGAGGACTGCAGGAGCAAAAGTCGCAAGGGGATGCTGAAGGCACATTTGCGCTTTATGACATCCAATCTTACATGGGCTGGCTTTAGGCAACAGCTCACAGCATGATGTATTGTTTTTAGTGATGTGCGTTTCAAGAGTGTTTCCAACGACTCTTGAAACTCACTGCCAGAGCACCTCTTTGTTCATAGCAGTATGCTTTCACGGCTTGGCCTTCTCTTGGATCCCTCCATCTTTTAATCCTAAAATTCCTAACTTAGTTCCTGTTACTGCTCCTGTTGTGACCAGCCGGTGCTGGACATGGTCAGTAAATGGTGGTTTAAATCTGCTGTGCAGTGATTAGGGGCCCTGAGCATCGAGTATGTAGTCCCAAAAGAGGAGCTGGCATGACACATATTGTGAGGCACTCACCCCTCCATGGTCACAGAGGCCTCACTACATCGTGTCAGACAAACGGTACATATGCAGTGCCCTGCCAACCTCCCGCTCCACTAGGTGTGCTGCAGGAAGACTCAGGCAAGCATCCCTTTGCACCTGCAATGGAAGTGCAAGTTAAAGGGAGTTGAAGGGCAGAGCCCGTGGAGCAAGAATAAAATTGGATCATGCATTAGTCAGCCATATCTCACACTTAATCTAATTGTGTTGGTCAGTCATATCTCGCATTTAGCCCACCTGCGTTAATCAGCTATATCTTGCTTTCAACCCATTTTTCCAAACTCTATGAGGTAGTCAAATTCTGCATTTGCCCTCATCGTGTCAGTTAACAACTAGCCCAAATGTATGCGATTGTGATATTTTGCTTCTCCCCTAGTTGTGCGAGATAGTCATCCTTCACATCCTGCATAAGAGATAAATTATATTTCTATTTTCACCCACTTCTGTGAACTAATCAAATTTAGCATTCCCTCTTATTGTGGGGGAGACTTTTTTCACTTAGCTATACTGGTCTTCTCCCCCCAATTCTGTGGGATGGTCTTATTTTGCATTTCCCCCTGGTTGGGTGATGCAACCAAATTTTCACATCCAGCATAAGTGTGTGACACAGCCAGATCTTGTTTTTCCCCCCGATTGTGGGAGTTAAACACATTCAGCATCGCACATAATTGTGGGAGCTAATCTCTTCGAACTCAGACCCATGGTATGCGATAGTTATATCTTGCCTTCCAACTAATTCTGCCTTTATACCTGGGTGTGTAGGATAGTCAACAACTGAACCTGGCAAATCTTCCAGGCTAGCCAAAACTGGCATCTCGCTTAGAGAGTAAGGCAACCAAAGCTTGCGACTAGCCTAAGAGAACAAGGTAACCTAAAACGTATATTTGGCCAATGGTCCAAGATAGCAAAGGTTTTTTGCATTTGATCCAAGTGTGCAAGGCAGTCGAAACTTGCACCTGGCAAACTGTCTAAGGTACCCACAGCTTGCAGATGGCCACTGGCCTAAGGTAGGCAAAGTTTGCAAATTAGCCGAGAGGTGGAAAGGTAGCTCAAATCTTCCAACGGCATAGTAGTCTGAGGGGGGCTGGAGTTTGTATCTAGCCCAGTGGGTAAGGTGACCTTAAGCATGCATTCATGACCTTTCAACCCCACTACGACTTCTCCCCCCTTCACCGCACGTGTAGTAGCACCATGCTTCACGCCCTATATATCCAGAAACACTCCCACTGCAAGCCATGCCCCGACCGAGTCACCAACAATAACTAAAGACAACAGAAGGCACAATGAAAACCGCAATGAAAAAAGGGATCCTCAAACCATGCAAGAAAGAAACAAGAGGACTGCGCATGCGCGCGCGACGCATGCGGGACTAAACTTAACGGCTCCCGGCGGCCGCTACCATTATCCTGTTTTTTCTCCACTCCACGAGCACCGATCGCGCCTCAGCCGCCCACCAACGGCGGCGGACCAGCTGGAGCTGCTGTCGGCGCACTCCGAAGGGAAATCGGAGTGGGAGACGCCGGAACCAGCCCGCGGACCGCCGGCGGTTGAATCGCGGCCATCGCGGCGCGGGCGGGAGTAGAGGATCGCCCCTCCCCCCCGGAGACGCCGAGTTTGCTGCGGCTCCCAGGTGGGGCCGACGCTCGGATTAAGGCCCCGCCGACTGCCCACACACCCCCCGATCCACTTGTGACGCCGCATCACCAACCTTCCCAGTGGGGCCCCCTCATCGACAGGACTACAATACCCGGGGTCGAGCGGCAGCACGAGCCCAAAGCTGCGCTCCCCCGTTGAAGGAGGACAGACAGCAACCAGAGGCACCCGCGGCAAGGTACACGGGTGTGGGGGGTGGATGTTTGTTTTGCTCCCCCCCCCCCCACGACCCCCTTTTGGCAACCAGCCTGCTACAGGAGGACACAGAGCACAGCTGCACCATAGTCCCACGAGCCACAAACGCAGCCACACCGAGAGGGTGGGGGACCTCTCCCCCGGTCCATGGTGGACCCCAAGACCTGCCCTACCCCCCTCTTGGGACCGCCCCGAGTGGCTTAAACCAACGCCCGAAACGCAGCGCTCACGGAGGGCCACCCTACACAGTGGAAACAGGCCCATAACGACGATAGAAAAGGGGTACAGTCCTCCCCACGTCATCCCTACTATACACCGAGCAACTAAGCGAGGCTGAGCGACGACACTGCGGCCATACCAAAAAATAGCTTTGGCG
This sequence comes from Ambystoma mexicanum, assembly GCF_040938575.1. Lineage (NCBI taxonomy): Eukaryota > Metazoa > Chordata > Amphibia > Caudata > Ambystomatidae > Ambystoma > Ambystoma mexicanum. The sequence continues at coordinate 447,954,014 of NC_090923.1, read as the reverse complement.
GCGGCTCGTAGTGCGCACCGAAGGAGGGCAGCCAGATCCCAACGACATAGAGCCCGTCCGAAGCATGGGAAAGGAGAAAACCAAGAGGCAAACACTACAGAGCAAGATGGACCTCTTCACCGTAGGGGCCCCGCCCCCGCGCGAACCTCAACCCCCAGAAGAAGAGAGCAACCCTGGAGTACTCAGAGACCCTTCTATCTCTTTGTCAGATCTTATGAAAGCGATTGGGGACTCGAGGACGTCCTTGGAACAAAAAATAGGTGGCCTATCCTCTGAGGTGTCCCTTATACGCCAGGACCTCCGCAACTTGTCGACCAGGGTGGGGGAAGCGGAACAGAGGGTGTCTAACACTGAAGATGCAGTCCACCGCATGGAACAACAGCTCAACGCGATTACCCAAAAAGTGACCCAACTGGAAAACCGCGCCGAAGACAGTGAGGGGAGAGCGCGACGCAATAACCTCAGGATCCTTGGTATACCAGAGAAAGAGGAAGGCCCCAGCGCAGAACTCTTCCTAGAAGATTGGCTCACTCATATCTTTGCCCCGAAGAAGCTATCTAAATTCTTTTCGGTGGAAAGGGCACACAGAGTCCCCACCGGCAGACCAACACCGGGTGCCTCGCCCAGAACAATGATTGCACGCCTACTGAATTATCGCGACCGCGATGCGATCCTATAAATGGCAAGGGCCATGGGCCCGATCACGTACAACGGCTACAAGGTCGGCTTCTATCCTGACTACACGAAAGAAGTCCAAAAAGCCCGCCAGTCCTTTGACTCCATCAAGAGGAAGCTCCAGTCACTATCCATCAAATATGCCCTCTTCTTCCCGGCATTGCTAAAAGTCCAGTATGAGGGCGCCACTCACTTATTTTACAACCCCAAAGATGCATGGGACTGGCTTGAAACTCATGTCCTCACGGACCCCAGTGGGAGACGCGTGCTACCGGGCCCATCCGCGCAGCGACCCCGACCTGGGAGACCTTCGCCTCCTCACCCCCCGTCCGATGCGGAAGACGACGCGTCAAGAACTCCTACGGGAAAAGGCTGAGTACCCGGTACTGAAGGGACCAAACTGCAGATTGGTAGAATGGAAATGAGCACCTAGCGGCCGCCGCCCCCTAAGGCTGAGCGCGCATTATCACAGCCGGGTTATCCCGAAGAAGTTTATAAAGTTATAAGTTCAATGTTTGGGCGACAGGTGCTCCCAGTTGGGGGGGAAGTACAGGGTGGGGGGGAATTCAAGGACTGTAAAGAAACCGAATCAAGAAATATGAAGGCGAGTCATATCGTAGCACTGGCAAGGGAATCGAACTCAATCTGTGGACAGGATCACAGACATAATCATCATCCGGGCAGCAGATATACCAACCTGAGACGACCCCCGGCCGTCTCCCCCGGAAACACAACGCCATACATCTCTCGAGCGCACAAGACTACCACTGATCCTCGATGCCCAGATATGCGCCCCACGCAGATAGAATGGACTCCAACAAGATAACTGTGCTCTCCTGGAACGTTAACGGCCTTGGCTCCAGCATAAAGCGAAGACTAGTGCTCCAGTATCTTAGTCGCCACTCGCCCGATATAGCCCTCTTAAACGAAACACATCTGCTCGGTACGAGCACACACTTCTTCAAAAGATCCAACTACTCCCACGCCTACCAGGCTGGATTCACAACGGGAGCCAGGGGCACGATGATCCTGGTTCACAAGCGAGTCCCCCTGCAGGTCAAGAAGGTCAAGACCGACCCCCGGGGCCGCTATGTCATGATACTGGCCGATATTTGGGGCGAGAAATGGGGCCTCGCTGCAATCTACGCACCTCCCTCACAAACGAAAGAACTACTCTCCGAGCTACAGAGCCGATTACTAGAAGATGAGGCCGATGTATGGGTGATTGGCGGAGACTTTAATGAAGTAATGAACATTGCAATCGATAGGTCTCACAGGAGGTCAGGCACCTGCCCTACCCCCACACCACTCGCCACGTTCGCCGAAACCCTGGGTATGACGGACGCATGGCGCTCGCTCCACAACAACGAGGCTGGGTTCTCCTTCTTCTCAGGCGTCCATAAGTCATTCTCCAGAATCGATTATGCCTTCATCCCCCGCAATATACAGCACAGGCTCCTCGATGCGGAATTCCTCGCAAGAGGTATCTCTGACCACTCTCCGCTCCTATTGTCCATGAAGAACTCCGGCCGTGGTCCGGATCGTAATTGGCGCCTGAACACGTATCACCTACGTCTCCCCGAAATTGCGGAGGGACTGGAAAAGAGGACAACAGAATATTTTGAAAACAACAAAGGATCAGTGGACTGCCCGATCTCACTCTGGGAGGCATACAAGACTGTCCTCCGCGGGGAGGCTATCTCAGAAGTTTCGGCCTACCGAAGACGACAAACCCAAAAGATCAAAGAGGCAGAAGCACGTGTCCTGGAGTGCGAACGGCAAACCCTAAAACACGGCACCCAAGAAGCGAAGGAGGAGCTGATCACAACACAAGAGGCCCTTCGCAACCTGGCTCTAGACAATGCACGAATAGCCCATCAGTTAGTCCGGAGCCAAATCTACGATCGAGGTGACAAGGCGAATAAGACACTGGCCTGGTTGGAAAGGCGCGAACAGGCCAGGGGACATGTGCGGGCAATAACATCTCCAGACGGAACGCTCCTCACAGACGACGCGGACATTGTTGCGGCATTCGCCGCCTACTATGAGAAACTCTACACTCCATCGGCCGAGAGACAGTCTTCCGAACCCGCATGTTACCTTGACCAGATCGAGATCCCGAAGCTCTCCCAGCGCCAAACAGACCTCCTGAATGCCGAAATCACTGTCACCGAGGTACAAGAGGCGCTCGCACAGCGCCAACCTGGGAAGACCCCGGGTCCTAATGGGTTCCCTACAGAAACCTGGAAATGCCTTGGCGGGTCATTGCCCTCCCACATGCACCGCATGTTTCTACGCAGCAGAGAGCTGGGGGCACTCCCCCCGGACCTTAGGAAGGCATGCATAATAGTCATACATAAGCCCGGGAAACCCCCGGAGGAATGTGCCTCCTATCGCCCAATATCCTTGATCAACGGCGAAGCCAAGGTCCTCGCCAAAATACTAGCCAACAGAATGCTGCAAGTTATAGAGGCCCTGGTCCACCCCGACCAATGCGGATTCATGCCCAACAAATCCACCCGCATGAACCTGCGCAGAGTCCAGTTGGCGCTGAGCAGAGCTAAGGAAATACCAGCCCCATTGGCCCTCCTGGCAGTGGACTTCGAAAAAGCATTTGACTCTGTAGATTGGGAGGCCTTGTGGGCAATCATGGCTCGGATGAACTTGGGGCAGACGTTTATATCGTGGGTTAAACTCCTGTATGCACAACCGGAGACCACGGTAAGGGTGAACGGCAGATATTCCCGATCATTTCCCCTAGGCCGTGGTACGAGACAGGGATGCCCCCTCTCCCCGCTGCTTTTTCTCTTGGCCATAGAACCCCTCGCAATTGAGCTTAGGAATAACACTAATTGGTCAGGGTTTGCCTGGCCGGGAGGGGGGGGGGGGAAGACCGACTTTCCCTGTACGCGGACGACCTCCTCATATACCTCAGCAACCCACGCACATCCTGCCCGATTGTCTCCCGCATCCTTAGTGAATATCAGCGCTTTGCAGGTCTTAAGGTTAACGAAACCAAAACCATTTACTTCCCGGTCAAGGGAAACGAGTCTGCGCTCCCTGAATCCTGCCCATATCACGTCTCCATTAGAGAACTCAAATACCTGGGCATAAGACTCGACCCGACACTGGGTGGGTTCCTGCAACTCAACTTACAACCAATAATTGACCGGTTCAATAGGGACACCTCCCACTGGCAATCACTCCCACTATCACTAATGGGCAGAGCGGCGCTATTCAAAATGTTGACCCTCCCCAGACTGCTGTATGTACTCCAAAACGCCCCCCTTCCCATCCCCCGAGACACATTCGCACTCATAGACAGACGCCTTCGCACCCTGCTGTGGGGAGGGAAACAACCCAGGATCGCCCTTGAAACGCTTCAGCGATCAGTGTGGGAGGGAGGCATCGGTCTGCCATGCATACGCACGTATTACCTTGCAGCCCAGATTGGGGTGGTAAACGACTGGATACACGCAGAGCCCACACTCCCCCACATCCGTCTTGAAATAGAAAGCATGACCCCACTAACCCCATTACAGATTCTGTACGCCACCCACGACCAACCTCCGTTGTTGCCCAAAATGACACGCCACATTAGCCGGGTCTGGCGGGACGCGCACAAACTAATAGGCTGGAAAGGTAAACCGACACTATCCCAACCCCTATGGCACAACGCACTCCTCCCGGAAATTGTTAAGATGGGCCCCTTCGGCCACTGGTGCGCGAAAGGGATACATACACTAGCGCATGTGATACAGGACGGCCACCTCCTTGACTTTGAGACCATGCAGGAGCGATTCGACCTTGCTCCCATGGACCGGTTTCGACATGCGCAACTGGCCCACGCTATCCGCACACAATTCCCTGATACGACAACTATACCCCCCTATACTCCCATTGAGACCAACATCCTTTCGCAACACATTGTCACCAAGGTCACTTCCACGCTCTATCAAGCTCTCAACTCCTTTGGGGCGACGCAGCTGGATGGGCTCAAAGAAAAATGGGAAAAGGACATAGGTCTAATGGAACCAGAAGACTGGGTAGAGGCATTGATGTCCCCTAGAGAAATAGGCATAGACTCCAAGCTCAGGCTTATACAACTGAGGATCCTCCACCGCACATACTATTCACGCACTGACATGGCCAAATGGGGGGGACTGGAAGACGGGACATGCCTCAGGTGCAAAACAGAACCTGCCACATTTTACCATATGTTATGGGACTGCCGAGTATTACAGGTCTTCTGGGAGAGCTGTATCAACAAGATCGCAGACACCCTGGCGACAACAATCCCCAGGGACCCCAAAATGATACTGCTGGGAATCCGAGGTGAGGTGGACCTGTCGAAATATGAGAAAATATTTCTGACACTGGCATTGGGGGCAAGCAAAAGACTGATCGCGGCTAGCTGGGGCTCTGCCGACCCGCTATCCGTGAACCGCTGGAGCAATGAGCTAGACAGATGCGCGGCCGTGGAGCGCCGGATTTATAATGCACGAGGCTGCCCCCGCAAATTCGGGAAAATATGGGATAAGTGGTTGGACGCTAACTGAAATCTATCACTGAAAACAGACATGTACAGATGTTAACATTGGTTACCTGACCTATCCCACACATGCCTGCTGGTTCCTGACCCGACTGGGTTCCTTTTGCCTTTTGAAAACTGCCTTGCTACCACGATCTGGTGTATACCATTGATTCATGTTTGTCTTGTTGTTTATGTTCCTAAAACGTAATAAACAGAATTATTAAAAAAAAAAAAAAAAAAGATGAAAAAAGAAAGAAACAAGAAGGCCAACAAAATCTCTGACCAATGTCACAGGGGGGCTAGTGCCTTTCTGACCCAATACAATAAAAAACTCCAAAAATCCTACCAAAGGTCCGAAAGAAAGAAAAGAAAAAAAAAAAACACAGGACAACACAACAAACTGTGGTAGGAGCATCACAGACATAACCACAACTACCACAAGGACCCACACAGAAATTTCAATGAGCCACAGAAGAAAAACCAAAATCAGCCAGGACCGCCTTAGGCACAAAACTAAAACACACAATTATAAAATATTAAACCTTAGAATCACAGGAAGTCATTTGTAACCGTGAGATACACTGAGCCTGCAAGTATCCTGAAGGAAAACCACTAGGAGAACAGAATATGCCACGCCAGATTACAGGACAACGCGAGAGAAACTAAGGTGAAAAGAGAAGTGAAATTGAACCGTACCAGGCCAACAAACACCCACACATCAATGGAACACACACCCACGAGCCTGACGGTAAAAAGTACCACATGAAAACAAGACAAAAATCACTGTCCCCAACGCCATACCTCGCAACAGATGGCTCACCAGAGCGGCAACCAACTACCAGAAACTTTAGACACATCAGCAGGATATCGGGACTCCAAAGGAAAAAGGCTTAAACAACCAGACGGAAAGACGCTAAACAGCACGTTCACTCCATACATCCATAAAACCCAAGGGGACCTTCAGCAACATCAACAGCGAGCAGAAGAGGAGGCAGAAGAAGACATGAACTCAATACGAAACCTAGGTGCCCTACTTAATGACAAAACAGACCTAACGGAAGAGAACCCACATTCGGAGGATAATAAGGAACGTCACCAACAAGGCCACCTAAAGACGCAAGCAAGAACAAAACCAGCCACACACTAATGTAATAAACGGCAGATCGATGTCCAGACACACAAAAGATTTACTTTGTGACAGGGGAATCTACATCCTATTCATCAGAGAAACCTGGCTAACTGAAAACTACAGTCATACTACACACCGGTGTGACTGTCAAAAAAGAAAAGAACATCTAAAATTAAAAACAGCCGACCCACTGAACATTCCGAACTGCAAATCCCTCGTCCTTCACTAGACCTCAGACCCACTAACGAACCTCACATGTATACTTCTCTATAGACCACTGACCTATGACGCAATCTTCAAAGACACCTTTGTAGAAGCAGTCACGAACCTGGCCATTAAACATGATTCCTTGATCATTCTCATGGACTTCAGCATATGGTTAGAAGAAAAGAACGCGAACACGCAGAAATCACTGACTGAGCAGTTTGAGACAATGAAACTAAGACAGATGGTGAAAGAAGCGTCGCACACACCAGGACACACACTGGGTGCAAAAGAACCCCCCAATCTGGAAAAGAAACTGAAGAACCGTCAAAGGCAGTGACCTAGAATTCTTGCAACCTTGGATGCTCAACTGACGTAGATGAAAGAATAACCTAATCCTGAAATGGATTGCAGAAACAATTAATAGCATCTCCCAAGAAAAACCCCTCATCCCATTACGAAAGAAAGCAGTGGCAAGATGGTTCACGTCCCACCTCAAAGCAATGAAAAAAACTAAAAACGGAAACTAGAACAAGAATGGAGAAAAACCTACAACCAAGCCAAGAAAATAAATTATCAAAAAACAAATCCGATCAGACAAAATGGAAATTCTCAAAGAAAAAAAAAGAAATACGACGATCGATGCACACAAAAGTCAACAACACTCAGGAAAGAACTATTCAACGTCGTAAACTAGATGAGAAATCCCCCCGCCTCCACCGCGGGTGCAATAAAACACCAGTACCATCGCAAAAATTATGCAAAGATTTTGCAGATCATTTTAAGATACGTTCACCAACATACATCGGATCATACAAAGTATGACCGATCAATCAGACTGTGCACCATTTCCAATAAACCGCAGAACCACAGAACAGACTGAACAGTTTCATGCAAGAGTCAGGAGAAAAAATCTTTAGCTTGGTGAAAAAAAGCAACAAGTCAGGCTCCCCAATGGACCCCTGTCCACCAGACAACACACAGGATACACCGCCGGAATGCTACCTAAACCACTTCAATCTATCACTTTCAACAGGAACAGTACCGCGGGCATTCAAATCTGCCTACATCAAACCACTCCTCAAGTATACAACGGGTGATGTGGAAAACCTCTAAAACTACAGGACTGATCTCAAACATTCCAATTTTTCGGCAAAACTATTCGAGACCTATGTCTATGAACAAATACTGGAACATGTAGAAAATAACCAACTATTGGACCAGACACAAGTAGGCTTCACGTCCATGAGAGGAACGGAGACAACCCTACTCTCTCTATGGGACGGCCTATAGGCCAACGCAGACTCCAACACAAACTCAGCACTGATACTACTCGACCTTGCTGCAGCACCAGAACATCCTCATCAAGAGGCTGGAACAAATAGGGATCGCTAACACGGCGCTGCTTTGGATTAAATCTTACTTGTCTGAAAGAACAAACAGTATGGATAAACACATTCAAATCCACACCGCGGGACACCACCAGTGAAGTACCAGAAGGCTCCTGGTTATCCCCGCTACTCTAAACATATGACGCCACTTATTAACATCATCAAAAGACACAGATTCACATGCTACAACTATGCAGAGGATACCCAAATCATCTACAAAAACAAAAAAAAGGAGAACCCAATGCTAATAGACTGTCTCAAAGAATTCTACCAATGGATTAACACTATTAACCTCAAAATCAACCCAGACAAGATGGAAATGATGATTACACCCGACAACCAAGGAAACTACCAGTACATCCCTAGGCCCACAGAACAGAAAACACCATTCACACCGTTGAAAGTAGTCAAAAATCTTGGAATCCTAATAGACAACGAGTTCTCTCTAGAACCTCAAAAATGCAACAATTAAGAAATGCTTCCTCCATCTTCACACGGTCAAAAAGATTCTACCATTCCTCTCCTTCATGCATAAAACACTGGCCATCATCTCCTTCATCAAGTCTAGGACAGACTGCACCAACAGCATATACCCCGTAATGCCGAACTACTTACTGAGGAGAATTGAACAAATACAGAATGCAGCTGCTAGACTTCTCAAACTCTCCCGAAGGGACATCATCACAACAGTGCTAAGGAAGCTACATTGGCTCACAGTAAAAATAAAATATAAAACACGAATCACATTCAAAACAATGTATGTAACAATCCACGGATAAGGAAAGGAATTCATACAAAAGAAAGTCACCAGCTACAAGCCAACTAGAACACTTGGATCCAGGAATGGCATTCGCTTAGAAACTAAACCATACACAAGGAAAAAACTTGGTGGATCAGCATTCTCCTGCATAGCTGTAAAACATTGGAACTCTCTCCCCAGAAAAATACGAACTATGAAGGACCATCTAAAATTCAGAAAACCTCTAAAAACCTGGCTCTTCAGGTCCAAGCAGGATGCAAACGACTGAACAACATCCACATACCATGAACGAACACACAACAGAAAAGGAGTAGGGAGTCAGCCGGTCCGTAGGGGAGTGCAGGCGAGATGAGGTGTCTGACTTAAAAGGGTGGTTTGGAGCCCTGAAGTGTACCCATCCTAATAGAGGGTCAAAGGTTGAAACAGTGGAGGGAGATGTGAGGCACTTAATCGTACCACCAAGGGCGTGAAACTCGTTACAAAGGAATAGGGCTGGACGCTGAAACCAGGCAGCCCACGGACTGGCCACAGGCCACAGGCCACAGGGAACACATTACCCCTGGAGGAACTCGTGGGGGGGTGGTAATTGCTACACTCTTGAAGGAACAACAGGGTAAGGGATATGGATTGCGTTTAGTCACAGGCAATGTTTGCGCCCTCGGACACTATGTTCACAATGCATGGACAACCTTGAGAATGCTGAGAACTGAGATGTTACTGGATATTAAAGTAATACATGATTCAGGAGACTTGCAGGTTGGACGGAACGGAAAGGCACTATTTGTAAGTTTGTGGCTTTAAGGGTTCAGATTGTACAAACACGGGGTGCTGGGATGTCTACTGTATCCGTTCAGTCTCCATATGAAACATAACGTCCCCATTTACTTGCTGCAACAAAAGTTCAATTGTTTTTATGGAATGCATTTAGTCAGAACAGCGGGGGTAGGACATGCACTGCCACTAACTAACCGTACTAAAAACTCACCCTTCTGCATACCCCTCTTAAACTCTGAACTAAACACAACCATACTTCTACAGCACCACAAACCAAGTACTGCAACACCACAACAACTAAACAAACCACACATAATCTCACCCAACACCACATGGGGGGCACCAACGAAATACACACCGATGCTCAGTGACCGATGTATACCAGAACTGAAGCTGCCAACAGCACTTCACATCTCTCTTGCTCTTTTTACCGCTCAATCCTAACATACCCACCACCCTTCTTACATTACAGATCCACCAGAGCGCCAAGAGACCATGCAGGTGGTAACAGTTATAAGAACCTTTAACGCCCCTGGAATTTCTACAGAAAACAAGTGCTTCGGTCATTTCATAATAAACAGGCAAAACGAGCAGGTGAAAAATCTATGCATAGAAGTGGGGAAATGCGGAGGAGTCACTGACAACACTACTATAATTATGATACATGGTAAAAAGTCACAAGAAAGCATGAAAGAGAACTCCAAGAGCCTTCATCTCTTGTGAAGAGCAGCAAAGTAAGATCTTGCTTACATGGCAGGATATGCGATAATAGGGCAAGCTGTTTTGGGAATAAAGGCCCATGCCACGTACAATTAAGATCAAACATTTTTCCAAACTACAGCAGAGAAGAAGGATCCTGGGAAGTGTAGTTTATGTTGAATTTGTTTCTGCTGCTGTAAATAAAGCCAAGTATAATGCTCGCCCCTAGGCCTTGGCATGAAATTCCAACATTGAAACTGAGGATAGCACAGTGGCAACGCGCTGGTATTGGAAGACTCCACAGAGCAACAGATCTGCGCTTAGATACCGAACTCAGCTATGGCATTAGGCGCGTTACATATAAAATAAAAAAATAAAAATAATTGCCAGCACTGAAGGCGCAGCTTGCTAAAATGCCAGAGCTGAATAAAGATTATCCTAATGGCATGGTGCAAGCTAGCAACTGTGCTCCAAACGGATAGAAACAATAAATAATGCAACAATCATCGATGCATAAAATCAGACGATATCCAGTTTCTTGTCCGCATGACACATTTCACATCCTGCGCGAACAGCAATCTTCATTTATTTTAGGATTCCAAATGGCCACATAACACCTGCTCATGCGGCTCATGTTGAACTCGTCAGTCAGCCCAACACTTTGGAAACTTGGATTGCGCAGCCTGCAGCATATGCTGGTGGTTAATCCAGTCAGCCGAGACTATTTTTAGGCCTTCTTACCAAGTTTCCAGTCTGGAAAGAGTGAACAAAGCTCCGGGTGGAGCGCGTTCCACGGTGTGCTGCCCTATAGTGTGTTTACTTAGTAACGATTTTTAAAAAACTCATTTACTAGACGTTTTAATGCTGCAGCAAACATCTTAAATTCGTAGTGTGATGAATACAGCCAAGTATCCTGCTTGCCAGCGAGATATTTAATACTTGCATATGAACCGACGCAGTGATAAAAAAAAATTACAAAGCGTTCTCAACATGAATACAATTGCAGCAATTCTTTTCCTTTGCAGTTCTAGATCCAACGTGCCAAGTACAGTTTTAAGAATACATGATGGTAGACCTTGTTGGTAAGTTCCTTCTTAAAAAAAAATATTTTTTTTACAAAGATAACCAACAAAGTAGGTCGCATTCAGAAAACTTGGGCACTCATAGTGAAGAGTCATTAGGGGAGATGAAGGGAGTAAACAATGGCAACATTATGACATGCTTAAATTATTGTCATAGATACAACAGAGCCTTAAAAACAACTTCATGTATCCCCATGAAAAGATATACTCTGCTCGAGAGCTAGAGTTTGTTTTGCTAAAACTCAATATAGCATGTAATTAAGAGGGAAGTATTACAACGGTGTGAAGTATTGCAGCAGATAAAAACATAAATCCCCGAGTTATAAAACTCAGATCTGGTGCATTGCAGTACCATCCAAGAAAAAGGCACCTCTCATCAAATGGGAGCTAAAAAAGGTGCAGTAGGGCTTGTGACCAGCCAAGATGTCTGCAAATCCCTGAAGCTCCATGACTGATCACTTGTAAGGACTACAGTATTTTATAGCAGCAAACAAACCCCAACCCGCGTGGTCCACCATTGTTTATATACGCGACGAGATATATATAGAGACTGATTAATCATGTTGACTGAAAGTCGGCAGCACTCAGTATCAGACGCCTTCTGCCGTGTTTGCCTACGTCACCAATAAGAACCCAATCACCTGCATTTCATCTTACTGCCTCTCATTTGACATTTTCTGCAAGTATCCAGCATAATTTTAGAGCATTCTCCCTGTAGGCGGTCGAGTGACGACAGCCAGATCCTGGGAACAGGGGAGGAGCCAGCCTCAACATGTTGGGGGAGGGGTGATGGAAGACCGCTTTTAAAACAGAGCTGCACGTGGTTCATGAGTGATCACTGACACCCAGTGCCCTTTCAAGTACCTACATACTCCTATCTGCTGTGCCTTTGCTTTGTGCACTCTGGCCTTGGTAACCCTCATACACAAGCTGTGTTTGCTCTCAACTGTCCTGAAAAAGTGAGGAAATCAAACCAGGCACTTTCTCCAGGTGATGAGGGGACTACAGGTCCCAGTATTTCAAGCAAACGTGTATCAGCATCTGACAAGGAACTTTAGAAAGCTTCTAGAAGTGTTAACCCATTGCACAGTCTCCCCTTTCCCCCCCACCTCCCCCCAGACCAGTAGACTAAATATCTATTAAGCCTTCCTCTGGCCCATTCGAACCATATTTCACCTCAAATCAGGGGATACTTTGTTACCAGTGTTGGACTGGCCTACAGGAAGCTCTGGAGATGTCATTGTGGGCCTATGCACAATGGGAATTTTTGTGTGGGTACTCTGGTTTTCTACTCCGCCCAATCTCTTCCCCATTCACCCCAACCCCTTCCTTCTATATCTCCTACTCCCACACCACGTCCCATTGAGGTGAAGAATTTGCTCTAAAACTTCCAGTATGTTGTTCCTAACTTTTAATAACCGTCACTCTTAATAAATGTAAATTATAGGTCCTTTTTTTGGTTTTTAACTATCGTGTAATCCTATATAGGGACACTTGCTTTCAAATCTCTATTGGAACTCATTTATCCAAACGTTTTCGTGAGAGCACTCCCCCAAACCCTATGGGGAGTTTTGGTTGCTCAACGAGAGCAATATGTGAGCACTCTGAAAAACATTTCTACTGCCACTTTTCATTCCCAGACCACCCCTGTGAGTTACACAACTGCATGCTAAACATCAGGAGGTGTGATCCATCTACAACCTGAGCAGTCAAGTGGGATGTGGGGCGTCGGGGCGCTGTTGCGCACAAAAGGGAATGGCCGCTCCCACTTGAGCTCTGGAGGAATCCAGACCCGAAATGCCGGAATAATCACAACTAGGGACCGGTTCTTCACGAATTTTGCTAAGAATGTGCCGCAACAGCCACTGATCCGGCGCACAAAGTTTGGAGGCAAGAGGTAAAAGGACATCCCGAGATACATCATTCTGATCCCATGTGCAGCAAAGGAAGAGGGCCAGAGACACGCTGAGAGCAGAGGGGAGGAGCCCGGCGCCAGATCAGCACGCAAGACGGCGAAAGAACTCACGGCCCATCAGCGCCTGGGGGCGAGTCGTGGGCGCTCCGGATCCCATCGAGCGCCTGCAGACACCCACAGACATATTGCTGTTGCCGCGCTGGAAGAGGAGTGACCCGGGGACGCTAGGAATCAGCATCGGCAAGATGAGAGGAGACCATGAGTCCCGCTGAGACCCGTACCGCGGACGGCCCATTCCCGGAGGAGGCAGCAAACTTTATTGAAACACACATCCCCGCCACAACTAGACAACTTGGAACAGAGGGGAATTCTTGAGTCCCAGTAGATATACATTAGCAAGCACGTTACTGTCATACAATGGATGAACAACAGCAATGCCCCCCCCTTGGGAGGCCCACACTTGGGGGTACATGATTTACTCTACAAATTGTTTCGATGAACATTGCCCCACGGGTGTACATATGAGTGAGAGCAAAAACGCAGAACCGGATACGTTATACAAGGCCTATGTTGGCACGGGCACTGGAAACCGCCACAGCCCCCCCTGTAGCAGGTGCACGTGAAGTTGATGGGTGGGGAGGGTTGGGACTCAAAAGACACAGTTGAAGTTAGGGGAACTGTGAGGGAGGGGACAAGTTGGGACTGTTGGGGTTTAGTTACGGTAAAAATGGCATTAAAACAAAAAGCACACAGGTACGAGCACAAAGGTTATTAAGCATATAACGGAAACATATAGGCATGCATATATTTACAATTACCTCGGACAACGGCTGAAGTAGGCTCGGACAATATTAAAATACTGAGCTGGAACGTATGAGGCCTGGGATCCAGGATCAAGAAAAGGAAGGTTCTGGCATATATCAATAGACAGAAACCCATGATAATCTTCCTGCAGGAAACCCACACAGGACCCCAAAAAGGGGGGCAACTGGTACCAAACTGGGGAACGCACCAATATTTCACAACATATTCCAAACGGGCGAGAGGGGCGGCGATTTTAATACATAAGACCTTGCTGTTTAATTGTATGTATGTTGAATGTGATCCCGAGGGGAGGTATGTGTTACTCCATGGCACTCTCTGTGACAAGGAGATAGTCCTCCTTAATGTTTATGGCCCAAATATCGATGTCCCGGAATTTTACTCCACAACATTTGAAAAACTGGCAAACTACCCCACAGCCTATGTGATATGCGACAGAGATTTTAATAACATCCTCGACATACACTTAGATCGCACATCAACACAAATAAGAGCATTAACCAAGACAGCACAGAAAATACTTACACATATGTCAGATTTAAATCTTAAGGATGCATGGAGAATATATAACCCTTCCAAGAGAGAATACACATATTACTCCACAGTGCATGTCATGCATTCTAGAATAGATCTATGGCTAATAGATAACGAAGTCTTGTCTTGGGTTACTAGCGCCCATATCTACAGCAGAACATACTCAGATCATTCGCCAATACAGCTAACACTGCAAATGCCCGGTAGTACGGTTAACAGACCACCATGGAGATTCAAACCCGCTGCACTGCGTGACCTGGTATACGAAAATACAATGGTGCAACAAATACAAGAATTCTTTGACATTAATGAAAGCTCTGTGTCCAGTCAGGAAATATTGTGGCAAGCATTTAAAGGTATACATTAGAGGTAATTCGATATCCACAGAATGCGAAATCCTCAAAGATATCAGGGGTAGACTGGCACGATTGGAGACACAAATAACCTCTCTTCAATGCCAGTATGCACACACCCCATCATCGCAGCTTTGCGCAGAAATTAAGACTAAACTAGATGAATACACAGAAGCAGCGGATCAGTAGATCCGATACTTTGATAAACCAACTGTGGCGTGCCGATATGGGGAAGGCGAATGCCCAAGGAGACTTCTGACCAGAACAGTAAGAGGAGAAAGAGGTCCAACAACCATACCATGCATACAAACACTGAATGGCACGGTGACCACAGACCATACCAAGGTGAAAGAAACATTCTACGCATTCTATAAAAAACTGTACTCCCCTGAGTGCAACGTCACTGATGAAGAGATAGACCACTATCTTTCTCAAATACCAACGACACTCTAGCCGATGCCACTAGGGACTCATTAGAGATTCCGATCACGGAAGCAGAGATAGTGGAGGCGATTAAAGCACTTCCCAACGGGAAAGCCCCCCGGTACAGACGGCCTAGGGGCAGAATTCTATAAGGAATTCAGTCACCTGTTAGCTCCCAGACTTTATGCTGTATGGATGGAAGCCTTAAATAAGGGAAAACTCCCTGAAGCCACTAGAGAGGCAGTAATTACATTACTGCTTAAACCAGGGAACCTCCTCCCCCCGCCCCCTGAGGAATGTGGATTGTATAGGCCACTGTCATTAATAAATACAGACGCGAAGATTTTAGCTAAAATACTAGCAACCAGACTAACACTGCTGATGCCCTATATGGTCCACGAAGACCAGGCAGGGTTTATTATGGGCAGGTCCACAGCAACAAATATAAGACGATGCCACAAAGTCCTAGCCACAGTACCCCCCGAAACTCAAGCGATAGCGGTATCCCTCGATATGCGAAAAGCATTCGACACTGTCTCCTGGCTCTTTCAATTTGGGGTACTACGAAATTACGGGTTTGGCCCGAAATTCATTAAATGGATTCAAATACTATACACATGTCCCCACGCCAAGATTAGAATTAACGGCACCTTAACAGACATACTAGAGTTGCGCGGTGGAACCAGACAGGGCTGCCCATTGTCACCTTTGTTGTTCGCCCTGGTAATCGAACCTCTGGCTGATATTCTTAGGTCACGCTACAGCCCATATGGATTATGGCTTGAGGGCAAACTACAAATCATAACACTATATGCAGACGATATTTTACTATATCTAAGGAACCCGGATCATTCACTGGGCAAGGTCCTGGCAGAAGTCAAGATTTGGTGATTACTCTGGCCTACGCCTCAACCCAAACAAATCAGAGATATTCCCGCTCACAGAAAATACAATTCAACCCCAAAACTTACATGGTCTCATCTGGAGCCCAAAGCATATTTTGTATCTGGGAGCAGGCATTGCTAGGACGGCCCAACTATCCCATGCCCTAAACTATAGCACACTAGCTGACACCTTATGCACTAAAATGAAGCGCTGGAGTGCCCTATCCATATCAATGATGGGAAGAATAGCCCTAATCAAAATGATATTACCAAAACTGTTGTATCTGTTCAGCACAGTACCGGTTTGGCCGGGTCGCGCCCTGTTTGCTAAAATGAACAGTGCCTGCGTGGCGTTCGTTTGGGGAGGACATCCTAGACTAAGCTGGAAGATATTAACAGATACGTATCCGAGGGGCGGGCGGATGGCACCAGACCTGGAACTATATTACCTGGTAGCACAGGCACACTATGCGGCACAATGGGCCACACACTTTCTCAACCGAGAACCTCACCTCCTGCCCCAGAAGAACGGGAAGCGATCACAGCACTTCACAAGATAACTAGACCCACACACAAGCACTACAATACCACAGATCTTGCGAAGGTAACGACCACGGCATGGGCTAAAATAGCTGACATATTTGGCACCGACAGGCTATACCACCCAAGCATGCCACTCGGGGGTGATCCCCACACACCTTTTACTATAAATAGTGAAGTGGCAATGCACTGGGGCTCCAGGGGTATCGCTCAATGGGGACAGTTATTCCTGGAAAAGCGCTTTGTGCAATGGGAAGATATCAAGGATATAGTGGGAAATACAAATAAACATAAACAATACATTCAGGTAAAGACCGCCATACAAAATGAATGCCCTACCTACCCAAATGAACCTGAGACGAACATGGGGCTTGGATATATGTTCACAGGGGGGAGGGGGGGGGGGGGAACACAAAAAATGACAGCCTCTGCTCTCTATAAAGTTATAATGCAGACACGCCCAGTTGAGAATCATACGGCCAGAAGCAAGTGGGAGCTAGATTTGGGGCAACAAATAAGAGGATCGAGAATTGTCCCAGATCTGCGCGCTGACCAAACAAAGATCATGCAATTCCAGGTTCAAACTAATACCCTATAAAATAGTGCATAGGACACATTATACTCCATTAAAGCTCAAACAAATATACCCTGCCACACCGGGAACCTGCCCGAGATGCAACGCTGAAGACGCTAACATATATCATATGCTCTGGGCATGTATAAAGCTGAGGGGCTACTGGACAGAGGTTTGCGAAGCTCTAGATCGGATGGCAGATCAACCGGTGGAACGGTCACCACGGATGTGTTTGTTGGGGGAAAATGAACCCGACATGGTGAAAACTTTTGAACCTGAGCCGAGTAATAGCCAAAAGAGCAATATTAATGAAGTGGAAAAATGCACACCCGCCAACTAAGGTGGACAGAGACATGGTATGGACTAATGACACAGAAGAGCTCTATATAGACTCAGTGCTACCCTCCTCTAGGCCCAGAAACATATGGGCAAGGTACAAACAATACTTGGCAGATATGGCAGATCATAAAAACTCGGACTTGGAAGAAAGCTAATTGTTTAGGATGAAAGATTGTTATGAGGATTATATGTATGTGCATTACCTGTGTGCAATGATAAACAAAGTTTAAAAAAAATTAAAAAAGTGGGATGTGGGACTGCACCGATATGGGCAGGGCATACAGCCGTCCTTTGCCAATGGTAATCTATGGCTGCTGTCCACCAAGTATTTCTTTTTTGCGTGTAAACGCTCTGCTCTCAGAGGGGAGAGATTTGACAGTCTGTCGTGCCCATTTCCCATTGGTGCTTCTCGCTGAGCATCATGGCAGAATGTGGTTTTGAGCATTCAACTACCTCACTCCAGAGCTCCAGCCACCACCAAGCAACTGGCAGGCACCACCACTGCCTGGAAGAGGCACATAGGTTCATGCCATCACGTGGCAGAGTCAGGAGGCCTGTAGGAGTGCGGCGTGGTAGAGGTCATTACCAAGTACTGATGTCAGCTGATAGAAAGATGCATTTGTCAGTAAATGTTGGTGACCATATTTAGATCTCCTTTCATACAATAGTTATACTGTAGACATAATGATACTAGTGTTCATCTTTACATTACCTCCACATCCCTCTTCGTCTTCCCAGTACTTACTCTATGCTGTTCTGGCCTCTGCAACAGAAAAATTCTTTCAACTTTTTCCTCCACTCTTCCTAGGCTCCACCAACTTATTGCAAAGAAAGGGCATAAAGCCCTACTATGCCCACGATGTGGCAATCATTTCTTTCGACGGAAGGCATGGACCCTGGTGTGCTGCAAGGCTTAAAGCGGCAGCAATGACCCTTCACTGCTGGGCTCTGGAGGGCAATATGCAAGGCTAAGCTGATGTACTGCTTTACCCCTTCTACATTCACTAGACCATACATTCACTGTCATCTCTTTCACATCTTCTAACGTTCACTTGGTCATTACTGGGTCGGACCCGCTGTATCTCCCCCTTCTTGTCTAACCTGTATTCTTAACCACACCCCACCCCACCCCACATTGGCCCAAACAGTAATTTTAAAGCTAACTGTAACCATATCGACAATGGCAATGAAGATGCCTGACGAAGAAGTAAATGCAACAAGAGGTAAGTGTATTAGTGGTTTTTTTTTTTTTTTAAGTAAAGCTGGCATAGCAGGCTAGGCCCTAGTGGGCAGCGGAGTGGCAGACAGGCCCCAGTTAAAGCTCCTGGTCCCGCCAGTGAAGCAGCGGTGTCAGTTTAAGGGAAATGCCACAGATCAGACTGTATGAGTCAGGCTTGCCAGGAGGGAAGGTATGCCGCTGCACAGGTAGACCAAAGACGGATCCTGACGATGTTGCTGAGATATAGTGTTGACTACACGGTGTATGGTAACGAGGAAGGGGGTGGGGGGAATCAGTATCATTGAATGCCATTGAGGACAGAGCGAGGCTCGGAGTGGGGGACCAGACCGAATATATGGTTGGCGGCCATATTGGTGCTTGATTCTTGGCAAGTGTTTTGGAAATAATGTTCCCCAGTTCAGGGCGCACAAGACAGAAAAGGAGCTGATGCCGATCCTAAAAAGGCTCTGAATGAAAGGCATAAACAAGGAGATCCTCCCATCCCTCCTCCTACTCATCAAGCAGTTCAGAATCCTCTCTTACTTCCTCTTCTTCCTCATCATCCGTACAAGAGGGAGAGGACAGGGGCAAACACCTGGATAACGATGCCACAGAAAGAGCGGTCACCTACAATGCCACCTGCATAGGCTTACAGCTGGACGAGAAGTTAATAGCAGAAGTAGGAAAGCGTCACCCTCAAACAGTTTAGGAAGGCTGATGTCGCCATAAAGAAAGCCTACATAGGGGCTCACCAATGATCTTGTGTCTACATATCTGGTGCTACAAAAGCAGCATTGGGGGCTCCATGCAGCAGGCTAGGGCAACAGAGCAGGGTCTGGACTGCACACTCATACCAGAGAATATGCAAGTGCCATTTTGATCAGCTCTAGACTACGATGTGGTGAAAGTGTCAACTCTGACGATGGGAGCAGCGGTAGCTGGGAAAAATCAGCTACATCTTAATAAACAGCTGTTCTAATGCCCATCAGAAGACAGACCCCCCCTGCCCCCCTGAGAATTCGCTTTGAAGGTAGCCTATTGTCTGGACCATGCCTGCAAGATAAGGCGCACAGGTTAAGGAGGAAGCCTTGGTCCAGGTGATCTGACAGACAAGGGCAAACAAAGTGTGTTCGGAGTCGTCCAGATACCAGGGTCAGCTTTCATCACTCATCCAGGCCCAGTCAAAGGACAATAACTGTCAGGTAAGCCCTTTCAGGTGAGTGGGCAAAACAAGTTAACGTCAGGCAGTAGGGACAAGATTCCAGTGGTTCTTCAGTGAAAGGGAAAATGTTTCCACAGATGTGTGGGTCAACGTGAGAATGCACCAAAGTTTTATGGTCAATTTTCTGTTGCAATGCTGTGACCCAGGGCCTGGGAACTTCGAGAAGATGATTCTGGTGATGACAATTTGAGCATCATGTGGCTGTGGTGGTGTAAAAAAGCAAACGCCACTCCGAGATGGCAGCCGCGAGGGGACGACTTGCCAGAGGGCCTCTCCGTCTCTCCTGCCCAGCATAGCCCCCAATCAAGACGGGATGTGCGGTGGACATGTAGAATAAACGACCAGATGAACCGGAGCGGCATATGACGTAGGAGCAGAGCCGGGAACAAAAGGTGACAGCAGGAAAGTCGCACGGGAGGATCCCACGGGCTGAGGCAGGGGAGGCAACCTCACTGAGGTGACCTTAAAGCACGAGGAGACCAGGACGCCTCACCGGTGCCCGCAACGCGAGAGAGCCAGGAGAGATGGGGCACATACACCCAAGAGACCCCAAAACGAATCTCATGGTGAGACACACCCCTCTGGAACACCCGGACCACACACAGAGCAGTGGAACCGGAGCGGAAGCAGAGGGGTGAGCGCAAGGCGGATCCTAGACCTCGCGGGGAGCGGGGAAGAACACTCACAAAATCCCACAATCACCAGAGGCAGGGATGAATCAGGACAAGGGGGCGGGGGTTAGTGCGTATCCCTCTCCTGTAGCCAGTAACTAGGCAAATCGAGCAGACTACACAGCGTCACAACACGGCGCTGCAGCGTGACCTCCCCAGGACAGTGGGGAATGCAGCACCTCAAAGCAGACACTCCGACAGACACGCCCCCCCTTAACACATCCCAGCTATGCACCCACACAAGTATAGAAAAAGGAAACTCCATGGCACGGCAGCAGAGCACGTAGGGGGGAAAAAAAAGCCAAAAGGCAACACGGTAAGGACTACCCATCCGTGCAACGGCCCTCCCTCTGCACTCCATGATCACAGCCATGGATGAGGGAGTCCCCATTCAGACAGCCAGCAGTAAGGCACTCCCAGGGGGCATGGGGAAGCAAAGCACCCAACTAGACACCTCGACTCCAAACAGAGACAGAGTCACACGCAAGGCCACAGAAAGAGGCCTAGAAGACACAGCGCAGACTCCCCCATTAACCCGACACAAACGGGTTGGATGCTACATGCATAGCCAAAATAAGAATTCTGCAACAGTACAGAGACATTCCCCCAGGGGGCCCCAAGCAAAGAGGGACTCCCCAAACAAGGAACGGGCCCCACGCAGTCGGAGGTCACAACAAGGAAGGAGGGGCAAGAACTATGCACCCAACCACCCACCACAGAGTACAGGCCCCAGCATATCAATCAGGAGCCACAAGGGCTAGCAAAGAGGACCAGCGCAGCCCCCGTGGATGCCCATCCACCAAGGACAGGGATCCCCTCAACAGCATTACAAGATAGGAGGCGAGAATAAACTACAAACCCAGGGGAGAGAACCTGAAGCAGCAGAAGACCGATACAATCCCGGGGACCAGGTTGACAGCCCCAAACACGCAAAGGATCAAAGAAGAGCCAAACATATGTCAGAATCTAGGGGGGAGGAGGGGACACACAGCAGGGCCCACAAACAAGATAAGAGCCAAACCTGACTCAGTTGTGGGGAGTCAACCCCTCTACACAACCAAAAGGGAAAACGCACACCAACCAAAACCCACAAACAGACCCTGCAACAGCAGAGATGGCCACAAAAGAGGACAAGAAGTCTTGGTTTGGGGAGCTGCAGGCACAGTTTATGGCCTTGATGCACACGCAATTTGAAATGATGAAAAATAAAACGAGCTGTACAGGAACTAAAAACAGAAGTAGTAAATCTGGGGGAAAGAACGGACACCCTAGAGAAGATTGTGCAAAATATAGAGGAGACGCAACAAAGTGCCGAGACACAGGAACACCTAGTCCGCCTTACCCATAACCTCAAAATCCAGTGCGAGGACCTGGAAAAAAAAGAAAATCGCTCCAGGAGATCGAACATCAGGATAAAAAACATGGTGGAATCTGTGGAGGACAAAGATCTCAAGGACGCAGTACAGCAGGTCTTCAAGGACATCCTGGCAACTGAAGAGGACATGGAGCTACCGATAGACAGGATACATCGGGTGGGACCACGGAGAACAGGTGAGCCAGGAGCCCGCCCACGAGACGTTCTCTCAGCACTCACGTCATACTCCCAAGAGGAGCAGGTCCTACGCAAAGCAAGGACAATGGACCACATGTGGATGAACCGAGTTGACATACACCTATGTCAGGACCTAGCGCAATCGACACTACAGAAGAGGCGGGAAATGGGTCCAGTAACGAGAGAACTCATTGCTAAACAGATCAGGTATAAATGGACCTTCCCATTCGGCCTGCTCTTCTTATGGGAAGGGAAACACCAAAGAATAACGACTTGCGAGGAGGGCCTACAGCTAATGGGCATACAAGACCAAGAAGACGGCCATCAGGGAAACCGGATAGAAAGGTCTGCCACGCGGAAAACACCATGGGAATGGAAGACAATTAACAGGAAGACCCGCCACCCCAGTAAAAACAATTAGGACAAGCACAAACAATACAAAATATGAAGTAGTAGACTGGAAATCAACATCTACCAGAGCCCACCACCCCGACCACATCAGGTCACGCTGGAGCAGGAATCCAACAACCAGGTGACAGGGGTGGGGGAAGTAGAGGGGGCACAGCCCCGGGCGCAGTAGGTGGAATCTAAGTGGGGTTAAGGACTCTCTGCAAAGTTATTCCCGAGTGTGTAGGGGGCATGGCGCATAGGGCTCCACGCCTGAGCAACCATAGGCTCCAGTGCCCCCCTCACGGCAATTATGGGAGGGTTGCGGGGGGGGGGCAGCGGGAAGGGATCCGGAAGGAAATCATCATTTGTACTAAGAGGCCGAGGCACTTCAGTAGAGAATACCCAAACAACAAAAGAATGGGGATACAAATCTTGACTTACAATATCCGAGGCTTAAACTCCCCAGTAAAAAAGAAAAAAGTGGAAGACTGCCTCCAGAAAGGGAAATATGAAGTAATAATACTTCAAGAAACCCACATTAAGGGAACAGATAGAGGGAAGTTGCGTCTGAAAGGATACAACCAAATCATCCATGCAAATGAACAAGAGAAAAGGGTAGGGGTCCTGATTGCATTTCAAAACTCCCTAAACATACAAATACGCGACACACTCGCAGACAAACACAGTAGATACCCATTTGTAAATACCCATATGGAGGGATATGCCCTAACAGTCGCTGCAATATATGCCCCGAACACGGGACAGGATGGCTTCATCAGTGAGATCTTGGACGAACTGGAAAGATTCACCACAGGGGAGGTGGTGCTTGGGGGGGCAGGGGGAGGCAGGGAGGCAGGGGGAGGCAGGGACTTCAACACTTCATGGAACCCCAACATAGATAGAGCAGGTCTGACTAATGGTGAGGAACTTTTTGGTTGACACCTTCTCCGGTAATACTGCGCGACCTTGTTATGTGTGTGTGTGTGTGTGTGTATGTGTGTGTGTGTGTGTGTGTGTGTGTTGCTAAGAACTTGATTATAGGAGCCACGTATTAACTTTTAGTCGCACCAATGTAAGCGTCTACGGAGACATAGAGGCCCTCAACTCCGTTGTTGAAAATTTCAATGGTAGGGTGAGCAGACATTTAGTGCGCCCCATAAATAGTATCATATCAGTCATGCACAGAACCTAAGATTCTCAACAGAAGAGAGAAGTCTTGAGGAATATTTGGAATTGCAAATTACTGTAGCCTTTAGTGGATGAAACGTGTTTCAGCAGAAATTGACTTGCCTTTCTCAAATCCAGGCCTTGCTCACTTGCGTGAATAGAAGCATAATGCAGGTTGGTGGTTAGTCATGGACTCAATCCCACCTCATGCGGATGCGTCCTCAGCTTGCTAAGTAGTCAGGCACCAGACTGCAAACTCAGGGAACTCCATCAAAAGCCCTGCAAGCGAGAATGGGAAACCTAGCGCTGGAAAAAGTATGGCGGGGCATCAAAGGGCAACAACAGGGATTTACACACTACTCACACATCCACAACACGATGTCTAGAATAGACTACATACGGGTTTCGTCCAGGCTCCAGGGGAGAGTCCTAAACACAGAGATCGGCGCGATATCACTCTCCGAGCACGCTCCACTGTGGATGGATCTCGCGCTTCCTCACAGTCAGACAGGGCTCTGGAGATGCAACCTCCCTTCAGAAACAGTCCTCTAAGTAATGGGCAAATCGGTTAGGGAACAATAGAATATTTTGTCAGCAATAACCTGCCTGAGACATCGAGGGAAACCCTCTGGGAGGCTTTTAAGGCAGCGACTAGGGGACACTTTATCGCACTCAAGGCAAAAAGGGATAACAGAACCGCCAATGGGAGGCGGAACTAGAAGGGAAACTGATGGAGATTCAAAAAGAGATGGCCCAGAAACCGTCAACCAAATCAAAAATGCAGAGAGAAATCTATTACACCTAACAAGCCCCCCCTTATTCACCTAATATGGGGGCCATACCTCTAAATAACAAGGAATTTACTCAATGACGGGGTACACATATATAGTAGGTATGGAACACATGTTTTGTAGGTCTCGGGCAGTAATAGGAGGTACATAGGATACATTTTTGGGGGACCTGAACGGCTGTAAACCCACTCAGGGTGGCGGCAGGGATCAGCCTCGAGTTGGCCCTACGGTAGAGTAGGGTCCACGCTCACCTCATCCCTTAATCCCCAAAATTGTTTTGTTTTATCCATTAGGCTTTATTTGGTTGGTTTTCTTTACACATAGCCTGTTAGAGAATAATGCTTGTGGCCAAAGGTTTTTTCACCTTACCTGGTTGTCTGGTCTCATGATTATGGTATGGGGGATATGTGTATGTGGTACTTATTTGCTTTTAATCCACACACCTTGTCAATCACCTGCACCCCTTCCCTGCACTAAAACACTTCCAGGCATATTTACATGGACCGCCAGGGGTAGAAGACCCAGGGGCATAAGATGGGAGGTGGGATTGCAGGGGAAGCGGCCTTGGGCAGCACCGACCAGGTGCTTGCCTATTCGCACCCATGTGCGCAGGGTGGGCCACCAGGCCCTAGGAACAAAAGGGACCCCGAGTAGGCTGAGGTGGCAGGGAGAAGTAACATACTCGGGTCATACAGGAGGTCCCTGCCCCAGACAGCCACATCAAAGGCCCTCCTCCCATCTGGACGTAAGGAAGGATGCAGGGCCTTTGATCTAACAAGGGGGTGGAGGGGATTCCTGCCCTCACGTCCTCTCTTGGGGCTATAACAGAGGAGGGCAAGGCAGCCCCTCCATTGCTTCCCTTTCCAGTTGCACCAGCGCTCGCTCTGTGCGCACAACACTGCTGGCATTGAAAAAAAACAAAATAAAAACCTCCATCCCTCACTCCCTCCCTTACATAAGCAGTGCCAGGCCTAGGTAGCATCAATAATAAACAACACAATACGACAGTCAGCGCTGGGATAAGGGTAGAAAGTAAAACAAGCACCACTAGAGAAGTCTAAATCTCGGAATAATAAAGATGGGAATATACTAACGCCTCGCAAGAGGCAATACAAAAAAGGTGAAATATGATGGAAATATAAAGGAAACAAATGGATGAATGTTGAAAAATATTAACCCCCCCGCAAGAGGATAACCAAAAAATTAATTAAAATAAATAAACAAATCGGAAAGATGTTGATTAAAATGAAAGATGCAATTGGGAGTTAAATAAGGCTTTAACAACTGAGGCTGAAATAGAAAAAGGCCTCCACACGCTAACGCCTGGCAAAGAGGCACTATAAAAATGAAACAAATTGGTCAAAAGAAGGCAGCGCCTCGCAAGAGGTAAATAAATAATAAAATCAAGGTGAAAACAAAAGAACATCGGAGGGGCTTGGAAAATTAATAACACCTTTGAGGGGGCCAATCTTAAATGGAATTGTGTGTTAAAAGGCAGGCTAATAATGCCATCACCAAAATGGAGAAAAACACATAAAAGAAAGGAAAATGGCAAACGTCTCAATAAAGAGGAAAACATTTGAAACAAACTGCGATAAAGAAGAAAGCCAGTGGCTAAGCAATGGTGTCAACTGGTAATTAAAGACTGAATGCAAAATGACACGTAAAAGATCAGGAGAGCTCTGTTGCAAGAAATGCATTTGCACAAAAACAGAAGAAGCTGGAGAGGGCCTGGGGAGGTGTGATGGTGGGCTCCACATATTCGATGTATGCAAGGGGGGTCCTTATTTGGGTGAACCCTGCTGTACCATTTAAAGTGCTGACCACAAAGACAGACAGCAAGGGGAGCATGGCTATGTTGCATGGGATGATGGAAAACTAGGAGATTTGCATTGTGAACACGGATGCCCCGAATCACGATGCTACTGTGTTCTTTAGGTCATTACAGAGGTGGGAGGTTGCTCTGGGGAGGGGATTTCATTGTACTGTAGATCCTATCAGAGACAGATCAGACAAGAAGCACAAACGGCCATCCCCCACAGCCAAGGTGCTGAACTTACTGTCAGCACACTTCCAGCTGAGGGACTTCTGGAGGGGAAGGGGGAACATAAAGCAGAGAGAACATACTCTTACTACTCCGCCCCTCACAAAGTATATACGCGCGTAGATTACATGTTTTCTGGGGTGGAGCACAAACTAGAATTCTCGGAGCATGAATACTTTAGACAGGGTACTATCGGATAACTCCCTGCTAGTGGCGAAGTGGAGAGTGTCTGCACCGAGACCGCCCATCCCCACATGGAAGCTGAGGTGCGAATCACTGCAAGACATAGCAATCACTGAGCATATTAGGAAGAGCAAAGTGGAATATATTACAGTAAATGAAGGAAGCGTGCAGAAGATGAGCACAGTTTGCGAGGTGTACCAAGTTGTGATTAGAGGAGAAATGTTAGCGGAGTCGGGTGGGATACAGAAAGTTATTATCAATGAACTCAAGAAAGCTGAAGACATATTGAGAGCGCGTGAAGGGGAGGCCAGACAGGATAAGGAGCACCTAGAGGAAATAATTGAATTAACCCAGGCATGCATTGCGCAATGGGACAACCTAGGGAAGTTTAACTATGCAAAGTATCTGGAAAGGAGCCCCGCACATGGGGATAAACCTGGGCGATTGCTGGCTTGGCTTTGTAGATGGAAGTACACAAGATCCCCAATATGCTCCATTCGGAATACAGATCTAGAGGAGGCGAGTACACAGGCGGGCATAAATGAGGTATTCTCTGTATATTACAAGGCGGTATATGCAGACCCCCAAGGCAGAGAGGAAAAAGACATACAGGATGTTCTTGACCTAATAGCGTTACCCCGGCTAGACGCTCTTCAGGCAAAGCCACTGGATGCAGCTATAACCCTGGATGAGATAATGATCACCGTTAGAACACTCCCCACCGTGAAAGCGCTGGGAACGGATGGGCTCCCGAGCAAATTTTCTTAAGCTTATTGCGATTTGTTAGCGTCATTACTGGCAAAAGTGTATAATGAGGCATACGAAGACAGTATCCTACCCGGAAGCATGAGGGAAGCCCTGATAGTGCCATTACTAAAACCAGGTAAAATAGGTACAGACTGCGGATCCTATAGGCCATTGTCGCTGTTGAACCAGGATAGCATTATACTCACAGCCATTCTGGCAAATAGACATTGCAAGATTATACATGTACTGATCCACCCAGACCAAGCAGGGTATGTACCGGGCAGGAGTATTTCGGAAAACCTCAGGAGACTGCATCAAGTAATTTATAGCATGGAAACTGAAGACGCGAAATGTGCGGTGGCCTCTTTAGATGCAACCAAGAGATTTGACTCAGTACATTGGGACTGTTAATATGCCACAATGACGAAGATGGGGATTGGGCCACAATACATGAGATGGTTACGGCTGGTGTATACCGAGCCAATGGCCAGAGTCAGGACAGGGAGCACGTACTAGGAAGTATGGCAGTTGCATAAAGGCACCAGGCAGGGATGCCTACTGTCCCCGATGCTGTACATCATAGCGGCTGAACCAATGGCGGCATACTTACGACAGGAATACGGAGATCTGGACATAGAAATAGGCGGGGTGAGACCTGTGGTATCCATGTATGCCGATGACATGCTATTGTACTTAAAGCACCCGGTGACAAGTCTGCCATACGTTCTGGAGGTACTGGATAACTCGAGCAGGTTGACAGGGATCAAAATAAACAGGAATAAGTTGTGCATGTTTCCGCTGGCTGCTATGGCAAAGAGGTCTGTTGAAGAGCTGCCGGTCCTTCCCTTGCCCTGGAGTGGGTCCTCCTTCAGATATTTGTGAATAAACTTTTACCATGACCCTAAATGAGAACACAAATTGAATACAGTGAGACCTAAACTTGGGTTGGTTAAATCTATAGAGTTCAGGAGTAAGTTACCCTTGTCGGTGATGGGAAGAGCAGCGCTATTGAAAATGGTTGCATTGCCGAGACTCCTGCATTGCTTTTGGAATGTCCCATATGATATACCGAGGCAATACTTCAGGGATTTGGAAAGAATGTGTAGGGGGTTCCTGTGGCAAGACCGGAGGAACAGGGTGGCTTTGAGCACACTGCAGAGGCCGTACGCACAGGGTGGGTTAAAGATACCCAACTTTGTGTTGTACTACCTGGCGTGCCAGCTGCAACATGTGGTACAATGGATGGCAGATGATCCCATGACGGAAACTGTGCTGCTGCAGCCGGTCATCAAAAGTATATACATGAGGGATATCCTCTGGATCCCTGCCAGGGAACAAGCCGGTAATCCTAATTTGGTGGAGTTGGGCACACAAATCTGGAATAGGAGTCATGGGACTAGTTGACCCGATCTCGTCACAGATACCGGTAGTGGCTATCCTGGAAGGGAAATCAGGTAGCAGGACAGTAATAAGGGCGCGATGGGAAATGTGTGGAGTAGCTACGTTGGGAGACCTGTGGAAGGAGAGAGGGTGGAAGACATTTGGGGAATTGCAAGAAGCCACTGGGTTGCACGCGGGTCACTTCCTGTTGTATAAAAAGGTAATTAAGTCAGTGCGGGGACGATAGCCAAACAATGACGGGGGAGAATAAAGGTAATGAGGATATTGAGATGTTGCCTACTGTGGCGGAGGGTGGTCATCCGATTTCTAGAATTTATGAGATAGTTAGATCACACCTCGCAATCAGAACTAAAATGTAAAGAGAACTGGGAGAGAAAATTGGAGAAGACCTTAGAAGATAGTGAATGGACAAGGGTAACATGGAACCACAAGAAGGTCTCCAGGAACGCCAGGCTGTAGTTAATACAATTGTATATCACACACAGAGCATACCCAACACCCGCTGTCATCGCAACATTTAAAAGTGCGACCAGGCAAGTGTGTCCAAGATGCAGGGCAGAAAATGTTGGGCTTATACATATGTTTTGGGGATGCCTGATAGTGCAGGGGTTTGGGAGGAAGATCGAGCATAAGGCAGCCGAGGGTGGCACTGAGCTAGATATACAGACACGGGAGGCTTGCCTGTTGGGTTGCTATAAGACCAATGGGAAAGACAAGTCGCTGAAGAAGCTCAAAGATTTGATGTACATACTGGCTAAACATAGTATAGCCATGAGGTGGAAAGATGCTAAAGAACCTAGCATAGCAGGATGGTGGAGGGTGTTGGATAAATGGATCAAAGCGGAAACAGGAGCATGGGAGACAGCACTGAGAGAGCACAAAACTGAAGCAAGCAAAGATATCCAGCGGTGGATAGCGTTAACTGTGACCTTGCTTGCAATTGAGGGAAGAGAAGAAAGAGTTGAGCTGGCGACATGTTTGAACATACATAATCAAATATGCTATGAAGGCCTAGTTGGAGGGGGGGGCGGTAGAACTAGATATACAAGATAAATATGTGATGATATATGCTGATTGTGGGTGTTTGATGTGTATAAAAATGCAATAAAAACTGTTTAAAAAAATATATATATAGAATTCGCCGGCTCAAGGCTTAATCATGCTGAAAATGTACTTTTATTTTTCAATTAAGCCATCAGTAAATTTCTATAAAATGAAAATTGTTGCTATTTAGAAAAAGAAAAAAAAAACATGGCCATCATTGTTCAATTGGATTGTTTTGATCTGGTCTTCGAAAAAGATGGGCTGGTTTTCTGCAGGTTTTTGAAGTAATTGACAGAGATGTGTATTCTGAAGGAGTTCTCAGCTCATTGTAGATCGAACCAATTCAGCAAATGCACTGCTGGCCTGAAGAATGAGATTATGTAGGAAGGCTTAAAAGGATTTCCACATCACTCCAATTGTCCTCCGCACGTGTTACATCCCGTATACACAAATAGTATTCATCTTAGTTTACCTGAATACCTGCTATATGGCCTGCAGCCCCTTCAAACACTGCTGCTCATTAATTTTTCTTATTTGTTTTACTGTAACTTAGCTGGACAGATATTTCCCAAGCCAGCCATTCCTTGCACTGGTAGCATGTGCAACAGCATGTTACTTTTACGTCACTGAGCATCTTATAATGTGCCTGTCAGCAAACAACTCCTCTCATGAAATCCTTCTCAGCACGTACCTATTGCATACATACATGCATGCATGCATGCATGCATGCATCTCATGCCTATAAAAAACAAGCAAATGAAGATGAGACCGGCACCCTCTTGAAGATCACTGAACACATTGTGGGGCATCAGGGAATTAGGGAATCCTTAGAACGTCACAGGGGGAAAAAGGTAGATGAGGCTGTGGTCTTTGGTTCTCACCAATAAGATAAGTCTAGCTTAGACAGTAGGGGTTACTGATCCTCCCTTGCATTACACCCTTGTGTAATAGGGGGCCTGAGATAGTGGTGGGAGCATCTCCCCGGGCGGTTCATCCTGCTGTCAAAAAGCTACAAAATTAAAATCCTTGAACTATTTTCCCCTGAGTTTGGTGAAATTATTCAAGTCATCCGTTACAGGTCTTATTTGATTAATTAATCCTGTAATGTGTTCTGTACTCACAGCAGCAGATATAGTTTCGTTTCACTATAGCAAGTGTGTGTAGCGTTTATTTATATACTGGAGGAACAATGTACACTAGATAAGAAATCAGATTTCACGGGAAGCAGTGAGCTTCTTACAATGGGGCGAGTTTGAGGGACATTCTGACCAGGTTGTTGAGGGGAGTAAATGGACAGTCACTGGGGACAATACTTAAGTGGACATACATAGAATATATTGATCCGGTACAATAACCAAAGTTGAAATGCATGCATAATGATAGGTTTGAGTGGCAGAATGGTCAACAATATAGCTCAGTGTGTTAATCACTTGTTGCTGAGATAGGTACATATGCTGTTAAGCGACTTCACTTCAACACTACAGCTAAGTCAATGCCTAGTCTGGGATGCTGATGGAAACCCTTATTGATATATTTTTATGTCCAGTTCATGTACTCTGGATGACAACCCTTATATCACACCCCTCTCTTAGAATCCCCGACCCCACTGAGCCAAGAAGTAGGTTTGTTTCGCAAATTAAAAGGTTTTATTTGAAAAATTATATATCACACTTCTATAGTAAATTAATATTTGATAGCACACTTGTGAGGATGGATAATGTTACAGTGGTACACTGTTTTTGATGGCTTAGAATTGATATAGAGAGGATGAAGTAGCTGAGAATGCTTTTATGGCTTCAAGGACAATGCAATGATGAATAAAATGCAGTACAGAAATAACTTGATACGATTTAGCAAAAGATAGTATAATCACTTTTTCTCTGGCAATTCACCCCCCCCTTTGCAATGTAAGAAATGGAAGGAGAGCACACAGTCTTCAAGAATCCCAACAAAATGCAATACGAAATGCAGTTCCCCCCTAGCAAGCTTAGAGAAAAACAGGTATGCTTTTAAACCACAGGCGAATTACTTTAATGTGGTTTGCAAGGAAGTGAAAAGGTGCTAAAATCGCTTTTAATTCCCTCTAGAGGTTCAGGGTAGGTGATGGCTACTTTATATTAGTTCAGGCTCACTTTAGCAATGCTCTATGTGTAACCAGCAGGTTAAAACGAATTTTAGCAAAGGAAAGCAAGAAGCTGCTGATTTTTACACGTGGCTGAAATTGTGCAAAATGTCAAATCGCGGCAAATTTACTTGCGTAAATCACGTTCCTAGCACAAACGGTTCCGGAGATACGGACGATTTTGTGAAAGTAGTTTTTCGGATTTGAAATTTTAAAGCTCAGAATGACAGATGACAGTTTTCAGTTTAAAAGATGACAGAATGACAGCTCGCAGCTTTAGAATGACACATGACAGGATTTCTAGGAGGTAGTTCTACTTAGTTAAAATAATCTAATCCAAACTATTTTAACCTAAGAGATTGGTTTTGCACAGTGAGTACTCTCACTATATTTTTGAAATAAGCCGTCAAGGTCTGGTCAGGTTGGACGGGGCTTCCGGCGGGTGGTTCTGAAGTCCCGGCTATCTGGGTCAGCTCTGCTCTCTGGGTATGTCAAGCACCGGTTCTGGTCTCTCTGGATCTCTGGTCTCTCTGGATCTCTGGAGGTTGATGGATTTGAAGTCTGGAGTCTCCCGGCAAAGCGTCCCGCAACAAAGTGGAAAGTGAATGAGTCTACCTGTCCCAGCAGTCTCTTTTTGTGTGTTTTGGAAAGTGGGTGTGTGCGTTGGTCATAACTAAACCTGCCCCTCTCACTTATCATTTGCCCAATTCTCCCCTCTCCCATGATTGGGGGAAGGAAATGGATTGTCATCATGATGAGGTCTGTTTATGGGTCAGAGGATCCTCCCCTGGTCAATTTGCCCACAAATCTATATTTGATTCAAATACATATTTCCCAGATACACAATTTGTTGAAATTACATGTACACATTATATATTCCTTATGGTCCATGCTTGTCCGCCTTTGATCTTCCTGGGGGCTTGCATTCAAAAATGACAACATTTTGCGCTTTTTGGTCGGTTTACCAATATCGGACATTTACCAAAAATTACACAAATGTGCGCAAGGAGCATGGACATTAATTGATGAAGTGTCAGATTTTTAACATGCAGACATTTGGAGTAAGACCCTATTTTCCGCTAGCAACCCCCCAGAATACACCACAGGGTCCTAACACCTCTTAAAACGTGCACAGAAAAATCCCAAGAATAATGATATCATTTATATAATTTTGACCAGTCCGCACTATGAGTTATCTATCTTTTTAAAATTATGCCCTGGTCAAAAAGGGGTGTGGCTTCCCACATCACATGGTGGAATAACTCGTTTATCCACTTCCCCCAAGCTCAGTTTGCTAGCAGAGGCACTGCCCCTCCCAGTTTCTCCCAGGATGAAGCCACTTTACGGACCCCCCAATATAACATTGGCCTGAGTCCAGGACAAGGCTTTGTTCAACCTCCCTTAATTCAATCAGAGAGGTGTGATCTCCTTTTGATGGGGGCAACAGGATGCAGCCAGGCCTGGGAAGAGGGGCTGAGCAGGTTTCTCCTGTCGGGGGTAGTTGTCAGGTAGAATTCAGCTAAATGTCACTTTAGATCCCGGTTTTCTACATTCAAATCCAACTTACATGCAGCTATTTTGTATATATACATTAAATAATTACTTCCTTCAAGTCATTTCAGAATATAGTTTTACATTGTATCCACCTCTTAGCAAGTCTTTCCTTGGCCTGGTTTCGGTTCATTTGTTCAGTTTTACACAAAAGTCTGGTGGTTTTAAAACGCCGGCTTTCCGATAGTGGTGAGCACCGGTACTGCATCCATTTTTGACATTAAGAAAATGAATTCCCCACAGTTCTGGGTTGCTTTTGGCAATCAGCATTGCCATTCCCAATGGTTCCAGGCTACTGTGTGTGTAGCCCAATGGTGGTTTTAGGCAGTGCCCTCCTGTGCTCACAACATAGGCAAAAATGGGTGGCAGCCTATTCTTCATGTTTTCCCTGTGCACTCTCTGGGGAGTTCTGGCCATCATGATGTTTTCCATGCCAGTACTGCACAGTTTTATGGTAGGGCTTGGATGCATGGGTAAAAACATCCCACAATGCCAGATCACAGTTAAAAAATCCCACCATAGCAGAGTTCAACTTTCTTCTCTCAGAAGCTAAAACACACGAGTACATAAACTTTGATGACAGTAACCATTCTACAAAACAATGCTACATTAAAAAAAAAATAAAAACAAATCAAGAAAGCACCAGCATGGTGTAGGTCTTTGCTGGAGAAAAGATCATGTTTGTGCATTTTTACCAGTATTTGCAGGTCTCATTTCCCAAAAACATGTTGTAAAAACTGGTATGCCACCACCAATGAGGAGCAACTACCCCCCACTCTCTGCCTGGAGAAACATCTAACCCTTAGAGAGTTGGAGATAGCTGAGCGAAGGGCCCGAGATGGAAGGTGTTTTGGAAGAGAGTGTTGGATGTAGTGCTGGCCACGGCCCCAGAAAGCCTAGGGGACAATGCAAAGGGTCCTCAAGTGTGCCATCCTGGGCTGCACATTTAATCTCATAGTGCCAAATGTGTCAAAATTGCGAGCCATAGTAGAATTTCAAAGTTGTCAGTTACTAAAAGTGATCCAGTTCTTGGGGAACAAGCTTAAAAAAACCTTTAAAAAAACCCTTACTAATGGTGCAACTGGCAATAGTATTGCTTCATCTATAATACCAATGACCATTGGTATATGGTATATCACACGTCAATTGACTATTGCCATACTCATGCCAACACCACTTCAAAATCATGGCCCTATACAAATCTCAGTCTATGAACTGATGCATGCAACTTCCTAGTAACTTCTAATCTATATCCTCAGTCCACGCTATAGTATGTGTACTCTCCTTATGGTTTCCAGTCAGTCTCCTGTATCCCTGCTTGATCCCTTGCACATTCTTTGAGGCTTCTAATTGAGTTCCGAGTCTATGCTTCAGGTCCTCCAGTGCAAGAGACTTTTAGTGAAAAGACACCCAACCATCGAAGAACCTGATAGCTGAAAAGGAACTGTCGGCTCGAGCGTGTGCTGTGCTCAGGAGTCCACCATGTCCCTTGCTCAAAACGCTTGTAAACCCTATCCCACACTCTTTCCATATTTAGTTGTAAGGACTGGCAATAGTTTTCTTTTAGTATAGGCCCTTTTACTTTGACAATATGCCACAAGGACTGCCTTATTTTTCATTTGATTGCCAAAGTTTGCTCCCATCTTAGATTTAGGTTTAGATTAGGCGTTTTTCCACCCTGCATACAGTTTAATAAACACCCTTGAACTGTGATCACTTGCGTCTGTCTTTACTGTTGTCACCATGAGTTCCTTACACACTGTACAAGCAAACCGTCGTGCATGGAAGCAGAAGCACGACCCAGACAATTGTCAGGCCATTTGTAAACACAGCTGCCCTTGCCCGACAGTTGCTAGAGACATGCTTAGACACAACTGTGCCTGCATGAATACCTCGCACGGGGTAGCCATTCAGGCACCATATAAGGGCTTGCTGTGAAATGGGAAGACACCAGTCTGCCCGTCTTGCAGCACACGCTTTCACTAAACTTTGTTCTTCCCTACTCTTGGTGTCCAGGCATCTATTGTACTTCGTGTGAGCGAGTAGTGAGGCATGGCCCACCAGGTCCAGTACTGAACCTAACAAGGAGAGGAAAAGCCCTCCTCTCCTGCCAATACTATGGGCTGTATACCTTCTGCATTGCTATTTTTAAAATGTGTCGCGTACCTAGACAATGTTGCCCTTGGAATGCCACTTGTTGATAGTCATGGCACAGATGAAAGGGCTATAGGGACTACATGAGTGTCCCAATTGCTGTCAGGGCAATATGCCAAGCTATGATTGTTGAGGTAAAGGGCCAGAGATTGAGTCCCTTCATTTATTTTGGTTCGGTTGGGGACCCAAAGTCCCGCTAGATGGCCCTCATTTGCTTGTATATGTCTCCGTGAGTTACTGTTGACTTGAATTCCAGGTGACCCAGTGAAGGTGAGATTATTATTGCCTCGAGAATAATGAAGAATCTGCTAGTGCAGAATATTTTACAATAATGTAAAAATGTGTTTTAGAAAGAAAAAAGAAAAGAAAAGAAAAAAGCTATAGAGGTATATTAGCAGGACGTGCCCATCTACTCCACACACAGCTTGTGGTCTCAAGTGTCATCGCAACTGCATATTAGGTAAACAGGAAACCAGACTTGGTGAGGGATGCTAGTTGGCTTGGCAACAATGTAAACAGCAGATAAGGCTCGTCTTGCAGCCGGTAGCGCTGATAACAGTGCAATACAGTAGTGGCGCCAAATGAGCCTTCACACAGGAAGCAGTAGTTTTACTGCCCGATTTGAAGTGGATCTCGGAGGTTAAAATGCACATTTTAATTAGCATACTCTAGGTGCAAAGCAGCGCGTAGAAAAAAAAAGATATGCTGTTAAGTTTAAACATTTTACTCGTTTCGGCCAAAAGAAGTGGTTTTATTTACAAATATAGAAATCTATAGCGGAATTGCCCCCAGTAATGTCCAGTCGCCCAGATTTAACATGTTTGCAAAAACTGGATGAGAATATCTTAACAGACACTAGAATGCAAACACAGCGTCATCTGCGCCACTTTCACCAGAAATGATGAAACATAAAATTGTCTGTCATAGAGAAGTGCTAAATATTCCCACTGATCCAACACAAGGGCTAGAGACCACGCAGATTACATCTATAAATGGTGCATATGTGGTTGTCTGCAAAGCCACCTGTCTTGGGTTGATAAAGCCATGTATTAAATAATTGTTGTATAAGAAAAATAAAAAGACAATATTGACAAAAATGCATGCTTTTCAGATAATTTGCGTAGCCATAACGCATTGCTCAGTGGTTCTAAACTGGAGGTGAGCTTCCAGGGATAGCTACTGGGTGGCATTGTGGCAACTTTGGCTTGTTGGTTGAATTGGCCCATACACTCATATTTCGGGGGGGGGGGAGGGGAGAGAGAGCGAGAGCGAGAGTTCCCCTGTGGATGAATGCTCACAAAACTTTGCAAAAAGGTATAGGGCCCCCTCGGAATGATTCTGTGAAGCTGGGTGCCATTTTGTCAAGGGGGGGGCAAAGTTATAGGAGGGGTCCCAAAATGTGTGGAAATCTCAGATGCAAACATTTTTTGCTCACACCTACAGCCCAAACCGCTGGACGGATGTTCACCAAAGTTGCATGAGGAGCAGCAGGTTGGTCCCAAAAGCGTGCTTTTGTAAAGTTGGTGTAAATCCATCCGTTTTTTTTAAATAAAAAAGCCAAAAAGTAGGTCAAAGTTTGGTGGGATTTTGACTAGAGGGCCAAAATTAGAGGACAGTCTCAGCATTTTTAGATGGCTTTTATCTTTGTTGCTATTTGACAAATCTGCAAAGGTTTTGAGTAAGATTATAGACCACACCTTGAATGTTTGTGCAAAATCTGAATGGATTTTGTCAAGTGGGGACTATACATTTTGACACTATTCAAATAATAAAACATGGATGCATTTGCAGCATTGGTAAGGACATGAAAGCATGGTTTTTTAAACGTGTCCATGTTTTATTTTTTGAAAAGTGTCATAATGTAGGTACAAGAAATAGTGATATACCTTTGGTGACAGAGCTCTGTGGCTATGGGCAGTGGCCAGATTGTCCAGGTCATGATCTTTGGCTACTGGGACCACGAGGGAGCGCAAGCATCAGGGTGCTAACATATAGACAGTTGGTACAAAACACGTAATCACGGGACAATTTGCCCAAGTATGTGGTTGGGGTTTTTGTTTGGTACGTAGTGGTTTATTTGAAGAGGTGGGTCTTGAGGTTTTTCCGAAAGCTTGTGCAAATCTTTTCTAACCCGATAGGGAGGGGAAGATTCTTCCACATAATGGCGCACTAAGTGTGGAATGCTTTGCCCAAACATTTGCTTTCTTAACCCTGGTTATCTTAATTAGGCCTTTAGGCTCCGACCTGAGTGCAGGTCTTGGCACATACGTAAATACGTAAGGTTTGAATGGGAAAACATTCTGCTCGTGGCAACAGCCCTAAGCGCTGGACAGGATTGCAGCAAACATTCCCAAGGAGCATCAGCAAACACCTCAAACCATGGTTTTGCAAATCTGTCCTGGGCTTCATTTTTTTCTTAAGTGTCAAAATGTAAGTGCAAAAAATTGTGATAAAACTTTGGTGCCTGGGCAACAGGCCTGGCCCCGAGTAAGGAGAAATGTGTACTGCAATTTGCTTATTGGGGCGTACGGCATTGCCGAAGCCCTAGATTTCAATGGAAACAAATATTCTGCTTGCGGCTACCGCCTGAAGGGTGTTCTGGATTACAACAAACCTGCAAGAGGAGCATCAGCAAGGACTTGAAAGCATACTTTTGCAAATCTGTCTTGTGTTTTATTTTTACAAAGTGTTGAAATATAAGTACAAGAAAATAATGATATAACTTTGGTGCATAGACAGTGGGCCTGGCCCTCGGCAAGGACGAATGCCTACTCCGATTTACTTATTGGGGCATGGAACATAGCCAAAGCCCTAGGTTCAAATGGGAAAGAGAAATTCTACTTGTGGGAGCAGCTCGAAGTGATGGGCGAGATTGCAGCAAACTTGCGCGTGGAGTTTCAGCAAGGACCTGAAAGCATACTTTTGCAAATTTGTCCTGCGTTTTACTTTTTTGAAAGCGTGAAAAAGTAAGTGCACAAAATAGTGATATAACTGTGCTGCCTGGGCAGTGGGCCTGGCCCTCTGCAAGGACAAATGTCTACTCTGATTTGCCTATTGGGGAACGCGGCATACTCAAAGCCCATGCCCTATGTGTTGTGAAAACTAGCCATGGCTGAAAGCCATGAGCACTGGCCATTGGTTGCATTAGGAGGGTATAGTGGACAGTGAACTTGGATGCAGGGTAGGTGCAGTAGATAACGGTGGTGGTTTGGTGGGACTGGGGTTATGGTCAAGTCTCATGCCATAGGCAATTCAATGATGACTGAATCCCCAGCATGCAAGGATAACGACACACAAGTGTGTATTGCAAAAAAAAAAAAAAAAATGTTAAGGAGGTTTATAGTTCTTTCATATTTGTTAAAAGAGGAATTATTAATAACATATACAGTGATTTAACATCATGAAACATTTTCACTTATAAAAACCTATTTAACTGACAGAAAAATATTTGCTAAAGGGACGTTACGGTTAAGATGCACCCCACCCTTGGGACTCCATCATCCCCAGCAGTTAGCCAGTGGTCTCCCACCTTGGCATCCCTTGGCACTTCCCTCCTGGGCTCTTCTGAGCACCTGCACATCCGTACTGCCCCTTCTATTTATGCACTTCTCTCACAGCATATGACCACAACTTATGTTATGTTATGTTAAAGGGTAAGAGCGCACAACGCAGCCTCAAGGTAGGGAGTCAAAGAACACTGCAAAGTACAGCAGCGCAAATGGAGTCTATCAAGAGAACAGAAATGTTTTAAATGCCGTTATAGAGTAGATGGTCCTTTTATGAAGAAGGGAAGTAGTTTCAATGAGCAGCTACGCAGACTGAGAGCAGTCTGAATTTAGGAAATACAATCGAAAGATTGGATGACAATCTCAATGTAAAGTAAGGGGAAAACAAACAGATCTTGTCTTTGATAAATTGAGTGTCTTACCCCTGAATCACCCAATGTATCATACATAGAGACGTGAATTTAACACTGCACTGTTAACCAGTGGAATCGCTGCAGAGTGGCTGACAGATCATCACGTCTATGAAGCACCATCAGCAGGAGGACAGCAGATTTTATAATACAAGGTAATCTGCTCATTTGGTACTTGGAATGGCGCAAATATAAACTGGTGGAATAATTGAAGTTGGACTGCACATGGGCAATCACTGTCAACGACAAGTACATTTCTAAAGCTGGAAAATCCTTTACCAAAGACAGAGTGTAAAGAAGCTGCGCTTAACTACCAAGGTCACTTGTGGGATTAAAATGAAAAACACCATCCAGAAGGACATCAAAGTTTTTGGCTAGCTTCACAGGGCATGTGGTATCTCCCAGTGCATTAGGACAGGACAGCAGGCATCTCTAGAATTACAATCTCAGTTTTGTCCTTGTTAATTTTCAGACTGTTATACTGGATCCACGTATGAATAGCTGATTGTCCTAAAAATGATTGGGGCCAGCCTGCTTGTCTACACTCAGATCAAAGATAAGTTGCCCGTGTTCTTTGTAATTAAACCTAGTTCCAACAAAAAACGTAAGGTTCACTAGCAGGATATTGTAAATATTAAATAAGATGGGAGAGAGCCCACCCTTGAGTGATACCACAGTTAGAAGACTAGGCTTTGGTGTAGAAGGGAGTGAGATACACCCTCTGCAGGCAAATACTTAGAAACTATTCGAACCATTTCAACACCAAGCCTCCAAACTCTATTGACTTGAGACAATAGATTAAAGGTTGTGTGGTAAATGGTGACGAAAGTGTGATTGACCTCACAGAACCAAGGAATTTGTGCTGCTTCAATCAACCCACATGCTCAGGTCATTCAAAATGAAGGTAACCACTGCCCCTGTTCAGTGCAGATGTGTGAAATTGGCTTGGTGCTGGTCAAGGATGATGTTTTCTACGAAGAATTGTAGTTGATCAACCAATAACCGGTCAACTCACAAGCTTTTGGTGGGCGTCACCCGGAATGTAAGCAGCTATCTCACCCACCAAGCCCCTTACATGCCCATTTAAGGCAAGGAACGGTCACCCACCAAAAACAAAAAACATGTGTTTTCACCTGTCCAGGGACCACAAAAGGTTGAGAACTATGTCAACCACATTCTTCTCGATCAGTTTTGCTGAATGTAGCAAGTTGTATATCTGGCGGGCCAGCTCTAATCAATCTGCCATAGTTAGCTGCTTTCAAGCAATTACGAACCATCCCCGATTTTAAGGACTCATTTAGAAGTCCAAGGAAGATCATTGAGCTACATGGTTGTCGAAGGTACTTTTTGTCCTGTGAGGGCTTAAAATGAAAATGGTTACCCTCTACATTTAGAAGACCAGTGCTGTTAGCTTTGCTAAGGTTGGTCATTTTTAGTTTAGGCTATTAGGTGGTGCTTTTACACCACCTAGAAACCGAAAATATTGCATTGGAGTACAGATGGGGAGACATGGCATATAAGGAGGGGCATAAAGCTTGCAGGTGTGGTTTGGCCATTTGCCCACCCAAGCAAGAGAGGTTCAAATCCCGGATCCGCGCGTAGAAACCGAACTGAGATATGCTATTAGGCTTGGTATTAAAAAAACAATAAAATAAATAGACTGCTTATGGTCATTCGACCCACGGTGAATGCCTCTCCCCGCCTAAAACACCCCCTTATGGGAACTCTTTAAGCTTGCTTAAAATCAAGCATTACCAGTGCTC
The DNA here is from genome assembly GCF_040938575.1 of Ambystoma mexicanum. NCBI lineage: Eukaryota > Metazoa > Chordata > Amphibia > Caudata > Ambystomatidae > Ambystoma > Ambystoma mexicanum. The sequence goes on along the minus strand of NC_090923.1, from coordinate 447,912,445 downwards.
CAGATAAGATTTTGAAGTTGGAGTATTTTACTCCCTATTTTTTAATTTTGGGAGTTAAATGATTTTGTAGGGAGTAAAAATGTTAAGTCCAATTCACAATGAGAATATTTTAAGAGCAAGTAAAAATGTCCTAACTAGAAAACGGAAACGTTTTTGTAATGATTATTCATACACATTCAAAGATGCTGAGCCTTACCATCAAGCTTGGCAGTTGAAGTGCCTGCCGTTGTTTTTTCAAAGCAGTCTCCCGAGAGTTAAGGATTTAATTGGAGTTGTAAACGCACTCCTGTGCAATTAAAATGCCACGTGAATTATAAGCACTATACGTGTCCATCTCTGAAGTTCTGTTAAAAACAAGCATTGGCAAAGCCAACAGTTTTGACTTGTATAAGTATTGGGAATTTGCCAGGCACTGCTATTAGATGGTAGCACTATAGAACAGTGACCAAGGAGATACAGGGTCAGTATTGAAGACAGAAGGATAGATGTGAAATGGCTACCTGTCCCCGAGATTAGGGAAAACATTCCTTGGGGAGCGCTGATGTGCTGCTTACAAAAAAGGGGACAGTAAAAGAAATCAAAGAGAATTCATTTTTGAAAAACAATAACAACATCAAGGTTGTTAGACTCCTGTATGTCCTAGGTCACAGCAGTACAACAACATTGGTCTGAGCCTCTTTCTTAGATTTTAACGGTAGAGTCGCCCTGGGAAGTCTCGATCTGTCTATGGGAAAGTAAAGCATGATGTACCCACAATAGACAGTCTGGACCCGTGTTATTTGTTTTCTCAGTCCAAGGTGTAAACTTTACTTTTATACCTTTTTGCCTATATTCCTCTGTGAGGTTTAAGTGTGACCTAGGACATACAGGAGTTTATTTGTTATTGTTTTTCAAAAATGGATTCTCTTTGGTTTCTTTTACTGTCCCCTTTTTTGTAAGCGGCACATCAGCGCTCCCCAAAGAAAGTTCTCCCTAATCTCAGGGACAGGACAGGGACAGGTAGCCATTTCACATCTATCCTTCTGTCTTCAATACTGACCCTGTATCTCCTTGGTCACTGTTCTATAGTGCTATCGTCTTGCGTAAATTGGATTCTCCCACTGCCTATTTTTAACTACATACAATTGTGTGTTGCCCTCCTTTTCTGTGTTACAATACCAGCTTGTTAGGGCGTCACCCTGTGCACTGCACCCTCATTGCTCTTTGGGTTACTACTGCTATTAGATGCCCAGGTTCTCCCAACATGTTGCACCTGCTTTCATCAATAGCCAGTTAACATCACTAAGGCAGTGCCTAGCAAAGTGCCTTTCCCGTGGCTACACAAAAACTAAACTGTTGGCATGGCCAATGCTTGTTTTTTAAACTTGGGTTAGACAGCACTACCCTTGCACCGTTTGTGAACATAGAAAGATTCAGCATGTTTGAGTAACAAGCAGAGCCGTGACTAGGAAGGTGCTGGTGGTGGGGCGGGTGGCTATGGCCCCTGGTATTTTGGTTTTAGCCCTGGATCGAAACTCGGGGGCTACAACCAAAAGAGCTAGCCCAGTCCCGACACTAGTGTAGCACCAGTTCTTTTCCAGACCTAGCAACATACCCCTGATAACAAGTGAAAAATGACAGGACGTTTTCATGGCTTTGTTGGCTGCTACGACCTCAACCAACCCATAATGTTATAAACGCTGCGAAGAAGACTAACTGTGGAAAATGTGATGTGTTAGTACGTCTCCCCGGAGTCTGCGCTACACAGTCTCTACCCTAGTGTTTTGCTTATACTGCGTTTTTATCCAATGTATTCTCATTTCATTTGTCCAACTGCGAGTCAAGGAAATGCGCGATGCTGCCTCCACTGAACCCCCCTTCCTCGGGGAGGGATACTAAACTTGCGGGCGGCGAGTGGCGCTCAGCCCCCGGCCACCGCCATGTTTCGGAGTCTAAGAGAACAACGCGCGCGGGCCTGGCAAACACACTCACCCCACCACCGTGATCACTGCGGCGGCGACCACCAGGTAGTTGGTTTGGTAGTAGAGCAGGTTGCTGACCACTCGATTGTTCCATTTTGAGATATCTTTAAAATCCGGACGACTAAAGCGGTCGGAAGCCGGAAAGAAATCCTCCCAGGGCCGCAGCGGAGCCACCTGCACGTCCATGGTTCTCCGTGGCAGTACTGACGAGGCAGAAGGGACGGCAGCTGGTGCTGCCTACTAAGAACACGTTGGCGTTTCACGGATGAGCTGCTGCCCAAAACAGGAGCGGGGGGGCTCCTTTTCATTTAGAGCAGTTTATCTCTTTCACATCTGGATGTTCGGCACAAAACTAAATATAGATGTCTCTGTGGTTATTAAACGACTCCGTCTTCGTTTTTAAAACGGATATACACTCAATCCAATTTTCAAACAAAACTGAAAAGATCTCTGAGCCCACGGCACTATTGGTATCATGGGAGAGAAGGCAGGTCAGTGAAACTTCATGAGCTGTATTTACGTGGGTGGGGGAGAAATAGCCTGCTGTTAACACCAACGCCCAGAATATGCATTCCTCATCGCTTAGCCACCAGCTCATGCAGCCCAGGAAGAAAGGAACACATTCAACGCATTTCCTGCTCTTGAGAAAAGTGGGCAAGCAGCACAACACATAGTTATAAACTATAGTGTTACTAGCCCTACTTAAATAGGCCACAGACCTATAACATTTCTTTGTGGACACAATTCAATTTATTTATGTTGGAGTTTCACACATTCAAACATGTCCGATTCTATTCCGATAATACTAGACCAGTTCTGATTGGGTTTCTTTGCTTTCTGGGACTTGTAGTCTGTCATTTCCCCATTATGAAGTGAGCTTTAAGTTCCCGAAAGAACAGAAAACAAGCATTGGTAAATCCAATAGTCTGGGCGCTTACTGCTGTCCTTTGCATTTTGCATTTATAGCACCAGGGTGCACGGAGGAGAGTGCAGAGTTTCAAAGGAGGGGGTGATAAGGGGTGCAACTGTGGGGGAAGAGACCATGGGGGTAGGGTGGGTGGTGGTAAGGAGAGTTGGGGTCGGGTGGGTGACTGGGTGTCGAGATTGCAGGGGTAGTGCGGGTGGTTGGGGTAGAGAGAGAGGGGGGGAAGGGTGGAGGTAGAGAGTGGGGGTAAGGTGAAAGACTGTGGTTAGAGGGTGGGGAAGGCTGGGTGGGTGTGGGTAGAGAGAATGGGGAAAGGGTGGGTGGTTGGGTAGAGGGAGCGAGGGTGAGTGGGGTAGAGAGAGTGGGGGTAGGTGAGTGAGGATAGATAGTCTGAGGGTAGGGTGTCTGATTGCAGAGAGAGTGGGGGTATTAGTGTAGAGGGTTCTATGTGATTTGCTTGAAAGGAATCCATCGAATTTCGATGTCATTGAATTTCTTTTTATTGGAAGATTTTGCTGCAAATATATACGTGAGGGAGACCCCCTCACAGCCACTCCCCTCGACCCCCACCCCCACATTAGTCATTCCCTAAACAGACCCCTAACATATAATTGGGACAAAATGTGCTGAAAAAAGTTACATCGAATTCGATTAATTCTGCTGCTGCAAACCTCTCTTTCCCGTGTATAGAGAGTGTGGGCAGGTTTGGTGGATGGGGATAGAGAGAATGAGGGTACGGTGGGAGGCTGTGGCAGTGAGAGAGTGGATACAGTGGAAGGCTGGGGGTAGACAGAGTGGGTGGGGTAGAAAGAGTGGGGGTAGGGAGGGTGGTGTAGACAGTGAATATAAGGTGGGTTGGTTTGGGTAGAAAGAGTAGTGGTTGGGTGGGTGAGGGTAGAGAGAGTGGGCAGGTTTTTGCTAGAGATAATGAGGGTAGGGTGGGTGGAGCTTGAGTGGTGGAAGGGTGGGGGTAAACAGGTGGGATAGAGTGGGTGGGGGTAGAGAGAGTGGTGGTAAGGTGGGTGAGTGTAGAGAGAGTAGGGATAGAGGGTGGGTGTAGGTAGAGAGAGTGGGGGTAGGGGGTGTCCGAGTAGAGAGCGCGGAGGTGGGGTCACTGGGTGTGGGTAGAGAGTGGTGGAAGATGGGTGGGGGTAGAAAGCGTGTGGTGGAGTAGGTTGGACAGAGAGGGTGGGAGTTGGGTGGGTCGCGGTAGAGAGCGTGGAGGAAATGTAGGGAGAGTGGGGGTGGGTTCATTGTAGAGAGAGGGGGAAGGATGGGCATAGAGAGTGGGGGTAAAATGAGTGGGTGGGGGTAGAGGATGGAGGAGGGTGGGCACTGGTAGACGGTTGTGGGGAAAAAATATGAAGAACAAAGCAGCATCACAAGGACTTGTCAAAAGTAGCTCAAACAAAACAAACTAGCACACGCAAGGGGGAGGGGTGAGTGGGTAGTGGTAGAGGGAGTGGGGCAGAGTGAGTGGGGCTATCCAGTGTTAGAGAGGCAGCCTCAGTGGGACAACAAATAAGATCCTCAGTGAACAGTAGCTCGAAAATAGCCCTATTGTACAGAAAATAGCCCAATATGAAATTGCTGCGCCACTGGGAAATGAAAAGCCCAGCACCCGACTAGATTCTTACAAAGCTGATGATTGGAGCAAGTATTGTTAGCGAACTCCTCATTGGGTAGTACGGTGGAGGAGTTTGGAAAAAGAGATTTGAGTGATTTGGAAATTTCATGTCATGTCATTGCCGGTTGCTATGCCAACCAGATATTGTCAGTTCAGAAACCCCATTCCCTCTCTCTTTCTTCTGTAACAAAGGTTTCAACAGTTTTGTGCCGCCACAACAATTCCCCAAAGCCAAATAGCAGGACTGGAGTAGTATACATTCAAATGGAATGGGCATGTTTCAGGGTTCAAAATTACTGCAAGCTATTAAGCTCCTTCTAGACCAGGCGAGCCTGGTTGCCTTGAATCCAAGGGCTACCAGGAGCTACATTTGGCTCCCAGGCCAACTGGTGCCTACACAAACATGCATATGTAACATTAAGTTTGAGTTTTTTAGAAAGTTAATAAAAAAGAATTAGGACACATTTAGTACACTTTTAAACATAATAGGTCATACATAATGGGCAAAAATAAATGTAAAGTGTGCATGTCATGTGGAGGTTACATTTAAAGTGGGTGATGTATTCGCTATTGTTTCCCCAGCCATAGCTGCTACCTGTTGGGTGATGACTAACTCCCAGGAGCTGGTTTTAGCTCCTGCTTCTCAAATCTTAATTTCAAACCTTGAGGTTGGTATGTGTGGTGACATACGTCCAGACACGGCTGCGCACTGTAAGAGGATTCAATCCAGCACTACAGCTAAGTCAATGCCTAGTCTGGGATACTGAATGGAAACCCTTATTGATATATCTTTATGTCCAGTTCATGAGTTCTGGATGACTACCCCTATATAACACCCCTCTCTTGGAACCCCCCTGACCCCACTGAGCCAAGAAGTAGTTCTGTTTTGCAAGTTTAAACGGTTTATTTGAGAATGTAAACAATATATATATATATCACACTGTATAATAAATTAATAATTAATATCACACTTCAGAACATGAGCAGGTAACAACAATGGGTAATGTTCTACTAATAAACTGATTTGATTACCCAGGAGTAGTATAAAAGATGAGGTAGCACGCTTGGGAATAGGAACAGAAGAATAAGGTGGTAGAGAATGCTTTATCTAGTTTCAGATGGATGCAATGTTGAATGAAAATGCCATACAGAAAATACTCAATATGATTTCAACAAAACAATGTAATCACTTTTCTCTGGCAATCCACCCCCCCTTATGTAATGTAAGGAAATGAAGAGCAGAGCACTCAGTTCTTAGAAATGCAATCAAATAGAATTCAGTGCAATTCCCCCTCAGCAGCTTATACAACAATAGGAGTTTTGAAACACAAGCAAAATGCTTTGAATATGGTGACAATGCAGTGAGAAATATGCTGAAAATGCTTTTAATTCCCTTCAGGAGGTTCAGGGTGAGTGGTATCTAGTTAATATGAGTTCAGGCTCACTCTAGCAATGATTCAGGGATGGTTCTTAAGAGGCAAACGAAATTTGAGCAGTTCAGGCAAAAGCTGCTGATTTTTGCAGTAAAGAAAGGAGTAGGAAGTCGGTTCTAGGCTTGTTGCAAAGGTAGGATTCTAAGCTTTCAGAGGAAAGTTGAACCAAGTTCCTAGCCCAAACGGTTACGGAGTTATGAACGATTTTGTGAAGGTTGTTTTTCGGATTTGAAATTTTAAAAGTTCAAAGCGATGGGTTACAGCTTGCAGCTAGAAAATGACAGGTGACAGCTTTGCAAAATAACAAGTGACAACTTCTAGGAGGCAGTTCTGGTTAGATTAAAATAGTTTGGATTAGATTATTTTAACTAAGAGAATGGTTCTGCACAGTTCTGCTATGTACTCACAATATATTTTTGAAATAGGCCTCGCCACGGATCTGGTCAGGTTTTGGACTGAACTCCGGTTCTGGTCTCGGCACTTCACAGTGATCTGGATCAGCTCTCTGGTTCTGCTAACAGCGGTCTGGGTCACTCTGGATCTCTGACCTCTGGTTCTGGATACTGTTCTGCTTTCTCTGGGTACAGCACTGCTTCTGGATTTTTCTGGCACAGGGTTTTAGGCCAGAATCAACAGCTGGGTCCGGCTGTGAATAGTCTGCAAATGATTTTTGGGCCTGCTGACAAATACTTTTGCTTGCAGTGGGCCTTCTTGGTTCAAAGTTCTGTAGTCTCTGTTTAGCTTGGAAGTCTAAGTGTAGGATCTCTGGATGTGAAGTCGTCGGTCAGCATGCTCCGCAGCAAATGGAATTGAATGTCTCTACCTGTCCCAGCAGTCTCTTTTTATGTGTTTTGAAAGTGGGTGTGTGCCTGGGCCTAGCTAAGCCTGCCCCTTTCTACTTGTCATTGGCCCAATTCTCCCCTCTCCCATGATTGGGGGAAGGAAATGTGAGTCAGAGTGATGCTGTAGGTTTTATGGGTCAGAGGATCCTCCCCTGGTCAGTTTGCCCACAAATCTATATTTGACCTAAAGACATATTTCATAGATACACAGTGGTTTGAAATTACATGCACCCATCACGTATCACATGAGGTATACTCTGTTCAAACTCAGATGTTTCTAAGAGCTTGCATTCAGAAACGGCAACATTTTGCGTTTTTTAACTGGTTTTGCAATATTGGTTTTTCATTAAAAATTATACACATATACACGGCCTGTCCATACATACTCCAGTAAATTCCCATGTCTCTAGCTTAAACACAGAGTCTGTAGTATCCATAAATAGCGGGGTTTTGCCCCAGAACATTACACAAATTGGAGTTTGGGCTTGAATCGAAGGTACATTTTTTAAATTAAGGCTCTCAAAGTTATACATTCCTGTCATTTGATTACAAAGAGTTATCACTGTTTCTGTAAAATATATATTTTGCTTTCAATTCAGTTTCAGAGTGTTGGAGTCCGCCTCCAAGACTTGGGTGGGTCAGTGATCACATGGGTCTTCTGCTGGGAGCTCTTTGTGTACAGTCAACAGTCAACATCAGCATATTCTATTCAAGTGCAAGAGCCTATTGTATGGTCTCCAGGAGGCTGCCAGCCAGTCTGCCTTCTATCAATCAAGAGGTCATGTAAGATTCTGACTCCTGGTGTGAATCTCCGGAGGTGAGAGGTTTCCCAGCCTTTGGCCTGTTAAGTAAATCAGATTGTCTTCTGGGAACAGCATGTGGTTAAGATTTCAATTAACTCCCAGCCTTTGATGTAAAGGCCTCTCCTGCAACTCCTGACATGCAGTTTCCTTGTCAGAGTTTAGACCGCTAGCGCCACCCTCAGTCAAAAGCGGGTACTGCAGGCATTTTTTGGATCAGTCTTGAATTCAAGCATTTCAAACAAGAGATATTACATGGAAGTATATTGTCCAGGTTCAACAAATGGCATTGGTGTAGTTCTGCAGTAAAATAATTTTGTGCCCATAAATTAACCATGTTTGACCTGAAGAAAACGAATTCCCAACAGTTATGGGTTGCTTTTGGCAATCAGCATTGCCCCTTTTACAATGGTTTTAGGCTCTGTGCCCTTCTGTGCTCACAACATAGGCAAAAATGGGTGGCACCTTGGGTGACCATCTTGGTGTGCGCACAAACTGCGTGGTTCTCCTGGATTCTGGCGCACATGTGGGCTTTTTGGCCATCTTGAATTTTCTAAGCCCATAGCACCAAATGTTGCAGCATGATAGCTCAAACGTTGGACAGGACACCCAACAGCACGCGAACCAGAGAGGCCTCCTTTCTCATTTACGAGGCCCCGCCTGGCACCCTATAACAACTGTCGGAAAGGTGACCATGCTCCGCTACCCAGGCGCCGGTGTGCAATGGCGCACTGAAGCAGAAGGTGCGAGGGGCACGAGGAGCCCAGATTAGCCACAATGCTGCCATTGTCCCGGCAAGGTGCCGTGGGGCTCACGTGTGCAGGAGAAGGGACGCTGGAGGCGATGGAGCCACGAGGTTGAGAAAAATCAAAAACCACAAAAACATATTATATATATTATAGGGTGGCAGTCACCGCCCTACAGTTAAAGTGAGTGACTTGATCCATAGGAAATGAAAACATTCTACTGCTAATAACTTTTAATTTGCAAGACGGATTTGGCTGATATTTTCCAAACAAAACGTTTGCCACGGATGCCCAAGACGGGAAAGATTCATTAAGTCATTAAGAAATGAAAAAGTTATTAAGAAAGCAAAAAAATGCTGTTTTTGGTCTACTCCTATTCATTTTCCCATAGAGAGAAAGTCAAGCCAAAGCCCAAAAACTGCTGAATGGGATTAGACCAAATGAGAAAAAACTAGGGCACGAAGCCGTGTCTTGATATCCGGGACAGGTATGGGGTAAATCCATATAAGAGTTTAAAAAATATTCGATGGGGAAGGGCGTGCCCTCTGCATCCCAAAAAATAGCTATATCTCACATGGTGCCTTGCAGCAGAGAGACTGAGAGGCTTTTAAAAAATGAAAAAGCAGCCATTTTTACCCCAAATTATATTGCTAATAACCTTTGACTTGCTGAAGGGTGTGGAAAGAGGAGACTGACACACAGGTGGTATGATTGTTGGTAAAGACTTTTATTTTGTCAAAATAAAGGAAAACCCCTGCCGGACCCTTTTACTAATAGGGGTTTCCTGCCTCAACTCAATACTAAGGGTATTTAAATTAAATAAAATTAACAGGTTATACTAGTTATACACGCTTGCCAACAAAACACTTTTTGTATATTCTCCCGTTATGTCATATACTGTGTTCCTGATTTATTAGAGTCCACTCTTTTTAGGAAGAAACAGCCAACACGTGTTTTGACACTAGGCCTTTCTCAAGGCTGTAGTAACATATAAATTACAATAATCACACAAAAGGTAACCATAAAAAGAAAGTATTAAAGGTACGTACCAATGTCATGGGTTAAAGGAATTGGATAACGGTTAAGAAGTAATCCAAACAAAATCAAAAGTAGGCAGATGAATAGAACAGTACTATTAACTCTTCCAGTTATTGCGACTTATTGTTACACAAAGGAATGTATTCTTTGGTTCACTAAATTTAAGACTGTCATGTGGTGAATACCAGAATTATAACATTGTGCATCAATACTGTGGATCAAACAAAGCACCCAAATCACTGCCATGTGATGTGATGATGGGGAGTTCCCATTAATGAAGCTATCTAAGGATCAACAATCCATAACTGCCAATGTTGTAAGTTGGACTAAAGCAGGCAACTAATGATCTCCATGTGAGTCTGATTAATCATGTAAGTGAGTCACAGGTGGTGACTCACTGTATTATGCCAATCATTGGTGAAAGAATTGGTGAAAGAATTATTCACTTACCCCAACAAATGTTTCTGATTAATCCTGTTACGAATTAGGGTCGTAGAAAATAATATTTTCAAATATTGTCGTTCCATTATGTCCATAACACTGAAGGAGCCAAATAGTAATAGAGGCACTTGCCAGAGTGCCTTATCAAATTCCTCTTGCGGGGTTAGCACTAATAAATTAGCTGTTTTGACAAATGTTGTCAACTGCAAGAATACCAAATCACTATTAAAGGTATGCTCACTGTGAATAGTAAACAATTCTGAGTGTAATAGTAGTACCCCAGACTCACCTCTTGAATCATGAAGTTTCAATAAGTAGTGGCAATGATACAGCAGACCGAATCAGGGAAATGATATAGTCCTGCAAAATAGGGATGGTAAATGGTGTACCCGTGTCCAAATATTCGTGTGAAGAATTAAGAATTAGTAAATGTCTCTGGTCGGTCCACAGCAGGAGTACTGGGGATTGACAAGTGTCTTGGCTCCTGCACTCCTGACGTCTCTGTTGCTTCAGCCGCGCTCGAATTTCCCAGCTCCTCCAGGAAGGATCTGACCAATCATGAAGTCGGCTAGAAATTGCTTGTCCCACATTGTTAAGTCTGCTCATGTTGGTTCCGTGGGGCACTCTGCAGTGCTCCGTAACTCTTCCTCATCTCTGTATCATTATTTTCACTCTCCATTGGGTTACTTGTGCTCTTCTTCGTACCAGCTTCTTAACATAACTCACACAAGTAGTCCCTACTCTCCCTCGTCCTGGTACTTTTTAGGGAGGTGCATGGAAGTGTGTGAGATTGTGGGTCTGTCATGACCCTTGACCCTGGCCCTCACTGGCAAGTCAGCCTTCCAGTTAGGGCCAGGTCAAAGGCCTTAGAACCTCATCCAAGACTCTCTTGGAGTCAGTCCTGGCGCCTTTGGCACCAGCCTCATAACCATCATGAAGACCAACATTAGAATGGGACTATTTACATGGGACTATTTAACTTGGGGGGCGGGGGTTCAGCCAACATGGAGGCACCCACATAGCTCAGTTACAAGGAACTGAGCTATGCGGTCTAGTCTTTTGGGTGTGGCAGGCCTGGGACTACTTTACCTGGACTACTTTGGGTGTGGCAGGCATGGGACTGTTTTACCTGGACTACTTTACCTGAGACTATTTAAACCACACCCAAACAGCAGAACATGCTTTGCCTTAATATGTTCTGCCTTATTCTGCTGTGGGCAGCGCAACGCTCACCGTGTCCAGTTCTTTGAAGACAGTTTACCTGAAACCAAGGACCTGCAGACAGAGAAAGAACACCACAAAACTTACCTGGAACAGTATCCTGTCTTCAATCCATCGCTGACTTCAGTTCCACTCACCTGAAGGTACGAACTCCATCATCCGGCACCGCATGCATCCTGGAATACCATAACCTGGAAAGAGGAGAAAGAGGGACAGCATTAGTAAGCGTTTACTCACGTTTCCTCCCGAATGAAGAAAGCCACACAATTCTTACCTGGGTAGTCATCTCCTGGTCAGTATCATTGCTGGAACATTACGGTGCTCGGCGAGGAACATCGCAACCTGCAAGGAGAGAAAAGACACAGGTTAGCAATATAAAAGGCGAAACAGCGCAGCGCATCGTGCATTACTCACCGGACAGCATCGCGCACACCGCGCTTTAGCCTACTGGCCCATGCTCATCTTCGAACTGCATGACAACACCAAAATACCTTTCCATACCTAAAAGGAAAGAAGCAAGACATTATTATTCGAACTAAACGGAACATAAGAACTGCATATAAAGACTGTAAAGCAGCAAACCTACGGAGTCTCAGCAGGCATGGATTCCCACAGGGGGGCTTGCACCAGTGAAGTAACTTGGTCGCTGCTTGCCCCCACATCTACGCACCCCTGCCACGAGGAGCAGGACGGAGAATCCACCTTTTACAATATTAAGGTAAGGAGAAGGCCCAAGGGGGAGGAAGGAGTTGAGGCCAAGGGAGGTGGGAAAACATAAAGACAATCTGGTATTGAATCCAGCTCTCCTATATTGCAGACCTCTCTTTAACCAGAGGCATTACCAAGGGACCGGGAGAGGGTTTGAGAGTGCAAATCATCCAACCAGGGCTGGGTGACGTCCCCGTAGATACCAGGTGAGCGTAACAGGGTCTCTGTGTGGGGTAGGATGATACGGGCGGTGGACATGTCCTGGGCATACAGAATTTTTTCTGGACAGTCTTCCTTAGTCCCATAGGGGGGATCCTTCCCCATAAGATCCACCCGCTGAGTACCACCCCCAGGGGGATTATCGGGTAGCAGCCTCGCCTCCCTTACCTCAGGAGAACGGACGACATCCAAGGATTCGTCACAATGGATTTGGATGACATTTCCAAAACAAAATGTTTGTCAAGGGCACTCCCCCACCCAAACTACAAACTTTGGGAACAATACGTTACAAAATGAACCAGTTATAAAGACAACAAAACACCACAGTTTTCATCCCATTCCTTTTCTCATAGAGAAAAAAACACCCATAGCACGGAAACCACTGGGCAGATTTGAACCAAATAATAAACAACTTGGGCACAATGCATTGATGTAATTTCCTTGATAGGTTGGCTGTAAACCCATCCAGTATTTTCTTAAATATTCGACAGAGAATGGGGTTCCCCCAGCTTCTTAAAACCTTGATGTCGGTCTTGGCGCTTTGCAGCAGAGAGGCTGAGACAGGGTAATAACATTTGACTTGCTGGATGGATTTGGGTAGCATTTACAAGAAGGTTGTCAAGCTCCCACGCCAAACTGAAAATTCTGGGAACAATTAGTTAAAAAATGAAAACAAAAAAACATAAAAACACAGTTTTCAGCCTACTCCCATCCATTTCCCCATAGAGAAAAAGTGCAGTTTCTGAACAGCCATAGCATGAAAAACACTTTGCAGATTTGCTCACAAAGCGTTGACTTAATTTCTTTGACTGGTTTGGGATAAATCCATCCAGTAGTTTTTAAAATATTTGACAGAGAATGGGCTGCCCCCTGCTCTTTAAAACCTTTATATCAGCTTTGGTGCTTTGCAGCAGAGAAGCTGAGAGAGGATAATCTGGATGGATTTGGATGACATTTCATAAAAAAACGTTTGTCAAGGCACCCCCACGCCCGCCCAAACTGGAAGTGTTCGGAACAATTCATTGAAAAAATGAAAAAGGTATTAAGAAAAAATTAAAACGCAGTTTTCAGCCTACTCTCATTCAGTTTCCCATAGAGAAAAAGTGCAGTTTCTGAACAGCTATATGTGAGGAGTCAGAAAGGAAACTCGGACACAAGTGAGTCATGGTTTTGGTCAAAGACTTACTTTTTTTTAAAATAAGGGGGGTGGGGAAAGGCCTCTCTGTCCCTGCTCTAGAGGTGTTTCCCTGACTAAAACCAAAACTAAAGGTCTGTCGATGTCAGAATGTCCAAAGCAAAACTGTCCCATATCCAAAGGTCTATTCTGATCCTCACATTCAAATAAATTAATTCTAACGTGAAAAGCGGTAATGTCTTTGGGCATGAGTTGTATATAAGTGTTCAAAAGAAAATACGTAGTTTTAAAACAAAAGTTGCACAAAGACAGAGTTCCTTGTTCCAGAGGATGGCTCCCTTCCCCAGGATTTATCTGAAATCTGCTTTGGGTTCTAGGATATCCATTCCTTAAGATCTCTTGCCCAACAACGCAATGAGTACAAATAACCCTTTGTCCGCTCTTCTTTGTCTTGTCACGATACCTGGTGTACTCTCCTGCCAGGTTCTCTCTCTCTCTTAATATGCTTACAGCGTCTTTTTTTAATCCTGATATATTCTTCTCAGTACCTGCTTTTCTGTTTTTATTCACTGTTTCATTTAACACTACCTGGTACAATTTTCTGCCAGGGCTTTCTGATTAGCAAATACTTGCAATTTGCATTGCCCTGGTATACTCTCCTGCTAGAGATTTTCCTCATGTATACGTCTGTGTCTCTAAATTTGCCTGGTTTACTCACCTGCCAGGGCTTTCTCTCAGGTGTGCTCTGCGCACACCTGAAAACTTGTAAGTCTTCTACACTTGTTTCACTTCTCCTTAACTTGCCTGTGCACTATTCTGTTATGGTTTCTCAGTCAGGTGTAATACATACATTCACAAATTTGTTGTCTTCTTTTGCATACTTAGTTATGTTTTCTTAAGAGCATTTCCCTTGTTCGTTCTTCATCATCTACTTTAATCATGTTGATTATACTTTGCCATGCTTTCAAACACGCCCGGGGTCCCTGTGTACCTTGGGTGGTCTCACCGGCTTTGAATGGCATTTATCAGTTTTCCTGCTATCAGCCTGTGGAGATTGTGATGCTCGCTGCCTTCTGTCGTCGCCTCTGCAATGTTTCACAGCTTCTCGCGGCTCTGGCCTTTCGGTTTCACAGTTCTCTGGGCTTTGGTTCAGTGGAGGCTGCTTAGCCGCATGGGCGTATGCCCAGAAGCTTTCTATCTGCTTCTGGCATCCTCGCTGCGTTCGACCGCCTGCAGTCTGCCTTCCTTTTTTCTTCTTGAAAATGTCTTCACTTCATGGACACTGTTGCAGTTCTCTGGTCTCTCGCTCTGCATCGAGGGAGGTCTTGTTCTCCAACCAGCGAGGTTGACTCCATCTCCGCTTTTTCGCCGGTTTAAATCTCCCAGCTTCGGATTGGCTTTCCCAAACACTAGAGCGCAGCATGTGCTGTGGGCTCTCAATAATCCTCATTACTCGATGCTTCTTTTTCGTCCCAGTATTTTTGGGTTTATGATAAAGGTAGTTTGGTCTTGACAAATTAGAATTAAAGTTTGGCAGTGTGTTTCTAATGGTGTTAAAAAGCCCATCGATATTTGATGAATGTACAGAGTCAAAGAGACGGTGTTTAATGTCTTTCCTAGGAGGGTGAAGGGAGATATGAGAACAAGCCATCAATGCATGGGGAATGGCTGGGTATACTCCAAAGGAACTGGAGGATACCATGTATCATCCAATGAAGTCATGACACCCTCCCAAGGGCTGCCTCCCACCATGTGATCCTCTCTCATATAGCCACCCACAGGGTCAGAATCAGGTAGCAGCTGTTGTCCCCTGGCCACAATGGAAGAAGCTACCTCTGGAAGAGAAGTGATGACTCCATCGGATTCATCACACATAGCGTGAAAAACACTTTGCAGATTTGGACCAAATAAGAAACGATTTGGGCACAAAGTGTCCTTGACTGGTTTGGGGTAAATTCATCCAGTAGTGTTTCTGACAGACAACGGGGTGCCGCCTACTCCTTAAAACCTTCCTATTGGTTTTGGTGCTTTGCAGCAGAGAGGCTAATAGCTTTTGACTTACTGGAGGGGGCGTGACTAACAGCCATGGAGTAAGTCGGCATCCACTGCAGCTCCTGCCTGATCCGTTATAGATCCGCCCCAGAAGCCACTTTCACTTCTCGTTTGTGGCCCAGAACAGCTGCTAAACCACATGAGTAGCTGGTGACCTAGTTCGTACCCTCTGCAGACCGCATTATCCAGCGCTCCTGCAGTCTCAGGACCCGAAAAGGCAGGGACCGAAAGACAGCACAAAACCAAGATGGCGCCCGGGAATCGCTGTCACGCCGACCAGCATAGGCAGATGGCGGATAGGAGTGAGGACACACTTAAGACTGCAGGCTCGCTCCCTGGGGAACCTGAAGAGACGCCGCCCGGTGGCACCATCAGATAAGGGAGAGAGGCACTTGCGACACTGCTCTGGGCTGCACAAACATTGCACAAGGGAAGAGTCTCTAGACCCACTCAGGTGTCCAGAACAAGGTTTGCTCCTGAGAACCTGCATCACGATAAAATGAACAAACATGTTCTCCTCAGTGGTCTTGCGGTGCCAACACTGTCGACTCTTTGTGCTGTTGCACTGGGGACCACAGACTAGACTACAGGGTCTGGCGTGACCTGAAGGGCGGACCACCCAGCCAGAAACACACTTCCATTGGGATGCTGGCTATCTACCTGCAAATCAATCACTTGTCCTGGGAAGCGCACACAACTGAAGAGACACCACACGCTATCCCACAGCACACAAAGCTCTGGGCCGTTCTGACCTATTGCCTAAAATGGAACCAAGGACCCCAGACACTTATCCCTGTCAGGAAACCATACCATATTCAGTGCCTGCCAGAAAAACCCAAGCTTGAAAATGTGCATATCTGCCATCCGTTACGCTAGGTGCCCAGGCTTCCCTTTTTCCAAATGCCCTCCAAGTAATCCGAAGTGAAAAACAACCAAACTATGCACATTTTCACCAAGAGTCCGCTACAAGCGACTACAGGAGGCAAAGATGCGCTGATGCAAGTAAGCGATGGAAGTACAGTGGAGGCCGAAAGTCAAATCCTTTTAGGTATAGCCAAACTAAAATCTTTCTTAGGGTTCAACATAGAAGCTGTCATAGTCGACGTGAGGCTCTTGCACCAGTATGTCAGGAATCTAGCAGAAAGAACCACGAAAATCGAAACACAGGTAAGCAAAAATACCATGGTGATCCAAGAAACTCACTCCGAAGTACACTTGTTGCAACATAAGGTCAAAATGCTACAGAACAGAGCCGAAGATGCAGAAGGGAGAAATAACGTTCGAATCCTGGGCCTGCCAGAAGGCAAAGAGTGAAAAGACCCCATGTCATATGTGGAAAACATGTTTCTGCAAGAGGTAGGACCAGGCAATCGCACACAAGGCTTCACGGTTGAAAGAGCACATAGGGCCCTGACCAAGAAACCACGCTCTGGGCCCCCGCCAAGACCAGCAGTTGCCCAGATACTAAATTATAAGGCCAGGGAGAAAAACATGTCCTTCTCAATATTAGGCGGCACACTGCAGAGAGCATCGACGCACCTAGCTGTATATCCAGATTATACAATCCATTTCCAGAAGCGCAGAGCCCAGTTTTCATCTGCTAAACAAAGACTCCAGAAAGCAGGACTGAAATTATTTATCCAGCTCACCTGAAGATCCTGTATAAAAACCGCTCTCTGTTCGTCAATTTTCCCGAGGAGGCACATACGCGGATGGACACTGAAAAAGTGGGAATCTCTGACAACTGAAGATACAGACAATTTCAACGGCTGAAAACGACAAGACAGTGACTAGCAAGATCATGTCGCCAAGCAGTACTCGGGCGGGAGTGAGAGGCGGACATGCTTGATGGCTGGGCGATCGTTTCAAGTTGGGGAAGTTTGGGAGGTATTAGGGTATCAATGTTTGTGTTAGGGAGAATTCTCCAAATGTGCTAATTCCTCCCTACCATAGACACCCCCAGCTCTTTTGCTGAACTTTGGGACTCTGTACTTTTTAATTCTGTTTGTTTTCTGTGTTTACTTCTTTTTGTTGTGGAGTTTTAAGATCACTCCATGGGCATCTTTTCATGTGTGTTACACAGCACCCTCAGTGCAGTAACACAGGGTTGTCTTTTTAGACTTCCCAAAGGTTTAAATACTTTCTCTGGGATAAACTACTGTTTCCCAGAGAATGTAAAGTGAAATTGACTTTACTTGTCTTCCCAAATGTATAGATCCAGCACACACCATCTTACAATGGAGTGCTGGACGGGTTACATGGCATCCACTGTGTCCAACTACTCATGTAGCAGTCAAATGTTACCCTTTCTTATTGAAAAGGCTGGTGGCAGTGGTTTTACAACAAACTACCATGATTTTTCCTGACCGCGAACACCGGTAGCTAAAAATCACAGGAGCCATGTTTTTCAAGATGGCACCTTACGCCTCTTTTTTTAAACAGGCCCCTGTCTTCTTTTTTCGCCATTTCTTTTTGGAAAGGTCCTTCTAGTGTTCGTCTCTGCGCGCCAAACCAGGTTTGGTCCCTTTGTTCGTATGCCTTTGGCAGGCTTCAGTACTGAAGACCGCCTCTGGCGTCTAAGTGTCTGGGGTGGACAGGAAGTGAGGGAGGTGCCCGAAACTCCCTGTGCTTAGTCTCCTAAGAGACCCAAATGCACTCTGGCGTGATTGGCTGGCTGACTGTCCGGCAAGGACAGCCACCTTGCTGGGTGAGTGACAGCTAGGCTGGAATGAAAGGGAGAGAACTGTTTAAAAGGCGAGTCTCTTGGACTGGAAAGCAAAATCGAACACTGGAACGAAAGAACCGAAGTCGAGCTGGAAGAGGACGGCTGCTGGAACTCCTGGACGCTTGGTTTGCCCATTGAAGCCCTGCTGCAGGTCCCAATTGCCAAGTTCATCTCGACACAAAGCCCCTTCAAGGACGACTTCTTCCTTTGAGTTGGTGGAACTAATCAACTCGTAAGCCACATGGATACCATTCTCGAAGCTGGTTAGGATTAACCAGGGGGAAGGACACCAGCTTGTGTGCTTGAAGAACAGCTACTCGAACTGAAGCGACGCCATTTTGTTTGCGTTTTCCGACGATCCCGTGCAGTGCAGGAGTCCCCCGACGTCCTCCCTCTTGTCCCCATGACTGAGGCTCAGGAACAGTCCGATCTGCAGAAACTGCCAGGAACCAACGACTTCAGCAGCATTTTTTCTTCATACTAAGGTACTGTGCCAACCCGATTGAGAGAACGCCACTCTCCTGGTGAAAGTTTGTGAAACTTTCCCAACTTGCAGGCCTAATCAGCTTGTGACCCAACAAATGATTCTTTTTCTCCTCAACTAGTTCTGAGAACTTTTGCAAAGACTTTACCGTTTGATACCAGAACTGCTCTTTCCTATCCAGAACACTAGCCCATTGACTTTGGCATAGGCCTATTGACTTGAATTGAAATCTTCTGGTGAACTGAAACTATTTGCACTGTCTAACAAGTATATGTGATCTATTCTACTTACCTTGTGCCTTTTTGCTCATTTTCAAGTAACTGAACTGCCATTTATTTGGCTCCTATTTCAGAAGAGCTCAAACTGTCCTAAAATCTTAGAGTTTTGTATTGAAGTATATTGGTTTATAATATTAAGTTGCCTCCTTCTAGTGAAATGTTTTCTAAATGATTGTGTAATAAATTAATAAGTGTTTTACCAAGAAAACTTGAGTATAAGTGTCTACTTGAACCACTGTGATTGAAAGTCCTCTGTGTAACGTCTTGTACTTCTCACATTCACTCTTGAGATAAGCCTGGCTGCTCAGCTCGCTACCAAAAACGGTGTGGTACAGACTTATACCAAAGATTGGTTTGGTTTACACCTTTAGTCCTAATTGTATGTGGTGGTCCCAGAGGGTACTGCATGCAATTCTGCCTAACAGTTTGCCAAGATTAGACTACATGCAAGGGTGCGACCACACTTCAGTAGATGTGAGCCCTGAAGGGGGGGATAACACCTATGGAAACACTTCAAACAGGGTGACACTAATAGTGGGTGACCAAGCTAGCACTAGAGGGACTTACAAGCCCTTCCTTACCAGTGTATACCAAACCCCATGGATTGCAACATAGGTGAGCTGGAGCATACGAGGTCTGGAACATCAAGAGGAACAGGGTGTATATCCATTTACATAGATATAAAATAGAAGCAGCTCTGCTGCAGGAAACACATCTCACAGACGATAAGCAAGCCACGATCGGCATGAAATGGAAGGGGCAGATAATAGGCTCCCCATATTTGGCCTATGCCCGTGGGGTTTTAATTTGGATAACACCCTCAGTTCCCTTCAGAATAGCCCAAACTAAAATGGACAATGAAGGCAGGATGGCACTCATATACAGGTTCTTGGAAAATGTAGAAACTTGCATCATAAATACATATTCCCCCAACTATAATACAGAATCCTTCTTTCAGACGCTATATGCCAGACTCAGCCCCTTTAGAAGCGGCACCCTGGTTTGGGGGGGTGACTTCAATTTCACACTGAACCCGATACTAGATAGATCGGATGATACATTTAGGAAGCCAACCTCCTTCTGCCAGGACCCTACAGACACTCCTGGATTCGCTGGTCCTGAAGGACATTTGGAGAAAGCTTCACTCGGACACTAGACATTACTTCTCTGCACCACATGCAGTCCATACAAGACTAGACAATTTTTTTATTAGCAACGAGGCGATCAAGGATTTCACTAAAGCCAAATACAAAAGCAGGGTCCTATCAGACTATGCCCCAATACATCTTACAGGGCAATATGCACCCTGACCTCCCGTTCCAACATGGACATTTTGGAGTGAAGTGTTACACGATGCCACATTCAGAGACCACATTAGAGACGGCATTTCAGAATAGTTTACACAGAATGCTGGGAGTGTCCCCGGGGTAGGAACACTGTGGGTGGCATTCAGAGTAGTTATTAGACGTGCAGCAATAGCCAAATCAGGGGGTCTCCAAGCAGAAGTCTGCAAGGAACTTTGGCGGAAAAAGAATTAGAAGACAATTGATCAAGATCAAACAACTCAACAGGACAACATTTCGTCCGAGACCGCACTGAAGCATAAATGCTTAAAATGCTGGGAGTGGCTAGGTATGCACAATTATTCTAAATATATAGAGAAACAACACACAGAAAGGGATAAACCTGGCAGGCTCCTAGCCTGGCTGGACAAAACAAAAGCAATACAAAACGTGAACCCATATACTCTATGCATAATGGCACGGGTACTGCATGCAATACACAAGTGGGGAGATTAATACAACCTTTTTCAAGTTCTACCACACACTGTATCCACATGTCACTAACACCCCACAGGCAGACATTACAGAAGCACTAGATCAAATGAACCTCCCTAGATTAGACAACACTGCCAGAGGCTCCTTTTACTGTGGGAGAACTACTGCAAACGATACCCCAGTTACAAAGCGGTAACACCCCAGGCTCAGATGGCTTACCTGGTGAGGTTTATAAATACTCCGCCCCACATCTTCTGAACTTGTACACTGAAACATTTGAATCAGATATCCTACCCCCAAGTCTTAGAGAATTACTAATCATACCTCTCCTTAAACCCAACAAGCCGCTGACAGACTGTAATTCCTAAAAGACCCTTATCCATGCTAAATCAGGACAGCAAAATCC
Source organism: Ambystoma mexicanum (assembly GCF_040938575.1). NCBI lineage: Eukaryota > Metazoa > Chordata > Amphibia > Caudata > Ambystomatidae > Ambystoma > Ambystoma mexicanum. Next base: position 447,891,626 of record NC_090923.1, on the reverse strand, counting down.
TTACGGTGCTGTTAGCCAACCAGCTTAAAAAGGTTGTTAATTTCTTTTCTTTTTTTCCTTTTATTTTTGTTAGGTTGTATTACAACCCTTTAAAAACAGAGAGAAAACAAAAAACAAGCCAAAGTTTCTACATTCATCTCCAATCAATGCCAGGCGTCATCTCTACATCGGTTCCCTATGTCATGGCTTATGTTGCGGACATCGAAAGCGGCCCAACTGTTGAATCCGCCGAGGCATCGCGTAGATAGTCTTTTATAATGCGAAGGAAAGAAACCAGGGCATAGAGCACCCCTCTGTTTGACCCATCAAACAGGGCTCTCCACCAGTCTTCGCGGGTTAGGCACTGAAAATTCTTTGTTATTGGGCTGAAGATATTAGCTCTTTTAGACTCAAACTTTGGACACATTAAGATTAAATGTTTAAGAGTTTCCTTAGAGGTGGAGCAGAAACGGCAAGTGAGGTCCAAGTCCGGGGATTGGGACCAGTAGCAAAGGCGTTCTTTGGTTGTCATGACATTCAACCTGAAGTGAAGATAAGAGGCCCGAACCCACTGGTCTGGAAAACAAGCCAAGTACGATGGTACACATCCATATGCTCTTGCCTCGGCTGGCACTTCACGCATAGACCTAGAATTGGCTCGTTTATCACAGGTCTGGATCCAGTCATTTCTCCATATCTTTAATTTCGCGGCATCTGGGTTTTCAAGCAGCAGTTGCATCGTGATATCATACGTGCTAAGCACGTCATGGCATAGCTTGTTCCATTGAAATGCAATTGAGGGGGCCTTGGCAGACTGTAAATTGTTTAAAATGTCCAACTGGGGCAGTGTGATGTTTGCGTTTAATTTCCTGAAAACGCTTAGGAGGTTCCAAGCGACTCTCGCTTGCATAGATATGTATCCAAGTTCATATCTAATACACACTGTGGCGGTGCCTTTTGGAAGATTAAGCACTCTAGACCAGAAGATGTTTTCCAAGGAATTCCACACCTCAGAGCCGCACCCAAAGGCGTTTTCGCCAGCGTATATCAAAGACGGTACCACCTTCTGCTGGAAAAACATTAGCGTAGGTCTTAAGCTAAATTTTCCAAATTTTTTGTTAATTAAAACTGCTTGGCATGCCAATTGACGGCATTTGTTCTTGGCTGAATCAACCCAGGGGGCGTCATTTCTGCTAGCACTTAGCTGCATTCCTAGGTATCTAGTGTTGAACACACGCCCAATGGGTTCTTTGTTCACATACCATTTAAGATTCTGCCGAGTCGAGTTGAATCCTTGGAGTCTTTCAAGGACCATGACTTCGCATTTCCCTCTGTTGATAACCAACCCGTTATTTGTTAGGTATTTTTCTACGGCATTCAGTTTGCGCTGTAAGCCTATAGGGGTTAAGTCTATTAGAATGATGTCGTCTGCATAGACTAAGTAGTCAACATGAGAGCCGTGTAGTTTTGGCGGGAAAGTGCGGAGGTCACGAAATACATCCTTGATGTCGGATATGAACAAATTGAATATGATTGCCGCAAGCGGGCACCCTTGCTTGACACCTCGAAAGGTGTCAATAGGTGAAGAAAGGTTGCCCTTTTGGTCTAGGCGAACTCTGATGGTCGTGTTCGTGTGCAGTTCATAAATGGCGGCCAGCAGGCTTGCTGGGCAGTTCCATTTGGTCAATTTAGACCAGAGTAGATCTCTATTAATACTGTCAAACGCCTGGGACAGGTCCACGAAGGCGAGATATATCTTGGCATTGGATCGTAAAGCTTCCATTTTCAATAGGTTTAATGTTAAAAGGTTAATACCGCAGCCCAATCCTTTTACAAAACCAGTTTGTCTAGGGTCCATCTGATTGCAATTTATTGACCATTCCAACAGTTTTTGTTGGAGGAGAGTAGAGTAGACCTTGCCCAATACATCAAGAAGAGCAATTGGTCTGTAATTCTTTGGATTGCGGCGGTCGCCTTTTTTGAAAATGGGTATAATCACTGCTGATTTCCAGGACACGGGAGTCTTGCAGTTCATGGCAATCCTTTTGAACAGTAACTCACAAAAGGTGGTCCATGTTTCAGGGTGAAGCTTGAGCGTGAAATTCGTTAGGCCATCAGGACCAGGGGCTCTTGAATTGTGCAAGTTCTTAATGACTCTCAATATATCCTCGTAGTCGAAGACCAGGTCCCAATGTGATAGTACGGGAGGCCTCCAAGCAGCGACCTCGTTGTTATTGCAGAAAAGGTTTGCATAAAAGGATACCCACTCAGCCTCAGCAACCAAATTGGCCTGAAGAGCATGTTGAGGCGCAAGATTGTCATTTATCAGTCTCCAGTATTCAGCGGCGTTTGAGCTCTTCATTTTTGATAACATTAACTCCGCGTCATTCTGCAGCATGATACACTTATGAGACTTGAGCCAGTTCTTATGGTGTTGTTTAAATTTTCTCACAAGGCCATGGGCAATACTGGGTACTTGTTTACGGGCCGATCTTATCTGCCAACGTAGAAGACGTTTTCGTTGTTGCACCTCGAGGTCGAATTTGTGCTTCGGAGAGAACAGACTTTTGCCCATTGAGGTCCTGCATTCACGGTATTGGGTTAGCAAATAGTCGTAATCCGTAGATTTGGAGGTCTGGAGACCCCTCAAGATGTTACTTGTTTCAGAGGAGTCCAGATTTAAACGAATCCTACCAGTTCCTGTTCTGATATGAAAGGCCCAAAGATCTCGAGGGTTTTCAACCGTTTCCGTGAATGTCAAGACCACCATATCATGGTCACTGTGCTGCATTGATTGAACAAACAAACTAGTCGTTCTCATATGAAACCTACTGGATACAAAGATGTAGTCCAAGGTGGACTTGAGTTTGCCTCGACGCCAAGTGGGAGCAGCGGGAATATCACCCAGCGTTTGACCATTCAGCATCATAATGTCACGGACCTCCATTTCTAGGCACCATTGGGTTACCGGATAGAGTTCTAAGTTGTTTCCGGTCTTCTTGTAACCTGTTTCGTTCAAATGATTAAAGCAGTCGATGTTAAGATCTCCACAGATTATCAGCTCGTGAGGGGGGCCGGCTTCCATATACTCATCCAAGGACTTTGTAACTTCATCTATGAAGTTTTTAGTTCCATGAACCTCATGATTCCAATAGAGGTTAAAAATACAGATGGAAGTCGAGGTTCCAGCGGGTGAGCTACCCACCCCGACCGTAGTCACCTGAATATATGGAGAAATGTCAATTGAATTCAAAATCCGGAGACCAGAGTTGATCCTAGCAGCTACAAGGAGGCCTGCCATCGGTCTCCCCCTGGTCTGTTTGAGAGCCGGTGTAAAGGCGATTTCAAACCCTTCCAAAATGGGTTTTTCACAGAGCCAAGTTTCTTGAAGGCAGATAAGATCCAGATCTTCGGCCCAGGCGGTGTTAAACAGATGACTGAAGCCTCTTGTATTCCAGGAGCCCAAAGTAAGGGCTTTTTTGTTGTTAGAGTGCCTGAGAGCCTGGCGTTAACGAGGCATGGTGTTATTTAAGGTTTCAGCAACCCACGCCCAGTCGTTCCCTTGCGCCAAAGATGAGGGGTAAGACACTGGCCGGTCTTCAGTTGGGTGCACTTGGCTAGCTCCTTGAATTGTAATCTTGATGTTGTTTTGACTAGGTGTCTCAATCATCGGCTTCCGAGTCTTCTGTACCAGGGATAATGAGCTTAAGTGCGAGGCTGCAAGAGCCCGCTCACTTGAGCGCGTTGGTGGAATTTTATCGTCTCTGCCCGCTTCTATCGGGTTCGCAGCTTCACCCAATGTCTCTGCTGGGGCCCGTGTTGGGACTAGTGAGATGTCAAAACCTAGCGACATTAACACCGGACCGGCTTGGAGCAATGTATCAGCTATGATTTTTGATTGAACGTGTAGAATAACTGCATCGTTTTTGGTTTCCTCGAGAAATTCTACAATTTTCAAGTCACCAGATTCAATAGCCCGCAGACTTGGGACCAAGTGACATAGCCACAGAACATTGTGGCGATTCATTATCAAGTCATCAGCAGAGTCAATACGTTCCAATAGTACCTGGTGGTAAGAGGACGCCTTCTTCGGATAGTTACTCGTAGGGGGTTCTTTTATTGAGTGATTTTTCAGTGTAGGATTTCCTTGTGGAACCCCCATGGCCTTGAATTGCGACGGGTTCATCTGAATAAGGTCTTGTACTTTAGTGCCTGGAGGAACAGACTTTAAGGCTTTGGATGGTTGCTGGCTAGTGTAAAGATTGAAAGAAGATTGAGGTTCTAGATCTTTCGATTTCGGAGGATCTTTGTTACACTGATTGCAGATCTTCCGGCGTTTCTCCTCGAGCGTCATGAATGGTTTAGAGCAGCTGTTCATGTCATCTGTTAAAATTGAAGTTGGCCCAGTTACTTCACATAAAGATATAATTCTTGAAGCTTTCCGGGCCGGCACTTTAGGCAGAATGGAATTGAGGCCAGGCAGATGTAAACCGATGTCAGGCTGATTGATTATTTGGGGACAGACTGCGTTCGAGGGATCTGTGGTGTTGTCAATCTGTTTAGATACCACGAGGGGGATAACCGACAACAAATTGTGCTCCGCAGTCTCGTTCGCTTTCGTGGCTACTTCATCCTCATATGTCGATATGTTTAACAACTCCTCCGATATACCGCGTAAATCGATTATCGGTTCGATGGCCGGATCCAGATCGATGGTAGTAACATTTGACAGCGATTCACATGCGTCTTTTTTATTTTTTAGAGTTGTTTTGTTGACAGTTACATTCAAAGTTTTTAGGTTGCGCAAGAATTTCCTGGGATCATTACCTCGGTTCCTTTTTTTCATGGGCATGTTTTTTGATTTTTTAGGTTCGTTGTTTCTACAGTTTGCAGTTTTCGAGCCAGAGATAGACCGGCTTGTAGGGTGTTTAAATATGTCAAAAACTGCAGCAGCAGCGTCGGTTTCAGAGTTTAGTGCATCGACCGGTACCTCTATGTCAGAAACAGAACCAAGATTTAGATTTGACGAGGCAGCCAATTGAGGATCATGAAGCGCCAAGTTCTCTACAGCTTGAGTTTCCAGGCAAATAGCCTGAAAATTGGTCGAGTCAGATGGAGCCAAGTCAGTGGTGGAGAGGTCAAGGTCGGCCGTTTGCGGGCCAGAAGCACATGGAACAAGTAACAACAAAGAATGCTCTTGACCTTCTTCAGCTGTCGCCTTTTCTATATTAGCCAGCTTATCTGCGTTTCTCATGCGATCAAGAGCAGTGGCTTCTGCAATCTGGGCACACGTGGCTACAGGTATCCGAGAAGATGAACAAACTACAGAATTATTTGAGGTTCGAGGGCTCTGTACATCTCGGTCTTCAAGAACTTCAATATAACCAGGATTGTCGGCTTTTTGTTGAAAAAGGTGTAGAGCCTGTTTAGCCACTTCAGCCAGTAGTTTTCTGTCTAAGAGTGCATTTTTGTTACTGTCTGTTAAAGCAACTAATGCCAGTTCCACTTGTTTGTTAGTGTGTAGGGATGAGTTCTTTAGAGTCGTTTGAGACGTTTCCAATTCAGCAATCTTCGCATAAACACCACTGAGCGAAGCTGTTAGGTCTTTTATGTTGTCGTTTGTATGTTCGTACATTTTTAGAAAAGGAGCCAAGGCAATTGTGGTTGATGACATGATGATACTTTGAAGCTCTTGCATACTTGGAGTATAGCGTGCGTTACCAGAGCAATCCATTGTACGGCCCTTGGATTGTCTTTTGCCCACTGGAAATCGTCTAATTTTGGGAAAAGGGCGCTCCATTAAGGATGAGTCCGATGAAGACAAATCTGACTTGTCTTCAGATTGCGAACTCACGCTTGAAGGTCCATGCATACATTGATGTGAGTTAGACGATGGGTCATTTTGCGATATCACCATAGCGGGCTTCTTCTGTGAGCATAGAATGCTCGGTGAACCACTCGAGCGTCTACTTCTCCTTCTTCTTTCGATCAAATTGGTCGTAAGGAGGCTCCGCGAGGGACTTTTAGCCAGCAACACTGATGGAGGCACCCCGTCCACAAGGTTATGGGACGCTCTCGTAGGGGTTGTAGCCCCTGGCAAGCAGTTTTTTATTGCCGAGTTATTCAACCTGCTTTTGTTCAAGTGCTTAAGGTCCATTAAAAGTTTATTAACCACTTCTAGGGAGTTTCTGCGGTTAATTGGGTCTTTTTCTTGTGGAATCAGCACCCTCACTCCCTCAGCATTTGCAAGGGAATCACAAGCAAAGGATTGTGAGTCCAATTTTTGAACCGGGTTGAACACTTCGTTGGGTGTGAGCGCTATGTCAGGCGCACTACTTTCGTACAGCGTGTTTAGTGGAAACACTGGCGAAGGTAGCAACTTCTCATGTGCACTGTAGAATCGTGTGCGTGGGGAACCATTGCTTGCTTCTATTTGTGTTCGAGCATCTACTGCATCGCAATCACCGGTAATCACATGGAGCACCTGGGCTCCGGGCCTCGCACCAGTGAGTTGACAAGAAGGCGTTTGCGTGGTAGCAGGGTCGTAAAGCGTTGAACTCATGTCATTTAATGCAGTACTGGCTGGAAAATCAAAAGGGCCGTGTGTTAGGGCCGATTCAAGCATAATCATCGGAATGGACTGTACTTCATGTGAACTAGCGCACTTGTCAAGGATCACATCACTTTTACTTTGATGCGGGGAGCGGGATGTGAAAGCCTGGGGTGGGATCATTTTTGTAGAGCTGGGCTGGGCAATAACACTGTCAGTAGCCGACTGTAGAGCAGGTACCACAGCCACTCTCTCAGCCCCCAATACCTCTGCCGCACCTCCCATTTGCCAGGACTGAGGAAGAAGAACTCGATCCACTCGTGAAGTAGTAACCACACAATCACTTACTATCTTTTCATCGTTGTCGTTGTCGTTGTCGCTAGGCGTAGATGTCGAGTTCGCGGCTGGCTGCGTCAGACGCTCATCTTGGTTCTTGGACTGTATGCAGTCAGAGACAACTGTGACAACAGAGACAACAGAGACAGGTGTGTGGAGCGCCTCCGAGGACTCCGCTGAAAGCCATGAATGTTCGGAGTCAGGGCACGCCGGTTCGCGCACACGCTTTCTTTGGGCTCGGGTCTTTACAGCGTTACTCACGATCTTTCCTTTCTCCAGAGCCATAAGAGCGCTTGTTCGCATTATGGCAGGGACTGAAGCGGAGATGAGTACGGGGATGGGTACTGTAAGCAAGAGGCCAGGGGAGTCTATAGCCGCACCCCGGCTTCCACGGACTTCCTCGGACTCCTCAGACTCTGCCAGACTCCGCGCCCGCTCCGCGGGGAGAGGCAGTTTTTAAGCTGGAGACACTCCCACAGCAGCAGTAGAAAGCGAAGAGTCACTGAACACTCCTGGTCACTCCTCAGACTCTGCCAGACTCCGCGCCCGCTCCGCGGGGAGAGGCAGTTTTTAAGCTGGAGACACTCCCACAGCAGCAGTAGAAAGCGAAGAGTCACTGAACACTCCTGGTCACTCCTCAGACTCTGCCAGACTCCGCGCCCGCTCCGCGGGGAGAGGCAGTTTTTAAGCTGGAGACACTCCCACAGCAGCAGTAGAAAGCGAAGAGTCACTGAACACTCCTGGTCACTCCTCAGACTCTGCCAGACTCCGCGCCCGCTCCGCGGGGAGAGGCAGTTTTTAAGCTGGAGACACTCCCACAGCAGCAGTAGAAAGCGAAGAGTCACTGAACACTCCTGGTCACTCCTCAGACTCTGCCAGACTCCGCGGTTGTTAATACTCTAGCACACCACGATCAGACAGGCTATGTACCAGGCAGAAGTATGTCCTGGGACCTACGGTGCCTACACCATCGATAGTGCCAAACCCCAAGAAATATAGTGTGCAATAGCCGCCCTAGATGCTATTAAAGCATTTGATTCCATCAAACGGGAATGGCTTCATGCCACACTTACATGCTTTGGCTTTGGGCAAAAATACATACAGTGGGTGAGATTTACATACACTAAACCAGTATCCATGGTTAAGACAGGCAGACACTTCTCAGAACGCAGGTATTTAAAAAATCCACAAGACAGGATTTCCCGCTTTCTCCACTGCTTTATATCCTTTCTATGGAACCGATTGCGGCATACCTTAGAGAAGAGTATATTGATGCTGGTATAAATATAGGTGGGGCACGTCACCTTATATTTATGTATGCTGACGACACACTGTGTTATGTACAAAACCCTGATGACACCCTGCAACTCATATTGGATGTTCTAATACAGTTCACAGCACTTTCAGGAATTAGCACTGAAAAATGCTGTCTATTTCCACTAGCAGGATTAGCGGAGGTCCATCGAGAGAGACTGCCGGTTTTGGTGCTTCAATGGAAGACAGAAACATTTAGATATTTAGGCGTTGATATATATCATGACCCTGAATCAGAACACAAGAACAACACACTAACAACTCTTGGGGGTATACAGAATTCCATTAAGTTTTGGACACGGTTGCCTCTTTCATTGATGGGCAGGGCTGCACTGTTAAAGATGGTGGTCCTCCCTAGATCACTACGTCATTTTACAAACATTCCCTATAACATACCTAAATCCTTCTTTAAAACACCAGATGCCTTGTCTAGGGAGTTCCTACGGAAAAACAAAAACGTGTAGGATAGCATTGTCCACCCTCCAGAGACAATATGAAGAGGGCAGAATCAGGATACCCCAATTTGAATTGAATTTTTTTGTCGGACAACTACAATTTACAATGGGCTGGTTAACAGATGATCCCACTCTCGACACTGTACTGCTCTAGACCATGATACCACACTTCTATTTGCGAGAACTACTATGGACCGGAATGCCTCGGGTCAGTCTGAGCTCACATCTGGCACCTCTGGGTATACATATCTGGAATTGGGCATTTAAGTTCATTAAAGTAACTGATCCATTTTCCACAGAGATCCCCTTGGTTTCTGCAGCCCCAGACACACCACAGATAAGACTAGGGATATGTACGCACTGGGAAACATGTGGGATTGCCACGATAGGCGACCTGCTAGAGAACAACTCCTTCATATCCTTCCAAGAGCTTAGAAATATCACAGGTGTACATCAGGGCTAGTACCTACTACAACACACCATCACGAGTGCCATAGCACGTAGATGGCCAGTTTACGGCGAACTGGTCGAAACAAACGCGACAGCAGACCACATGTACAACGTAGCAGAAGGCGGCCACACGGTGTTCAGGATCTACGAATTGCTCCCGGCAGATGGGTTCTCCTTGGGCCTTACAATCAGGGGCAAGTGGAAGCAGACTGGGGAGCACCCTTCACAGACCCAGAATGGTCAAAAATTGTCTGATATCATAAACGAGTGTCTAGAAAAGCAAAATTACTACTCATCCAATTGTTTATAACACATAGGGTGTACCTAACACCCCTGAGAATGTCTGGTTTTCTCGGGACAACAGAACAGTGCTGCCCCAGATGTAGAGCTAGCGAGGCAGGAATGTTACACATGTTCTGGATCTGCCCTGGCATACAGGGTTATTGGGAGGAGATCTATCTATGTTCATTTTTGTATAGCGCTAAATTGCCCGTAGGCCTCAAAGTGCTCACGTTGACAGAAAAAGAACAATGACATGAACACAGAAAGTGGAATAAACAGAGAGGTTAAAGAACCAGAAGCGGCTGGGCAGAAAGAAGGAGGGGACCTACTCCACCGCATCATCAAAGAGTCAAGTCTTCAACTGCCTTTTAAACAGCCTTTTGATAGCTCCGCAATTCTTTACAGGCAGGGGTAGGGAATTCCAGGGTGTTGGTGCCCAGAAGTTAAAGTTGGTGATACCAATTCTTTTTAAGAACTGACGAGGTATCAGCAGGTCTAGGTTGTCATTAGAACACAGGTTGCTCCTAATGGGGGCTTTTATTAATTTTCTAGCAAGATACTTAGGAGCAGAACCTGTAAGACATTTAAAAATCATCACTGCGCTCTCGAATTTAATTCTTTGAGCAACTGGGAGCCAATGAAGGTTCCTCCTGGTGGTCGAGGTTCTAGAGAGTCGGCTAAGCCCATTTACTGCTCCAACCGCACCATTTTGGATTGTTTGCATTTTTTTAGGTTAGCTTTTACGGTGCCCATGAAGAGACTGTTGCAGTAGTCCAGTTTGGAGTAAATTATCGCCCCTGCAATTACAGGGATATTTGGCTTAGATAAATAAGGACGTATTTGCCGGAGAAGGCTGGTAAAAAAGGCACAGGTAGATTTAAGACATGAAGCGTGCCTTTTAAAAGATAGATGAGCATCCAAGAATATGGCTAGCGTTTTTACACAGTCGGACACTATAATAGTACTTTTGTTGATTTTAAAATTTTGATATCGATCCTCTAGTCTTTTTAGTCTCTGGGGAGTACCCATTATCGTATGTTCTGTCTTTGTTTCATTAAGGGCCCGGGAGTTAGAAGCCATCCACATTTGTATGGCTAAAAACACCTCTCTGACTCTCTGAGCGTCTTTTTCTTAGTCTCCTGACAATGGGAAAACCAACTGGGTGTCATCAGCATAGTTTGTAAACTTGACACCCATGGTTCGTAACATGTTGCATAATAGCTTGGAGAAAATGTTAAAGAGAAGGGGCAACAAGCAGGACCCCTACGGGCCACCACATAGCAGCAGAGTTTGTAGGGAGGTAAAGTCCCCCTTAACAACTGCTGCCATTCTAGGGCCTAGGAAGGATTTAAACCAGTCTGCTGCGGCAGGTGAGCATCTACCAACTGTTTTCAATCTTTCGGCAAGTAGGTCGTGATCAATCAGATCGAAAGCCAAAGAGAGATCCAACAAAAGGAGTAGTGCTGGGCAGAGACATCTTTATGGGAGGGCAAAAGGGGCACTTGCCCAGGGCCCCCACCTTGGAGTCCCCTCCGCCCCCAAGGCTGCCTGATCTAAAGAAGTAAGATTCCCACTGCCTTTCTGTTTTGCCAAGTACATTCTGCCTTGATCAATTCATCATGTATTGCTTTCTGTGTTCACTGTGGTTGGTATACATAGTTTGTGTGTTCCTTACGGCACAACTCTGTAGCATTCTTTCCTTCCTGTGGGAATTGTGTTGATCATGTCCAATAGGCAACAGTGAAATGCATATTGATAAACTGAGTTCCACAATGGTTTAGAAGTTAGCTCAGTGTGTAAAGCACCCATTGCAGAGATATGTGTTCATATGCAAAATTAGAATATCACTTCCAGCAAGGCTGACCGAGACTTTCCTATGTCTGAAGTTTATAAACCTGCCTGAATAAGTACTTGGTTTTTCAGAACAATATCTGCTATTATCAGCAATGTGCCTGCACCAGAAAGGGGTTGCTATAAAAACTAACATATCAGCCGTATGGTGAATGTCTAGAAATTGGTTTGCTCAGATGGGGTGTTGTAAAACCTAGGAAATCGCCTCCAACAATGGCATAAACTGTTAGTCCAAGAGGTGAATAAGTATCCAAATTCAAGACTATGGAACGAAAGTGCTCATGCTTGTATCCTGGATTTGCCAGCAGACAATACATTGATCCTGGTCAAATCATCTAATATCTCTTACATTACTGTGCTGTCTTCTGTGAGGTGGTGGCATCGTTTAGCCCATTACTTGATTTTTCTTCTTATGTAGGCCATTTGAGTGGAAGTGGTGGTAGACAGAAGAGAGCGGACCAGATATTGCAATCCTTGGGCAAGCATATTTGAAGGTCTGCTCGTATGACACAAAAAAACGTTTGCTTTTTGGTAAAAGTCAAAGGTTTTTATGTATGTTTATAAATGAAAATGTCACAAGCCATTGTTTTAGAAGTATTTAAAGCTTTAAAATACAAAAGACAAACCCAGATTAAATTTGTTAAATCACATCAATTGGTATGCTGGTACTTATAAACTTCCCTTGATGGAGAGAATTAAGCTAGAATCATTCCCATTCTGCATAACACCCTTCTATAATATTTTATTTAAAAATAGTCATGTTTGGTAATGTGATTTGTGTACTTTCCAAGTCCGTTTTTATAAAATGAGATTAATTTAGTTCATGGTAAGAACGGGAAAAGAAAGTGTTCAAATGCAGAAATTGCGGAGTTGGCACAAATCCCAGCTTCACCCCTTACCCAATGTGTGATCCTGGGCATCTCATTAAATCCTGTATTGCCTAATCTCTCAATATTTCCAGTCCATAAACCTTTAAAAATGTTCAGCCCTTCAGAGTGATTTCATTCTCATGGTATGATCTTCATAAAAGCCTTATTCATCATTTCACTGGCTATAGGGTTGCTTCCACTTTAATAGTGAGCATATTTATATTGCAGACCACACGCACACAACAATATGGTTTTCCATACCAGTTTGAATGTAGCATCATATACTATTAGGGTACATAGCATGCACTGTTGTCTTCCTGGATGTTATTGATAAAAAGTATCCTGTATGTACTAGAACAGTAACCTCTTCGTAGACTGATAATGTTGGTCTCCAAATGCTACTTACTTATCAGTCTGATTAGAGCAAGAATGAAGTGGGTAAGGGGACTTAAAGGGAGTAAACCTGCTTATTATGCTGCGAGACAGCTTATCAACCAATAGGTTTTGAGAGCGACGGGTGGGGGTGGCGGCGTGACCAGTATTCTTGATCCCTTCATTGCTTTGGTTTGGTGGAGGGGGCCCCAAAGATGGCCGTGCCCAGGGCCCCAAAAGTGCTTAAGATGGCCCTGCTGCTGGGTTACCATTTTCGATAATAGATGCAATGTTTGCCTGCAAATCCAGAAGAGCTGATTGTTCTTCAGCAAGGATGTCATTTCCTTCTATGAATAGTTGATATTGTTGGTAGGGGATCTTATATATTATCTTCAACAAGAAAGGCACATTTGTGATGGGTCTAAAATTACCTGGAACTGAAGGATCAAGATTGTCCTTTTTGATAATTGGGTGATCCATGCCTCTTTGATATTACTGGGCACGTTGGACTCAGCAAAGGACTGGTTAACAAAGTGGACTACCCAGGGGGCTAAAGTCTCTGCTTATTCCTTGAATAATTTAGCTGGAAATAAGTCTCCTTTACAAGAGGAGGGTCTATGTTTGTGAATAATATCAATGACTTCCGTCTCTGTGACTTTTGTAAAGGTAAAGGTTTCAGGAGGAGGTGGAGTAGAATGGGGCATAAGCTCTGGTATAGTAACATCATTTGAAAGGATTCTTAATTGTTCCTTAATAGCTAGATGACGTTTTTCAGTTTTGCTGGTGAAGGCCTCATGAATTGCTTGACACCAAGCATTGACTTCTTGTTCCTGGCTATTAACTGGGGCATTTGTGTAGATCACAGCTAGATTGAATAAAGGGGGACTTTTGAATGTCCAATCCTCAGCTGCTTCTCTGCTGGGAAACATAACAAGACCAAGGAACTCATGCTACATGCACAAAATGAAAGATTTGGCGTATATATTAGCCAAACATAGATTTGCTATGTCCTGGAAATCCCCAGTGGGCCCCAAGGTAGAAGACTGTTGGCGAGATTTACATAAATGGTCACTGGCAGAATCAGTGGTCTGGCGAGGTGTAGTACTCCTTGGTCAGGCTAAAACCAATGCAGACATCATGTTGTGGAATATACTAACACAGACCTTGTTTGCCCCAGAGTTTACAGAATCTGAACCGGTAGCACGCCTAAGTTAGCACCTTTGTGAAGTTAAAAATATAAGCATTTCATGGTCACCACCCACTGCAGAAAGTTTTTCTAGATTTAGGCAAACAAATTAAGGGGAGGGAGGGGGGATATAGTGGAAAGGTAAAGTTGGGTATTCTGTTTATGTTGTATTAAGAGCCACAGAACGATTTCTGCCGAATGTTCAGTTCTTCATGCAAGGAATGCACGATTTCATCCCTTTGTTGTAATGCTTGACAAATAAAAACAATAAAGATCTTTTTTTTTAAACTGGACAGATTTGGATGACATGTTCTAAATAAGGCGTTTGTCAAAGCCCCCTCTTCTGGAAATTTTGTGAACAATTTGTTATGAAATGAAAAAGTTATTCAGAAAACATAAAAATACTGTTTTTGACTTGCTCCCATAGGGAAAAAGTGCTTTTTTTTTAACAGTGTAGTGCAAACACTGCCATTCAGATTTGGACCAAATAAGAAACAATTTGTACAAAGAGCATCGACTGGTTTGGGGTAAATTAATCTAGTAGTTTTAACATTTTTGACAGAGACATGGGGTCGTCCCCTGTTCCTTAAAGCCTTTATATATATTGGCCTTGGTGCTTTGCAGCAGAGATGCTGAGAGGCTTTTCAGCCGCTACCTGATCCTGGGGGGTGGTTATATGAGGGAGAATCACAAGGGTGAAGGTAGCCCTCGGGAGGGTGTCTTGACATTATCGGATGAGACATGGTATCCCCCTTTTTCATTTGAGGAAACCCCCGCCATTTCAAAGGCCTTAATGGCATATTGTCATACCTTCCCTCACCCACCTAGGCAAGGTACTGGAAACACTTTCACAGGATCTGTAAACACGTCTTTAAAATCTGACTTGCCTTTCAAGATTCCTGAAAACACCTTTCCATACTCGAGATACAAGTCCTTCCAATCTGACTTGCCTTTCGAGATTCCTGAAAACATCTTTTCAACTCTGCATGCAAGTCCTCAAGATCTGGCTTACCTTTTTATATCACTGAAAACATCTTTTCAGACTTTGCAAACAAGACATCAGAAACCAACTTCCATTGGGCTTAAAACAAAAGCACTGTGACTAAAAAGATGAGTGGAGTAATGAAGATTACTGGAAGCCTAGAGCGCACACTCCGCTCTAGTTGTTACAGCAACACATCTGAGGCTTCTGGGCATTTGCAAGTACTCAAAGGCAGCCTCCATGCCACTGAAACCCAGAGCGCCACGTAGCGAGTGCACAGAAGCCACGGGAGATAGAGAAGTAGATAAGCAGTGGAGGGGAGAGGGAATGAAACCCAGAGAGACCACTGCCGCTTGCCATGAGGGAATCAACAAACGTCAGCAAGAACCAATGCGTCCACTCGAGGGAAGAGGGGACACCGGGGCGAGATCAGACAAATGAACACTTCATAAAGAGGCAAAGCAGAATAAGAATAACGAGACTGAAGTTTGTGAGTGTATGCAGTACACTTATGAGAGAAGTCCTGGCAAGAAAGTATACTAGTTAGATTAAAAGTGCAAGAACACACATGAGAAGATAGTAAGTGTGCGCAGAGCCCACATGAGAAAATCCCTGGCACGAGAGTACACCAGGCAGATGCAAGTCTCAAGCATATTCATGAAAGGAAGCCCTGGCAGGAAATCACACTAGGCATCATCAAGTTGAACAGTGTGTATTATACAGTATTCAAGGAAGTCCTGATAAGGATACATCAGGACGAGCAAAAGGCTGTGTAAATATATTAGAGGATAGAAAAACCTGGCAGGTGAGTACACCAGGTATCTTAATAAAATACAAACTAACAGCCAAGTTGTTTTGTATACCAGTTGTGTTGTTGATTAAGAGAAACTTAAGGAACTGATATTCTTGAATATAAAACAGATTAAAGAGAAATCCAGGGGAAGGGGACCACCCTCTGGAACAAGAACTCTATCCTTCTGGAGCTTTTTGTGATGGAGATGCATATTTCCTTTTTGCACATTTATACACCACTCAAGGCCAAAGACATTACCCTGTTCGTCTTAGAGTTAATTCTGTTAGATTGTGGGGGCCAGAATAGTACTTTGGACAAAGGACTGTTTTGCTTTGGACATTCTTACATTGCTAGACCCTTAGTTTTGGTTTTAGGTAGGGAACCACCTCTTAGAGCCTGGACAGAGAGGCATTTCCCCATCCCCTTTTATTTTAATAAAGGTTTTTGACCAAAATCATGACTCCCTTGTGTTCGAGTCTCATTCCTGGCCCCTCAAAGTACATACAGACATTATTACAAAGAAGAATAGTATGTAAGCATTTATGCATTTTGGAAGGTAATCTGTTATATTAGAATAAATAGCGGCGGAGGCGGAGGAAAGTTGACAGTGCCAGATTTAATTCCACGAACATGCAAGATATCTGAATGCCTTTGACACTACAGAGCTCAAAATGGTTCACCATTGACGATACAGATTGGCGGAGTGTTTGCCGAGTGTTTGGCAGCAAAGAAGGAGAAGGAGAAGCTCTGTTGGAGTCTGTTCTTTGTTTCTACAACTGGAACCCTTAAGAACCACCCACAGACGCGGAGCGTAGTGGAGTGTTTGCCGAGTGTTTGGCAGCAAAGAAGGAGAAGGAGAAGCTCTGTTGGAGTCTGTTCTTTGTTTCTACAACTGGAACCCTTAAGAACCACCCACAGACGCGGAGCGTAGCGGAGTGTTTTCCGAGTGTTTGGCAGCAAAGAAGGAGAAGGAGAAGCTCTGTTGGAGTCTGTTCTTTGTTTCTACAACTGGAACCCTTAAGAACCACCCACAGACGCGGAGCGTAGCGGAGTGTTTGCCGAGTGTTCGCCGATGTGCGAGCAAATGGACCTTGAGACATCAGGAGACATGCACTCAAGAACACGGAGTAAGGTACGTGCATTAGATGTCTTGGCAGAAAAACAGTCTTTTAACGCATCATTAGCCACTACTCTTATCCCATCTAGTACAAAGACTGGCATAAAAGGCATTGGGAAACAATGCAAAAAACTGCCATCTAATTCAAGCCTCAATAAAGTTTGTAATACCATCACAAATGAAAACACCTCCCCAATCCCGCTAAACAATTGCTCCCCACCTTCTCCGGATGCTTGTGCAGCGCCTGGAGGGTCGCCGGCATGTTTTGAAGAGGCGTGTGACTGTCGCCGTGACTCGGGCGCCCTCTGCGATGAGGTGTTCGCCGAGGCTGTGGTCGGTGAGCGGCGCGGCCAGCGAGAGAAGCGGGCCGGGGGGGTTGTAGTCAGGGGCGTAGAAGAGCCGCCTGCGATCGCTGAGTCAATGGCGAGCGTTGGCGTGGGCGTCGTCCATGTGGCTCCCCGCGGGAGAGAGGAGACGAGCTGTGAGCCGTGCACGGAGCCCTTGTGCTCTGCCGCGGCCTCCCGGCCAGCTAAAGCGGATAGCCCTAAAGAGGCAAACGCTGAGCCCCGTAGTTGCAAGGGGCCGTGCGGATCGTTACCAGGCGTGGGCGGAGTCATTCAGGAGCCCGAATTGGCTTCGTGTGCTGCGGACGCAGAGAGAGGAATTAACTCTCTCGTGTCCGGAGACGAGGAAAGCCAAAATGAAAGGCTCCCAGCTACTGAAAAGCACAGGCAAACAGGCCTAGCTGAAACAAATAACTTGACCTTTCAAATGTCTCCGGAGATAGCTCAAGCAGCCTCTCACCCCACCCCATCACCAAATGTTCTAAACGAAAATAAAGTGCCTGAATCTTCAAACGAAATCACACATCCCAAAGTTCCAAAAAAAAGTATCAGCATAAAAAAGTTGGTCACTGGTGCAGATGGTGGCAAAGATAAAGGACTGGAAGCTTACGGCATGCAAAACCTGAAGAAGCAGACAAAAAAAAGGTGCTATTCTACATCAGAGATTGGCACTCTTAGATGGCACTTTAATGGAAAAATTGCACCCTTGGAAAAAAGCAAAATTGCAAATAGTGACAAAATCGAAATGACTAAAAAGAGCCACGAAGATGCCAGTGCAAGAACCGCGCCAAAAGAAAGCCATACACCGCTCATAGGAAACGTGACCACTGAAATAACAGACGATGACCTATTAAACAACATAGTAGAGATCATAGACACACAGACGATAAACCCAACCATAGAAAAATTGAATGCTATGAATACTAATGCACAGAAAAGTGCAGTGGAAATAAACCAGAAAGAATCTACTTCAAAACGAAGCACAGAGAATGAAGTAAATGATTCTTGGGCACCTAAGCGCCCTCGAATCTACTCACCAGAGAAAATCTCTCTGCACAATACACCGGAGGATCCTGCATATTCTGTTAATAAAGAACCTTCGACTAGTGACACTGCAACTAAAATAATGCTCGAACTAGAAAATCACAGACAAAGGACTTTTGAAGAGAGAGAGATAAACAAAAATCGTGATCTGGAAATAAAAGCCTTACAAGATCAAATTAAAAACTTCTTACCACACACAAAAAAAGGCCCAATAGAAACCATGACATCAGAGGATACTTCTTCATCCTCTTCAGAGTCCAGTCTAAATGAGAGCGATAGAAAGAAAAGATCAAATTTACAAAGACGTACAAACAGTACTATTCATGGATCAACAAATGAAGTGAGGTGGTTAAAAGAGACACAGGAAGCAATCATAGCATCTGTATCAATAACATTGGCCCCTTTCCTAAAACTTTATGAAGCTTTAAATGAAAACCAACGAGACCAATCAACAATGATTGCTTTAATGAATAGCAAAATGATTTACGTGGAATCAGTCATGGAGCAAATTAAAGAAAAGCGAAGTCGAGAGAAAGAAATGGACGAGTGGTCCTAAAAACCTTGATTGATTTACTAAAAGAAGCCAAAACCGACAAACATCATTTCTTAGAAGGAATTCGAGAAATTGTTACAACTTTAGCCCCTCAATCAAAAAAGACTGAACCAAGACTGAGCCCCATGCGGCCTCGCACATGCGAGGAACAGAGCGAGGCCCAATGTGCTCCACATATGACGGGACTCGAATCAATACATCCAGGAGCCTCTGACATCGTGCCTCTGAATGCAAGAATAATCCTTATTCCAACACAAACTGAAAATGAAATTGGCCAAAATACCACATCTGAGACTGCTGAAAAATCGACTGAAAATGGAGAGAAAGCAAAAACAAGTGCTTTCCCAATATTCGATCCAATTGCAAATAAGAAGTCAGAAGTAGTAAACACAAATAACACACAAAAGAAAAGCCAAAAAAGTTTAAGTAAAACAAAAAACGTGACCAGCAAAGAAAAGAAGAAGCAATGTAGATCAAGGAGTTTTTTACGAAATGTAAAAGACATAGTGGAAAAAGAGCCGTTTAGCGCCGCCTCTTGCAGTAAACTCATAGAGTCACCTACCCAGCTGATCCCTGAAAAGATCCCAACAGTCTCTGTGTCATCAGAAGAAGATAGTTCACAAGACGGAAGTATACAAGAACTCCTAGACTGCTCGGTATACGATGATGAAAATGTCCAAACAGATGAAATACAGGAACGAGTGATCATGGATTTCAATGCATACGAAGCCAAAGAAGTAAGCATTGATCCCAAGGCACTTGATGAAGAAGATTTTCTAACCCTAAGCGATAAACTAAAAAAATGCACAGCTAAATACTTCGAATCAAAAGAACCGAAGGGATATTCTTCACAAAAAGAACTGCAATTCACCTTCCCGAAAAATGCACAACAAAATGATATAAGAAAGGAGCCATGGCCCCCGAATGGAAAACAAGGAAATTTCAGAAACACCGGCCTGAATTCCAAATGGATGAAGCAAAAACCAAAACCACCGAAAAACACGGTTGTAATAATTGAAAAAACGGTAAAAAATTTGGATGGACTGACATTAAACCGATCAGCAATTATGAGACTTCTTCAATACATCCCTCAATTAAAAACAATAAAATCAGAAGAACTATTGTCAGTAAGCTTTCTGGACGAAGCGCGTGTTGACTTGGTAGAAATTGTGACGAACTCAGCGATACTTGCTTCGATTATGCTAGAGGCCTACGAGAATTTCAAGCATTGGGATTTACGATCTCTAAACTAGCTGATGCTCAAACTACATATGAAGAGCCTGGAACCAGTGAAAAAAAAAAGAAAACCGTACACTTTGAGAGAACATTCTCTGTAGATGAAGGCTCGCACCTTATCAATTCGAGAATCGAAAATAGAAAGGTAAATCAAAGAGAGAATTATCAACATGACCAGAGTAACATGAGTGAAAATAAAAACAAATCAGGATTGACTATAGAACCACCATACAGTACAGTGATGGAAAATGGAAATAAAGAACAAATACAAATGCGTGAAAAAGAGCATTTAAATAAAATAAAAATAACAATAAGAAGAAATGAAAAAACAAGCGAATTAATAAATATGCAACAAACGACAAAAGAAGATCCGAAATATTGGAATTGGTTAGCAGGCTCTCTCGTCACCAAACCAAAACTGTAGCCACTCAAACAAACTCACACTAACCAATGGAAAATAGGAAGCTGGAACACCAGAGGTTTCCGACATCTTTTCAATGATTTCAATCCTCTTCTAAACGAGCTAGATATTATATGCATACAGGAATCCTGGCTAAAAATAGCCCCTTTTAAGGAAGGATTCACTGTGTTATGCAATCCCGCTAAAGGAAGCTCGATTGGAAGACCATCTGCAGGTCTCTTAACCCTAATTAAAAATGGGTCAGGAATACAGGTGATTGAATCTAAAAATGTTAATTCGCATACACAAGCAACAGTCATACAATTTCAGCTAGAAGCCCCAAAAGCCAACCAAAAAATGTTAATACTAAACGTCTATTGCAACCCCTCAAAAATTGAAGATGAACACTTCATAGACCAAATAATGGAATGCTTAGATGGAAAAACAGAAGCACACAAAGACCTAAATATTATCATCTGTGGCGATCTGAATGCAAATTGCTTCGAAGAAAACAAAGCTCCCCAAACTGACACAAACAAAAACGACTATAAACGTAAACGTGGGAAAATATGGAATGAAGAAATGGAAGCAAGAAGATTGCACAGACTTAATGGTAATATGAAGGGCGATATCCCACCTGCAAAGACTTGGTCAAATGGCTATGTGAGTAATATACTTGACTATATGTTTGTGTGCGAACGATTACTAGCAAAGGCACAAAGCTTTAGGATATCACCTTCGAACTACAGTGATCATGAACCAATCATTGCTGAATTCTTGGGAAACTCGAACAAATCAAATATGGGATACGCAAATAGAGTTAGAACATGGCCTAAATCGCCTAAGGCTGAAAAAAAGCGACTTTGATGTTGTACTAAAGAATCTAGAAAAGTGTCAATCTAAAGAAAAAATGTCCGTAGAATATGAGACATCATTACAGATATTTAAACAAAGCCTTGGAAAAAATATAAAACCAAGAGTCAGAAAGTTACATGTATATGACCCAGAAGTAGTGATACAAAAGAAACTTCTAAGGAAAGACATATGTGCATTAAAAAATGAAAAGAACAAAGACCTGAAAGAACTGATCCAAAAAAGAAAACAAAAATACAAAAACTGGCAGAAAGCCCACAAATCACAACTGCTCCAACAAGATGCTGAAGCCATGCAGAAAGCAATATCTAAGGCAAATAGTAGATCATTATGGGACCTGCTAAATGAGAAACAATCAATGGCAGCGCTCACGAATCCAATACCAGAAAATGTTTGGTCAGAACATTTCACAAAACTATTCAACGAGACAGAAACTCCGGATAAGGACAATATTAAAGAAGAACCACCATGTCCTTGGGAAATTGAATTCGATAAGGAAGAGATAAAGTCCTTGATTTTGAGAGCAAGCTCTTCAAGAGCCCCAGGTCCAGATGGCTTGTCAAATGCAGTGCTAAAAGAAGATCCAGAAAAATGGGCAACTTTCTGCGAAAGACTCTTTAAGAGAATTGTGAAGCAAGGCCAAATACCAAGATCATGGAAGTTGGCTATCATCGTCCCTATTTTTAAAAAAGGTAATAGAATGGATCCTAAAAATTACCGACCAATCGCCCTGTTAGATTGTGTTGGGAAAATGTTTGCCACTATTTTGCTAAAACAACTAAAGACCTGGATAAAGGCATCGAATACCTATGACAAAAGACAATCAGGCTTTGTCGAAAATGTGGGGTGCAATTTAAATCTCCTGATCCTAGGTCTGATGAAAAGAAGGGCCTACACAAATAAACAAAAACTGTATATAGCCAGTATAGATCTTCGACAAGCCTTCGATAGTGTCAGGATACTGTCAGGATTAGTCCTGCGAATACTAAGGCAGCGAATATGGCAAGGGAAATGTGCACATAGGAACAATGACTCATGTATGCTAGAAGCCAGGAGTGCAAACAGAGTGTGATTTTAAACCCAATATATGAAAAGGGATGTGGGGTAAGCACCTGACCGCGAGGAAAGTCGGCAAGCGCCTTACCCCCAATTGCTGTTACAGGTACTGACAGCGCTAAACCCACGTGGAGGGCAAGCAATGACAGGATCTGTGAACTAACACTCTGATGGAATCAAATAAGGGAACTAAAGAACTGTACTCACAAGGACGAGATATACCTCTTGAATGTCAGCTAGCCCACGAATCCTGTTGATGAAACTGGGACCCCGAGAGGCTAGAACAGCAATGGGAGAAGTAGGAAGGTCCAGAGGGCAAGGGCTGTAGGTTGCCAGGGAGAGGTAGACTGTAGAACAGGGAGCCCAAGAGGGCAAGGGCTGTAGGTTGCCAGGGAGAGGTAGACTGTAGAACAGGGGGCCCAAGAGGACAAGGGCTGAAGGTAGCCGGAGCGAGGCAGGCTGCAGGGCAGGGAGCCCAGAGGACAAGGGCGGAGGCTGGAAGGCAGCAGAGCGTGATCCGCTGTAATGTGGGGAGCCCGGCAGGGCAAGGGTGAAGGCTGGAAGACAGCCGAGCGTGATCCGCTGCAGAAAACTAAATACCTAAGTTGAAATAGTGATAACAAATAGTGAGGAAAACATAAGCATTCACACAGGAGCTAGCTAACAACCGCACACCACACCTAAAATCAAAAAGGGAAAATAAATGCAGAAGAGCTAAGGAAAACCTGAAATGGATCCCAATAGAAGTAAGGATCAGGAGCAGGGAAAAAGCTAAATAACCAATGCAAACTTATCCCTACCCCTCCAAGGAAAAGACAGGAAACTAAACTAAGAGGAAGGCTAAGGTAAATGGGTAACAGCAGCAAAGGACAGAGTCAAAGAAATATAGAACACAGACAAACTGGGCTGCATCTAAAAGGGGAAAGCACTGAGAAATGCTGCCTGCAAACAGAGGAAGACAAAAAGGGAAATCAAGGGAGCAGAAATCAATTAGCTCATGAATCCGAAATTCAGGGCGGAGGAAACAAGAAAACAGGAACAAGAAAGTAGGTACAAAAGGCAAGGAACAAGGAACCAGGGACTAGTCAAAACAGGAACACTGCAGACGATGACCAGCGCTGGACTGAAGTGAGACTGAGGCTTTTAAAGCTGTTAACGAGCACACGCCTCAGGTGTGCTGACTGCTGCACCTGCAGCCACAGGTGTTGCCTATCCTCCACCCAACCTTGTCCTGCAAGGGTGGAGGTGGAGCAGTGGGCCAGGCATTCTGGGAAGCACAGTCATTTGGTTAAAGAAGCATGCTGGCTGCCAAAAACCTGGAATGGATCCGGAAGGGAAGTAGTTTGGAAAATCGGGATTTAGCGCTCCCAGTTCATTGCAGCACTGTGGCATTAGGTTCGGAGGAAATGTCCAGCAGGGAATAAGCCCCAAAACATGCCCCCAAGTGGCGGGAACGGGAGCGAAGGGAGCGAGTCGTGACAGTATACCCCCTCCTACGGCCCTCTTCGGGTCCCCGCCACCCGCACGAGACTTCTTCTTTCCATGATGGGAGTGCTTTTTCTTTGGAGGTGGCACTGATGGAAATGGTGGCTTGTGGGCAAAGGCAGATGGGCTTCCATGATAGGAGTGCTTTGTCTTTGGAGGTGATACTGATGGAAACGGTGGTTTCTGGTGAGGAAGAGACTCATGGTTCGAAGAAGGGCATGAAGGACTTGCAAGACCTGAAGCAACGTTGAAAGGTCCAGGAAGCTCAGTCACTGGGAGTGGACCCTTGTAAGTCTTTGAGGAGGGAGGCAGACTGGTGCAACTTGCCTTAGACAATGGTAGAAGTTCTGTTAGCCTTTCTGCCGAGAGCGGACATGCGGGAGGTGAGGAAGTTGCTGGCTTCAGGAAATGTTCATGTTCAGCCATCAGAGAAGGTGGCGGCTGAGGTAGAGGTTCAGATCTTTTTCTGTCATCCATCTGGGAAAAAGCTTGTGGTTGAAAATGATTAAGGTTTGACTGCACATGTTCTACACCTTGGATGCCTGGAAGTCCAATGGGTTGTACGAGGCTGGTACTCCTGGTGACAGTCGTGTAGCTACTTTGTTGCACGTTGGATACAACAGCAGGGACGTTTGGCATACTGATAGGAGTGATAGACACAGTACTTGGTACTTCAGGCACACTCGCAGAAGGAGCGATAACAGACACATCTTGAACTGCAGCAGACATTCCCTTCCTTTGGCTACTAGCACCCAACTGGTGCTTCTTGGCGGAATTCTGTTGCACAAGTTCTGTGGGTAATACGCCGGTCTGCACCACCCCCTGTGCATACCCAGGTGAGTGGTTCTGACTCACCACTTGGTCCAGCTTGATGACTCTGAAGCGGGAGCTGGCAAAAGTCTCAAACTCTGATGCTGCATTTTTAGGAAGCTCTGATGCTAAAGTGAAGCAGTTGGAAGAATCGTCTTGTGGAAAAGGCAGGCATTCTGGTGCTCCTCCTGAAGCAAAAGAAAGGCAATCTAAACGTTCATCGACAGTAGATGTTTGGGATTCAGGAGGACTGTCTGGAGCAGTAGAAAATACAGCAGGATCTGATGGTGTAGACAGGTATACCTCTGATGTTGGAAGCGAGGCTAAGCAGGATACCGGTGTCTCATGAACTGAAGGCAAACAAGCAATAGACTCTGGAACTGAAGACATGCACATATGATGGACTATCGGAGGCTCTCTGGCTGAAGGATGATCTTCTGGATGAGTCACTGTAGCTGAAGACAGGCAGGCCAGAGGAAACTTTGAAGCTGAAGGCATGCAAGTTGGAGCCATCTCGGTAGCTGAATCCAAACATGTCAGGGTCTTTGGGACTGACCCCGTGCATGGTGGAGGCTCTTGATTAAATGGCAGACATGGCAGCGGTTCATTGATTGAAGACACGTGTACCAAAGATGACTGCAGGGCTGTGGATTGGATCATAGAAGAGTCAATGGTTGTAGGAGGACACCCAGAAGTCTCAGAAGTTGATAGACACATTGGTGACTCAGGAATGGAGGGCACCTTTAGGGCATTAGACTCCTTGGCTCCAGTAACCAAGGACTGAACTGTACTCTTGCAGACCTTTTCTTTAGTGGGTGACACAGAGTCTCTTTCTTTGTGGAAGTCAAAATCAACCAGTGGAATCACCATAGTAAAGTCTCTGTTAATCAGGATTTCGTCAATTGTCCATTCCTCTGTCTTAGCTTCTGAAAGAGGCAGATTAACAATCAACAGTTCAGGAATCGCCTGCTGGTCTTTTGGTTCTGTATACAGTGGAATGAGTTCATCAGAACATGAAATCTGTACTGTCTCTGACTGTTCGTATTGATCAGGATTGGCAGAAGGAAGAGTGAACCCAGAGGTAAGATCGTTTTCCACATCAGCTTTAACATCTACTTCAGTCTCAGCAGCGGTATCAAGAGCAGGACCTAAGCCTACGGTAGTGACTGAATCTGTGTATGTCACCTTTGTGTATTGTGTTTGGAGATCAGAAGTTTGTATGTGTGCTAGCTCAGAATTATGACAGACTGCTACACAGGAAACTTTAGGTAAAGGAGTGGCTTGTAAATCTTCAGCTAACTGCAATCCCTGACAATCAGCAGAACAATTGTTAGAAACTGTGCCCAGATTGAGCGCTGTGCTAGAAGAAAGACTTTCACTTCCAATAGATCTAACATATTGGCAATTATCATGGTTTACCAAAGTCTCTGCACTCAGGGGCTGAACTGTGTTCACTTCATCAACATCAATGGATAAAGTCTGAGGTGTATTCAAGAATGCGTGCAAGATCTTATTCTCCTCTTGTAAAGAAATGAATTCTTGTGTTAACTCCTCAAGCTTAGCTCTTAGCATGCCCTGCATTAGCTGTACATCACTATCAGTAGGCACAGGGGGAGGCATAGTGGCATCAGGGCTGGATCCTGCACTAGCAATCTGGACGTGCACCGATTGTGCATTGTCCTCAACTGCTTTCAGGTTCTGAGATTTATACTTTCTCATACTAACTTGGTCTGTGTTACCCTTAAGTAATCTATTGACCTTAGACCTCTTGACATTAGGGACTACCGTATGTACTTGTGCAAAGAAGTATTTGGGCTGAGAGTAGAAAACTGAAGTTATGCAAGGAACCCCTCCATTCGTTATGTTTGTACCATGAAACTGTTCTATCTGAGATGAAGCACAACTGGAATCATGGGGTTCAACAACAGAGGTACTCTTGTATAATAAGTCTAACAGAGTGTTGTTTTCTGCGGCTAAGGCTTGCGCTGACATAGAATCGGGATCAGAACAAAAGATCGAACTAGGATCAGGCAATGTAGGATGTGCCATCCTATGGGAAAAATACTTTGCTCGTAAATGCCCATTCGTGACAAGGAGTTCATTTAAACCAAGACTAGTGATTTGATTGTCACAGGTAAATGTAGGGGAAGCTTTCTGTACTAACTTGTTAGAGGCCTTGCTGCCTTTCTTTCTTAAACTTGCCATATTCAATGGGAATTTTGGGCTGGTCATACTGTCAGGATACTGTCAGGATTAGTCCTGCGAATACTAAGGCAGCGAATATGGCAAGGGAAATGTGCACATAGGAACAATGACTCATGTATGCTAGAAGCCAGGAGTGCAAACAGAGTGTGATTTTAAACCCAATATATGAAAAGGGATGTGGGGTAAGCACCTGACCGCGAGGAAAGTCGGCAAGCGCCTTACCCCCAATTGCTGTTACAGGTACTGACAGCGCTAAACCCACGTGGAGGGCAAGCAATGACAGGATCTGTGAACTAACACTCTGATGGAATCAAATAAGGGAACTAAAGAACTGTACTCACAAGGACGAGATATACCTCTTGAATGTCAGCTAGCCCACGAATCCTGTTGATGAAACTGGGACCCCGAGAGGCTAGAACAGCAATGGGAGAAGTAGGAAGGTCCAGAGGGCAAGGGCTGTAGGTTGCCAGGGAGAGGTAGACTGTAGAACAGGGAGCCCAAGAGGGCAAGGGCTGTAGGTTGCCAGGGAGAGGTAGACTGTAGAACAGGGGGCCCAAGAGGACAAGGGCTGAAGGTAGCCGGAGCGAGGCAGGCTGCAGGGCAGGGAGCCCAGAGGACAAGGGCGGAGGCTGGAAGGCAGCAGAGCGTGATCCGCTGTAATGTGGGGAGCCCGGCAGGGCAAGGGTGAAGGCTGGAAGGCAGCCGAGCGTGATCCGCTGCAGAAAACTAAATACCTAAGTTGAAATAGTGATAACAAATAGTGAGGAAAACATAAGCATTCACACAGGAGCTAGCTAACAACCGCACACCACACCTAAAATCAAAAAGGGAAAATAAATGCAGAAGAGCTAAGGAAAACCTGAAATGGATCCCAATAGAAGTAAGGATCAGGAGCAGGGAAAAAGCTAAATAACCAATGCAAACTTATCCCTACCCCTCCAAGGAAAAGACAGGAAACTAAACTAAGAGGAAGGCTAAGGTAAATGGGTAACAGCAGCAAAGGACAGAGTCAAAGAAATATAGAACACAGACAAACTGGGCTGCATCTAAAAGGGGAAAGCACTGAGAAATGCTGCCTGCAAACAGAGGAAGACAAAAAGGGAAATCAAGGGAGCAGAAATCAATTAGCTCATGAATCCGAAATTCAGGGCGGAGGAAACAAGAAAACAGGAACAAGAAAGTAGGTACAAAAGGCAAGGAACAAGGAACCAGGGACTAGTCAAAACAGGAACACTGCAGACGATGACCAGCGCTGGACTGAAGTGAGACTGAGGCTTTTAAAGCTGTTAACGAGCACACGCCTCAGGTGTGCTGACTGCTGCACCTGCAGCCACAGGTGTTGCCTATCCTCCACCCAACCTTGTCCTGCAAGGGTGGAGGTGGAGCAGTGGGCCAGGCATTCTGGGAAGCACAGTCATTTGGTTAAAGAAGCATGCTGGCTGCCAAAAACCTGGAATGGATCCGGAAGGGAAGTAGTTTGGAAAATCGGGATTTAGCGCTCCCAGTTCATTGCAGCACTGTGGCATTAGGTTCGGAGGAAATGTCCAGCAGGGAATAAGCCCCAAAACATGCCCCCAAGTGGCGGGAACGGGAGCGAAGGGAGCGAGTCGTGACAGATAGTGTGAACAGAAGTCGGCTCTGGGAAAAACTGGCCTCCAAAGTGTGCCCCTCTGATCTCTTGAAAGCGATCAAAGAACTGTACGCCGAAACTTCAATAAGAATTAAATTAGATCAAGGCGGAAACTTATCTGAGGATATAAAAACAGCAAAAGGCCTTAAACAAGGATGCCCGCTAGCAGCCACTTTATTCTGCTTCTATATCGAAGATCTGCAACAATGCTTTGAAAATATCAGGACTTTTCCACCGAGATTAAACTGTAAATCAGTCAACCATCTGCTCTATGCTGACGACCTGATAATCTTAGACCATACACAAATTGGTCTGCAACGTGCATTAAATCAGGTTGAAAAATACATAGAAAATAATGACCTAGAAATAAATGCAGATAAAACCGAAATACTAATAATCGGTGATAAAAGATGGAAAAAGACCAAAAAGGAAGAATGGAAAGTGAACGAAATCTGGATAAAACCATGTGATGAAATGAGATACTTGGGTTTACAAATAAGCGGAATAAAAAATGAAGAGCCCTGGAAAAAGATGCTAAAGACAAAAATTAAACAGCTAACAGCCCAATCAATCATCATTAACAAAAGATACGGAAAATTCTCTCTCTGTCCAGTGATAACATTCTATAAGCTCAAAGTAATTCCTACATTAATATATGGAGCAGAAACTGGTACAAATATCCCAGAGAAATTCTGGACCACTCTAGAAGGTCTTTTTTGGAAAACCATCCTCCCGATACCAAAAGCGATCCCAATCTCGGTAATTCGCCATGAACTAGGCCTAACATCAATATATATACACATCCGGTACAATCAATTGATGCTGTATAGAAAAACAACGATTAATTTGACACCTCCCCAATTTGAAATACTGGGCAAATCCAACAACTATGAAGAAAAAGTAGTAGAAGATTGGAAAAATGGAAACGAACAAACCCTGACAGATTTTGGCATTAAAACTCAAACACTAGCGGAGAAACCAACAGCTGTAAAAAGAGCGCTTTGGGCTGAGGACTGGTCGAATACTGAAATGAAACGAGCTTTGTCAAAAACACATACACTTCTGAAATCCAATTGTGGTGTGATGTCTATTTTACCAGACTATTTGAAAAAGTTCCCAAATTCGAAACAAAGAGATCTGTTATTACGTTTCAGACTGAATATTCTACAAAACAAGACAACAAAAGCAAGATATACGAAAGAGGAAATATGTACAAAATGCAGACTGTGAAAAAGAAGCGAAGAATCTCTAATTCATTTAGTGTTATTTTGCACAGAATTAAGAGATCTGCGAAACTTGTTTTTAGCAAACAACATCTCTGACTTATGCGATCTAGATGCGGAGAAATGGTGGAGTCTAATCTACAGTTGCCAATCCCCAAAAATAAACTTTGCAACTGTCACATTTTTAGAAAATACCCTAAAAAGGCTAGACCATATCGATGAGGGAAACACATCGTAAACAATGAATTTGAACGATTGAAAGGATGTGTTGAGTTAATTTTAGATATTCACTTGTTACTCCAAATCATTGATCTAATAATTTTATCTTAATTAATATTGTTGGCAATCGAAATCTATTTTAAGTACTCCACTCGAATCCGAATGGGGGTTTTAAATTAGTTTAGCTTCTCTGGTTTTTCTAGTTATTCTTAAGTTAATTTTTAGTTATTTTTTTGCTACCTCTTACCTTTTACTTATTCCTTGGACCGTTGCTTTGTCGAGTTTGATGTGATTTCATTACGACAGATCTCTTCATGAAACGCAATGTTTTACTGATGTGAAAGGTTTGAAATAAACCAAATACACTTAAATAAAAAAAATAAATAAAAAAAAAAATTCATAATTTGTTTTCCAATGAAATGACAACAAATATTAGTAATGTAATTGCTATGTCTTTAATAAAATATTTACCTTCTTATCTTCATTTCTTTTCTATAAATGTAATTATGTAGCATAAGTAACAGTTTTCAGATTTCTTTTGCATATTAACCAAACTTCGAATTCTTAGCTGCCCTGCTTGGAACTTGTTAACCTGGTTACCAGACCTGCCTGCTCTTTGGACTGCGAACTGGTGTAATGCTTACCTTGTTCGCAAGGATGGACACAGAGCGACCTGGTAAGTGTGGGCGCCACTGCAAGATTCTGGATTGATGAATATACCCACACCTCCTCAGGAACCAAATGTGTGTGGCACTGAACTGCTGACACACACACTTGCCTCCCAAAGTAATAGGATTCATGTTGTGTGTTTTGGACAGAGGATAACTGCAGTAGTGATTCCAGTTTCAGTGCTCTTTTAGTGAATGCTGCACATAGGCAGAAAGTACTATTTAGACTTTATGAGCAGTGGACTATGAATTGCAACACTATACTATACAGTTTACCAGTCAAATGTCTGTATCAGGGAGTAGACAGTTTTAGGTGTCATTCTAGTTCCTTGTATTAATCCATATCTCCAGAGAAAGAAAAAAAATGCTTTTCTTCTTGTATTAACAATGGTAAACCCTTTTGAACATGATAGTCGATTTACAGATGTGGCTAGATTGATTAAATCTAATTTCTCCTTTCTCAGGTAAGAACACTGCTGGAAAACGTGTGGCAGCAGGATTTTTCCAGGTAAGCCTTTAATGCCAGGCAGTAAGAGTTCAGCGATATGAAATGTACAAGAATAAATCCCACTGTGAAGTGTTTGGGTGAATGTATTCAGCTGGAAGACAACAAGCGCGCTGAACTTCGATGCCACGATATAGGGCTCTGGAAACTGGGCAGTTGTAGGGGAAGAGCACGCTGCGGCAGTAAAGTGAAATGCATTTCATTCACTGGCAAGCATCCAGGGCAAACGCTGCGTCCTCATGGACGAGTGCAACGAAATAAACAGCCAATGTGGCGTGCACCACGAGTCTCACAGTTCAAAAGTAAATGGAAAATGAAAAGCACTCTCACGTTAGCGCACCAAAGCACAAATTAATCAGAGATACCTGCGCCTGCACGAACCTTCTTCTTCTTCTTCTCCTTGTTAAGGTAACGCCAGAAACCCGGCGATTTCCATCCAATTCGATGATGTTCGCCAAAATATGCACCAATGAGTTAACCATCACCTCTAGATCTCTTCCCATTTCCCAGTCTCCCGCACAAACTGGAGCAGGAACCTACACTTTTTATCCTCTACCCCTCTTTTCCAACAGACAGAACAAATCTGGTATCCCCTGCAAAACCACCCCAATGCCACACATCCTAACTCTGAGCAATTCTCTCTGCACACAAAACCTCACACAATCCGCCATATAATGAGACACCGTCTCCGGGCAACCGCAAGCCTTACACGCAGCCGATGCAACTCTACCCATCATACACTTTCATCCCACCAACCCTGCATGACCCAACGTAAGGCAATTCAAAATAGTTTGCTCCCTTCGTGCCAACTCTACACCCCCCTCAAACGCCCGAACCCGCACCTCCCTGCACACTGCATACAACTGTCACCCCATTGAACTCATATCCCACCGATCCTGCCACATATCTTTAATCTTGCCACGCACCATCACCTGTACCTCAGCCATACTCAATAGGACTTCCACATCTACCTCCAGTGGAGTACCTTTGCTACAAATGTTGGGGTGGACATGACATCTGAAGAAAAGGTGCCCCAGCCAAATGAATGGGGACAAAATGGTGTGCCATGAAAGTTGGGGGGGGCAAACACCCCCGTGCCCCCCTAAAATTACGCCCATGTCTACCTTCCACCTCAGCGTGGCCCCATACAAAGCCCGATCCACCAACTCATTACCCAAGACCCCACAATGACTGGGAACCCAAGCCAACTCCACCATGGTACCAATGGCGTCGCCAGGAATCAAATTTAAGAGGGGCACAGAGGGGGCCAAAGACAAAAGCAGGGGGGCACAGAGAAAAGTAGGGGGAGAACATGTCACTGCTCGTCTTAGGTAGAGGGGGCACAAGGGGGGCACATGGTTTCACAGGGGGGGCCCTGGCCCCCCATGTTCCCCCTAGCGACGCCACTGCATGGTACACCCCCGCAACACACTCCTGTAATCGCTGTCTAATGAGCACAACTATATCCCCCTATCACATTTCCCCTCCTTGATAGTCAACAATGCACTCATCGAATCCACAAACACCACCACCTTAGCCAACTTTTTCCCCAGAATCCGATGCACTGCCATATTAACAGCCATCAACTCCGCTGTGCAGATGGACACATAACCTGACAATCTAGCCACCCAAAACTCCTCAGCCGACCAAAAATAGCAGGCCATACCAACCCTGTTCCACTCCAGATTCCTGCAACCATCCGTATACCTGAGCGCCAACTTTCCCCTCCAGATACTGCACAGCCAATCTCTTAATCACCACTCTTTTTGACTACCACCTTTGCCAAATCCAAACAGATAATCGAATCATGCCGCATCCAAACCGGCACCACCACCCTATCCACATCTTCCACCATACACAACCCTTCCACCCCAATCGTTTCACCAGCCTGTGCGTATGTACCTGAAAAGTTCCCCTTTTCCTCTCCCAACTCCCACTCTTATAGGCATGCAACCAATTAACCACTGGACACTTCTTCACATGATGCCACACACTGAGAAACGTACATCGCAACCAATACCTAGCACTCACCTCCTCCCTTCTCAAATCTAACGGCAACATCCCTGCCAACACTTGCACAGCCTCTGTGGGTGATGACCGAACCGTCCCAGTCACAATCCTCATCGCCCTTGCCTGGACACCATCCAACAAATCCAGCTGAGTCTGACTATAACTGCTCTGCAGCTGAACTCCGAACTCCAGCACACTCCTGACCAACCCCACATACAACATCCTCATACTCCTCTGCTCTCCACCCCACTCCTGACCAGACACTACCGTCAACACATTAAGACGCCTTTTACACTTCGCCACTGTCCTCTCCACTTGCAACTTCCATGACAGGCGTCCGCATGAACTTCGAGGCGGGCCGGGTTACACCTTCCAAAAGCACGCTATGTTGGAGCGACAGATAAATGCAGCGTTAATGTAATGTGAACATCTCGTGGACCTAATAAGCTCATAAGATAAGATAGCTCAGCCAGTAAGATAGCTCAGCATGTTGAGCGCTCACTGCTGTGATCTAAGCATGATCTGCAGGTTGCAGGTTCGAATCCCGGCAAGGCCAACTCAGCCTTTCAACCTTCCGAGGTCGATAAATGAGTACCAATTTCGGTTGGGTGATATTGTATGTAAATATGTGCTCTGTAAAGCGCTTTGGATTAAGGCGCTGTATAAATAACACATCATTATCATTAAAAACGTGCTGCTGACTTGCATTACTTCACGAAAAACCTGATAACTTCTCCACATGTGCTGGGCTCAGCAGAACCACACAGCAGGCATGAAAAATAGCTCCAGGACTCCACGGTAAGCGTTTGCAAGCTAGGGACAACTTGAAAAAAACGCTAAGCACCTGGTCCCTATTGAGTAGGGATTAAAAAGGCTGTGATAGTGCAACACTACAATGCTGTTAATACTTCACCAGATCTGGCCCTATCTACTGCCATCTTGCAATTCTCTTCATTGATGGCCATCTTAAAATGTCTGGAATTAAATATATCTGTCCATGTGTTTGGGTGTGTGAGGGTATGAGACCCTGGGTTCCTGACAACTGGATTGCCCTCTGGATTTGTTGATATTGCTGCTATGGTGAGTATCCCCTCATGTATCACTTTGTTTTTACATTTTTTCTTCCAGATTCCTGCTTGGATATTGGATTTCCTTATAGGACCCGGCTTGCTTTAGATCATCCTCCTGCTTTTCAGAGTAGGTCCACTGCGTACCCTCGGATTTGATAGGGACTGGGCCCTCATGCCATTCGGGTTAGTGTTCATCCTGGACTTCCTGGACGGTCTCTATGTTGGCAACTGGCTTCGGTCATTTTTCTGGTCTCTGGACTTCGAAACCTTTGATAAGAGGTGTCTCTACAGACTAGGCTTTCAACAACCATCTTGTTCATTACAGGCAGGATTGCTTGTCTTGGGAGGGAGCACAGAACTGGGGAATTGCTTGATTGGAACATGTAGATACCAACTAATTGTTGTGTCCAATTTCTTGCAGTCTGTTCATGTGACCTCTTGCCGTTTTGGTTGAGCCCCTGGCTGTGTGGTTTTATACTACTTACACCGGCCACGCTGTCGAGAGAAAAGTCTCCCTATTGTCGGAGACCATGAATACCACTCAATTGGGGATTGGTTTCACTGCAGAAGTTCAGAGCAACTCCATCTAACAGGTAAAAAGCGGCAAGAGTCTTAAACCCTTATTTATCTGAGATCTCGCAGGGGGATAACAGGTGACGGAATTTGCTAGGTTAACTACCTGAAAGTCCAAAGAAATGATCGTCTTATCCCTACTAGGGACCCAACATCTACACGGTGTGAAGGCAGCATGAAGCAAAACACAGACAACAGATTCAAAGTTCAAACAAAAATGTTTTATTAACTCAAATGTCAGGAAGGTTGAAGGCCTAACTTGCCCTATCCTAAGGTGAGAATTCCCTGTCCTAAAGACACTAAGAAAGTCTGAAAGTTCAACTTGAAAGTCAGTCTGTGTCCAAAACATATACTTGCTCTCACAACTAAAGCTAAACAATGTGTAGGGATGTCAGCAATAAAAAGAAATAGTGTTTCAAAGAAAGTTCTGAGCTTCTTCCAGCTCCTGGCATACTTATCAGCTCCTCTTCCCCAATTTCAAAATAGTTCTACAAAAGTCTTGGGATTCCCTTTCCCAAGTTCAAGCAGTTCCACAAAACCTCAGGGTTCCCTTCTCCAAGTTCAAGAAAGTTTCACAAAACCTTGGGGTTCCCTTCCCCAAGTTCAAGACAGTTCCACAAAACCTTGGGGTTCCCTTCCCCAAGTTCAAAACAGTTCCACTTGTACTTGTTCTCACTCTTTGAATATTCAAATTCAGCTCCAGGCCTCCTTTATACTCTTTCTGGTTTCTTAACAGTTGAATCAGATTGCTTTCTCCTGTTTCACTTCAGTAACCTCTTTGGCTGTCACAAGTGGGGTTCCCTGGTCTAGATTCTGTTGTCAGACCAAACGATCCACCCACGACCCTGGGCTCTCTAGGTCACACAGGTTCTTCTGTGTTCGTACCTGTGTTATGGTTCACACTCACTTGGCTTCTCTTTGTCAGCCTCTCGGCTTTGCCACAGTGTGTTTTATACTTGTCATCAAGACACATCTTTGCAAAAAGCCCTCCTTTAGTTTGGCATTCAATTGTTGCAATTTTTCACTCTGCCGCGTACATATTATTTTGTGCTGTATTTCCCTTTCAACCCATTTCTTTGGTTTAATTTCAGCGTGCGTAGGCTTTCCTATTCATTCTGCATCTAATTCGGCTTTCTCACACAGCCCCAGGAGCACCCCGGTTCGAGAGATCTTCCCACTACACTCACCGGTCCCTGGCATCTCCTGTAGGCGGCTCTGCTTTCGATTTCAGCTCAGCCGACACTTTTGCTTTCACATGCAAGCCCTGCTCGCACTTCACTTTCTTCTCGGATCTTGCCGGCAGCTCTGTTCTTGCTTCACAGATGCTGTTGGTCACCTTTCTTCTTTCTTCCTTGTCTGCGGCTCTGACTGCGGACCTCCGACAAATGAGGCTTCCCAACCTATGGCATTCTCGCGGCCAGTCTGGCCCGTGGCACCACAGCTTCCTGGGGTCATCTGCCGGTGACCTACCTCTCCTGCAGGACCCATCACAGCTGCCTCCTTGCCCATATAATTCCCTGCTTGTCTCTTTGCTGCTGGTCGCCTCCCTTTTTAGAATTAAGCAAAAATTGACCTTAGCTATGAGTTTGGAAAGATACTTCTTACACACTTTTTACACACAAAAATCAGATTTATTACAAAACAACATATTCAAAATTGCCTTATACTGTTTACTTATAAAAACCCATATACATTCCAAATTTCAACATCACTTAATTAATTCCACCATACATTCACATCCTCACATCAAAATAAATTCTACAATTGCATGGGTTATCAATTCCATAAAACCCTTTCAACACACAAAAAATCTGTTAATTCTTCACACCCTTCCAAACTACAAGTGTGTCCATCTGTTAAATAGCGCAAAAACAGCCTATCAACACTGTCTACACATGTTTCGGTTGGTCTAAGGGGCTTCTGATGTAGCTTTGCGTTAACCCGACCCCGTTTAGGATGATGGGTGTGGCGTCAATGTCGCTTCAATAAAAAAGATGGGTGTCCCCTACTGTGTTGACAGGGAGGGAAAATTAGACAGTATTTGTAGAACAGTGTTCCTGTCTGGCGGGATAAAAAACCTTAGATTAACACATTATAGCTAGACTAACCTCCAAGATAGACAAGGAGGAACGACTCAATTAGACCCAAATCTCATGAAGCAGTTGAAAAAGTATACATTTTTATTTTCTTAACAAATTGATAAAACACATATTAAATCTTTAGTGCATATTGGGTCTTACTCAATAAAATACTGTACATACAAATCACTGTATTGACTCTGTGATAGCTCATAGTGCAAATTTCAAAAACGTCTAGTGTACTATAGAGAATGTAAATTCAAACAAAGTCTGCATCTAGGTAAACCTATGCAACCCACTCAGTCTCGACAGTCCACAAAGACAGTTGAGAAGACGGGGCTCCAAACTCAGGCGAAATAGATCACGTGAGCTATGGGGACCGGTGTTCACAAGTGTGTTTGTGGTCAGCTAATTTCATTTTAATATGAATGTCTAGAAAGGGACCTGAATTAGGAGAGCTAGACAGCAGAATTATACCGATTATACAGATAAACCATTCAGGCTAATCTAACGTAAGTACAACTAAAATGAATGGGCATAATGCAGTGAAAAGGGAGTGTTGTATGTCAATGTCGCCTCAACCTTACACAAAATCCAGTGGAAGATGTCTTCAACGACACTCCAATGTGCAAGTGAGGAGGTAGTGTAAACCATGGATCCAATCCCTAGTGCTCCAGTGATTTGATCAAATCTAAGCAGAGCTTCCAGTATCCCAACGCAAAATGTCAGATGCTGATGTTGCTTCGTGTCCACTCTTCGGGGCAACGCTGCCCTTTATGCATTTGCTTTGCTCAGTATTCACTGTGGAGTCATATGCCTGTACTCCACTGCATGCTGCAGTAGCACCATATCTGCTTCAGTCTCCTCACGTAATCACGTAATTAATTATGTGATGCTGAAGTTTGGAATGTATATGGGGTTTTTATAAGTAAACAGTATAAGGCTATTTTGAATATTTTGTTTTGTAATAAATCATATTTGTGTGTAAAAAGTATCTTTCCGATTCCAAGATGGCCGCCCGCAGGTGAAGACGTACGTCTCCGAGCTCCGCACCTGCAGGATTCAAAAGGAGCATAAAGCATAAAGCAAGCGCTAAAAAAAAGGGCTGAATGCGCACGGGATACAT
This sequence comes from Ambystoma mexicanum, assembly GCF_040938575.1. Classification (NCBI taxonomy): domain Eukaryota; kingdom Metazoa; phylum Chordata; class Amphibia; order Caudata; family Ambystomatidae; genus Ambystoma; species Ambystoma mexicanum. The sequence goes on along the minus strand of NC_090923.1, from coordinate 447,853,982 downwards.
GCAGTAATAGCGACTGAGGCTGAGGATTGTAGAGCTCCCTCAACGCAGAGGAGGAAGAGCTCTGACAGGCTGCTGTTCCCCAACGGTCCGATTCAGGCAGGAACCCCAAAGTGGAAGGCCTGGAGGGGGATGGGCGAGTGAAGTGCCCCGACATCGGAGCCCCCTAGAGAAGTGAGAGTGAGCTCCGCCCGGGTATCCGAGGCACGAATAACCCCCCCACACTCCCTGGTGGTGGTTGCTGCCGGGGGCAGGCACGGCACCCTGCGTGTGGAGTGGAGCCTCGGGGTGGCCCGCGGGACGAGGTGGATAACCCACTCTAAAGAGGGAGCCGGCCTGTAAGAGAGACGTTGGAAGCCCCACTGAAGGAGGACGCCCGAGGGGGCCCCTATGGAGCTGCGTGAGGAGAAGGGGACAGCCGATGGACCAGACGGACCTCCTGCTGGGTAGGCGGAGGTCCTGAGCCATAGCCCGTGCCATTTGGGGGAGTTCCGCGGCCCCCCTGACCCACCGGGAGGAAAATACAAGAAGGTTGCCCACCGGTATCGAAAGGCGGATCGGGAGCAGGGAGGGGGCTCCCCGCCGGAGCGGACCAGAAGCGGCCACGCGGAGGCGGGAGAATGGGCTGGGGACAGGCGGTAAACCCTGCGGTGCTGCCCGGGCCCCATAGAGTGTCAGCCCGGGCGGCCAACTCAGACGTAGATGAAACAGCAGCAGTCGCGAGGGAAGAGCCCTCTTCATGGGCACTGAACATATCTGGTTCCTCCTGAGACCTGCGATATCCTACACAATGGAGATCTAGGTATTGGGTTTGGAGTGCTGCAGGGGGCGCTGGGAGTGCTGCCAGTACCTCCTTGCACAGCAGAACCTCAGCCAGATCCTTTACTTTGTGTGTCAGGTGCCGAGAGTGAGCCCTGCAGCGGGAACCGTCACACAACTGTGCGCATGGTGCCAAGACGAGGGGCCGTGAAGTGAGGTGGACGACGAACAGTCAGATGAAGTGGCAATGAAAGCTGGGGAAGGTCGGGAAGTGCGGACGCAGTGATAGCCACTGACAGGTCATTATGCAGCCTGATACTAACATCAACTAGCTAATGCAAATAGAGCAGCAGAGGCTACGTGGGCCGGTTTACTAGAAGTCGTCCCTGTGCAGAGCCATAGCAGACACCGGAGAAGCAGCGACAGTGGGTTGAGTCTCCCGATTGGAATCTTGCAGCAGCTTTGCATAGCTCATTGCCCAACTGGGAAAGGAGAACACCAACCGACAGCAGACACGCTCCATCGGGGGCTCTTCAAGCCCCATTGCAATACTAGAAAGGGAGCGGAGGGTCCACAGAGGAAACAATAAACCCTGGCCCAATCGGGGTGAACGGAATCAGCACCAGTAGCGGACACCAGGAGAGTAAGGTAGGAGACTCGCCCATACCCCTTAACAAATACACAACCAGGTAGGGAGGCCCCAATATCAGGCACTCGTCTGGAACTGGCCCACCGGGGGTGAGGAGGAGTGGGGCGGAGGCTTAACGGACACTCCTTCAGAGCCTGCTGGACTCTGGGAATTTAAAGGGGACTTAAAGGACAATCCCCACTAGGGGGGTAACGCATCAACAGCAGGAACCCCAAATAATAAAAGTGGGGGAAGAGGCTGCAGCCGAACCCAGGCGAGCAGGGCGCCTGCGCCTCACCATACCCAAACCCACCAACGGGTTCGCACAGCCAGCCGACACCCGCTTCAGCAGTCACAGCAGAGGCACCGCCGTGGCGGAGAGCACAAGAGAGTAGAGATACCTGTGATTAGCCTAGATGCCTGGCGCCAGGATGAAAAGTGCACCCCCAAAAGCAAAAAGGTCCCCTCAAATCCAAGAAAACCATCTGGCCAGGTGCTGGAGTCGTCAACAACCACAGGACCTAAAAACACTGTTGCTGCCACAACACTCTGCAGAGACAATGTCAGATACATCTCCTAGCGCCGTAGACTCAAACGAGGAGGAGCTGCTGACTTGCTTGAAGGGCATGGAGATAAGAATGACAAATGCATTCCAGACCCAAATCGGGCAACTATAGGATGACCTTAAAACCTCACTACAAGAAGTCTGAAAAGAGATCAATGAATTGAGAGAGAGAGTGGACACAACGGAGAATGGCCTCTCCAACCTATCAGAAGAAGCTAAACAAGCCAGTCAGTTGCTGGACCAATTAGCGGTTGCTACGAATAACCTCGAACTCCAAGTGGAGGATCTTGAAAACAGATCACGCTGATCCAACAATCGCATTAAGGGCCTACCAGAATCGGTCCCAGATGGAGACCTACGTGACACTCTGCAGTTGACCTTCGGCCACTTGCTATTAGACACTACGCCGGAAACAATAGAGTTTGACAGGATCCACCGAGTCGGGCCCCGCAGACCGGAACCAGGAGCTCGCCCTAGGGATGTGCTGGTGGCACTAACATCCTACGCCACAAAAGAAAAGATTCTGAATCTGCCAGATCCACCACCGATTTGACAATCAACAGGAGCCTGATCCAGTTGTTCCAGGATCTGGCGCTGTCTACCCTACACAAGCGGCGCCTGATGCACCCAGTGATGATAATTCTGCGGGATAAGCAAATCCCCTACGGATGGTCGTACCCGTTTGGCCTTACATTCAGTTGGGAAGGAAGACAGAAGAAAATCAGCACCTGTGACAAGGGCCTCGCGTTGCTGGGAGTGGAAGAGAACCAAAGCCGAGAAGAAAATGGTCGCGTTCAAAACAAACAGCAGGCCGGGGCAAACCCATGGGAATGGTCTAAAACACGCAGGAGTAGACCCAGGAGGGAGCCGCACCTTAGAGGTCCAACTAATACCTCACCACGTCAGGAAGCTCAAAGTTGATAACTCTGGACGCCCCGGAGACTCGGGCCGAAGAGGCCTATAGCAACATCCTAATATAAAAGCATACACATCTACAGGCCTGCAGAGGCAGAGCAGGGAGGTGCCGAATCTTGGAATCCAAACCGAGACAGGGATCTCTGAGACCTCTTGGAACTAAAACCCTATACAGTGACCCTAAGCCCCAGTTTTTCAGAGGGGGGATTATGGGAAATCTCGGTCACAAGGGCCACATAGGGGGCGAGGGAGGGAATCGGGGGAGTAGAGAAGCAAAACACAGTGCAAACAGCGGCAGTTTGAAACAGAATAGAATAAAAACGCAAAGAGCAGGGGCGGGCGTCATTAAGGTGAATTGGGAGCGGGCCACAAAGGGGGGGGGCCCTCCATAGAGGAAGGATGGCAGAATCTATTGTAATTTCCCCTGAACGCACAGGGGTTAAATTCTCCGATTAAGAGGAGAGCCATATTGGAAAGGTTGAGGGCTATGAAGGCATCTATCGGGATCCTGCAGGAGACCCACCTCCTCCCGAAAGACGAGAGGAGGATATCCGACTGAGCTTTCCCACAGCAATTTTACACCTCCAGTGGGGAAAAGAAGAGGGGAGCGCCTATCCTGATAGGACGGGACCTAGAGTTAAAAAAACTACAACTCCGAAAGGATAGTGGGGGAAGATACCTCGGGGTTAAAGGGAGAATAAAGGGCTGTCTGCACACAATCCTAGCTATTTATGCCCCCAATGAACGGAAGGATGTATTCCTCTCGGACCTACTAAACCAGTTGAGCAGCTGGTGCAAAGGCCAGCTGATAATAGGCATGGACTTTAACTGCATCATGGACCCGGCGTTAGATAAAACTCTCCCCCCCACAGCGGCGGACCAAAGGAATAGGCAGGCACTGGGTTGCCTCTTCAGAGAACTAGGGGTCATAGAGACATGGCGATTCTTTCATGAGGGAATCAGGGAGTACACCCATTACTCGGCGGCGGTTCACCTGGGCTATTCCAGGATTGATATGATCCTGGTATCGGCTACGCTAATCCCCCAGATAACGTCTGTAGAAATAGTGGTAGAATATTGTTCGGACCATGCCCCTGTCATGGTGGAGGTGGACTGGGGAGAGGGAGCACGGACACAAAAGCCACCTTGGAAACTAAATGAATTCCTCTTGAAGGATATAGTGCTAAGGGCCCATATAGAAAGCACCATCAATAATTACTTCAAAGAAAATGATAACAGGGAAGTGAGCTGGGGGGGAATACGGGATTCAGGGAAGGCGGTGAATAGAGGGGAGTTCATATCTCAGGCGGCAACATACTACAGGAACAGAACCCTCAAAACACAACAACTAGAAAGAGAGGTGAAGAATGCCAAAATCCAACAGAAGGCCCGGCAAACAAGGAAGTCTCTACGCGAACTCAGGAAAATCCGAGCTCAGCTCGAGAACCGCATGGCAGAGCAAGTGGCCCTGACACTATTAAATGTGCAACAGTCCTATTATACACACGGGGGCAAGGCAAACAGATTCTTAGCCGCTAAATTGAGAACACGGAAGGCCCAAAATTATATTACGCAACTACACAACGAGCACGGCAACCCCCACACAGCGGAAACAAAAAAGATGGAAATAATCGATGTGTGCTGGGGGGTGTGGTGCTGAGCCTTTGAATATCGGGATGAGGGGCTTGTGGTCCGAGAATACCTTTGTGCGTTTTCCCAGTAAATATACTTTGAAATGTCTGCATCCCCACAGGATTGCGAGGGCTTCTTTCTCAATGTGACATAGTTTTGTTCCATTTTGGTCAGCGCACGGCTAGCAAAAGCAATGGGGTGTATGTTGCCTTCCTTGTCAATTTGGGTGAGCATGGCTCCTAGGCCCACAGGGCTGGCGTCGACTAGGAGTTTGGTGTGCCTTTCAATGTCGAAGAACGCCATGATTGTGGAGGCAGACAGCGAGTCTTTGATTTGCTGGAAGGCTTGCTGGTGGGTGGATGGCCACTCCCACTTCTGGTCCTTTTTCGTTAGCTCACGGATGGGCTTGCTATGGTGGCGAGGTCTGGGATGAATCTCACACAGTACGTCGCCATCCCCATGAAACTCCATACTTCCATGGCCGATTGCGGGATTTGGCCCTCTTAATGTCATTTACCTTAGCTGGGTCCGGCGAGACCCCCTTTGCATTGAAGATGTATCCGAAGAAGCAGAGTTCTTCCTTCCCGAACTCACATTTCTCTGCGTTCAGGGTTAGACCTGCCGCTTCCAGTCTTTGCAGAACGGCTGCGAGGCATTTGTGGTGTTCTTTGTCGTTTGTCACATACACAATGATGTCATTGCTGATATTGGTTGTTCCTTCCAGGCCATTAAGGACCATTCTGATTTGGTGCTGAAGCACTTCAGCTGCCAACAAGATCCCGAAGTTCAGGCACTTGTATCTCCTTAGCCCCAGGTGGGAGGAGAAGGTGGTGATGTACCTCGACTCCTTTGCCAGTTTGAATTGTTGGTATCCCGACCTGAGGTCTAGCTTGCTGAATATCGTCACTCCTGTCAGGTCGACGATGAGTTTGTCTATGGTTGGTGTTATGTGGCATTCTCTTCCGATGGCAGCATTCGGGAGCTGCATATCGATACAGATTTGTACTGCGTTCGGTTGTTTGGGCTTTTGCGCTACTACCATGGGGGACACCCCGGGGTGGGCCCTGATGTCTTCTCGATTATGCCTGCTTGTTCTAGTTTTTCGAGTTCTTGTTCAACGGCTTCTCTCATGTGGAATGGTACTCGGCGATGGCGTACCGCTTTTGGTTGGATGGTCGGATCAATATGTAGTTTGATGGATCTGCCTTTGAGGCAGCCTATGCCCTGGAACACTTTTTGGTGCTTCTCAAGCAGGTCATTGATTTCAGTGCGTTGGATGCTGAATGTGAATTGTACTAGTTGTAGTCTTTCTGCTGTTTTGCAACTTATTAGTGTTTTGCAGCCAGCGTCGACAACGTAGATGCGGGCTCGGCACGCAGTGTTGTTGTGTGAAAAGTGTGATCTGAAAGACCCTTGTGCGGGCAGAGGTTTCTTACAGCCGTATGCATACAGTCTGACTTTTCTGTCTTGGAGCTTTGGTCTTGGTTGGAGTTTTCCAAATGCTGCTACTGGCATAACATTGACGGTTGCGCCGGTGTCAATGACTACTTTTAGAGGTTTTCCGTCCGCCAGAACTGTGCACGATGGTCTTTTCCGCTGGTTGTATCTCTTAGGCTCTACTGCTGAGATCAGGTGTACTCTGTGTACCCTCTTGCTGTGCCTCCTTCATCTTTCTTTGTCATATCTGTCATATCTGTCGGGGGATGCGCTGTCTTTGCTTTCTTCGCTCTCACTCGTGGCAGCTCTCGCTTTCCCTTTCTTGCTTGGTTGATGAGAGGTTTCTCGAGGGGCAAACTTCCTTTGGTGTTCTTGCGGCCTTTGTGGTGGTTGTTCCCGGTCACTTCTGTTTGGGGGGTGTAGGCAGACCGCCCCGTAGTGTTTGAGGCGGTTGCACTTGCGACAGGTCGACCCCCACGCTGGGCATGTTTCTCCACTGTGCCATGGGCCGCCGCACCACTTGCATGTGTTTTCTCTCCCTTGAGGCATGTGGGGCTTGGAGGGGTTTGTCCCTCTATCTCTCTGTTCTCTGGTGTTTTGGCGTCTCGATACTGCTGCAATCTTTTCTGATTTCCTGGGGTTGTCAAGTGGAAGTCGTTGGATAGCAGCTTCGATGACCGCTACCTGGTCGTCCGTGCGTTCTTGAAGACACCCCATTTCGAGGATGCATGATAGAGACATGTTTTTCTCTGTTAGGATGGCCCTCCTCAGTTTCTCTGATGAAATCCCATTGATAATTTGGATGCGGATGGCAAACTCTTCATCTGGGAACTCGCACCCGACTGCCATCTCTCTTAGGCGAGCATGGAAATTGTCCACTGTCTCACTCTCCCGCTGTCTGGCCATACAGAAATGGAATCGTTCATAGTCCGGGTTGAGGTCGGGTTTGAAGTTGTTTGTGAGTGCATTTTTGGCGCCATCGTAGTTGTTTGCATCGCCGTTGTTTGGGATAGCGTTGAACTGCTGCTCCTATGTTGAGTACGAGGAAGGTGTGTTTTTTCCTGTTTGCAGTGATCTCCCTGACATCGAGGTGCATCTAGAATTGCTGCAGCCAGATGCCCCCGCGGATTGCAGCCCCTGTGGAGAATGGATCAAAAGGTGGCATGAGGGTGGTGAGCGCTGGGTCTGGGTGTTCTGGGCTGGTGCTCCTGCCTGTTGATGGGCTTGCACTTGCTCTAGAAGGGCTTGAGTTCATGCTGGACATGACTGCTGCTGTGGGCTGGGCCGTGGCCCGTGCACAGTAATGTTGGACCTTGCGGGCGCAGGTGTGAACACGTGTCCTTAGAGGTGCAGCCCATGGTGAAGTTGCACTTGTTCGTGCGCTGATGGGGGACCCCTTTTCCTATGTGGATTATTGGGGGCTCAAATTCCCATGTTGGGGCTTCAAAGTCACTCATCAGAATATTTATGTTTGTAAATGTCTGAATCTCCCTTCTTTCAGATGGTTTCAGTCCATAGGGCGTTGGAAATGCTGTGTTTGAAGGCCTGGGGAGATTCTGGGCAGCAGCCTGCTTCCTGGGGGCTGAAATTGCTGTCCGCGTTGAGTAATTACATTCTTTGATGGTCCTGGAACATTGGGGGTGTGAGAACGAGGCTCCCCTTCCGCGCACGTTCATACGCGTGTTAATCCACTTCCTGGAACACCCTTTTAGAATGTTGGGGGTGTGAGAGCGAGGCTCGCTATTCATACGCAATGTCAATCACCCTTTCAGAGCGTGTGGAACTGGAGCTGCTCGACGGTGAGGGGCTGGCCAGTGCCCGGAATGTTCGGGACTGCCGGTGTGGCTGATCTGCGGTGCACACCAATTAGGTGTGAGTGGGCGCGTGGGGATGGTGCCGCCTTGTCGCCAGTGTGATGTTGGGCCCTCCATCACGGCAGAGGCCTGGCAAAGTGCTGAAGCCTGCTCGGGCCTAGCAGAGCAGTGCAGCGCAGTGAGGATGACAGGACCACAAGGTATGCTGCATAAACCCGGACAGGCTCGCAGGTGTCAGTTCTGGTGATTCCTTTATTTAGTTAACCCGCCTCCTGACACTTGACCGGGCTTTTCCTGGGCACGTGACATCACAGCCAGTAGTAATGGGCATTAGAACAATCAATACTCATCAGTGTCCAGTGGAGATTTAATGGAAGTGCTTAGTGATGTAGCTTTTAAAGCCAATATAGGCAAAGAAATAATGCAATTAATTGACGACAATGTTAGTTCTGTCCCTACTATGGACACATATTGGGAAACTTTCAAGGGCGTTTGTGAGGGGCATATGCATTTCACAAGAATCCGGTATTATAAAGTGACTGGGAGGTACTCACGATGGGTTTGAAACCTCATTTCGGAATTTTGAATGGCAATGTGAATCCTGGCATGATGACAAAATACCAGACAGATCAGATCCCAGATGGATGAATTTTAAGAGGTGGCAGAGTGTGAATTCAAATTCCTATCTCGGAAAGTCATGGCCATGAGATATGGAGAAAGCGAGCAGCCAGGGAAGTTTCTGTCCTGGATGATCAGGGGTGAGCATCCTGCTACCCTGATTGGGGAAATATTCCAAAATGACATAAGGGATATTGATCAAGAGAACATAATGAGAATTTTAGCTACATTCTATATTGATGTGTATAAACCATAGCTTAGCGAGGGCGCCGGTGCTCAAACCCTCTCATGAAATTAACTACTGGACAGTGGTTTTCAACCGAGAACCACTTAACATAGCAATTACACCTCCGGAGTGGAGGCTTCAATAAAAGAACTACCAACCGGGAAAGCCCCAGGTCTGGATGGTATAACCACTGAATTCTATGAAGACTTTATTGCCATATTAGCACCTATGATGGCTGTGGTCCTCCAGGAATGCAATACAGACCGGAGAGTTACCAAAGACCATGAGGGAGGCTACCATCATGTTATTCCCCAAGCCTGGAAAAGCTAAAATGCTATTCTCTAATGTGGATACACAGGTTATGCATTACCTGGAAGATATTAGGGTGACTACTGTTCCAACGTCTTGGCTGGAATACAATATAGCTAAGATTCCAGCCAAAGCAATATACAGAGTTGGCATTGAGTCACCTTAATTCTTTGAGGAAACCGGGATTACACACAGCAGGCCTTTGTGATGGGGAGCCCTACATTGTATTTAATAAAAAGACGATGCCCAATCCTGATGAGATTTATCCTCTCAGTTAGGCTGCAGACGATCACGGTATTGGAAAATATAGGAGCCTGGTCAGGGATTCCACACAACAATAGACTCTATAGACTGTGTGGGAAAGACATTGAATCCACCCGACATATCCTAACACAGTGCCATGAGCTAGTAATGACCTATGAGTGAGCATATGTAAAATATCAGAATTATGCCTCTGAACAGTTTTGGAGCCCTCTGTTTGGAGGCAGAATCATTAGTGACCACTGCTGCTGCTATGCATGTTTGGGAAATAGCTTATGGGAAACTCCTTGATAGAACTGGATAGCAGAGCAATAACAATAGAGTATGGATGTAGACATCGAACCTCCTGCTGCTATGTGTAGATATAGACTTAAGTTAGTATTAATCTATGTTTTGATGATGTGTATTGTCTTTGATGATTTGAATGTGCACTAGATGATACTGCATGTTTTACTGTATACGGTTGGTATACTTTTAAGTGGGTTATTTTAAAATGTGTAATATGTAAGCGTGAAAAGGTTGCGTCGCAATCAAATGCACATTAGACGACCAATAAAAAAAAATGCTATGTGCAGCTGTAAGTGATTTCAATCCGGCGCACACCCAAGTCAAACCCCAGCATGTAGTGCACAACTGAAACCCTTATTTATTTTTGTCTATAAGTTCAATATTCTGAACGATATACCACTCATATCACATCCTTCTCCTGAGACCCCCCCCCCCCCGTCACACTGAACCAGAAATCAGGCTAGTTTGCAAAGGTCAATATTTATTTATGTATTTAAAATGTAATCACAATATATTTTAATAGGTAACAACAATCACCAATGGGGTGACAGAACACTGAATAATATATTTAATACACTAGGAGTAAGTAAAGAGCAAAACAAATGCAGCACAGAAAATAATACTTTTGTGTTGGTTCAGATCAGATAGCACTATGGTTAGAGGTTCCCCCTGCAACACCCCTCAACCCCCAATAGGCGATGTAAAGAGATGGGAGGAGAGAGCAGATATTCAGGACTAGCACAAATCAAACAGAATATCAGTCCCACCTTCCCCCAGCAAACACAAGAGAAAAACAGAATTGACTTTTCAGCTGTCAGACTGGCTTTCAAAATTGTCTTTAGAATTGACTGGGCAAAAACACCAAATATGGTCACAAATACTTAAATTGTTGTAGATTCCTATGGGAGCCGCTTTGAACAGTTGCACACAATCACAAGCAATGATTTAGTCCAAAGAAAACATTTGAAATCTTAAAGTCCAAGTCGGAAACAAATTAAAGCTATTTCACATGTGTAAAGATTTCTCTGAATTGTAATTCGCTGCAAACTTTTCCTTAAGCTGAGGGAGTTATAGAGGTTTTAGTAAAGGTCATTTTTGTAAAATAGGCGCGAGAATGGAAAACAGAAATGCACTTTGAAAATGAAAAATGGGTTTTCTTACACTAGAGGATGACTATGAAAAAGCGAATACCACAGAGGGATCTTACAGTCATGTGATCAGTGTAACCCGCCTGCTGAGGAAACTCGACTTCTTCAGATGAGAAAAGAGTTAGCGTAAAGATAGTTCTAACAATACTGGTTCTGAATGAAAGATGGGATGGGTTTGAGATAGAGATAAGACAATGCAAATATACTATGGGCCACAGTTCTTCCTAATAATACTCACAGGATAAGTTATTAAATTGGACCGTCAGCTCTGGTCATTGGATTGGGTCTGGTCTAGGAAAGACAGCACATCAGGCACAGTACTGGGTCAGCTAGGCCGGTCGCCGGGTTTGCACAGGATCTGCCCTCCTAGTCTGTGGGTATTTGAATCAGCTGGATAGCGAGTTCCTCAGGCAAGCCTAGTGGTGGCAAGCCAGAGAATTTCAGGATACTGGTTCAAAAGGCCTTCTCACACCACACAGTGCTTTACTGAGTGGAGAGAATAAATTGGAGGATTTGGGCCTTGCTGGAAATCAATAGTCTCTATTGCTGGCAAGAGTTTTGGCCTCTGGATCTGGAAGAATATTAAAACTGGATGTAGAATGCTGGATCAGAGTGCTTCGCCGGAATCAGGAAAGTGAGTGGATCTGTGAGTTCCTATGTGTTGTCAGTTGTCTCTATTTATGCTTTAAAATGACATCACAAAGTAGGTGTATGGGCCGGCTTAGCTAAGCCTGCACCTGTGAGCTGGGATAGGATAAAAAATTCATCTCTGCCTTGCAATTTGAGTGATTGGATAAAGGCCGGATGATGTCATATTTTATGGTTTGCTTTACAGTCCTCAGAGACCTCCCTTTAGCCACTGGTCTCAAAATCAGATTTGATACTAAATGTACATTTCTACATTGGTCACCTTTATACAAATCACACACAAAGATGCCATATTTTATATAGCAGCTATTCCTCAAAACCCCGCAACGGTGGGATCTTGTCTCAACTTTCTACAGAATTTTATCCTTTTCGCTATGACCACAATTTCCATATTTTATGCAAATTTCCACAAATGTGTGTGTTTAACATAGGGATGTGCGTGTACATTTTCACAATTCTAACATTAGTACATTTCGCATAAAACCACATATATTGCCATTCCTGTCCAGAACATGTCACACAGTTCTACCGCCTCTTCACACGTGCAGCCACAAATGTAATTAACAAATCTGTCCTTTTTATATTTTTTACCACTTTGAATAACAAGTTATGAGTCTTTTAAAAATTGTTCATTGTTCATTCTTAACAGCAGATGGTCGCTTGGCTCCACCCTTGTGTCTCTCCTGGGAGTCCAGTGCATCCCCCTCCTTGGGGGAAGTTCCTTCCAGGAGAGTTTACAACCACCTTCACACCTCTGCTTCCTGGGCTGAAAGGCTTGTCATTGTTCCTTTTCTTTCTGTAGATAAGAGTCTGTTCTAACCCGCAATTAGAATCTCCCCGTGAGTTTCTGCTGAGAGGAAGGCCCTCCTCCTAAGAGAAAAACCTGCTTTTCCAGTTCTTGCAGCTCAGCCAGGCTAATTAACTTCTTAAATCCAGCCAAAACCAAAGTTGTTGCATCAAACATAAATACATTACTTTCTTAGCCTTAAAATCTGTGGGATCAAAAACACAACTAAAATCTGTATTCCTTTTTGGCAACAATCCTTTTTATGTTTGCTAATCCAGCAGACTTTTAGTTTTAGCTCACTTTAAAGTTTCATCAGTGACTCATCTGACAGCTGTCATTCAGGTAGCCCAGGGTACGGCACCCAGATTTTGGCATGGGCTGTCAGTTTTCAGACAATCCAGTTTGTCTGAAGAATGTTTTACTCTTCACATTAGGACTTTGTATGTTCACAATACTTCATTAGATACATGAATTTTAGCACCGGGCAAGATTGTGAATGTTGAGGAGTGTTGTGTTATAGGCATTTTGGGGGTTTTCGCAACAAAGCAAATGTCATTTGTAGGCACATTTTTGGGGTTTCACTTGCAAAGTGCTGCTTCTCTCTCTGCACTCTGTTTGCTGGTCATGGAGCCCACCGGCACATTTTCTGCAGGGTGTGCTCCATTCCACTGCACATGCAACATGGGCGGCAGGTTGTGCATCCCTCTTTTTGTTTGCTGAAGCACACTGTTTTTGTAGGTTTTTGCTGGTTTTTGTAGGTTTTTGGAGCGCACAAGGGTTTTGCTGCTATGGTTGCCGTTTCTTTCACCATACTGGCAGGGTGATGCTGCATAGCATAGCGGAGTGGGTCAATACATCCCACACATCCTATAGGCTGCTCTCTTTGCTAAAGCTTGCTAATAAAATATTTGCGAAACTATTGGCTTGTAGCCTTACCCCATTGATGGATAAACTTGTACTTCCCGACCTATCCTGAATTCATCCCCGGGAGGTCAACCCAACTAAATATCAGAAACCTGTTTGCCATTTTATCCCAAATTGATCCCAATACACAAGCGGCTTCTATGTTTTTAGAAGCGCAAAAGGCATTTGATTAATTAACCTGGGATTTCGCATTCACTGTATTAATGCTAACAGAGGCTGGGAGACCTTTCTGTCACTGATCAGGTTGTTGTATCATAACACATCAGCTAAATGATTGGTAAATTGAGACCTCTCTCCACAAGGATGCCCCCTACCACCACTATTGTTCGCCCTTAGCATGCATCCTCCAGACAGAACACATCCATAAAGATCTGCAGTTCTAGACTCAAAAGGTTCTTCTGTCCCAATATGCTGATGTTCTCTTAATATATGGGAGAAACCCTGACAGCAGCATCACCTAAATAGTTGGTACTGAATTTGGCAGATACTCTGGCCTGAAAATCAACTGGACCTAATCTGAGCTGTTTCCATTAACACTGCCGACGTTAAGTCCCAATAATGGTTATGGTTGCAGATGGTGTCCAGAGGGGGCAAGATACCAGGGAGTCTCAGTGATAGGCATAAACTATATGAGTGTAATTGTGTTTCCCTCCTTAAAACCATTGAACATAAAGTTAACAACAGGATTGGAGAACCGCTTTCTATGATCGCTAGAATATCACTCATTAAAATGGTGGTGCTCCCTAAACGACATTTTTTTAAAAAACATAGCAATCAGGCTTCCCATAGAATTCTTTGATAAGCTACAAACAATGATGTCAAGATTAATATGGGCATATAAACAGGTGAGAGTATGGTGAGAGATATTGACGCACCCAATAGACATAAGAGAACTTGCTGTGCCTGACTTTCATCCTGCTATACTACCAGTCATATTAAAACATGTTTTAATCAAGCACTGTATGCTTAGCATGTGGCATTCGAAAGAGCTATTGTATCCCCAGTAAAACATACATCGGCAAATGTGGGATATTAGTCCATCATCTGGCAGGGGAGATAACACAGTGTACACTGCACTATCAGCTTTGAGACAGCTTTATAGTACATTTCAGAAACCATAACTGTTTCCAACCAATATTGATTTTGAGAGGATCAAAGATATTCCCAGTTCTTTTGATATTGGCATGCGTAAAGAGCTAGCTAAGTTGGGTATGTTCAGAATTGAAGACTGGATCCACAATAAGACCTTTCTTACACAAGACTAATTTTCAGAAATGGGAGGAGATCTCTGTTACAACAGGTGCTTTACACTTAAATATGTGAGGTGTTTAAAGAGAACATTCCATCCTGTTGAGGAGGGTCCCATCCCCCTCTCTCTGGGCCTTGGCATCTCTGGGGTCAAGAAAACACTCTGGAGCACATCAGCAGACTGAGGCAGAATTTTCAAAGTCAGCAAGTTTATTTTCTTCCAAGCAGGACACATCATCATACAGCTTCCAGGACATCTCTTGGACTCTGCTAAAAGTTATACAATTTCCTTCTTTATATACCCTTCTTGGTTGGCTCATTTCCCTGTCTATGATGCAGAACACTCTCATTGGTTCAGGCACTCCAAGACAAGCCCCTTCCGCCTCTAGGGTTGGCTGACTGAGCTGCCAATTCACAAAAGCTCCCATGTTATACCTACATCTGTAACTGATTAAGATTGTGTGTGCTATACCTGACCTGTAAAATGGGAACACCAATGACATCAATCCTGAGACAATTTTAGCGACTGCATCATGGTTTCCTGTCCCAGAGACCCAAATATGGGCATCAGCTGTATCCTCTCTGCTAATTGAACCAGCTGAATACATCACCCACTATCTTCCCTTGACTGTTACCTCGCTCCCACGGCTCGTCACTGTCAAGAATTGAGACAAGAAGCCCAGACACCATGTCCTTGACTACTGAACTGTCACTGAACTATGATGAGGTAATTATTTTATCCTTTCAGCATGGTTTCACAGAATTCATTTATATGTATGCCCAGCATCCATCTTAGACTGTCTGACCCTGTCCCAAACCCAAAATGGCTGCGCACATTACAAAATGCCTGACCAACCTATGTTTACTTAAAACAGGTACCTGCTCGATTTGAATCTAATTTCTTTGACAATGTATCATAAAATGTACTACCTGACACATTCTCTACTGCACATGACGTTTTGACTTAAAAAAAATAGATCGACTTCCAAAGCGCTTTCCTAGAAGGCACTACAATTCTGATTTCTGTAACATTTAAAGTCAGTGATCAACCCGATAGTTTATCATCATTCGGTTTGAGGTAGAGGGGGGGTCTATCTCCACTACATTCAGTTTGAGGGGGAGGAGTTACTCATTCCTTTACAATCCTTTCCGATTGGCTCTGAAACAGATCCAGTCTTGACAGCACTCACAACAGATGGACCACAAAGTAAGATGGGATCCAGCTTGTATAAGATAGTGGGAGAATCAAGACCTGACACTCTACAACACACGAGGATGGCTTGGGAGAAGGATATTAGGGAGGAGTTAGGGGAAGAAGAATGGTTATGATGTGCAACCACACGAAGAAGGTGTTCATGACTTATAATCATAGGTTCCTTCAGTTTACGTTTTTGCATAGGGTATACTACACCCCTAGTAGAAATAGGAAATGGGATCCCTGAGCCACCGGTGCATGTCCAAGATGCAAGATGGGTGGGGCTGACTTTTTCACATGGCCTTGACTTGTAGTGAGGTTTCCAAATTCTAGTTGAAGGTTATATCAAAACTATTGGATATTCTAGGGGAGGACATCCCTCTGGATGCAAATATACGTCTACTGGGTTACCTGGTGGTCTGTGGCCCCTCATAGACTACATAAAGGCTACATAAATAGTTGCAAGACCTAGCATGGTGCAATTCACAGGAAGAAATATGTAGAGAATATGCCCCTCCACATAACTGCCCTAAAGACTACTGGGTAGCCTTCATAACTTACCCACAGAGGCACTTAGAAGGCCAAAATGACATTTCTGCATGATCTAATCTCACGGTACATATTACCTGGTTATACTTCTCTGTGATAGGTATAGGGGGATGAATGCATACTTTTTTTTCAGAGTATAGTCCCGTGCTGGGCTAAGTGTACCATTTGTAACTGCCCTTGGCTCATCATAGTGTGGGATATCAAAATGGTGTTACCCTGTAAAGATGGGAGACCTAAAAGACTCATGTTCGCCTCAAGTTGTTCGAATCAGCTGATTTACAACACCTTACATCTAGTAAGTTATTTCTTTATTTTATGTATGCTGAGGATGTTATATTGTTGGATAACATGTTAATTAAAATGAAAAATAAAAGTTAAAAAAAGATTACAAAATGAAAACAATATAATTGTAGGTGGTGCACTTACTGGAGCTGCCTTTGCAGGGCTGGTCTTTACCACTATGCCTATGCATTGTGTGCGTTTACTGGGAATTAAAAGCAGGGCCAGTAAGCTGGGGCTTGTTGATACATGTCAGGTGGTGAGTGAGGAATGGAAAGCAAGTGGGCAGGTAGGGGTTTGGTTGAGGCCATTTGTGGGAGGAGCGCTGAGGAAGATGCAGAAGCAGAACAGGCGAGGAGGGGGCGGAGATCAAGCACAAGGCAGGGGTGGAGAGTGAAAAGGGGCCCCAGCTTCAGAGAAGCAGGTTGGCTAGGAGAGGGGATGGGCAATGAAGAAAAGACCTCTGTAGCATTTGCTGTGAGGAAAAGATCTGTGCAGCTAATACCTGCAGACTTAAAATATGGAACCTTAATTCCGTACTCAAGCAGACTCATGATAGTTATGAACATCTAAATATACACCGTGGGCCTCATTCCGAGTATGGAGGTAATCATGGCGCTATTAGCGCCATGACTACCTCCAATACCGGTACCGAGGTCGCCCTTGTTCAATGGGGACTTACCGCTCTATTCCGACCTTTGCGGGACCAGTAAGTCCCCATTGAAAAAGCCATTCCCCTTGCCCATTTGAGCCCCTATAGGGCTCAATGGGAAGGGGGAAGGCGCTAATAACGGTACCGCAAATTGCGGTGCCGTTATTAGCTCTAATGTCCCTTAGCAGGTCCCGTCCTTAACGCCTGGTAAAACCAGGTGTTAAAGAAGGGACCCGCTAAGGGAACTCGTAATAGGGTTCAAAGGGATTACCAGCACCGGTGTCCTTACCGGTGCCCGGTATCCCTCTGCGCCAAACTCGGAATGAGGCCCTATGTCTAGTTATGACATGGTGGCTACTGAGGTTACACAGTTATACCTCTACAAGCTATGGATGCCATTTTATTGTCAGCTTGGTGAGCAGTGACTCCTGTCTTATAAATGTGGGTATGTATTAGCTACCTGATCTGAGTGAATCCCAACAACCATGCTGGGTCCAGCCACGGAAGCCTCCCTTTGATTCTCTTGAGGAGGCTTGACACCTTCCTCCAGGGGACAGGAATCCTCCCAGGGAGGACTCCTCAGAACCAGTGCTTCAAAGATAGTTCTGTCATGACAAGGGCATTTTCACACCAGGATGCTGATTACCGGAGACCTTCTAATGTAGGCAGACAGAGGAGAGGTGGCAGAGTTAAAGTAGCACAGAGGAGAGGTTCAGACCACTGAGGAGTCCCATCATCTTGATTTTTGCTCTGGTCCCCATTCCTGCAGATAAGTCACTCTGGGTATGACTTTGGCAGGACAAGGACACTTATTACAGTAGCCATCATTGGACACTTAACAACAGGGATGCTCTGGACCAATCAAGGTAGAACATTGTCAGTATAAAAGTGGAGACCCTCCTCTTAATTGATTCCTCTTAGAAACTGAAATGAAGGACTCCCTGACACCTGAAAGTGAGTACAGTTTTTTCCAAAGTCCTCTTCCAAAGAGGTGGAGATCAGGAGCTCCAACAAGGAGGCAGGCTCCTTTCCTCAACCACCTCAGGATGAAGGCTGTGTAGACAAGACCCTCACTGGAAACTGTCCTGCTCACTGGAGGAGGCAGATACCAGCAGGTGCTTGCTAGCAACTACCCTGGATTTGTAGGGCAGAACACAGGACTCACCTTGCACTTGAAGACCCTTGACTGGATCTCCAATCAACCTAGAGGTTAAGGTGTTCCCAAACAGCCCTGATCCCTGGTTTCCACCTCAATCCGCTTGTGAGGTACACCAACCGGGACATGAACTGCCTATACCAAGCTTCTTCATGCCACATGCCATTTCTGCTTGGACCGCACAACGTGTTGGATCCAGTTAGCCATCTCACTAACCTGATGCTGAATCACTGCCCTAGGAAGCTTCTAGAAGCCCGGCGCAATGCTGTTGAGGCCCCCAGAACAAGAACTAAAGGTATTAAAGTGGTCCTGTCCTCCTGGCCTTAAAACATCTTAGAGGCTTGTAAGACCCCACTTTGTACCGGCTGCCACCTGTCTTCAAACCCAGGATGCTGCTTTATTCCAAAGTCTGCATTCTCTGTGTTTTCGTTTACAGGAGTGGGTTATTAGTGTTTCTTTAGTTGTGCGTATCTTTATTTGTATTAAAGTATTGTAATTATAGAACCTTTATTGGACATTTCGATTATTTTAGTGCCACAGTACTATTGCTGTTTTGGATGCTCCTGTGCTAGCTCACATTCTTTCTGGAAAGTATAGCCTGCCCTCTGCCTGAGCTACTCTAAGTGAAAAAGGAGGTATATCATTCATGTTGTTCCTTCTTTCACCTTTTTGATTGGGATAACTCTCATGGTTTAAGAAGCAAGGAATGTGGTATTCTGTGGGGATTCCGAAAGGAATGTGTGGGCTTGTGCTAGGGTGTGGCATAATGAAGACGGGCAGCTTAATTAAAAGTGAAAAGCTTCTGTACTCCGACATTCAGTCTTTCTACTGATTGCAGGATGTGATTTCATACTGAATAAACGGCATCCCAAAAATCGCTTCTACATACCTCTCAACTTTTTTTCATCTATTGGGCTGGTTAAACCCGACCCATTTTTTTTTTGCCTTGCCACGTGAGAGCCCATTGAAATGCATTTGTGATTTGGGATTGGCCATTGAATGTACTGATTCCACCAGAGGTGACACCCGCCCAAAGCGTGTGAGCTGAGAAGTCTGCTCATATGAAGGTGGTTAAAAGAACCTATAGCACAACTTTCTTTGTCAATGTTTATTGCTATTTTAACATCCCCACACCCTAGCACATAGCTCTCGACCTTTAGTGTCGCTAGGGTTGATGAAAACACCCAATTTTGTTTTTGGCAGGTGAGGGTCAGTTGAAGTGTGTGGACATGTAGGGGGCTTGGTGTTGGATTTAGCTGATTGCAAAGCAGTTGACCCCTTTAAAAAGCGAGTGAGTTGAGAGGTTTGGCATATGTACCAACCCTCCCGATTTAGGCAGGGCACTCCTGATTTTTTAATAAAAAATATTCTTTTTTACTTTCTCCCACCTAAAATATTTCTAAAGCCAATACAATCCTATAGGAAAGTTTATTCCTCCCGATTTCTGTGGTGATATCTCCCTCTCAGGTGCCCTAGAAAGTTGCCATGTATCAGGCATGCCAAGTCTCCTGTAACTCGTGGGAGACTCCAGCAGAGGGAGATAGACTTCAGCACTCGCTCACGCCTAAAATAATTTAATCCCCAATGCAATCCTGTGGAGAGATTCCTTTCTCCCGGTTTTTGGAGCAAAATCTCCCTCCCACCTGGTCGAGAAACTTGGCATTTCTGATTGTTGTGATTCACTGGTCGATGGTGCGGGATACCCTGTGCCATGCGCCATGTAATTCTGGCACGGAACGTTGAGCGGGGAGCGTGGAGTTTGGCAGTTAGTCATTGCGGATGAAAGCTATAGGTAGCGGCTGTTGTTAATACTGCATAAGGGCCCCTAATAAAAGAGTTTCTTAACTTGTGTACGTTTCTTCATCATCACAAGTGACGATGAGCGACCACATTGTGTGTGGGCCCGTACTCACTAAAAGAAAGCTGGTCGGCATGTGGTGACTGGAGACTGCGGCACAGCGAGGCCCTGGGCATCCCATTCCTCTGGTGGAGTATGAGGTAAGTTGGAGGGGTCGGTGAAGGTTTCAGGGGGCGGTGTCGATGGATCGCGTCAGTCTGCAGGAGGAAGTGCCTGAAGGACATGAAGTTGAACTGTGACCACACAGGTGCTCCCGTAGAGTGTGAAGGTGGCCAATTACTTATTACGTTACCTGATTACAGAGAAAAGGCTGAGGTGCATGTAAAATGGGCATTGGCCCCAGAGAGCGCCAAGAGACTAGTTAAGAGACTTTAAAATAGATTTTGCAAGATATTTCGGGCATAAGGGCCAGCAAAGAGCAGGCTCAGCCTCTGCCACCGTTTTTAGCTACTCCAGGAAAGCCCCCAGTGAAATTGGGTGTGTGGATCAGGGCTTTTGAAACGTATCTAGCGGCCAGGGATGGAGCAACATATTAACCCGAGAAGAAGGCTGCATTGTTGGTTAATGCCATGGGATTGGAAAGGCAGACTGTGTTTGACCATTTGCCCATTGTACAAGTGGAAGGTGAAGGACTAGATGAATATATGTAGGCATTGTGAGATGCAGACGAAAGTTATCTTACAAAGGCATCACTATTACATTCTCCAACAAGGTGCTGATGAGTCGGTGAAGGATTATGTGTCTATGTGGCTGGAGTATGTGGCTCCTCTGAGGATATTGGCAGTGGTCTGTGAGTTTAGTCGATTAATTGACCAGCATTTGAGAGACCAGATTGTGGTGCATTGCAACAACAAAAGAATTCAAGAAAGATTGTAAAGCTGTAGGGATCTCACGCTGGATCAGGTGATGTACAAAGAGCATGGAAGCGTCCGCCAGTGGTATAAATGCATTGGACAAGCAAAGTGGTGAAAATCTGTTATGCTCCTATGTGAATCAGAGGTCTATAAGGGCACGATCAAGAGCAGGAGGAATGAGTACAGGAAGAGGAGGAAGAGGAGGAAGAGGCGTCCCACATGAGCGAGTGTTACCGCTGCGAAAGTGTTGGTCATATTGCATCCAGCAGGATGTGCTCAGCGGTGGGCAGGGAATATAGCATGTACAAACATGTTGGTCACTTTGCAAAGATATGCCGTTGGGGCAGAGGAGGGCATGTACATTTTGCAGCGGTGGAAAGATTTCTGATAGATATGTTAAGTTAACCTGGTCTCAGATTCGGGTGCCACAGTCAGTTTAATATCCCAATAGACTTACCAGATGTACTTTGGCCATATTGGTTTGATGAGAGCCCGAGTTGCTCCGGAGCAGAGAATAGCATTACAGGGGTATTTCCATGCAGAGTTGAAATTCAAGGGATGCTAAGCCGAAGACAAGATTTATACAAGTCACAGGCACAGTTGAGGATGGTTTTGGATCTGTGCAGTGATGAGCAGGTTTTATCTATAGCCAACAAGTGTGAATTGGAGAAGATTCTACAAGAACATGAGGCAATTTTTGAAGATAGGGTCAGAAGCCGAAAAGGTTTTATGCATCGGATAAACGTGAAGCGCAATGCGGAGTTCGCCAGGCAAGGTTTATGGGCTGTACCTTTCAGTGTGAGGAAGGAACTTGCTGATCACATGGACAGCATAGTAAAGGAACAACTAATCGAACCAATTGAGTTATCATTGTAGTTATCCCCAGTGGTGGTGGCAAGAAAGAAGAACTGAGACATTCGGCTTTGTGTAGACTTGAGGGGATTAAATGCAGCAAAACAGGTGGACTGCCATTCACTGCCAAAACTTGAAGACTTTATATCAAAGACGGATAATGCCAGGTGTTTTTCGACTCTGGATTTGAGGGCTGCATACCACCAGATCCAATTGTATCCAGAGTGCAGACCATTGACAGCTTTTGTGATGTATGAAGGAATGTATGTTCCAGCAAATGCCTTTTGCATCTGCTTCTTCCATTTTTCAACATGTGATGCATGAATTGTTCAGAGATTTAAAAGTAGTGGCAGCGTTTCAGGATGATTTGTTGATCTATGGGCAGAATGAGAGTGAACATAACAGGATCTTTTCCAAGGTGTTGAATAGGTTACGTGAGAGGGGCATCACGTTGTGTGTTTTTGAAAGCCTTGTGGAGTATTTAGGACATGCGATATTGGCAGAGGAGGTAAAACCGAGGGAGGGATTGATCCCAGCCATTACGCAGGGGCCAAGGCCACAGGATAAGGAAAGTTTGCTATCATTCATGCGTTTGAGTATTATTCAAAGTTTGTTCCTGGATACGCCACGTTGATGGAACCATTGAGAGAGTTGTTGCGCAAGGTGTGATGTATGAATGGAATGATTTTTTTTTTTTTTTTTCAAAGTATTTTATTGGTTTCGTGATAAGGTAAAACAATACAAACTCGTGAATTGAACAAGTGAAAAAGAGGGAAGGGAAGAAGAAGATGGGGAGAAAGAAAAGAACAAAAGGAAACTTATCTTAAACAACGATAGTCTTCGTGTGATGTAGTAAGTGGAGTTCGTGATGGTGGTTCAGTCCAGAGTGTAACTTCTCAGGAAGTGGAGGGGAACAGCTGCAGGAGGCATATACCTTGTGATGGTGGGAGCCTGTTACTATGAACCACAACAGGTGTTCAAGGGGGCTTATGGTCCGCATCGAAGAGCATGTCCGTCAGAAGGGCCCTCCAGGCGACCAGGGAGCCGCTTGTGGCTTCCCCGTTGGATGTAGTTCCTTCCTGCCAGGCTCTGGTCTCCGCAGCCGTCCACCTCGCCATTTCGTTTAACCAGCGCTCATGTCTGGGGCCCGCTGGCGTCTTCCAAGCCATCGCTATGGTCCTTTTGACGAGTATACATGAAATGTCCATTAGTTTCACGAGGTGTTTGAATTTACTCGGTCTGGGGTATGTACCCAATAGGCACTCTCCTGGTGACCATTCGTATCGCTCCATGCCGGCGTCTCTACAGGATTGCTTGGCTTTCGACCAGAGTGTCATCACTTTGGTGCAGGACCAGAACATGTGGATCATGTCTGCCCTGTCGTTCCCGCACCATGGGCACACCGGTGGGACCTTCGCGTTGAACGAGGCAACTCTGTGGGGGGTCATGTAAGTTCGATAAAGGACGTTCAACTGTATCTGGCCAAATCTGGAGTTTCTTGACACTTTCTTGGGGAATATTAGTGCTCTTTCCCATTCTTTATCAGTGAGCGGGGCTGCAAGGTCTACTTCCCATTTTGCCCTCAGTGTCGCTCCCTTAGGGTTAGGTTTGTCGATGAGCCTGTTGTATAACCTGGAGACAGGTCTCCATCCATCAGAGAGGTCATACATTTCTTGTAGTAGAGGGTCCGAGGTAGGTTCCTCTGGCCAGGTGGGCCACTGATTCTTGGCGGTACGTTTGAGCCTATGGTACCAAAGGAACTGGCCTTTGGGTAGCCCTTCGATTTCTTGCATCGATTCGAAGTCCCTGAACACTCCATCTTCAAACATGTCTCCCCATGTGTATATCGCGGCTTCCTCCCACCTCCTTGCTATGGGGAGGTCTGCCTCCTTCTTGCACACATCTGCCATTATGGGATGGTCCGGAGAGTATGGGTGTTGCACCTTCCTGATGTGGCAAGTCCTGGTCCATATCTGTCTGCCAAGCCCGACGACCATAGGGGTTTCCGAAGAGCAGCAGAGGGGATTCCATAGGGTTTCCTTGGGAGTTAAGTTGGTGTGGGGTTGCTTCAGTAGCCCCAATTCAGCTGAAGATTCGTCTGACAGCCATCTCGTGATGTGACTGAGCTGGGCGGCCAGGTAGTAGAGCTGGAGATCTGGAAGTTTTATTCCGCCTTCTTTATGTGGAAGGGTTAGTGTGGCCAGTGACAATTTATGTCTGTGGGGTCCCCATAAAAAGTCCTTGATAATAGCTTCCAATTTCCTGAAGAAAGGGGGCCGTATGTAATGGCAAATGTTCACAAAGAAGTATAAAAAGCGAGGGAGGATTATCATTTTGACAATCGCCGCTCTCCCCACCATTGCCAGTGGGAGTTTAGACCAGAATTTTATGGACCGTCGGAGGTTGGTGACGGCTGCTTCTGTGTTGTGCTCATGTGTGAGCTGTGGGGTGTGGCTGAGATTAATCCCCAGGTATCTGAACTTCTCGGGTTGCCATTTTATCCCTATGATCGGAAGGTCCTCCGCTGAGGCGTCTCTCAATCCGGCCAGGGGGAATGCTGAGGATTTGTGTCTGCTAAATTGGATTCCGGAGTATCTCGCATAGTTGTCGAGTACCTCCAGTGCTGTCGGTGCATTGAGCTCAGGGTCTTTTAGGTACAGGAGAACATCATCAGCGTACAATGATATTATGTTATAAACGTTGCCCACCTTGATGCCGGCGTCAAAGAGCTGCTGACGAAAGTATAAGGCAATCGGTTCCAGTCCCAGTATGTACAGCATGGGCGAAAGTGGGCATCCTTGTCTCGTGCCCCTCTGTATTTTCCAAGGTTCTGAGACCGTTCCGCCTGTCTTGACCCTGGCCACTGGGGAGTTGTAGAGAACCTGGACCCATCTGATGAAGCCATTTCCGAAGCCAAAAGCCCGCAAGGCCTCCACCAGCCACTCCCAGTAGATGGAGTCAAAGGCCTTAATGGCGTCAAGTGACAGTATCGCTAGATCTTCCTCCGAGTCATGAGTTTCGGCCATGATGTGTTGGAGCCTCCTCAAATTGGCTGTGGTGTTGCGACCTGGGACAAATCCGTTCTGATCCTCATGGATTATGGACCCTAGCACTCTAGCAAGTCTGCTGGCCAGTATTGAGGTGAGGATCTTGCTATCGTAATTGAGCATGGCCAGGGGTCGGTATGAGTCGCAGTCAGTGGGTGGTTTGTGGGGCTTAAGCATGGGGATGATTATGGTTTCTCTCATGGTGTTGGGGAGGATCCCGTTTGTGTAAGCTTCCTGGTAGACTTCGTGTAGGATGGGGGTGAGAATGGGCTCGTATGCTTTATAAAATTCCGGCGTAAGCCCGTCGCTACCTGGGGTCTTGGAGGTGGCGAGCGACCTGATGGCCCATCTTATATCGTCGGGAGTAATTTCCATGTCTAGTTCAGTTCTCTGTTCGCTGGATATTTGGGGTATGTCGATCTCATCCAGGGTGTCTATTATTTCAGTGGTGGGGATCCGGGCTTCATGAGCATATAGTTTTGAGTAAAACTCGGCAAATGCTTTGTTGATCCCCATCTGTGTCCTGTGGGATGCACCATCTGCATCTATTATTTCTGTTGGTAAGTGTTTAGGGTGCTCTCTTCTGCACAACCAGGCCAACAGCTTACCTGGTTTGTCTGATTCCCTGTGGGATCGAGCGGTGTATGTGGCGAAGTCAAATTTTTCCAGCCTGTCCCAGGAGAGCTGGCATTTTTCTCGGGCCGTTTTCAGTTCCGTTTCGACTCCTGGGGAGGTGTCGAGGGTGGACTCCAGGCGGGTGATCTCTGATTCTTGGGCCTCAAGTGATGCCTTTAGTTGCCTGCGGGTGCCACCAGCTCTAGATATGATTTCTCCTCTGGTGACCACCTTCATGGCTTCCCACAGTGTGCTCCAAGTGGAGACGGTTCCTTTATTGATATCGACGTACTCCTCTAGTCTCTCGGCAAGGTCCTCTCTGAACTGTGGGTCCTCTAGTGTCGCGGAAGGCATTCTCCACATGGGGATCGGGGGTCTGGGTCCTCTCTGCCTCCATTGCATAATTAGCGGGGAGTGATCGGAAATAGATCTCCCCAGATACTCTGTGGTTATTGCCAGCGGGGCTTCGTCACGATCGATGAACAAGTAATCTATCCTTGTGTGGACGTTGTGTGGGGCTGAGTAATGGGAATAACTCCTATCGGCTGGGTGTTGTATCCTCCAGATGTCCACTAGGTTGAGTTGGTCTAGTGTTTCCGTCATGGCACGGGTAGCAGGGTTGCTTGATTGGGGGGGAGGAAGCGATCTGTCCATAGTTGTGTCCATAACACAGTTAAAGTCTCCTCCCCATAGGAAGGTTTGGCCTCGGTGGTGTGTCAGCTTGGAGCTCAATGTGTTGAGGTACGACGGGATTCCGTGTTGCGGGAAATATGTGTTAGCTAAGCAGATCGGGGTCTGTTCCATAGTTCCCCACATTATTACGTATCTGCCTTCCTTGTCAGATTCACATCCATGTAATTGGAAGGGCACATTTGGGTTTATCCATATTAACACACCCCTTGCGTATTTGGAATATGGGGATCCTCTCACAGTTCCCTCCCATCGGTCTGCCAGTTTAGACAGAGCGTCCTCGGTGAGGTGTGTCTCCTGTAACATCGCTATCGAGACTTTCTTCCTCCTGAGGTAGGACTGTATGCGGTTCCTCCTGAGGTACGAGCCCATTCCCCTTACGTTCCACGTCATGACATTGAGTTGTGGTGCCATTGGTGTGGTGTTCTGGGTTTGGCATGGGGGGCAGCCGCGGCGGCCCAGTGTGGCATCAGAGCGTGGTTGATAAGTTGTAAGCGATAGGCCTCTGATTCGTCGTTTCTTGAGGCGTATCCTGTGGCCATCCCGGTATTTTCAAGCATCAGTAAAACGAAGACTATGGTACTAACTGAACTAATAACATAACTCAAACTGGTGCGCCCAGCGACTACAACTATGTCGCGGTGCTCAGGCGCTCCCGCGCCGTCTGTACCCATCCGGGAGTCGGGCGCGAGTTGGGTCGGGCAGAGACTCGCCCGGTTGGTTCTTTCGCTGGGGGCGGGGTTGCTGCGAGGCGGCGAGGCCAAACGAGGGTCGTTTCCATATGATATACTGTTAATTGGGTTACCTGCTTGGGTCCGGCTGTTTATGCTTCATGTGTGGATGGTGTGGAGGGTCCCTGGGGTCCGGCTCTGCTCCCCCGAGGTTCAGTCTTCCCCACCTGGGTTATCTGCACCATCAGCAAGGTTATTGTCCTCTAGCCACATGTTGGCCGCTTCCGGATTTTCGAGGAAGATTGCTCGCCCTTTGTGGATAACTTTCAGGCGGGACGGGTACAGCAATCTGTATTTAAGGTTCAGTTGGCGAAGCCTTGCTTTGATCGGAACAAACGAGTTCCTCTCCCTTTGTACTTTCTGGGTGTAGTCCGGGTATATGGAAATCTTAGCGTCGCCCTGTATAATAGGGCCAGTTTCCCTGGAATATCTTAATACGGTTTCCCTGTCCTGGAAGTTTAGTATCTTGGCTATAATTGGCCGTGGGTGTGATCCAGGGGGGGGTCGTTTCTGTAGGGACCTGTGGGCCCTCTCCACCGCAAATCCCTGAGTCAGTTTGCCGGCCCCAATTTCCTGTAGCAGCAGGGTTTCCACATAGGACGTGGTATTTAGGCCTTCATTCCCCTCCGGGATACCTAAGATTCTGATGTTCCCTCGTCTGGCCCGACCCTCGGCCTCCTCCGCCCTTTCTTCTAGGAATGTGACCTTCCTTTTCAGGTCCGAAATTTCCGATTGTAGGGTCGCCGCGGCCGCGGACCCCACCTCTGTGGTTTTCTCCATGGCCGTCACCCTTTCCGTTAAGTTGCGGGCATCTTGGCGAATGAGTTGTATGTCTATTTTGAACTCGTCTATCTTGGAGTCGATGTGAGTCTTTAATGAGGCAATAGCATCCATTATCTGGGAGTGGTTATCTTTGGGGTCCGTCTCTTGCGAGCGAATGGTTTCGGTGGAGCTGGCCCTGACTTGGGTGGGAGTCTTTGCCCCGGCTGAGACAAAGGAGTCCATGGTGGCGGCCCTGGTTTTATTTTTGGCGGCCATGTTGGGGACGTAATAGTGGTTGCCCCGGAGTCCTGAGTCTGGAGGGGTGAAGTTCAGGGCCGCTCTCTTATGTAGCCCGGAGTGGTGTTCTAGGGTGGGTTGTGCCCTGGGGAGTTGTTATTTCAGTAGTTGGAGTCTGTCCAGGGCGCCTGAGGTGGGGCACTTCTCCGTGTTTCCAGGTGCTCTATCCGCTGTCCTAGCGCCTGTGTCGCTGTCCCTGGGCTTAGGGGTGGTAGTGCTGGGGCGCTTAGGGCAGGAGTTGTCCCCTCTTGGCGAGGGAGTCCAGTTGGGCGGCCCAACCACGGGGACAATGCAGGCTGTGGTTGGGGAGGATAGTTGGGGCCGTACTCACAGTTGCTCCGCGGCTTGGCGCACCGTCACGGCTTTCCGGGTCGTTTCTTATTTCCAGGCCTTTGGGCAAAGTAACGGGCCACAGCAGCCCAGCGCCCCAGCAGCTCTTCCGGCCCAGCCACCCAGCGGCGGCCTCCCTGCAGATGAATGTAGGCCCAGGAGGGGAAGGCCGGGGTTGTCCCCTCCTGTTGGAGGAGTCCAGTTGGGCGGCCCAGCTGCAAGGACAATGCAGGCTGTGGTTGGGGAGGGCAGCCGGGGCTGTGCTCACGATTGCTCCGTGACTTGGCGCATCGTCACGGCTTTCCGGGTCATTCCTGATTCCAGGACATTGGGCGAGGCAACGGGCCACAGCAGCCCGGTGCCCCAGCAGCTCCTCTGGCCCAGCCCCCCGGCAGCGGCCTCCCTGCCGAAGAATGCAGGCCCAGTGGGGGGAGGCCGATGGTATCGCTGCGTGCTCCTGTCCCCGGAATACGCAGCGTGTTTGTTTTCGGCTAGTTCTCCGGTGGAGGGGAGAGAGTTGGAAGCAGGTGAGCTCCCCGCCGCCGTCTCCGATATGCAGTTTGTGTCTCGGTGGAGCTCCGGAAATAGGGCAACACCGGCACGTAGTGTCGACCGAGGCCTTCCGACGTGGTGATAGAGGAGTAGGGCGAGGATCGGGTGTCAGCCACGGTCGGATGTTGGGATGAGGCCCGCTCCGCTGTGTTGCTCCTCCATGATGCTCACCGCCTGGATGTGCTGGTGGGGGTGCTACGCGGAGGCTCCGCTAGGTTCTGTGAGCCGCCATCTTGGATCCAGGCGCGGCGGGGGGAGGGAGTGCGTTTGATGATCAGCGCCGGCGTCTGGGGGGCCGGAGAGTCCGACCCCTCGAGCAGGTTTTGTGCGGGATCGCCTCACACACCTCTGCGTTCTTTTCAGGGGGCTGCTAACCCGCTGAAGCCGGAGAAAAATTATTCGAAAACGGCGTCTCGGCCGGAGCTCGGCGAATCAGCCTCTGCTCGCCATCGACTCCAGGCCACGCCCCCATGTATGAATGGAATGATGAGAGACAAAAGTGTTTCATGATGATTAAAAAGTGCATTGGTGAGGTGCCTATTTTAAATGTGTTCCGTGAAGGTACCACATGTGTAATAACTGTGGATGCAAGCGTATGTGGTTTGGGCACTGTGCTGGGGCAAATGAATGCTACTGTGGTGTTTGCCTTATGCACATTGAGGAAAGCTGTACGACAATACTCTGTAATTTAAAGTGAAGCTATTGCTTGTGTGTGGGCTGTGCAAAATTTCAAGTCTTACCTGTGGGGTACAGTTTTTACATTGAGAACCGATCATAAACCCTTGTTGAAGGTTTTGCAAACTGGGGGGTTTGGTAAAGTGACTCTGAGGTTAGCTCAACTGGCTTCTAAGTTGCATGAGTATGTATATATACAATGGAATGTGTACCAGGAAACAGGAATGTGAGAGCTGATTCTTTTGTCATTATTGCTGTTACCAGATGTTGGGGGTAAGGATGATGCAGAAGAAGATTTGGAGATGGTAGAATTTGTAAGTGATTTGGGGAGGAAACGATAGCTCAGAGGCCACACATTTACCTTGGAAGCAAGACAACGCAGCACAACACAGGTTTGAATCCCGATCCCGCACTTAGAAACCACTTACTGGTATTAAGCACGTTATACAAGAACAAATATAATGATAATAAAGAACACAATTGTGTGTGATGACTGGAAGAGTGTGATGGAGCATGATTAAGTGTTGATGCCGGCGGTATGCCACATGTTGAATGGGTGGCCTAGAGAGCAGGTTTTGAACAGAGTGATGCAAGTGTATGCAAAGATTCAGGAAGAGGTGTCTATGGAAGATGGAGTGCTGATACAAGACCACCGAGTGGTGCCTCCGATTGGTGTATGAGCTAGGTTGTTGAAAATGGCACATAAATGCCATGTGGGGGGTGTACTCAAACGGAAAGGGGTTTGCGTGAATGTTATTGGTGGCTAGGAATGGACAAAGAAGTCGATTGGATGGTGGATCAGTGCGGTGTCTGCTGCATCGCTGATAAAGGCATGCAGTGTAGAAAGGTGCCTTTGCAGTTTGTGGATTGGCCCAGGACACTATGGGTCAAGTTAGCAGTGGACTCTATTGGTCCCATGCACAAGTTGAATACAGAGGAGCGTTATGCGTTGGTTGTTGTGGATTATCACTCCCGATGGTGTCAGGTGGAGTACATGGCGATGCCAACTACGTCCAGTGTGATCAAGTATTTGCGTGAACTATTTGGAAGAGAAGGGACTTCTGAGACGTCAGTGACAGACAACTGGATTCAGTTTATGTGAAGGGAAATGCAGATGTTTCTGAGTGAAAAGGGAATCAAAGGTTGGAGAACAGTTCTTTACCACCCCTAGGCAAATGGTTTGGTAGAAAGGGTTAACAGGACAGTTAGAGGGTGTGTTCAGTGAGCAATTGCAAAGCATGTGTCAGTGCTAAGAGCTTTGGGTGACATGCTGTGGGCATATCCATAGCTCTCAACTCACCCGCTTTTGGCGGGTGACACCCACCAAAAGCATCCACACACCCGCCCACCCACCAGCTCCTTGGTTTCACCCGCCTTCCCCCACCTCACGAGACTCAGTAGCACTGCGCATGCGTGCTGCTGGCTCTCGGCGCAGCCATGTTTAATGAGTCAGTGCGCGGGAAAGTCGTTACTCATTTTCACCTGACAGACCTGACGTTTCGGAGTGGCAGTGACTGCAGCCTCGGATCCACCGAACTGTTTAGGACTCTGAGCCACTGCTGCCGCCTTTGAATTCCGTCAAAGACGTGGAGGCGAGGATTACTTCAGGAAAACAAAGCCAGGTAAGAAAAAAGTGCTGTCAGCCCCACTACATACTTGCCAACATTCTGTGACTAAAAAGATGTAGGATTTTTCACGTTTCAAAAATAATTCACATAACAATCATGACATCACAGGAAAATACAAAACATTGTTGGCACCATTGAAGCATTCATACACAACCCATCAAACAGCACCACAACATGGAAAGATGTTCAAATGTTAAAAATGTATAATTGGCCAATTTGGCAAATTGATGAAGCGCTCATGAAAGAGACAGACATTCTGCCGACGCTCGCTTTTTTTTCTTCCTATATTAGGAGTAAAGAACATGAGACATCATCATGCACTAATTGGAATAGATCACTGGGTGAAATAGAAACAATATTCTCTGTCTTCAGCCATAAAACTGATGTTTTAAATGCTCAATATAATTCATTTGGAGGGGGTTTTAATTTACAGCACATATTTCACAGGCACACACTAGGATGCCCATGAGGGGGTACAAAATGAAGTCAGTTTACAGGGGTCAAGTCCTAAAAATAA
This sequence comes from Ambystoma mexicanum, assembly GCF_040938575.1. Taxonomy (NCBI): domain Eukaryota; kingdom Metazoa; phylum Chordata; class Amphibia; order Caudata; family Ambystomatidae; genus Ambystoma; species Ambystoma mexicanum. Next base: position 447,822,539 of record NC_090923.1, on the reverse strand, counting down.
AAGTGGGGGGACTCATCAACAAACGCAATGGGATGTGACTTCGGCAGAAATTAGCATATCAAGGTGAAATATGCACATTTCATTAAATTGGGTTTGCATAAACACCCAAATTGCACAGGACGAATGGCATTTGCCTTTCATAAAATCAACACATACACAAAACCAAGAGAGGATATTTTCTTCTAATAGTGTTTTTGAAAACGTTAAACAGTGTGCCTGTTTTAAACTCCAAGAACCAATACAAATGTTTTCCCTGGAACATGCAGTACCGAAATGAGACATTTCATCTTTAGTTGTTTGTTATCTTTCATCAGGTTATATAGTGCAGTGTTGAAGTGTCCGGCCTGCAAACCTGACAACAGCAATTCAAGCTCGGATTTAATTAATACATTCAATGAAGACTTTCAATGTTTCTCATTTTAGCTGGGGGGACAGCGTCCACCCTCTGAAAAAAGTGGGTGGACTCCGTCCACCCGCGTGTACCCTCGACTTTTGCCCTGTATATAACAGGCGAACTTAAGGGGAGAGTTATGGAATGGGAAAGGGGAAGGCTCGGGGGAGGGGTGGGGGAGGTGAGATGTACGGATCTTCAGCCTAGAAAGTGAAGCAGTACATAGTTATGACAAGTTGAACACTGAATGACATGGCGACTGATAACCCCCTCAGTCTGATAGGCAGATGCTATGTGATGGTGTTACACTCTGCCAGTTGCCTTCACTGGTGGTTCACCTAAGGGTTGTACCGGCAAAAGTGCAGGACTCAGTCAAGTAGCTGTCAGGTCAGTGGATTGGTCTGAGTGCAGTCAAAGTATTCACCTACCAGTCAGTCCACTGTATAGACAGACTAACGAATGTGTTGCATGCTCAGTCCTGGAGCCTGTCTTAGAATCACATAAATTACTTGCCACTGTAAAAGGCAGTAGGATCTGTCACTGAAATCTGTAGGCCGTAGGACTGCTTAAAAAGCAGTAGCCCACTGCCTAAATCTGTAGGGTTGGCAAGTATGCCACTATTAAAAAAGGCTTGCAGCATTGCATAGAAAATGAAGTCAGCATTACCAAGGTCAGTAATAATTGCTAATGGTCATTGGACTAAAATGTCCTTTTTACAATCCTCAATTAAAATAATAGTCAATAAAAAGCCTGGATTATGAGGTTCTCACCAGTCTCACCCGGTGTATTTTCATACCTACTGCAACAGCACATACCACACTCCATTTGATTTTTGACTTTTGAAACTTACTTGATAATCGCTATAAGCTACCCAGACCAAGGGCACCTGATACTCTGTATGCCACCAAGTAAAAGCACCCTAATATTTTTTGTAATAATTTTGGGCATGATAGTGGTGCTTTAAAAAGTGTAGGCCTCATTACGAGTACATACCTCACAACTAACACGCTTTTGGCGGGTGTCACCCTCCACTTAGGCAGCTCTCTCACCCGCCAAACTCCCTCCACGCTCATATGAATCAAAGGGCTTTCACCCAAGAAATACAAAATTGGTGTTTTCAGCCGCCCAGGGGCCATGAAAGGTTGAGAACTATGGGTAATCACTCGGTGAATGGTATGAATTGAGCACAACGGTACTGGGACTGGGAATTAGACTTCTCTAAGTAACCCGCAGAAGTTTCAGTCCACCTGTCTATCTTTTATTATTTTGTACACTTAGTTGTTTGGCATTTTGAAGTTATTTCCTTTGCAGCAGTCATTGCTTTCCGGTATTGTTCTCTGCCGCACGGAATGGTGAGGTCATAGCGATCCATCATAACCGACGCTCCAATACTTTGCATATTGAATTCGATGTTTGACATAATTTGAATCCAGGACTTGTAATTGCTTTATTATAACTGCAAAATGTAAATTTACTGTAACGTTTCTTTTCTATTGCCCACCCGTGACTGCCTTCCTCAGCTTTTAATAATTTAATTGTTGAATCGGTTTACTAGTGCGTGAGAGCATCTTAGTAGGAGTACAGAACCATTAAATTATAACCCTCTGCCAAAATAAATACTTCTGTTTTGCTGGCAGTGACCTCAGTTTGAGTACATCATGCCAATGATAATTACTGCATGCTCTCAGGCAATAAGAGTTTTTGCTGTCACTGTTGCCCTTCATCCTGTGTTATAGGTTATTTCTCTGTCATGGGTAGACTGCATAGGAGCGGCAGGACTGTGCCTGTCTACTACCACAGTTATAAAAACAGAACAACATGGCATTTTGACACATAACAAAAAAAGAAAACTTCAAATCATTACAGATGCAGGGAACTCATCTATTAGAGCTCTGTCCATGCTCTATGGGGCAAAATTCATATAAACCTCTTAATTTGCATATGTATTGCACCAACAGAAGTGACTTCACAGAAAAGGGCTTTGCATCAGTTTTTGCTACATGGAGGCACCATGGAAGTAGACTTTAGAATACGTTGCCATAAATAAGCCAATTGGCAAATAACTTTGTGGTTCAAAATACCTAAATTGCACGATTGTTATATATGGAGCAACTCTATAGTCAGGCCTTTTTTAAATAACAGCATGATATTTTAACATACGCTCTGCAGTCAAACACTTACAGAGTAAAACACAGAGCTGCAGATCTGCCCAGGATCACAAACTTTGGTTTAATGGTGGAACTGGGATGTTGACAATTTAAGCCACAGACCACATCTTCACAAGTTTAGTTGATATAGGTATTTATTAAGATTCCCCTTTGCCTTTCATGTGCTTCACTAATACATTATTTGTAAAAATGCCTTTCATAATTAGCTTTAGATTATATACGTCATCATAGAAATATGTTGAGCAATAAGAGTATGTGTTTAAGTGCCATACATTAACAAGAATATCAATTTTTTGAGGGGCACGAATAGCACTGTACAGACCACATTCTAGTCCCCAACCAGTGGAGGAAGCAGGGCCAAGGCCAGTGAGAACGCAGAGGGAGTGTGCACCAGAGCTGATAACCAACTAGACGCAGAGCTGCTTCAGCTTCTAAACAGGACAACGACATAGCCTGGTGAGTGGCATCAGAGGCAGGGCAGCATACTGTTTATGAATGATTCTATGAATCACCAGTTCACGGGTTGTGCACATTTAATAGCACACTTCACATCCAAAAATAGAAATGGCTTCCTAACTAGCAGGTGTTTTTAAAGATCACAAAGGAATATTAGTGGTCAAAGCCAATAGTCATGGTATGTTTATAGCCATTTGTATCAATTGTAACATTAGCCAGCTTTTTCTGTTACATGCCCATGTATGACTGGCCTTTGAGTGTGTTGGGATCTAGGCGGGGCTGAGCTAAGCCCTAGGCAGTGCGATAGACTGGGTTGAGTAGTGGGATGGGCTCTGGGAAGAACTGGGGACCAGATTGTGCTTTAGGTGGGACCTCTATTTGGTGGTCCCTTATATACACAACACTTTTGACTGATTACAAGGCTAGGTGCTCCAATGAGCTGTGCTTAGGGATCATGGTTTTCAATAGCCCACACTAGAGAATCAGTGCTTCATCTGTCTGCTTTCCCTTTTTTTTCTTAGTGAGCTTAAAATGGATAGGTTTGTGACACGAATCCCCAGGAACTCTGCAGTATCAACAAGCAAGAAGGAAACAGTTTTTTTCTCTGACATTAGCGTTTTTAACATTTATTTTAGTTTCAGTGTAGCCTTTTTCACTTTGCTCATTTTTATTTTTTTTCCTTGCAATTTTCATAAAGTCAGATCTGCTCTATTTAGTACGATTTGTTTTAATATAGTGGCTTCATTTTAATCTCATGCCAAGCTGCACTATTATCTTGATCCTCCCACCTGTAAGCACAGTTATGATCTATGTAATGGTAATAACCTTCCTTCAGACAAAAACAAACAGCCATGCCTATTGGGATTCAAACTTGCCTAATGTCCGCTTTTTGTTTTTAAATTACAATTTTACAATTTTTCTATTACTTTGTAAAATGTTTTTATTTTTCAAGAGGTTTCACTGAGTGGCTTTTCTTAGTCAAAAGCCGACATCGGTCTGCTGATACATGACACATTGACATTGATTTTTTTTTTTTTTACCTTGTTAGTGTTACAGATATATTACCCCAGGTCGTGATGAGTGATCCAGAGAACCCACAGTTAGGAGAAAGGATCACAGGAGGCAGTTATAGAGGACTAAATCAAAGAAAGACTGGAAATGTCAGGGCAGATATACTGACCGAGGCAATCATGACAGATTCTGAAACTGGGAATGTAGGAGAAATGTATCCAGCAAAAGTATTACGTGCCAGTACAGATTTATTGCCACAGTTGATGGCGAGTGAGTTGGACAGTGCAAGCACAACTGAAAGAATCACTGAGGCAGCTATGGGGAATCAGCCGGTAGAGGAACCAGGCACTGTAGACTTGGATGACTGCACTCTGCAAGAAAAGGCAAGGGAAGCTGCCACTAGAAAATTAGAGGGGTCACATAAGTACAACTGGAGGTTCAAACATGACTGGTGTAGAATCTTTGATTTTGTTAAGCCCTCTAAATCACCTTATTATTTATACTGTACTATTTGTAGCAAAGACGTGTGCATCCGTCATATGGGCAGAAGGGATCTTGTGAGGCACAAGAACCGTGCTTTGTACTTTGAACTTTCTAAAGTTAAAGGAAAACAGCCCTCTTTATCGTCTCAATTTAAAACCTCTGCGGACAAATCAGTTACTGTTGCAGAGGTGAAGATGGTCAATTTTCTGGTCCACCACAATCTCCCCCTAGCCGCAGCAGACCACTTCACACCGTTAATGAGGGCTTTGTTTCCAGATTCCCAAATTGCTCAGAACTTCAGTTGTGGCACCACAAAAACAACATGCGTTCTGAATGATGCATTAGCCATCACGCTAAAGGCTGATCTGTAAAAAACACATGCAGGAAAATCCATACTGTTTAGCAAGTGATGGTTCTGGGGATAACAGTTTGCAAAAACCTAACCCCATAACAGTGCGTCTTTTTGATCTAGATAAAGAAAGGGTTACAACACAGTTCCTGGATATGGGGATAACAAAAGGGAAGGAGGCAGGCACTGCCAAAGCCATATTCTCAAAAATAGATGAGGTTTTAGTTACAAACAATATACCCTGGGACAATTGTGTGGGATTTGTTACAGATAAGCATCTCTGAACATGGGGAAGTTGAATGGGATAATGCCCATGGCAAAGGCTAAGGCTCCTGGTCTTTTTTTCCACGGTTGTGGTTGTCACATTGTACATAATACAGCCTGCCATTCTGCAACTGCTTTCTGCAGTGAAACCAAATTTGATGTTGAAGACTTTGTAGTTGATGTTTTTTACTACTTCGATAAAAGCACTCAGCATAAAGGGGAATATAATGAGTTTTGTGATTTTACGGACATTACATATAGAGACTTGGTGAAGCATGTTGGCACAAGGTGGCTTACTTTAGGTAAAGCAGTGTCACAAATTTAGCCCTAAAAAGCTATTTGATGTCAAAGGATCTTACAAATGGGAAGTTTCGGCATTTGAAAGATCGATTCAGTGATCCAATGACTGAAATATTCCTGCTTTTCTTTTCACAAGTACTGCCAATTTTTGAGCAGACCAATACATTTCTACAGCGAGAAGAGCCTACGGTTCATCTACTTTATCACACTATGTGTTCTTTTGTCAACAAGATTTTTTCCCGTTTTGTTTTGATTTCTGTAATTAAAGCAGCCGATTCCCCAGCAGGCGTTGCATATCAGGACCCAAAAAACCAGCAAAGTGATGACCGCTTATTCATTGGGGTGTTAACACGATCTTCTCTGTCAAAACTGTTCGAAGGTGGTGATATCACACAAAGATAAACTGTGGTTTTTTTTGCAGCATGTCGGAAGTTCTATGAAGCAGCAGCATCCTATGCTTTGCAAAAACTGCCATTTAATGAGGCCCTCCTAAAGCATGAAAGGTGTGTTGATGTGACAAGGAGGGAAATGGTTTCCTTTGAGTCTGTTGAATACTTTTTAGATAGGTACAACCACCTTTTTAAGAATTCTGACAGATATCTCCTTCACAATGAGTTTGTGGAGTATCAGCTTTTGGCTGATGACGAAATTCCCTGGGATTCATCAAATAAAGACATTGATGAGCCACCTGAAAGGATGGACACAATCTGGGCAAGGTTTACTAAATTAAAACTCTTCCCTCATCTTTGTAAACTGGCACTGCTGATTTTAATTTTGCCTCATTCAAATGCTCAGGAAGAAAGGGTGTTCTCCATGATAGGAAAGAACAAAACAGAATTTAGAAGCAGCTTAGATCTGTCCAGAACACTATCGTCAATTATACGAGTAAAATTACACACCAAAGAAGCCTCACAACCTTGCCACAGATTGAAGCCAAATGATGATTTGATAGAGCTAGCCAAAAAGGCTACACGAGCAAACAACCTGCAGCATAAGAACTAAGGTATCTGAATTGCAAACTGACCAATGAATAATTGTTCAAATTGAGGCTTTAGTCTCCAGATTGATGTACTGCCTCTGTTCCACTATTTCGAGTTTAAACATCATGTGAGCACAGTTTGTTTCTTGTGAAAGTTCTACATTTATTTTGCAGGCAGGTTTGCTTCGGGGGGAAAAAAATAAACTGTACAGAAAGAACATGTGTATTGTTTTTTAACTGCATTTACTTGGTACAATGGTTGCATGCAAAAGAGTCTAGTTTTGCAGCAGTGTAGTAAGTTAATAGTGGTATTTTCTGCACACACCTTCCTGTGATGTCACTTCCTGTGATGTCACTTCCTCTAACCCTGTGCGCCGCCTCTGGTGTCCAACCCAGGCTCTCACCCTCCAAGTAGTCTCAAAAGGTTGAGAGCTGTGGCATATCGGACCACACCCTATGTGGTGACAGGGGTCTCTACTTTTGAATTGCTAATAGGAAGGAAGGCTGGGTCAAAGTTTGTGCCTGCCTGGATTGATCGATTTTTGGGTGAAAGTATGCTTCCGGTGGGTGTGGAAAAATTCATGAAAGGGTGTTGGAGTCAAAGTGGAATAACAAGATGCGTTTTGACAGCCGGAAGGGCATCAAGGAGTCTGACGGTCAAATGGAAGATGTGGAACAGGTAACAAAAACTTTCAAGGTGACCTAGGGAGATTCTCAATATTTGCTGATGAGGCACAACAATGGCCAAGCAGTTCGGGCTGAACTGCCTATTTTGGTGTGGGGCCAACAGACATGCCAACATTCTTAAGCTCCTGAGAGGGAGATTTCCCCACAGAAATCGGGAGAAGGTAATTTCCCATTGGATTACATTGGCGATATCGTTATTATATGCAGGAGAGAGTAAAAAATAGGGCGTTTTTGGTTAAAAAATCGGGAGGGTTGGCATGTATGGGCCAAGCTTGATTTGCATATGGTCTTTTCTCTTTTGTAATGCATAGCTCCCAACCTTTTTTGTCACCAAGGCGGGTGAAAACACCCGATTTTCTTTTTGGCGGGTGAGAGGCCCATAGAAGTGAATGGGCGTAGGAGGGGCTTGGCGGGTGATTCATCAGCTTTCAAGGCGGGTGACACCCGCCAAAAGCGGGTGAGTTGACAGCTATGTGTAATGGCTTGGCAGGTGAAGAATAATGGTCTGCAGTGCTGCCCGGAGCAATGCCAGAGGTTAAGATTGATTCAAAACCTTCCAGCAATCACCTCTTTTTGTTCTTACCCATAAAGACTCCATGCTACCTCTGGCATACGTTTATTTTGCAGTGCATGTATGCGTTATATGAATTTACTTGGCCGTGTGTTATGATTTTTTTTTCGTTTCTTTTTCTCTCGCATCTCTTTGAAAAATCAATACAATTTTGAACAAAAACTAAAAAGTATAATTCCACTATCGTATCTAGCAGCATGGCGCATAGAACCTTGGTACGTCCTATAAACTAAATTAGCGCTCTAGTTGTTTAATAAGGGCGCTGCACTTCTTGCGCTGTTCCTGGTCCTGATTCAGCTGTGACATGGTCATAGAGTTCTTCGACTGGAAGGCGCAAGTAGCTGCTACTGTGGAATTGTGGGACACCGGCGGGCAGAGGGAAATATGGCGGATGCGGTGGAGCCGTGAGTATGTGCGCGCGCCGCTCGCTTCTTCCTCCCGCGGCCACAGCATCAGCACCTGATTGAAGCTTCTTTTATTCTCTCTTTCTTTAGGGAGAAGAAAAGAAGGAGAATAGAGGAGCAAACAAGCGACAAGTTAGTGTTGAGAAGAGGCAGTTCTGATAACGGCATTGATATTGCAGCTGCCCGTAAGATGACTGGGTTGCAGGGGTTCAAGGGGCAGCCACTGCAGTGACATTTCAGGGAGCACCATCAGGCACTGACTCTATGAAGGAAGGATTCGGAGACATTACATGGCAGAGCCTAAGTTACGGGGATGGAGACCTCAATGCATGATAAATGGAACCAGAAGTTAGTTCAAGGGACGGGGCACAGGGAAATGCACAGTACCTGGAGCCTAGACAAGTGACCAGCACCATTGGCAGAGCCTAAGTTACGGGGATGGAGACCTCAATACATGATAAATGGAACCAGAAGTTAGTTCTAGGGACGGGGCACAGGGAAATGCACAGCACCTGGAGCCTAGACAAGTGACCAGCACCATTATTACTCACTAATGACAGCTGAGGTCTATTGTTGGTACTGAGTCTCTGAGCGAGGGACCACAGACACAAGGGTGAGTCAGTGGCTGAGGGTGGTAGATCTGATGAATGGTGCCTCCCAACTCGGACAAGGGAGGGCACTGGGGTAAAGCCGGATCTGGGATGCATCTACAGACCAAAGAGAGCTAGCGCACATTATGGATGGGTGTGTTTGTAAAGGGGCGGAGTTGTTGGACGAGCTAGAGACAGAACACTGTAACCAGAAGACAGTATTGGGACGGTACGATAGTGGGGCGGGGTGAGCTAGTGCGAGTGTGAAACACTGTACATATAATGTTTAAGAGGGTGCTAATATTGTGGACCGAGTGATTAATATCAGAATGTTTGAGTTTTTGAATAAACCTTGCTTTAACCCTTGAAAAAGTCATATCGTTTAGCAAACTTGTAAATGTTAGACTTTGTTGGTGACGGTCGGAGCGGAACAAAACTGTTAAAATAAGTTATTATGTTGCAAATAAGATTCTACAATAAGACCAAAACAGATTAACATCACGGTATACTTCTCTGTTCTGTTTCAGAACCACTACTGGTGTAGGGTTCAACCTTGGTGAACCTGCAAGGTTTAGCATTGAAGTCGAATCCTACTTTCACTTGTTCGAATGCTTGAGCAGTACGGCTTAGACTAGGGGTTCAGGAGTTTGGTGTAAAGTACAGGTGCCATATAGGAGTTTGTCAAGCAATAGTGTTCGCTTTGACATCCGTGCAGTCTGCCAACGCAGGTCTGAATCCCGGCAGGGCCAAACTCAGCATTTCATCCTTCCAAGGTCGATAAATGAGCACCACACACCGTGAGCAATAATAAGCAGTGTTTCGAATGCCTGAGAGTTGGTAGCGCTATATAAATGCCAATTATTAATATAGTGTCCACCCAGGCAGGTATAAAATATATTTAACACCTTAAAGTATAATAATACAAGTAAGAGAAACCAATTGTTTTCAGGCGCCATAAGACAACAAGCCAGATGGTGGGGGCTGGGGGCAGGAGGGAGGAGCATAGGATAAATGTAATTTTAAAAAAAATAGGAAAAACAACAGTAACGGTCTTACTAGGCCTTGTGACGTTCTTACCGTGCAAGTGCAGTGACAAAAAAAGCTGGGTAGGGTAGATGTAGAGGGGCACAGGTGCGCTCCGCACACCTTTTCTTACTAGCCAATGGTGAGTGCACATTTTGCATCTTGCTATTATGCACATATATGGAATCCTAGTTCTGGTGTTCAAAATGTACAGCTACCACACGTTAGTATGAATACTCTCCAATATTATACTGTTTAAACGGCTACAGTGGGAGGTTTGGTGAGTTTAACACAGGCCTCATAAAATTGGAAGGCAATACCAACATGCTTAACTAAACTCAATGTTTCGAACCCTAACCTAGAAACCAAGGTTTGACAGAGTTTCAGGTAAGTAAACAAGTTTTGTAAACTTTGTGGTAGCTTTAAAAGTTAGTCACAACAACGTGGTAATGGGTATGCATGGGATTTATAATGCACAGACCTAACTGGGAAGCAATGGTGTGCTGTTCATAAGGGGCACTCCAGAAGGTCACATGTAAGGATGTGGGGTTGTGAGGTAGGGGGAAGAGCTACAAAGGGGATATGTGGCAGTGACACGTATTGATCTTGAAAAAATACTTTATATGTAAAGGAAAGGTGCAACAACAATTCACATGCGTCTAGAGGCACCCAAGACAGGATTTCTGTACCCACGTACCACTATCAAAGGCAAGGGTAGCTGATAAGGAGGATGTTATGCCCTATAGAACTGAATGTAGCCTAGTGGGGCTCAGAAGTGGGTATTGAGATCATCTCCTGGAACCTCGATCTGGACTAAAAACAACTCTAGGTAAGTCTAGGCTGATGAAGACAACTGCACTCACCATTGGTGTTGGCGTCCATGGGTGACGGAAGTGTGTTCGTTTTGACATCTTTAACAGCTGAGTTTGGCGGTTCTGATCTTGGTCAGCAGCCTCGCAGTACTGAAGACAACCAGGCTGTACTGAAGATGAAGGACTTCTGATCCCATGAACGATGGTCGACCACCGGGATGCCGTAAAGGGTATGTCCTAGCAAAGCTTCTGCGTACCTGGGCTGAAGAAAAAAGGTGCCAGGTTCCAGCATGTCGTCTTCTTGGCAGAGAACTGTGCAGAGACAGCGATCAGGTTTGACGTCAATGGTGTATTTCAAGATGCACAGCCTTGTGAGATGCAGGCAACGGAAGGATTTCCCACTCTACGCTTAGGGGCTCCAGGATGACCACCATGGCAACGCAGGGCCATTAGTTCAAGGGGTGAAGGTAATGTGGAAGATCTCGCCTGTCAAAGAAACGGCAAAGCTCCATCTTGTGGCATTTTTAGCTTGATGTAATGGTAGTCCTAACACCAGATTCCAGTGTCTCTCTGCCTTCTCTTGTGCTTTAGGTTCTTGGCTAGTTGAATGGCTACAGATCTTCTTCTAATAAACATAATCTTGTATTCAGCCCACCTATCGGAGGATATGCAACATTGAAACTCTCAGCTGCTGTCTAGTCATGGACTGCCATTTAAGGTATAGTCATGACATCACACTAGTTTGGTATGTATATATCTGGGTGGCCAGCAACCACTTACCCAGCCCAAACAAGTTACACACCCATACACTGGTTCTGAAAGGAGCTTTAAAAAGGAAGGCCATATTTGTCAAATTCTTACCCCTACCCTGTAGCAAGATTGCTAACAAAGGTAGTGAGCCGAAAAGAAATGGCCTTGAGTAAGCTGGTCAGCCATTTTAGTACTACAGTGGCTTTAATGTCTATCTCGCAGTAAAAAATTAAAGGATGGTAGTAGTGCTATACAGTACACATCATTTGGGGACTTATGGACTCTCCAGTGGCCGGAAAACTAAATAAGTTAAGTGAGGCTTAAACGACTTTGCTCGCTAAAATAAGGTCAGGATCACACACAGATCTGCTGGGGGGCCCCATTGAGCAAAAAGGTGCAAAAAGAATGAATCTCGGAACAATCACTTGAATACATTATTGCTGAAGCGGCGGCGAATGTTCCTTTGGGACAAAACCTATATCATTATCATTTGGCACCCCAGTCACGTGTGCTACAGTTAGTAAAACCTGATGATGTGCTTTCAGTGGTAAGCAACAACATTGTTCCTTAGCTGGCATGCCTGGACCATATCCACGAGAGTGGGTACAGTAAAGTATTTTGGGTTGCCCCTGATTATTCATAGAAAAATAAAATAGGATTACTATTACATATGGAGATTAATCTAGTTTACTTTGATCCTAATGGTGATAAATCCCGTACTCGCTAATCTGATCCAAATGGAGGGGGAATGGAGAAAGGAAGAGTATTCAGGGTGGTGACCCACGGTACCATCAACCATGGCAAACATGAAGGGCGAGGAGAGGAAAAAAGATAGAACCAGCCATGTGGTGGGTGGGAGGAGCTGCAAGGTGTTATGTTGTATGGCATTTGAAAAGTGTGTATTGCCATTGGTATGGCCTCGAAACACTGGGGTGAGTGCTCTTTGGAGGACAGATGTGAAGTAGGATTCTAAACGTGGTGGCTCAGCTGCATTCTATTGCAGGTGATGTGTGTTACAAAGTCGAGTGGTGATTGCTGTAGATGTATGGGGCTGTGCCCCGGGAGGGATACAGCTATGTTCCATTGTGATGGAATGCTAGACTTAATGTTGAATCAAGGCTGATATCTAGTTACCATGAGGTCTTGCATAGCATATCCGAAGGCATGACTGTATTTCTTTCTGCGTGAGGTAGGTGCCACCTTGTTGTCTCATCTGGTGCGCAATCTACCTGAATGTGGGTCACAGTTCACCTAGGAGGTGGGACTAGGTCAGTCCTGATGCAGAAGGGAAGAGACGGGTCTTGAGAACCTTCTGGATATCGATTTGTTCTTCTAAACGGCATATGGTGAATGGAATCGAGTTGCAGATAGTGGGAGCTTGGACAGAGAGAAAAAAGAACCCCCTATTCTGGACGATTTTAGTGACTGGCATGACGAGGAGAGCTGTGCCGGATCTCAGGTTTCTGGTGGGCCTGTAGGGTGTGCGTTTGTGTTGCAAATGTTCTGGTTTTGTGTTGTGAACTTGTGGGTGATGCACATTGCTTTGAAGGTGGATTGTTGCCTGATCGGTAGCCATTGAAGGACATGGAGGGAGGGTGTGATGTGTTCTCTAGGCCCTTGGGCAAGAAGGAGCCTTGATCCAGCATTTTGTACCAGTTAGAGCTTTCTAAGTTGTGATGCGGGGACCGCCAGTTATAGGGCGTTGGTATAGTCTAAGCATGAGAGGATGATGGCAGTGACTGTGTGGGAAGGTCAGGTAGAGGAAGATGCTTTGGAGAATGTGTATGTGTAGGTAGCTGATTTTTGTCACTGAGTTGATGTGACGGTGTCAGGTCTGAGTCTATATTGCAGCCAAGCTTTTTACTGTATTGGAGGGGCGTAAGGCCTAGCAAGGGTGGCCATGGGGTTGGGGGTTAAAGGGCAATCTACTTGCAGATCATGATCTTGGGCTGAGAAGTAGGAGTTAGCAGTCATCCAGTGGTCTTTGTCTGTGAGGCATGATTTGAGAACAGGGGAGGTGATATGATGTAAGACATTTTATAACGCACATGTACAAAGGTGTTTCTAGGTGCGAAAGGAGGAAGGGCCCTTTGGGATCTTGAAGACGATTTGGTTCCATGTGTTAAAATCGCGGAAAAAACTTTGCGGCAACAAGGCTTTGGTTTTGCAACCGCAATCCATGTAAAGGATACGGGGGACATCCCTGGACCAATTATACCATTAAAGGGGAGTGGGGGACAACCCTGCAACCCCCGCTCACCTTAAATGTTATAATGGGCTACACCTTTACCAGGTCAAACCGCAGCATTTTTGCAGCGTTTTTTTAATTTTTCCATTTTTTTTCTTTTTTATGGTATAGGCAACATTTTTGCTGCAATCTTATCACTGCATATCGATGAGTTGGGTGTCGCTTGCGAAAGATAGGGTGTGGGAATAGATGAGTTTGGGAAGAGGGCTCAGGTAGAGAAGAGCAGAGGACAGAGAGAGGCGCCCTGTCGCACTCCGTGGCAACAGGGCAGGGAGTCGAAGAGAAGGGAGGCATGTGTATTTGCAATCTGTTGCAGAGGAAGGAGGATATCCAAATCATAGATGCGGCCCTGATGTTGAGAGAATGGATTCTGTCCACGAGGGTGTGGTGGTCAATGTTGTCGAATGCTGCCGTGAGGTCGAGTAGAATTGGTGCAGTGCAACCTTCTGAGTGTCTTTTTAAGATCATCTCTGATGGAGACTAGGCACGATTCAGTTCCTCTTTGGGGTCTGCAGCCAGATTGGACGTGGTCGAGGAGATGGTTGGATTCTGTGAAAAGGCGTAGTTGGAAGTAGGCTGTTTGGTCGATTTAGTTAAGCTATAGATTGGTCAGTCGAGGGTGAGCTTTTTGAGCAGGGGTTGGATATACGAGGTCTTGAATTCTGCTGCGAAGGTCCCTGATGCGAGATATGAGTTAAGAATATATCTTGCAATGTTGCTGGCGCAAGATTTTTTTTTTTTTTTAACAGTAGAACGACCGGGGTCCTCAGGGTATCCTGAGGGGCAGCTGTTAGTAGCTTTAGAAATTCAGGGTGGTGGATGAGAGGAGCAGGTGGAGTGGGGATCTGAAATCCCAGCAGAGAACACAGGGGAGTGGGGCGTGAGTGACACTTTTTTGGTGCACATAATTGTTTCCAGGGCTATGTTGAGGAAGTGGTCTGAGAGGGAGTCACAGTGTGTTTGGGTGTGGGAGGCGGAGAAGGCAGTGCATGTTGTAGGCATTGAATTCAAAGATAATCTTGTGCAGTTCCCTATAGGTGTTTGGACCATTTGGTGATTTTATTTCAGTGATAGGATTTTTTGGCTTTGCGTATTTCTGCCCAGTAAGCTTTGAGTTGCGGGGCGTAGGCTATTCTATTCTGTGGCGACGAGAGTGAGAGAAGGTGGATTGAGAGCAAGCATACGCCATTGGGAAAGTGCTGCAGAGGGAGACTGGCAGGAACAGGAACTATTCTGAACTGGAAAGTGTTTAATATGAAACTGCTACACAGTATCAAATATATTTAAAAAGTAAACAATCTATGTGTAGACCCCCCCGAAGTGAGGTGCATTGCACATGACCTGAGCATTTACACGTGGGGTGTACTATGGTGTGTTGTGTGTGGTGAGGCACTAGCGTCTTGGATGCATGGCTGGAGCCTATGCACTGACAACTATGTGGCTTGCTTGCAAGTAGGCTTCACGTTGTTGCGTTCTGTGTGGTTTGTGAGCATTGCATACATTGTTGGTTCCATGGGTGTGGTGAATGTTGGCACATCCTACAGTTTTTAGTGCATGGCTGGAGTTTATGGAGGGAACACTAATGCAGTTTGTCCACTGTGTGCTGTGTTGAGAAACTGTGTGTATTGAAGTGGATGGGGTTCAACTGGATATTTTATGTGCTTGGGTAATGTGCATTGCGCAGATTACTGACTACTGCACTTTGAAGTATTGTTTATTTGCACTTACTACAGTGCTGGGAGGAAAACAAATATTGCTACCTGTACTTAGTGGTGATGGGTGCCGCTCTGGATGAATCTGGATGCTGAAAGCGTGGATACTTTTGGAGAACTTTTAACTGGAGGCGCTTTCAAATGACACAAGACATGTACTCTTCTGAGTGTGTAACAGTACATATGGAGTGCTCTACAGACATGACACAGTTCGTTGCAGAGGTCTTGGATGTGATTGCTGCATGTCTGCGTGACTATTTAAAAGTACCTAATGAGGGATTGCTGCAAATACAGTAGTGGAAAGTGAAGGACTGTCTCTGCTTTACTGAGGCGTGGCCCTCACTGTAACGGGGAAAGCGCACGTGTCACATTCTGCCCTTCTGAGTATGGTGGGCATAGACATTGAACTGTGGGGATTATCCAATCGGGTGTCGAGGTTGTGCTTCACAGGAAGGGGCAGTCATTTTTCCCCAATACTTTGTGTAGTGAGGTTGGCAGAGATGGAGAGATGTAGCGTGCTGATTGTCAGTGATACCTTTGTGCAAGATCTGCACAGGTATGCCGTGCAAAGAGGCATTGCTGTTAATTTTACGTTGGAAGGAGTGGAGGCTTTCTGGGGCACTGTCTGAGTGCAGGTTCGGCGCGATGGTGGACCTTTGCAGATGTGTGGCCTCAGTCAGTACTGTTGATGTTGTCGTGGTGTTTTATGGAGCGCTACATTTGGGGTACATGTCGTGTAGACCTTTGCCCCGTCACCTAAAGAAGTTGATGACAGCAGTGATGCAGATTTTTCCCACTGCCAAGGTGGTTTTCTCATCCAAACCACCAAGAGGAGCATGGGACCATGCCGGTGTAATTTGTCCCCAGCCAGAGGTTTGAAGGTGTTTCATAAACGGAAGCATGTGTCAGTTTATGTGCAGTGCTCGGATGTTCTCCACAGACTATGACATCATTAATGAGCAAAATTTGCAGTGGTTCCATGAATATGGCATTTCTTTGACCACCATTGGCAATGCTGTTTTGTTGTACACTGTGCAAGAAGCGTTGAAGAGAATTCTTTAAAAATGTAAGGAGGAAAAGAAAACAGCAACTGAGATAAAGAGCAAAAAAGGTTGTTTGCAAGCATGCAAAAAAAAACCACCAAAAATGACAAAAATACCTTTTCAGAGGCACCACTAAAGACCCAATCCCCTAACATGCTTCACATTTCTCTCCTCCCCTCCCGTTCCTAGCACGATAACTCTGTGGTAGTTTCAGGATGGCAGCCATGCAAATGGTATTGTGGAGGCTAAGGCATTGCTCAATAAGGTTTCTGGTTGTGGTGTGTATACAAAAACAGTGGCAGAAGGTCTATTTGTACAGAGAAATGCAGAAGGCTATGGTTGACGTGTGCAAGATAAGGGGCAGGCATCCTGTCTGTATGCATACCCTGTATGTACTTGTTGAAGTTGCTAACATACATTCATTGCTGCTTTGGTGCAATGATTTTTCCGAATTTTGTAGTGAATGGGTTAATGCAGAAAAAACAAATTCTGAAGTGTACAAGGTAAATGGCAGGCATCCTGTTGTATGAATACAATGTGATATGTTATAGTATGCTATGTTATTTGTAACGCGCCTATACACAAGTGTTTAAAGGCGCAACGAGGCAAGGGAGGGGGAACAGAGGGAAGACCGAGACAACTATCCTACTAAGCCAGGTGTCACTCGGATTGCGCAAGTGCATGGGTAGGGGGAGGGGCAAGTGCAGTTCATGGGGAGAAGAATAAATGACAATAAGTAAAAATATGGGCCGCTGGTGGCAAGTGCAAAGATCACTGCAGACATTCGGTGGTGGTGGGACTGTTAGGGATACAGAAAACAGTCCCCAAGTGCGGGGGTTGCCAGAAAGGCAGTAGAGGGGTACGACTGGCGGGGGGAGGCGGCCTGGTCCCGAGATCAGAGGGTGGCCAGGTAACCAGTGCAGAATCAGTTTCAGCTAGGAAGTTAGCTGGGGAGAGGAGGAGAAAAAGCAGAAGCAAAGAGAAAGGTTTTGATGTGCTTCCGGAACTGGAGATGGGTTTTCCTCAAGTTTCAGGGAGGCTGGGAGGCTGTTCCAGAGGGAGACCCCAGCCGAAGAAAGAGATCTACCACCAACTGGTTGCTTGGAGAAGCGAGTGACCCTGAGGGAGTTGGAGGCAGATGAGCGAAGAGCTTGAGCAGGGAGATATTTAGGAAGTGAGAGTTGAAGGTATTGAGGGCCCAGGGCCCAGAAGGCCTTGTGGATAATGCAGAGGGTTTTCAACTTAATTCTCGCAGCCACTGGGAGCTACTGCAGACATTTCAGTCACGGAGAGATATGATCCCTGGGCTTGAGGCCAAGGACAAGTTGCGCAGTCCTGTTTTGGATGATTTGCAGAGGGCGGAGAGTAGAAGCAGGCAGATTTAGAAAGAGGCTGTTGTAATAGTCCAGCCTAGAGAGAACCACAGCTGTGGAGACAGTGAGCTTTTGAGAACTTGGTTTAGGTTGGTAACATTCAGTGCTGGTTTTGGTGGCATATTTTTTACGATTTATGTAGGAGATGGGTTAGTGTGGAAAAAAATGTGTTGCATTGTCGGAAGGAAAGAAGAGTTCCAGTTTCGATAATACAATGGGTGATATGGGTAAATGAAAACGTTGAAAGCATATACCATTGAAGTGCCACTTGATGGTAGGTGAAGGGAGAAAATGTATGCAATGGACGTTCAGTGGCAGATGCTGTGTTCAGAGGCACGTATAATAGAATTGTAAACTTACTGCAGAAAAAGTATTCATACCTCTACTTTGTGGTGATGGGTGATCATGGATGAATGTGGATGTAGAAATCTTGCATAGTTTTACTGAACTTACTACTGGATGTGCTTTCGATTTGACGCGAAACTTGCAGTCTGAATGTGTAACGGTACATAAGAAGTGTTGTACAAAACTGACAGTGTTAGATGCTAACGTCTTGGATGGGATTGGTGGATGCATGTGTGACTACTTAACAGTACCCAATGAGGTAGTGCTGGACAAAAAGTAGTGGAAAGGCAAGGAGTGCTCCTGCGTTACTGGGGCGCAGCCCTCGTGGTAGTTGGGGAAGCGCACGTGCCACATCCTGCCCTTTCAGCATGCTGCCAATGGGACTGTGGTGATTATCCAATCAGGTGTGCTTCACAGGAAGGGGCGGTAACCTTTTTTTATTATTGTGCGAAGTGAGGCCGGCAGACATGGAGTTCGACGGTGATGCCTTTGTGCAAGATCTGCACAAGTATACCTTTCAGAGAGGCTTTCATTGCAATTTTGATTTGGAGGGAGTGGAGGCTTTGTTGGCCGGTGTTGACGTGTGCAGCTTTAGCAATGTGCTTGCACGTTGTAGAGAAGTGGCCACATTCGCTACTGTTGATGTTGTGGTGGTGCACTATGGAGCGTTCCATTTGAGTTTGATGACTTGTGCACGTGTGTTCCGTCATTTGAAGAAGTTAATGAAAGCAGTGAAGCGCATTTTTCCCACTGAAAAGTTGCTTTTCTCGTGCCTCCCCCCAAGAAAAGTATGGGACTATTCGATTGCATTTTGTCGCCAGCCAGAGCTCGGAAGGTGTTTTATCAACGGAAGCATGTGTGATTTTGAGTGCTGCAGGGATGTTTTCTTGTGACAATGACATCATTGGTCCTCGAAATGGGCACCTTTCAATGCAAATGGTATTTCTTTGTCCATCGAAGACACTGTTACTTTATTTTACAATCTACAGTGAAGACGCTATTGTAAGAATGTGAGGAGGAGAAGAAAACAAAAACCTGTATAAAAACCAAACGAAAAAGGAACTTCTTTGCAAGAATGGGAAAAAAAAAAAGATGACATCCCCTACCCTGGTTGCAATTCATTTCCCCTTGCCCGCACGCAACACGAAAGCCACATCTGGGTCTTTTTGAAGATGGCGGGCATGGAAAGGGGGCTGTGCAGGGTAAGGGATTGCGCAATAACTTTTGTGGTTGTGTTGTACTCCGAGGACTGTTGTACAGAACTGACAATGGTGACCTCTTCAGTGTGATTGGTGGATGTGTGTGCGACTATTTAACAGTACCCAATGAGGGCGAGCTGGAAAGAAAATAAATGAAAGGGAAGGAATGTTTCTGCTTTAGTGGGGCGCGGCCCTCACGATACTTGGAGAAGCGTACGTGCCACATACTGTTTTCAGCATGCTGCCCATGGGAATAGGACAGTGGAGATTATTGGTACTGATGGTGCAGTTCACAGGAAGGGCATTTAATACTTTTATCCATTACTGTCCGTAGTTAGCCCGCCTGACATGTTTGCCATTGCTTCCAAAGGTAATGTAGCACAGCAGATTTGGTCCGACATCAATTACAGCTCAAAGCTATGTGGGCCCCTACTCTATTCTGAAAAGCTACAAACGGATTGTAGAGCTGCTCTGGGATGTGACCTTTTGTAGGGCTGCTGTGGAGACCTTGCACTAGGAAAACGGGCCTACATCGTTCAATCAAATACAAAAATGTGCAATGGCACATTGTGGGGTGTTTGTAAGCGTGCACTTTCCAAAGATCACTCCGTAGAATGCAGAACACTCTACTTTTCTGCTGTCCGAGGGTTCCGGATTGTGTCTGCGAAATAAGGGTTCACGTGCAGTGTGGGTGCGGTCGCATGGTTACGTCGCCAATGTTCTTGATTGGGACGGCTGTCCGCAGGACGCGTTTTTGGAGAATAAGTTAGTGCGCATGTGCATAGGTGTCCTATGTACACCGTTGGGATCTCTGGACTGATTAATAGTGCGCCGACAATTTTGGGACAAGCTGGGTGTTTGTAGGGTATAGCAGGTGGGATGTTTAAGTGTACAGCTACCTGTAGGATGTGCGTGGGCGGCTCAAACTAATTAAAGTTCGTCACAAGTTTGTTCGCATATGCTGGACAGGGCCGGTGTCACCAGGAGACAGAGAAAAAGATATGCATGCGCGTTTTTGTGCAATGGACAAACGACCGCTCCCACAACTAATCATAGGTGGTTCACAAGATGCGGACATGCGGGTCATACTGGCATCATACGGATGCCTCCATTGTGATTGCGGTTAGGCCAGACAGGTGCAGTGTCCGTAGGACAGCTCCCTTTTGCTTAACTGCGGTCATTCCCACCAATACTGTGCGCCGCAGAGTCATAAAGGCATTGTAAAAACAAAGGAAAAGCCATATATACACTGAGCAACAATATAAATATCAATGTTTACTTCCACACAATCATACATACTACTTGGAAAGGGAAGGGTTGGCACAAGTGGATACATATTGTGGGGAATTGGGGATTTGTACAAGTTGGTCTTGAGGGGATTGCGGTATTATTGTAACGTGTCTGATCACACGGATTTTGAGGGGATGGCAGGCTATGATATGGGGAAGGAGTGCAGGTTGGGTAGTGGTATTTATTTATTTTTTGTCCATTATGTCCTTGTACATAATCTTTTAAGGTGGCAACATTGTTTTCCATTTTGGATTCCAGGCTGTCGAGTTTCCTATTTAGAGGCTGTCGAGTTTCCTATTTAGAGTTTTTCTTTCCTTTCTTATTCCCATGTGCTGTTGTGGAAGTGGTGCCGTTTGTGCTGCATTGCTTTCCTTTCCAATATGTTCTATTAAAGAAAAAAAGTTTTTGGTGTACATGAGGTAATATATATTACATATTTTAGGTTTCAGACTGCGGTGCGTACCAATGGGGTTACTATCGTAAGTCACTTTGTCATGAAGGAAATTTTCTTCTAGCCACTCTAAGGCGCTTGCCATTGCTGCGTTAAAAAAAAAACTGTGCAATTATCAGCCACACTTTAGTGTGCTTACTGCGTTCTACTTAACATTCTGCTCTTGGTACTTTCCAGTCCTTACTCTGGCCATTCGTTCTTTGTTCCCATGTAAAGTAGCAGTGCAGTAAGGTTGTTGAAGGCAGACTTCACTTCTGTTGTTGTTGCATTCCATTATGGTGTACTCCCAATGCCTTTGTCCTGTTTGTTTCATAAGTACACTGTTTGCAGACCTACTCTATTTTCCCTTGCAATTCATATACATGGTGCTGTTTATATGTTTCTTGTGTTTGCTGAATGGTACCACTATGTAAGAGAGCCCCTCCGTTTCTGAGGAGGTTGAATGCCACCCAATGTCAGCGAGCAGACGCATAGTCCATGACTGCTGTGCGCATTAACCTGGTGCCAGCAGGTTCAGTATGTTGCACAGTACATCTTTACAAACTTAGTGTATCCTGGTACAAAAAAACCTATGAAATTCACCAAAAAAACATTGTTACAGGGACGTTATGGTTACAGGTAAAACTGAAAAACCCCAGAAATTCACCAGTTATGGTAAACTAAGCAACCATAACTTGTGCTACCAATGTGCACTGCAAGGACTAACACCCACGAAATCAAAGATGACATCACAAATGTCATTGAAGACATGACTGATGACATCACATGTGTATTTAGTTTTCATGAAAAGCCTCCACAAGGGATTGTAATGTTGGCAGAAAACTATCTGACAACATTGAAAGAACTATCATGAGATTAACAGTTCATTGAACAATGCATTCATATAAACACCATTGCATTACAGAATTCTTTCCAGTGCATGACCCAACTCATGTAGAAACGTAGGCATTGTCTGCAGCATGCATCATACAGGTGCACTATCCAAAATCTTCCAATGTTGGATAGTGAAATGATGAATGCTTTTGTTTCAATGTTTTGTGTATTGTGCAAACATGTAATAAGTAGCTAAGAATGCCTCATCTACTACAGAATTGTACTACTATACACAAAACCTAAAGAGACAACGCATACAAATATGAACATCTATAAGGAAAGTAAAGTTGGCAAACAGTAGCAGTGCTTCCAGAAACTGTTCATACTTTAACTGATTATCTTCATGCACATAAATGATTGCTGTGTTTCAGGCTTACTTCTTCTCCTATGTATATGCATCATATCATGTGCCTGAACCCCAAGGAAAGTAGTGTAAGACCATATGGGAAGGGTAAGGTGTACAAATATAGTACCTTTTTTCAAGTTTTAGTTCCTGACTCTCGGTGAAGAAAAGCACCTGGTGTACACATGTCACTGAACAGAAAAAGAGGGAGCCACACATGTGATGTCATCTTTGATGTCATGGGTGTCAGTCATTGCAGTGCACGGTGGCAGCACGAGTTATGGTTGCTTAGCTTACCATAACTGGCGAATTTCTGGAGTTTTTTGGTTTTACCTGTAACCATAACGTCCCTGTAATGTTTTTTCAGTGAATAGAAGAGAAAATTAACTGTTACTTTTTTCCAAGCTTATAATTGAAAGACTGTTGGCCTTTCTTTGTATAAATTAAATATGCCTTTTCTACAGTTGTATCGTTTTTAATATCTGCGTATTGACATGTGTCCTCGGTATGACCCTGGTTATTGTTCTTCTGACAGTGCTCTTGTGATTATTAAACACACACCATGGCCCTCTAAAACAGGTTGCCAGCAGACTCCTATTTCAGGTACCTTAATGAAGTTCCCCCAAAACTCCTAAGATCTCCAACTTTTTTATAGCGGTATAATGTATGTTTTTGCTCATTAATAATTTGTTGGTGTTTTGATAAATACAAAATATTGCACACTTAAGTGTCTGCATGGTAGGCAGCATGAATTTGGTGCAATAGGTCTCTTGTGCGTTCCTTCCTGCAATGTGCTTGACTTGTCTTAAACCTCATTTGACCGTTAATACCCATTCATAGCATATGACTGACTGGCTGTGCCCTGGCACTGCTGATCTTTCAGTCACTGTCTTGTGTTATGCTATAATGGATTTGTATAGTGTCTACTGCCATTGGTATGGCCTTCAAGCGCTGTGGGGGATGAACACTCTATCGGAAGACCGTAGTCGGAGATGTGCTATGTGAAGAAAGGATTTCTAAAATGATTGTGTGCGTTTCTCTGAGCGTGAAGGTAGGTAGGGAGTGGCCAGGTCCATAATAGCAGCTCATAGATATGGATGCCCTGACAGATTGTCAGAGGAGTAGGAGAGTCAAGGAGACTAATTATTTGGACAAAGGCCGAATTATATTCATGGGACTCCACTGCGTACTATTGGAGGTGGTGATGGGCAGTGTTTATTGCATATGTATGGAGTAGGTAGGACTGTGCCGTAGACTGGAGACAACTGTTCCGATATGATGGAGTGCTTTACATTCAGTGAGGAAAGGCTGACGCCTGGTTAGATGTGGTTTTGCAGAGCTTGTCCTAAGGCCTGAGTGAGATGCATTCTGTGGAGGGACTCTGTCCCACCTTGTCGAATCCTTGGGTGCCCCTGCATTCCTGTCAGGGGGTGGGTAAGAGTGCACCCAGGGAATGGACCAGGTCTGAGAGTATGCTGAAGGGAAGAGCCAGGTTTTGAGGGCCTTTGATCTTCTAAGTGTCTGATGGTAAATGGGATTCAGAGTGCCAGATGGTGGGTGTTTGGACAGAAAAAGAGGAGCCCACTGCTGGTTGATTTTTGCCACTGGAATGACGAAGTGCTGCGCCTGATCTGAGGTTTCTGGTATGACTGTAGCATGTACATTTATACTGCAGACATTCTGGTCCTATGTTGTGGAGAACTTGGTGTGGGATGCATATTGCTTTGAAGGTGGATTTATCACCCCATTGGCAGCCAGTGACCGGCACAGAGGGCAGGGTGATGTGTTCTGTAGGGCCAAGGCTAGGAGGAGACTCGCCGCAGTGTTTTGTACCCTTTGGAGTTTTATTAGTTGTAATGAGGGTGCCCATATGCACAGGACGTTGGCATCGTCTAAGCATGAAAGAATGATGGCAACAATCGCTGGTCCATCCAGAATGACTGTGATATAGCCCCATCAGGCTTTTAACATTCACTAACCTGCTGTGTAACCAGTGCTCCAGATAAGATTTGGAAGTGGGTGTATTTTACACCCTATTTTCTAAAATTGGGAGTAAAATGATTTTTTTATGGAGTACAAATGTAAGTCGAATCCACAATGAGTATTTTATGAGTAAAAAGTTTTTTTAATGAGAAAACAAATGTTTTTGTAATCATTCTTTACGCCTAGTTATTCATGCATCTTTTACAAGATAAAGGTTTACTTCTTCCGGTCAGGCAGCTATTATAGTAGTTTCTTTCTTTAGTACCACATGCACTACTGGTCCAAACATATTCATGGAGCTGTGTGTGTGAAAGCAGGGGGCACAGTTATACGTGTCTGTTTGCTATTTTTTGTTTAGAGTATTTTTTTATTTTATTTTTTGGGAGCATTTGCCTATTTATACAGAGTAAAAGTGGTCGATACACCCCTTATCTGTAGGGCTGTGTGTAACTGGCCCTGCACCGGACCTTCTGTTTTTTAAAATTCATAACTCTGCAGTCCATATCGTTTATTATTATGGTATTAAGCATGCACCTAGCTTTGGGGTGCAACAGAGTGCTTTACAATCATAGGCAGGAAAGGTTACCAGGGGGGGGCTGGCAGTTTAACAAGGGCTCTACAAGCAATCGGGGGAGGAAACAATGGGTAGCAGATCACCCAGCCTCCGTGTCATGACCCTTGCCCCTGGCCCTCACTGGCAAATCAGGCTTCCAGTTAGGGCCACGTCAAAGGCCTTAAAACCTCATCCAAGTCTCTCTTGGAGTCAGTCCTGGCGCCAGGCTCATAACCATCATGAAGACCAACATTAGAATGGGACTAGTTACTTGGGACTATTTAACTTGGGGTTGGGGGGCGTTTCAGCCAACATGGAGGCACACACATGGCTCAGTTACAAGGAACTGAGCTATGCGGTCTAGTGTCTTGGGTGTGGCAGGCCTGGGACTAGTTTACCTGGACTACTTTACCTGAGACTATTTAAACCACACCCAAACAGCAGAACATGCTTTGTGTTATTCTGCTGTGGGCAGCGTAACGCTCAACGTGTCCAGTTCTTTTATGCCAGCTTACCTGAAACCAAGGACCTGCAGAGAGAAACAATACGAAACTTACCTGGAACCGTATCCTGTCTTCAATCCATTGCTGACTTCAGTTCCACTCACCTGAAGGTACAAACCCCTCCATCCGGCACTGCATGCATCCTGGAATGCCATAACCTGGAAAGAGGAGAAAGAAAGACGGCATTACTAAGCGTTTACTCACGTTTCCTCCCGAATAAAGAAAGCCACACAATTCTTACCTGGGTAGTCATCTCCTGGTCAGTATCATTGCTGGAACATTACGGCGGTCGGCGAGGAACATCGCAACCTGCAAGGAGGGAAAAGACACGGTTAACAATATAAAAGGCAAAACAGAGCCGCACATCGTGCATTACTCACCGACAGCATCGCGCACACTGTGCTTTCGCCTACCGGCCCATCCTCCTCTTCATACTGCATGACAACACCAAAATACCTTTCCATACCTAAAAGGAAAGAAGCAAGACATTATTATTATTATTATTATTATTATTATTATTATTATTATTATTATTCGAACTAAGAGGAACATAAGAACTGCATATAAAGACTGTAAAGCAGCAAACCTATGGAGTCGCAGCAGGCCTGGATTCCCACAGGGGGCTTGCGTCAGTGAAGTAACTTGGTCGCTGCTCGCCCCCCACATCTTCGCGCCCCTGCCACAAGGAGCAGGACGGAGAATCCACCTTTCACAATATTAAGGTAAGGAGAAGGCCCAAGGGGGAGGAAGGAGTTGAGGCCAAGGGAGGTGGGAAAACATAAAGATAATCTGGTATTGAATCCAGCTCGCCTATATTGCAGACCCATCTTTAACCAGAGGCCTTACCAAGGGACCGGGAGAGGGTTTGAGAGTGCAAATAATCCAACCAGGGCTGGGTGGCGTCCCCATGGATACCAGGTGAGCGTAACACTCGGGTAGGGTAGTGAGTAGAGGTTGTTTGCACCTAGGCGTTGGGGAGGAGCCATTCATTTAAGGTGCAGTCTATATCGGTGCATACTCATATAACTTCTTTCTTCCTTCTCTTAAATCTCACTCTGGTCTCTCCACGCTCCCAATGTGTTCATTTGTCCCCCTTCTTTCAGTCTTAAAGCTACCAAATTCTGGAAGGACTAACAGTTCGCTGATATGTCTGCTTATGTAATCATGACATGAGAGAAGTCTCCTATCCAGTGTGATTCTTATTCGTAATGTGCTTTTCATAATCCGATGTGTTTTGTGCATAACACTTGCTCTTCCTCATGGCCTGTAATATTTTTTGATTACTTTATTAGATAAGCTGTGTGTTCTTTCATATGGGTTCCTCTGTGGCTGCAGCTATTCAGCCGAGCGGTTAAATCCGTTAACCAGCGACTTGTCGCCTTTGACTTAGTCTTCAATGCCATGAATATTCTCGCACGGAACTAACACACCACTCACCTGACATAGTGACCAATAATTACAAAGATAAATTGCACTGAATACGTGACTTTATTTCATGTCATAGTTCACTTGTTAGTCCTAATCAGAAGTGCAGACAAATGCTCCGAAATCGACCAACAGGTTCTATGCTCTCATATGAACCGTAAATTCTTGTTGTCCAAACTAAAAGGCTGCACAGCATAGCCCACCTGACATTTTCGTTTCTTTCTTGTTAATTTCAAAGAACTACATTACTATTGATATTCAGCCCATCGAACAGCCTGAAGCCATTTCTAAAACTTACACTTCCTCCCCTTATCCTTGTCATAATCCTTGAATTTTGTTAATTGTTTCAATTTTGTATTTCCCTACATCTCTTTTTTGAAGGCTGTATGTATAGGATTTATAAAGTATAAATCTATCTAGGAAGCAACAGAGCGCTGTACTAATGGGATGTACTTAAGGGATTACAAGTAGGGAAAAGGGGTGGCAGAGGACCTGGGGTGGATCCGGGAGCAGGGACTCCAGGTGGGTAGAATGTCTTGAGTGGAGTTTTGTATCAATACATCACTCTTGTATTGTGATTTAAAAAAAAAATATATAAAGGCCTTGTCTGCTGATTGGGTTTAAACAAGCAAGATTATGACTGAGATTTTAAAAGGTAGATCCCTTTCTGGATGTGCATAAAATAGTCTGATGGTGGACTTCCATGACACTGTACTCTATTGCAAGGGAATACCATCATGTTCTATAGAGACTGTAAACCTTTGTCTTTGTGTTGTGGTATACAGAGACTATCCTTTATTGCTTATAAAAGGACCCTTGGTGATTAAAACTGTCACGATGAGGTGTAATGTTACTGGCACAAGGGATGACTAGTATCACAAGCTCTCTCAAGCCCGCTGCTATTCCTCAAGATGTGTGCTGAACCTGGCATTGTTCATGTGCTAGTAGAGGATGTACGATTTCGGGGACACCTGGCATCAATGCTTATTGTATAAAGGACACTGATATATCGAAAGGAGACATCATGTGATCTAGAAGCTACCCCTTAATTTTGTGTATTCAATCTATATGCTCAATACTGGGGCTATTATCACTATCCTTCCACATCCCTGACGGTTTTTAGCCTGCTTTATACATTTGGAAAAGCTCGTCTGGCCATAGCTTTTCTAGTTTTTGGTGAGGAAATATTTGTGCAGAATTTGGGGATGGGTTCACTGAAATTGGACAGCCTTGGTCAAGAAGCATAGGGTAAATAGTTGGTTTTTTTGATGTCTGAAATGAAAATATGAATGATCAATGTGACATTGGTGTGTTATCAATATGGTTGTGCCCTGCCTATACAAAAAAATCTGACCACGTTAGAATTTACCAATCTTGTTGCAAGGGAGTGTGTTCAAAGAGAGGGGGAATTAAGTTGCAAGTTTTGCATCTCTCTGCAAACCTAGTTGAAGGGAAGGGACGGCGCACCGTCTTAAAGGTCCTTGAGGTGTGTTAGTGGTGCCTATCTTATCTTTTAATATCTCACACTTTTCCTCCAGTTAACACCCCAGTGTGGATCACATTTTAAACCGTCCTGAGAGGCCCACTTGTCCAGTTTTAAACGCGTTTTTATTAGGGTTTTCTTAACGCCATACCAATGACAATATCCTTGAAATCCCCAACATCCTGCCACCCCCAGGACCCTCATCCCCTCTGCGCCGTCCAGAAGGTGACGCTGTGCATGTCATTAGGTCTCGGCCTTCTCCCCGTCGTTTCTAGCTAAACAAGTCAAGCATCTTTATTTTATTTGTGGGTACCATTGTTTCATGTAGTCTTCTGTAGGTAGTTTAAGGCTGTGCCCCAGACCGTCCGAAATTTCTGACGTTCACCTTGAATATTGTAGGTAATTCGTTCCATTGCGATATGCATCCATACTCTCTGTAATCTTTCGTATATTGTCGGTGGGTATCCGTTTCCATTTTTGGGCTATCACCAGCCATGCCGCTATTAGTCCCATGAATTTCTTTTTCTGCGACTTCTACCTTCTCTTTGGGATCCCAGAGCCTACATATCCACACTCCCCCCCCCCCCCCCCTCCCCTCCACAATTCCCACAAACCTCTCCTGCATTTGAGTTTTGACTTCACCCCAAAATTGCTGAATGGCGGGGGCAGACTGTCATGATCTCTGCTTCCAAAAGGTCAGGGTTTTCCCAACTCCCTTGGAAGCAGATCCATAACCCAGGTTCCGAGTGCCAACCAGTCCCAATTGGGACCTTTTGGACCCAGTCCTGGCGCCAGTGGCACCAGTCTCATAAATATGCCCAGTCCCAGCGCTGGAAGCGCCGGGCTCATAATGCTTGGGTGGACTTACCTGCAGCAGACCATGCTGCTTACTTGCCTGCCAGTTGAGCCTCTGATCCTCTTCTGTTTGGAACTACTTTTCCTGTTGGGTGGGGCAGGAGCCACTCCCTAGATTCAGAACACTGGAACTCTTCTGGAAAGCAGGAACTCTTTTCTTACCTAGGCGTGGCTGTGGAAGGAGATACCTAAGCACTACAGGAGGCTATTTAAACCACACCCGATGGATGAATCTTGCTTTGCGTTATTCTGCATCCTCTGCAGCAGAACGCTCATTGTGTCTTCTGCATCTGATCCTGGGCCTAAGGAAAAAGGCTTACCATCCTGAATCCAGTCTTCAGCAACACCTATAAAGACAAGAAAGAACAGGTTAGCATTACGGTCTTCAGTGACAGCTCTTCACTTACCTGGTCCATCGGCTGTCACCAACGCCTCGCGCTGCATTCCGGCATCTGAAAGACAAAGGCTTACCTACTCTTCGTGCGCTCCGGAGGTCTTCACACTGCATTCCGGCATCTGAAGGACAAAAGCTTACCAACTCTTCGCACGCTCCGGAGGCCTTCGGCGCTGCATCCCGCATCTGAAAGACAAAACAAGGTGCGTTTAAAGACATTGGGGAACTTTAATACTCACGTGCCATTACTCCTTTCCACATCTAACCCAGTGGGTATTCCGGCACCCTGCAGCCGCTCCGAACTTGTACCTGCAAAATAAAAAGACAGTTAGAGCGCATCGTGAAGCAGGCAACAAGCGCTTACTTACGTGCTTCCAGGCGCTTCTATTCATCACACGGGCTCCATCTTCAACTCACTTCAGCCCGTCATCCGCCATCGCCGGAACCCTGCAAAACAAGAAACATCATTACTAAAGACTTTAAAGACATTAGAATTACTCGAAACTTACCGTTCGTGCAGTAAACGACGGACAGCAGTCCTCTGAAGTCAAGAGGCCTGCTCCCCTTATCCAGTGAAGAAACTGGTTACAGCACCCTGCCCCGAGGCAGATGGAGAGCACGGCGTTCACTTACCTAAGGTGAGAGCGTTAACCTTTGGGGTTCTACAGGAGAAGAGAAAGGGAAGAAGAGAGAGACATTCAATAACCCAGTTCCTTAATCCCATATTTTCTATCTGCAGACATCTTACCCTTCGAGTCAGACATACAGTGCACAGAGGTCCAGCCCAAAGAGCCAGCCGTGTGTTACACATCACCTTTGAAGATACGGTATACGCCCAGTCAAGACCGGCGCCTCTACGGGAATCAGGTGAGCGTTACACAGACCCACCATATGTGTCTCCAATCCCCCAGCCCTCCACACTCCCTCTAGCATTTATTCGTCGATGTTCTGTACATAGCTTGGAGCCTTTCGGTGTGTAGTGTCATTAAGACCTTGGTCCACATTACACTGGTATGTATAGCTCTCGTAGGTTTGGGAATCGCCTCCATATGTATTCCCATTGCCCTTTGGCATAGGTGCCCCCAAGGGTTTTTTCCCATTTTTGCATATCTAGCCACTTAACTTCTTCTGTTTGGGTATTTAGGAATTTGTAGGTGGCGGAGACAAATTTCCTGGTGCCTGTATGTTTCGTAATGTATTTTTCGAACGGCGTTGGGTCCCTTGTTGCTGCTTGTTTAATCCTTGGGGATCGGAGCCAATGGTGTAGCTGCTCATATTTATATCTATCTGTGGGGGTTAGTCCTAAGTGTGTTACGCATTCGTCAAATTACCTAATTTCCTGGGCCTGGAACATGTACCCCATCTTGTTGCAGTCAGCCTCTTCCCATTTCTGGTATGTACCCTTTTCCATGCCGAGGGAATTCTGGTTTGCTAAACATCGGCATAAACTTGGCCGGGTCTCTTGGCAGCGTCTCTGCTCTCGTGGCCTTGTCCCATATGCCCAGTGATGCATTACCACACTGATGTGTAGATGAGGATGTCTGTTGTTTCCCTCCCCAGAGGAGATGGCGAAGGTGGGTAGTCGTTGCCGCTTTGTCTTGGGAGACCCACATTTTCTGTGACCATTCGTGGAAAGAACCCAGAGTTGAGATGCTTCGAAATATTTATGGAAGTGGGGGGGGGGGGAGTGCGCACCCCCCGTTCTGTTTCGTTGCCATGAGGACTGATCTGGACACTTTCTTCCTGATGTATGCCATAATTATTTTGGTCAGAGCTTTGAAATACGAAGCAGGGACTGGGATTGGTAGTGCCTGAAAGAGGTACATGAGTCTGGGTAGGACGGATATTTTTACCACTGTGATCGGGCCCCACCATGCTGTTGACCAGGGGGTTCCAGATCTTCGCTAGTAATTGGGGGGGGGGGGGTAGTTTTCTTCATACATCTCTCCAATCACCACCCCCCCCCGGTTAGTGTAATTCCCAAGTATTTGACCCCCTTATATGCCACCTTCACCTGGAGTGCTTTGGCCTGACGTTGGATGGGTTCTCTTTTTTTTCCCTGCCTGTATTTGTGATTTTTGTCTGTTAATCTTTAACCCTGATAAAGCTCCATACGTCCTTATCTCATGAATAAGGAGCGGTAGGGTCCTCTCCGGTTCCCCCAGCACCACTAGCATGTCGTCAGCGTATGCTGCTATTTTATAGTGTCCGCCCATATCTTTGCCTTTTTTATAGCTGGGTTTCCCCTTATTCGTGCTAGGAGAGGATCCAAGAAGATCGCGGAAAGGGGGCACCCCTGTATGATATGATAGGTTATTTATAATGCGCTTAATACCCAGAGGTTTCTAAGCGCGGACCCGGGATCAAACCTGTGTTGCTCCACGTCGTCTTGCTTCCAAGACAAACACGGTGCAGCTGAGCTATCCTCCCTTGGTTCCTCTCTCTATTCTGGCCTTATCGGATAGTTGTCCATTCACCGCTATGCGGGCGGTTGGGGAGTTATAATTGGCCCGCATCATTTTAATGTAGGCTTCCCCCATCCCCATTTTTACCAATATGCGGAAGAGAAGGGACCACTCGACACGGTCAAATGCTTTTTCCACGTCGAGGGCTAGTAAAATGGCCGGCGAGTGTGTGTGAGAACCCTGTTTTTTTTTTTCTACAAGGTGGATTATTCTCCTTATATTGTCGTGGGTCTGTCTGTTGGAAATAAATCGTGACTGACCCTGGTGGATCAGCTTCAGGAGGACTTGTGACATTCTATTTGCTAAAACGTTTGTAATCAATTTTCATCTAGGTTGATTAGCGCAATCTGGCGATATGATCTGGGTAGCTCCGGGTTCTTCCCATGTTTGTGGAAGACTAGCAGTTTAGCTTTGTTCATGGACTGGGTTATGTTGCTTTGTTCTATAAGGTGTTAAAGTTCTGTATGGACAGGGGATAATATATCTGTATATGTTTTGTAAAGAAGTGCTGTGTATCCATCCAGGCCCGGGGCTTTGTTCTTGGGGAGTTCACGGATAGTTTTTTTTTTACCTCCTCTGTTATTGCCACCACTAGGTATAGTTCCTCAGATATTGTCCGGAGGGAGATGTTGTCAAGGTATGTTTCCTGAGCCTCCTCTTTGGGGTGGTCTGAGGTGTATAGGTTCTGATAGATTTTTTTTTTTTAAAGTTGTTTCCTATGTCTGTAGTTTGCCCCTCCTCATCTATGAGGCCCTTCACAGTCTGTTTTGCCTGGTTCCCTTGAAATTGCCTAGCTAGGGGTTTATCTGCTTTGTTCGCCTTCACATAATAGCAATGTCTCAGATGTAATGGGTTTCTCTGCGCCCTTTTGGTTCGGATGGTATCGAGTTGGCCTTGACCATGTCTCAAGGCTTTGTTTAGCTTAGTTGAGTGCTTCTGGACCATCTCTTCTTGAATCTGCCAGTTTCTCCTCTAGCTCTGCTTCCCATTGGCGGTTTTGTTTGCCCCTCTTAGCTTCGAGTGTGATTAGGTGTCCCCTAGTCACTGCCTTAAATGCCTCCCATAGTGTCTCCCTGGATATCTCTTGGAGTTTATTGCTGGTTAAATATTCTATTATATTTTCCCTGACTGTCCTGCCCAGGATCGGGTCCTGTAATATTTCCGATGGGAGTCGCCATCTCCAGAGGCCTGACTGTGATTTAGCGAGAGTTCCACCCACAGCGTGGCATCGTCAGAGAGCGATATCGCCCTGATATCTGTGTTTTGGACCTTCCCCCTGAGCCCTGTTGAAACCCAGACGTAGTCCTATTCTTGCCATTGTGTTATGGACATTTGAGAAATTTGTATAGCCCAATTGTAACCCTGTGACCCTCGCCATACATCTAGTGCTAGGATTCCCATTTTTGCTTTTAAGGCTTTGGATGGTGTACCCTGTTCTTGCGGCCTGCTACCCGATCTGTCTTCCTTGGTGTTCCATGCAATGTTGAAGTCCCCCCTGAACAACCTCCCCTGTAGCAAATTTTTCTAGCTTATCCACGATTTCCTTAAGGAAGCCGTCCTGTCCTGAATTTGGGGCGTATATTGCCGCCAGTGTCGGGGGGGGTAACCCTCAACATGGGTGTTCACGAAGAGGTATCTCCCGTGTTTGTCTGTGTGTATGTCGTGAATTTGCAGGTTTAGTGATTTGTGGAAAGCTATCAGAACTCCTGCCCTTTATTTGCCTGTATTATTTGGTTATATCCTTTCAGTCGCTCTTTCCCCTTTTCCTTGCTCTTAATGTGCGTCTCTTGGAGCATTGATTTCATACTTCCCTTTTTGGAGGAAGTGTTCCACCTTCTTTCTTTTTACTGAGGAATTCAGCCCTCGGACATTATATGTTCTTTTATCCCCATTCTTTTGTGGATTGGATGTTCTTTGTTGTGTCTGAGCCTTTTATCGCTGTAGTTTGCTTCCTTCCGGAACCCCTCCTGCTTTCCCCTCCCTCGCCCCCCATAACTGCACTGAGGAGGGCTCTGGGACTTATGGTCGCTCAGGCGTGAAGCCCTGTGCGCCAGGCCCTCTACACACTCTGGTATAACTTCAAGGGGAGTTCTAAACCCCTCATGGATTCCACCAATTGCCCCCGGGAAGGTTCCCTCCTCCACTCCCGTCACCTGAATGCTGGACTCTCGCTCCAGTGATTACCTGATGCATTCGGGCGTGGTGGGCTCTGACTGGTGTTGAGTTTCTGACCGGTGAAAAAAGACAGCTGTGGTATTGGTACATTCTATTTCATTTTGCTTGGGCGTCTGGTCCTCCTGTTTATTGTCTTCATTCCCATGGTGACTTCCGCGTGGCTAATCCTTCTCTGCGGTGTCCAGGTAGGTCGCCTTCCTGATCTTGTATAGTGATTAGTTGTAGGCCCTCCTCGCATGTTGTTCTGTTTCCCTTCCCACATGAAGAGCAGTCCAAAAGGAAAGGTACACTTTACCTGATTTGTTTAGCTGTCAATTCTCTTGTCACTGGGTCCATTTCTCGCCGTTTCTGCAGCGTTGACTGCGCCAGGTCTTGGTATAGGTGTATGTCCACACCATTCATGCAGATTTGGTCCATCGTCCTTGCTTTACGTAGGATCTGCTCCTTCTGGGAGTAGAAAGTAAAGGCTACTAGGACATTGCAGGGGCAGGGGCAGGTTCCTGGTTCTCCTGTTTTCCGCTGGCCCACCCAGTGAATCCTGTTTATTGGGAGGTCTGTTCATCTGTAGCTATGATCATGTCTTGGAAGACCTGTTGGACAGCGTGTTTAAGGTCTTTGTCTTCTACCATGTTTTTTATCCTGATATTCGCTCTCTGGGAGCGGTTTTCTAAGTCTCTTCATTGGAGTTCGAGGTTGTGGGTCAAACGGACCAGGTGTTCCTGCGTTTCCGCACTTGGTGGCTCCTCCTCCTCTATATTTTGCACGATTTTCTCCAGGGTGTCTGTCCATTCCCCAATGCTTGCCACGTCTGTTTTTAGTTCTTAGTTGGCTCTCCACTGGTGTGGGCTGCCGCCCCCTTGATGTGTCGTTATGACTGACCCCTGATCGCCTAGTCGGTCACTATTCCGAGTAGGCCCGCGTAGTTCTGTATGTGTGAGACAGGGTATCAAGAGAGAGAAGGAAAACAATGCCCATTTAATTAATCTATAGACTTGTCTAAACATTAAACAGGTCTACAGTCTTGAAAGGACTACAGCCTAATATGATCCATACGTAACAATATCCTGACTTGTTTTCAAGCAGGAACTGTTTAATTTTCTGCAAATTAGTTAAATCCTGTTGAATTGTTGTTTTGTTTTCCTTCTCTCTCTCTCTTCTTGACTACTTTTTTGATTATTTCAATTTAACTATTTTTCTTAATCTGAGACTTGTCAGTTTTAAGGATTTAGTTTTGTAAATATACATTTACTTTTTGTTTGTATATACCTTCAACAAAAATCTTGTGTATGATTTTGAATAATGTCATGTTTTTTTTTAATGGTTTTCTTTTTTCAAATCTTAATATATTAAAACTTCAACTCAATCTGAGTATGCTTTCACTCTGTTGCTCCCCTCAGTGACCCTTTGGGCACTGATTCAAACTCCTCCCTCCAAGCTTATCATTTTTCATAAACTAATGACAATGAAATGAATATTGTTTAACTTGTGGAGCTCCCTTCTTGTTTGTTAAATAAGATCCCACAGGCAGGCACTCTAGCTGTGGATGTTTTTATGACAAATTCAGCTTTTCAGGATACTGCAGTTTCACAAGGATTTCTTGAACTCAGTGAATTGTGACAACCAGCAAGAATATTGGATGTTTTGTGGGTGTTTTGGACCGGCATTCTGCAGTTTCAGCAACCAAGAAAAAGGATTTAAATGCAAGATTTCAGATTCTTTTCAGTCAAGCACTGCTTTTCATGCAGGGTCCATTTTTACTGGTTGGGCAGCCCAGTGACATGTTTCAGGAGTGAGATCTCCGTTCCACCCCTGACATCATGCATTGTAGATTTGGCAGCCATCTTTTTGTGCTTTGTAGAGCGCAATTTTCATAGGTTTTGGCGTGCAGAAGGGTTTTGCAGCCATTTTGATGATTCTGGCACCATCAACACACACTGATGCCGCAGGGCAGAGCATAAGTGGGTTAATACATTCCACAATAATGGACGAAGCGATTGCATTTATGGGAAAGTCAGATTTGTGGAAAGCTATATACTAACTACTGGTTCCCCAGTGATGGCTCCAGATGACCGGTTAATGCTGTATACCTAGGAGTTGCTTTTAGCTCCTGCTTATCCAATCTTAATTTCGATCTGTTTTCTATATGCTCACAGATGGCTAGAATAGATACGTCTGCTTCGTGAGAAACTATTCCAACTAACCATTCTTCCCACCCACATAGATTCAGGGGTCACATTATAATATTTGTAAGGCTCTTCACTGGCACATGACGGACAGCACCAGCCTCTTGTGGGGGCGATGGTTTGTTGCCAGACACATTTCGACCCAGTGCTATCCACTCAGTAAAAGCGCTGATGCTTACCAGGCGTCTAAACTGCCTCTTTTCCATGTCGCACTCAATCCTTTCCTTATTGGGTGTAGAGAAACCGGCTCTGGGTGCTATTTGATTCAGCCTTGTTACACCAGCATTCCCAAGTCAAAGGCCTCACCGAACTTCTCCCCCACCCTCCCTACTGGCTATGAGGGACGCAAGACCAACATGTCAATGATTGTGCTACCCCCCATATCCCATAAAGGGATCAGCCTGACGTAAGGCATGCCCTGATTCAACCTAATCAGCATTTTAAGAAACAGTGACTGAAAAGGTGACCAGCATCCTGATTAATATTCGAAATACAATTGTCCAACATGTGACTGTTGGCTATTCCTAACTTACGCCTATATGGGAATAGCAGCAACAGGATCTGTCAAGATGCACACACCCAGCTCTACCTCCTGACCCATTTGTCTTCAGTAAGTTTGCATCTACCATGACTGGTACTACCTCATTCCTTCATGCCTTCCTGGGAGCAGCCCAACAGTGTTTCTTGCCATTTCCCCCTTTCTGTGCATAGTTTACCCCATTTCAGTCTTTAATTGCTTTGTTTGGTGTTAACTTATGAAGTGCAGGTCTCTTTGTGAAGGAATCACTGTTGGGTAAGAATTTGTAGAGTTCAACTGGAGTGGGACTTCACAAGGCTCATCTCTGGTAACCCAACATTTAATATAGGCCTATACTACACAAGCTGGTAGTGTGACTGAGCAGTCAGGCTTATCTTGAGAGGGGTAATATGAGTTGTATAATTAATTAATGCAGGTGTCCAAGTACACACTTAAACACTTAAAGTTATAGTATAAATATTATATATATACATATACACAAGGATAATTAGACCATCTTTAAAAAGCAACAACTAATAGCAACATTAATCCCAAAGTTTAGGATCAATTTCAACAAGAGCGACAAAGCAGGTGAGGTAACTTGTCATATGTTATACATATTCCAGCACATTGAATGACATCATTTGAGGTCAGTAATAACACGTATTTGTGATCACCATTGCAACATTGAGTTATAAAGAGGAGAAAGGTTTTAGTTGGATCAGAGCATACTTTTTACTTAGAAAAACAGTTTGCCTACATCCCTCTGGGAGAATCGTTTATCCCAGCAATAATAGTGTTCAACAATTAAAACCTGTAAGGGAACAATCAGTGCCAAAGCCAATAGGTACAGACAGGGGTCCTTTAAGGAGCAGGACAGCCAAAGTCCATGGGCTAGTTAAAAGTTCTGATGCTCTTTTCTTAGAAAATGTTTTTTAAAAGTCAGTAGTTTAGATAGAAAATCACTGAAGCTCAAGAGGAGCCACCTTGAAGAAGCACAAGCTGGAAGGCCAGTGCAAGTGAGTGAGGTAAACTCAAAAGGGTTTAAAATGGAGGGCGCTGTTGCGCTCGAATAAGATGGCCGCCTGAGCGCATCGCTCCGAGACTGGGAGAATCCTTTATCCTAAATCTGCCTTGATACCGCTGCGGTTTATCCTGAAAACTCGTTAGGCAGAATCCAGGGCAGTTCCCTTAGGGAGCAGTACCCCAGATTAGGACTACAGGTGAGAGCAATAAATCCCCTTTGGTATCAGTCTGTACCACAAAGATCTAGTTAGTAGCTGTGGCTAAGCAGTCAAACTTATCTCAAGAGGGAGATTAGCAGTATTCAGGGTTGACACAATAGGTAGTACAGTACTATGGAGCAAGGAAACACTGACCAAAGTTTGGTATTAAAAAGAGAATATATATTTATTTTATACACTTCTAAGTCAACACATAGATCACAGTTAATAAAGTAAGTTAAGTTTAGTCAAAAGAAAAGCATATACAACTCCCTAGTCAATTGTAGACAAGTTTGCGGTAGAGTGAAAACTGAGCAAAAGGGCACAGTGAAAACCAACTACAAATGGCACTCCTAACAATTCAAAGAAAGGGAGGTAAAGCACAAGTTAAACCGAAATATCTTCAGACACCCCCTAGCAACACTTCCCTGAAGTTTTGTGAACAAGTAATGCACAGTAACACTTTAACCAAAAGAAAAGTGAATGAAAACTGAGCAAAATGGCACTCCACAAGTTAAAACAGTAGGAAGGAAGACGGGTTTAGAAGATTTAGGTGCATCAACACATTTCTCATTTAAAACCAATCTAGTGAGAGCAGATCGGCCAGAGTCAATAGGCCTGAGCCAGAGTCAGTGGTACAGGACCAAGAGCTTAGGAGCAAAAATGTTCTTGTAGCTGCAGTCAAGTCTTTAGTAGAAAAATATTGAAGAGGTAGATGCGAGGCGAAAGACAATGTTGAGAGAGGGCGGCCGAACCCACAAGTATTTAAAGGATTTAAAACACCTTTAGGGCTACCACAGAGAAAGGGCGGCCTGGCGGAACAATGTACCTTAAACGTGAAGAAGTGGCTCCTGCGATGGCGGTTGTTCCTGGTAGTTCCTGCAGGTCGAGGGATCCAACAGAGGAAGAGAGGCTCTCGTCGTGGAGGAAGGTTCGAGTCGCTGCACTACCCAGGGATGAAACCAGCCGCGGTGCTGCCAAACGAAGTTTAAAAGGTACTCTCCTTTTAATTGCGGTCCGGGTCGATAGCTGCCTGGCTATCCGGTCTCCAAGTGCGGGGCACTGTCGATTCGACCAAGGCAGGTCCAAGGATGCGATAGGTGAACTGATTGACCCCACCAGCTCAAGGGAAGGAGGCTCTTTCGCTGAAGATCTCCTCTCGTCATGTGGAAGAAAAGTGGTGAGACGATCCGGCAGGGCTTCACCGGTGGTGTAGATGCTGAAGATGTCTCTGGCTTCTCTCCCCTTCGGTTCCATAGTTCCAGTGGCGACGTCTTGCTCTTCCAGTCTTTGGGACCCTGCTTTTATGCAGAAAGACCCATTCACACAGCCTAGCTGTCACTCACACATTGGAGTGGTCATCTTGGCGGGAGACCCTCCACCCTATCGGGTTAGAGTGCGACCCGAGTTGCGGTGGCAACTCTGTCCAGGGTTTCTACTCCCCCTCCCAAACAGACCCACCCGAGACTCTGTGGCACCGAAAGGAGGGCTTCTACGCAGAAGCCTGCCAAAAGGACAAACAAAGGATCCCCGACCTGGGTTAGGAAAATGGAGTAAAACTCGTGTTTTATCAAAGTTCTGGCAAATAAAACCTACCGGAGTAAAGTTAATAATAAAATACACTGGCGGTATGTTAGAGGCTGTCAGTAAAAGTGGTAGCCTCGAACAATGGGGAAAATCCCATAGGAAAATATTCACGGTCGAATATAAAAGGTAGTAACCACTGCCACCAGCCAGAAACTTTGTAGAGGGGGACTTTAAGGTACCCTCTCGAAAATGAACATGGGGGAAAAACTATTAACACCTTCCAGTGCTTCCATATCAAGATGGGGTGTACTGGTTAAGTTCATAAAAATCGACTAGTAAAGTCAATGAGGACTTTAAATGCCCTGGGAGACAGTAGTCAGTCCCAGGGTATGGAGTCTATGTTTGGGGGCCGCTATGACACCCCTGTGTCACTGCAGCGAGGGTGCTGTGTAACACATGTGCATAAAGATGGTTCCTATGGGTGAGAGAGGATCCCATAGGCATTAAACACAAAAATAGCCTAGAACATGCATAGCAAAAATGCCTAAGAGTGGGGGGAAAAAGAGTCTCACTCTTAGCAGGTAAAAAGAAACAAAGCTTTCAAATCCAGCAAAGCTGCTGGGGGACTCTGTAGGTAAGGGAAATTGGCCATGAAATGAGAATTCTCCTTAACACTTGTGGACCGCTTGCCGAGGATCTGCTGATCCCCTTGCTTGATTGGCGTCTTCCGGAGAAGAACCGTTAAGAAGATCCCTGCGTTGCTGTGGGGCCCGCCCTGGAGGCACTTTATCACCCCGCCCCACGTGTCCGCGGAGGTCAGATTCCCAGACAGGCAGGCACTGGGGATCCAGAGGCCTGCGGGGGAGGGGAGACTGCGACTCGGCGTGGCACGTTCTTCTGAGCTGCTCTCTGCGACCGCAGGCCCCTCACACTCCCGCCGGCACAGCGGCCACTGCGGACCCACCTACCTGCTTTCCATCAGATCCTGCTGGTACCCCACCCGGTTTTGTCGGCCTGTTGCGGCCTCCGTGGTGGAGCCTCCCGAACCCTGACATCTCTTGGACGAGCGGCGGACTGTGCGAGCCCCCGCCGGCAACCTGCTTCACCGGCGTGCTGGGGCCCGGAGCTCCATGGGCGCTGTGCCACGCCGGGGCGGCACACAGGGAGAGACGCAACCATCCCTCCAGCAGGACTCGAGGTATGAAGACCCCCCACTCACACAGTTAACCCGCAAGCTGCCGCTCAGGGGGAATGACACCTACGTTGTACCTGCCATCACTTCCTAACACTAGAAGCCACAGAGCAAGCATACACCCCATTGAAATACTGGATTGGCCCGTGCTGGGCTGCGCTTCATCTAGCAGCCTGAATATCCACGCTGGTCTGCCCCCCTACACGCTATGTCACTGTAAGCCCACTGCTGGCAAATCGCCCTGCACTTAACGAATTATTGATATCTAATATGCCACCAGCCTGCTGAGCTGGGCGCCCTGCACTTTGCACTGTCTGGAGTCTATTACGTCAAGGCCCCCCCTCATAGCTGACCCACTGCGGTCCGGTGACTCATAACGACAATCCCACCAGTCCAGCACGGGAGCGGTATCACACGGCCTGGATGCAGGGGCATTAGGTGCAGTGCCCTCGCTCCCCACGGTACTGAAAGCTGTCCGGGAGCAACTGCCATGCTGACGCCACTGCTATGATCCTGGCATAACTAAAAGGCAGTTACCATGATAAAACTCCAATACCACGCAACCGCTCCGGGGGGAGCCAACTACGCAACACATTGCCTGTTAGCCCAGTGACTGGTGGGCTGAACTCCGGACCGGGTAACCCTGCTCTCAGAGGGGGACACCGGTGGTGGGACGTGGATGACTTCTTGCACTTGTCCACACCTCTAGAGCCCTTCCCCTTCCAACACCATGACTAAAGGAGCGGGTGCAGGCAAGAAGCAGAGCTCTCTGAATATGTTCGCCAAGACACCAGCCAAACCGCCAGCGGATTCACCTGAGGAGACCCCCACATCATCCGCCCTGCTAATCCCCAATGACTCACAAAAAATGTTAGAATATATCCGCAAGAGGGTCACCACTCTTCACACCAAGCTGGATGACATGAACGGCACCATTTCATCTATAAAGGCGCATATAGAGAAAACAGATGGCCATGTGGCAGAAATTGAAACAAGAATGGGGGCTGCTGAGGACGATCTTGGCTCCCTACGGGCCACAGTCTCCTCACTTTCCACTCGTATGCTGGCGGTTAAAAAAAAGAACGATGACTTGGAATCCTGCTCACGGCGCAACAACCTACGCATTATCGGTGTGCCCGAGGACAATTTTAACGAGCCCATGGAAGATTTTGTGGAACACCTGCTGCTGTCAGTTCTTGATTCCCTGAAGTTCGCCCCGCCGTTTGCGGTGGAAAGAGCCCACCACTCTTTGACTGCGAAACCTAAGCCTGGTGCGCCTCCGCGCCCCGTCATCGCCAGGATCTTAAATGTCCGCGACCGTGATGCTCTACTGAGAGCGGCAAGACTCAAAGGGGAGTTGCGGATGGGGGCAGCAAGGATCCACCTTTACCCTGATTTTTCTGTGACTGTGCAGCAGGAATGTACAACCTTCATGGCAGTGAAGAGAAGACTCGGAGACCATGGAGTCAAATACTCCATGCTATTCCCTGCCAAATTGAGAATAGAACACTCTAACCAAACATTCTTCTTCACAACCCCGGAGGAGGCCTCAAAGTTTAGACAAACACTTCCAGGGCTGATATTTAACCACCGTCATAGCACCTATACAACTCGACCACCTTGCACCGACTCCCTGCTGGGAAACGCGCCCTCGGAGGCGCTCAGACATAGTTAAGACATAATGCAGGGAGCACATCGGCAACTAAATCTTGTTTATTCTCTGATCTGTTGACCCCCCGCTTATGCAAGTTTCTACTGATATCATTCAAGCAAGACTCCGGTATCGAAAATCTCTTTACAGACCCCCTGTCTGTGGCGTCCCCGCCAGGCAGGCCAGCAGGCCCCCAGGCGTTATGTTAAAAAGGACTTGACGACCACAGGAGTTGCCACACACACACCACAGTAATATGGCGCGGGGCCGCGGATGCCACACCGTGCCTGCCCCCATTGGGCCGGCTATGGCTACAGCCACTCCGGACCCCGGAGATCAACCGACACCGCCACACAAATGGCTGATAGTGACTTGGCATTCATGAGCTGGAACATAAGAGGCCTGGGTAACCACAAAAAGATGAGGCAGATACAATTGTACGCAGAATGCCACAACATTAAAGTCCTATGTTTGCAGGAGACTCATGCCTGCTCAGACCAATGTGAGAAGTTCGCTAGACAATGGGGGCCTCAGAGATACTTCACCAACTATTCCACCAAAAGTAGAGGGGTCCTAACTTTGATACACAAAAGCCGAAAGTTTACATGTACCCGCTCATTAATAGACCCACAAGGGAGTTATGTGCTGATCCAGGGTAAACTACAAAATCAAGAGATAATTATCTTAAATATATACGGTCCGAACATCGACGACCCCGATTTCTACTTACATCTGGCATCCAGTGCTGGAGAGCTACCCCCTTGTCCCGATCATATGGGGCGGCGATTTTAATACTATTCTTGATGTCGACCTGGACAGATCAGGCTCTAGACCCCGCCAACTGTCCAAGGCAGCCCATGCAGTATTGACTACACTCCCCGTTTGGCGCTCGTGGATGCTTGGCGACTCATGTACTCTGACTCCCGTACATACTTCTACTATTCCACAGTACACGATTCCCACTCCAGGATAGATAGGTGGCTTCTATTGGACATACTGATCAGGTGCCTATCTCGCCTATCGATCCTTCCTAGAACCTTATCTGATCACTCACCGGTGATTGTTTCGCTCAACTGGAGACCCGACTATAATAAAACAAGATCATGGAGAATGAGAACCCACGCTCTACTCGACCAAACCTTCGCATCTGAACTCGAATCCTCCATTGAGGACTTCTTTGAGATTAACACTAATTCTGTCGCATCATAGGCTACCCTCTGGGAATCATTTAAAGTATACATTAGGGGTATTGCCATCTCCAAAGGGTGTGGTATCCTGAAGGGAATCTGCGAGGAAATCGCCAGTAGCGAATTGATCTTAACTACTCTCGAAGGCCCAATATGCCCTTGATCACCCTCCTGAAACGTTGGCACGGCTGAGGTCAGAATTGGACACATTCCGCACTCTAGCAGAGCGGGAAGTCAAATTCTTAGACAGCCCACATGCAGTTAGGAAATACGGCGAGGGTGAATGACCAGGGTGACTGCTCGCTAGGTTGATTCATCGAGAATTCGGGGCCCCCAACATACCGGCGATATATGGACCAGACGGAACACTAGCTACATCCCCTCAAGACATCAACTAGGAATTCCTTTCATTCTACACCTCACTATACTCCAAAGATGATGGCCCCCAGATATCCGAAATAGACTCCTATCTGGGAAGCCTCCCTCTCTCGGTCCTCTCCACTGACGCTAGTGCTCTCCCGGAGAAGCTGTTTACACCGGAGGAACTCACCGAGGCCATTGACTCGTTGGCGTCGGGGAAGGCCCCTGGCCCAGATGGACTCCCTATTGATCTGTATAAGCGCTTTAAATCGCTTCTAGTTCCACATCTATTAACCCTATGGGAGGAGGCGTGTGAGAAGGGTATACTCTCACCCTCTCTCCGAGAGGCAATGATAACTGTTCTTCTTAAATCTGGCAAAAACCCCGCCCAATGTGGCTCATACCGCCCTCTCACTAATCAACAGTGATGTTAAAATAT
Organism: Ambystoma mexicanum; assembly: GCF_040938575.1. NCBI lineage: Eukaryota > Metazoa > Chordata > Amphibia > Caudata > Ambystomatidae > Ambystoma > Ambystoma mexicanum. The sequence goes on along the minus strand of NC_090923.1, from coordinate 447,778,309 downwards.
ATGCAAAAGTACTGGCTATCCGACTGTCCTCATTTATGTCTCACATCATCCACCCTGATCGGGCTGGGTTTGTCCCTGGTAGATCCACTGCCCTGAACTTAAGAAGACTCTTCAATGTGATTAGTAGGATTGGTCCAGAGGTGCAAGCGGTGGCGGCCGCCCTAGACATGCAAAAGGGATTTGACTCGGTGTCATCGGAATATTTATGGCGAGTACTCGAGGTGTAAATTTGGCCCCAAATTCCGCGCCTGGGCGCACGGAGGATAGGTGCTCCTCCCCGTTCCAGATAGCTAGGGGAACACGATGGGGCTGTCACTTTTCCCCACATTCGCTATAGCCATGGAACCCTTTGCCGACATGCTACGCCAAACACATTCCATAGGGGTCTGCGCACTGCTGGCCAGGCCGACATTGTTTCGCTGTATGCTGATGATGCCCTCCTTTACATTAGCTCTCCAGAAGTCAACCTAGCCCCTTTTCTGGAGGACATGGTCCGCTTCGGACACGTATTGGGTCTAAGAGTAAACTGCTCTAAATCAGTCCGATTCCCACTCACGGACTCCACACTGCCCCCCTCCGACCTGGGTGGATTCACATGGTCCCAGTCCAACATTACTTACCTGGGGGTGGTGGTATCCTGGCATGTGGCGAGGCTACGTGAAGACAACTACTGTAACTACCTCACGCAACTGGACACTAAAACAAGGAGTTGGACTAAACTCCCTATCAGGTCGGATAGGCATACTCAAAATGGTGGTACTACCCCAGCACCTTTATCGTTTTACGAATATTCCCCTATGGCCGGGCAATGATTTCTTCCGTTCGCTGCAGCGCATAACTAACACCTTCCTATGGCACTCCGGTGCAGTCCGTCTCAAGCTGACCACACTGACCACCCCCAAGGAACTGGGTGGGTTCGGCGGCCCTGACTTCACCAAATATTGGTTAGTGGCTCAAGCACAATTCGCCACCTACTGGTTTAACACCGCAGAACCCCCCCCCCCCTCCACACGTCCGGCTGGAGAAGCGCGCGGTCAGTGATTGAGAAATTGGGCCCCTTATTCTTAAACCGGTCCCAGCTGATCCAGACTTCGCTGATCCTGTTGACAGTACTTACTTGGCTTTGACTAAGCTCTGGAAACTGGTTCTAACACCCTAACCCTTTCACGGGGACCTCCCGCTCTGGAACTTCTTTCCCGATGTCCCCTATATCTCACAATCCGTAGTGTCCCGCTGGGCGAATTTAGGCCTCCTGGTACTCTGGGATATTTATAAACAGGGAAATTTCCTTGAATGGACAGACCTCCCAACCCCCCTCAAGCGGTAGCCTTCTGCATGGTTACAATACTCTTCTCTCCAGAAAAATCTCAAGGCCAGATACCCCAACTTTCCCACAGTACCACCCGACGAACCCATAATCGAAGAGTTGTGCAAATTTGACAGCTTTAGAGGCAAGATAGCTAGGCTCTATACCTTACTGCAGATTGGGGCTGCTCCCTCCTTTGGTAAATTGAGAGGCAGGTGGGAGGAGGACCTTGTTGTAGAGATCACGGACGAGCACTGGTCCTGCATGTGTGCTCGTACTCGCAATGTATCCTATAACGCCCGGTTTAAATTAATACAATTTATAGTACTACACAGGTACCATCACACTCCGGGCAGACTACGCCACATGTTTAGTGAACTTTCTTCCACCTGTCCCAGATGCGGTGCGGATCAGGCCCCCTACATCCATATGATCTGGAGCTGCCCGCGACTCACACAATACTGGTCCGAAATATGCACCACGTTGTCTGCTGTACTAGATTACACCATAGACCCATCCCCAATGCAATGTCTTTCATGATTTACCTAAACTGGGCCGTGACTCCAGAAAACTGGCTGGAATATGTATGATACTGGCAGTACGCTGCATCCTGATGAACTGGCTCCGGCCCAGTGCACCCACTTACACACAGTGGCTCAGGACGGTAACGTGGGCACATGACACCGAGGAGGCATGGGGAGGACTGCAACACCCGCACTCAAGGCCAAGAGACATCTAGCGCAGATTCTGCGATTACATGTCCGCTGCGACCTCAAACTCGGACAATGACTCGTCCATATCTGACCTCTCCCCCGTACGATTGTCATCCCAAGAATAATGATTCTTAAGCTTTACACCCTTTCCTCCACTCAGCACCTTAGCCCTTTTTGACTCAACCGGAAACTAGCACTTTATCGTGATACTTGTATTGTGTAATGGTGTGACAAGGCGTGTCTAACACTATCCCTATAGTGACGTGCGTTGTACCCACAATCCCTCCTGCGTCGAGGTCCCTCAGATTGTTTTTTTCCGCCCAGCTACTGGTCGCCTTTATGCGGAGCTCCTCGAGAGACATTGCGAAATAGTTTCTTCGACCTTTGGTCGTTTGTTATTAAGATTGATAACGTAGATCCCTCCCTCGACACAGAGCAGTTTCTCCGCCGCGCAAGATCTTCGACGGAAGGATGAGCGGAGGGGATCCTTCGGCGCTGCCGAACACGTGGCCTGGCCTCGCCGGCCATAAACAGGGAGAGTGGGGTTTTGTGGTCTTTCTTTCTTTTCTTTAAGAATGCCTTTCTCTTTCCCCTCCCTCTCTTTCGAGGTCGTAGTCACACTTATTACCCTCAGCTATGGAGAGGACGCCATTTAGGTTTTGCCCGCTTTGCAAGGGTAAATATACCTGGAAGGATAAGCACAAACGGTGCAACCGTTGCTTACCCCTCGATCACCAGGAGGACGGCTGTGCGGCCTGTAAATTACTAAAGCCCAAAACTCTAAAAGACCGCAGGGTCAAAAGGTGGGCGGCCTACGCCATGTCTAGGCCTGACTCCTCGCCCGCTGCCGCCGCCGATTGTGACGAGGACAGTGACTACACGGCCCCCGTAACGGAGGCTGTAGACCTCTCAAAGGAGCGTTCACGCTCCTCGTCCGTCCCCGGCCCCGATAAAGCCTGGCTCACACCCAGTTTATGGGGATGTACACCCCGGCGACAAGGACGCACACGGGAAAACACCAAAGCACATACCCCCCCCGCCACGCATTCGACGAAGGCAGCCATAGCGCCAACTAGGACGGCGGGCCCACCGGCATCTTCCGGCGACCGTAAGGGTCGTCAGCCCTCCCCGCCACTGCTTCCACGACAGGCGACTGGGCATTCTAAAAATAAGGGCGCTAACACCAAAACCTCCGGCGACGCGCATCGTAAGAGCGCTCACGTTGCCAACAAGGACTCGAGCAAGGACTCGACGAGCAAAGGCTCGACGTTACATAGCGCGACGGCGACCGATCCCTCGGAAGAGAGAATGATAGCCGAAAACCGCGCACAAGGCCAAAGATACGCCGAAAGCGCCGGAAAACAGATCAGGCCAGTTCCCGACGCCGACAGAAGGCCCTAGCCAGCAAGAAGGCTACTCAGAAGGAGAAGGCTCACTTTCTTCGACGTTATGGGACAGAACCCGACAATTACAGGAGGAAGAAACTCCTTTTTCTTTCCCACCGTCCTGGCCGACCTCAGTGGACCTTTGAAAGGTTCCAGACCTGTATGGACAAACTAGACACGTTCAAGTCCATCCCAGAAGACTGGGCACCCAAGAGACCAAGGGAGGCACCCCTGGAGAGTCCAAGGGCTAAATACCAGAAGTTTTATAACCCCACACAGGAGGACATATACTCTTATAATCCCACTGAGGAAGACACCTTCTTCCAGGAGGAAGATGAGTTCACCTATGTTGAGGACCAACAAGAAGAGGAAGGTTTTCATGAGGAAACTAACCTAGGTGAGGAGGGATTCCAGAAAGACACAGGTGAGGGCGACCCAAATCCCTGGCAGTCACCGGCTAGGTCGACTGACACAGGCAGTAGCAGTATAGTCATCAGGTCTACTGAAACTACACCAGTCAGGAACCCTTCGCCTGTCGATGATCAACCCACCTTCAATGCACTGCTGAAGAAGGCAGCAGCACATTTCGAAATCGAAACTGGGGAGGACACCCCAGACACCGATTTTGTGGAGAGGATTATCAAAGAAAAACCTCCCACTAGCCATATTATACCCATCCTCGCCTCAGTTAAGAGACGTATTACACCTTCTCTTTCCACTCCTGCATTGGTGGGAGGGGTCAATCTGAGGATTGAGAAACTGTTCTCTCCCTCTCAATCAGACCTATTATATATTAAGGGTCACTCAATCCCGGACTCCCTGGTCGTGACCAACACCAGGAAAAGGGCCGGTGTCCCACTATCTACCAGCGAGGCACCCCCAGATAAAGAGGGGAAGAAGCTTTATGCCCTAGCCAAGAGAATCACCACCTCTGCAGCATTCTCTACCAGAATCACCAATAATAACACACTATTGGCAAGCTACGCCAATGCTCAATGGGCTAAGCTCAAACAGGACATCGAAGAAGTTCCCGAACCCCTAAGGACTCATTTACTGGCTACAGTTAACGAGGGCTCTCTGGTCAATCAAAGCATCGTCAAGAATACCCTCGATGCAGCAGAGACGGCTGGCCGCACTTTGGTACAAGGAATTTTACTGAAGCGTCACGTCTGGCTTCGCAATTCCGGTTTTAAGGCGGAAACACAAGCATCCCTTATTAATAAACCCAGAGAGGAGTCCAACCTCTTTGGGAGAGCAGTGGATGACGCGCTGGAGAACGCGAAGAAAGAATTTGATACAATAAAGACCTTAGACCAAATTTCAAAACCCCCTAACGGGCGGGGATTTGGTAATTTTTTTCGTGGACAACGCCAGCAGCAAAACCAACAACAGTATTCTGCCACCAACTACAAGGGTAATAGCGGCCAGTACAATCGGAGGGGTCAACGCCGTGGCAAGGGAACAGGCCGGGGTTCCACCCCCAGAGGCTCCCAAGCCAACAACACTACGAAGTGACGCGAAGATTTGCGTCCCCTCCCATGCAACGCCGGTCGGGGGCCGGTTAACATCCATCCTTCCAGCATGGGAGGGAATAACATCAGACCGCTGGGTACTTTATACCGTAGCCCGCGGCTACTGTATAGAGTTCAACAGTTCCCCAACATACAGACCCCCGAGGGGACGCCGCATGACACCAGAACACCTCGCCATCCTTCTCCAAGAAGTGGACCAACTGCTGGAAAAAGGAGCCATAGAGGTCGTGCCTCTATCTCAGGTAATGGAAGGTATTTATTCAGTGTACTTCCTTGTACCCAAAAAGGATCTAACCATGCGCCCTGTATTAGATCTGCGCCCAGCGAACAAGTTTGTCAAACCCCAAAAGTTTCGTATGGTGACCTTACAGGAAGTGATCCCACTGCTATCACAGGGAGATTACATGACAACACTGGACATGAAAGATGCATACTTTCATATTTTAATGTTGCCAGCGCACAGAAAATACCTCAGGTTCATGATAGAGGGCAAACACTACCAGTTCAGAGTGCTACCCTTCGGCATAGCATCTGCACCAAGGGTATTCACGAAAGTACTGGCCGTGGCAGCGGCCCACCTGCGCAGGTTATCCATCCCAGTATACCCTTACCTCGACGACTGGCTCATAACAGGGGATTCTTACGAGACATGCTTCTCAAACACCCAAAAGACTGTAGTCCTTTTGTTCCAACTGGGCTTCTCCATTAACGAGAAGAAGTCCAGCTTAGACCCCAGCCAAGTCAAACAATTCCTAGGGGCTCTAATTCGAACAAAGGATGGCCTCGTCTTCCCCTCCAACGAGAGGGTCCAAAACATGCTGTTTCAGATCCCCCCCAATATGTGGCAGGTCGAGAGGTGACGGTGCGCAAAGCGATGCGATTGCTAGGTATAATGGCGTTGTGTATTTATTTGGTAACTCGCGCGCGCCTGCGCATGCGCCCAATGCAAGAGTGGCTCAACAGCCAGTGGTGTCAGGCCAGCGGACAATGGGACGATCTAGTGGTGGTCTCGCAAGCCTTGGTTCTCTCGCTACGGTGGTGGACAAAGGAAAACCTGATAATAGGGAAACCCTTTGCCACACCCACGGTGGAGGCCACTCTAACCACGGACGCATCCCTCACAGGATGGGGGGCTCACCTATCCCATCAGACTGCTCACGGGGTGTGGACTCCGAACGTAGCATCCAAGCACATAAACCTACTGGAGCTACTGGCGGTGTTCAAAGCACTAAAAGCCTTCCAGGAACACCTACAAGGGAAGACAGTGATGGTCCTTACAGACAGCACCACAGCCATGTACTACATCAACAAGCAGGAGGGCACCCACTCTCCAGGACTGTCCAAGCTGTCCCAGAATATATGGAAGTGGGCTCTCAAACACATGTTCCTACTGTCACAACACGTACCAGGGGAACTCAATCTGCTAGCAGACAAACTCAGCAGAGACTTCCCCCTGCCCGAAGAGTACGAATGGCGATTGCACGAAGACATCGTCTTAGACGTCTTCACGCAATGGGGATTCCCGGAAATAGACCTGTGCGCAACTCTGGAGAACTCACAATGCCAAAGTTACGCCTCCAGGTACCCCCAGAACCAGTCCAAGGGGAACGGTCTGTCGATTCAATGGTCAGGGAAATTTGTTTACGCCTTTCCCCCGACTCCCCTTCTCAACAAAGTGGTGCACAAGATGCACCAGGAGCAAGTTACCATGATACTAGTGGCCCCAATGTGGGCCCGGCAGCCATGGTTCGCACACCTGATGGAGATGTCCCTATCTCCCCCAGTGAAACTTCCCTGCCCGTACAACATGTTGTCACAAGACAGGGGCAGGACACTGCATCCATGCCCTCAGACCATGAATTTAGCAGCCTGGCTCCTGAGATCATAGAATTTGGACATCTACAACTCCCGCAGAGATGTATGGACATCCTCAGGGAAGCCAGAAAACCTAATACTCGCCACTGCTATTCTAGCAAGTGGAGAAGATTTGTCATCTGGTGTAGAGGAAAGAGCATCAACCCGGTTGACTGCTCTCCCACACATATTGTTCTGTACTTGACCCATTTATTGGATTCAGGTCTAGTGTTCAATTCCATTAAAGTCACCCTGGCGGCACTTTCTGCATACACCACTTCCCAACTTAGTGTCGTGGTGGAAGATCTCAGTTATTAAGGCCTTCATGGAGGGGGTAAAGAGAATACACCCTCCGATAGCTAACCCAGCTCCCGGATGGGACTTAAATGTGGTAATTTCTAGACTTATGGGCTCGCCTTTTGAACCCATGCACAAGGCAACTCTTAAAGACCTCACTCTTAAGACTGCTTTCCTAATAGCATAACCTTCATCAGGAGAGTAAGTGAACTACAGGCTCTTTCTGTTCTAGACCCCTTCGTAACAGTTCACAAGGATAAGGTGGTTCTACGCACACACCCAAGGTTTGCACCAAAATTCATCTCGAAATTCCATGTAAACCAGTCAATAGAACTACCAACGTTCTTTCAAAACCCTTCCAGCTTGGGAGAAAAAAGTCTGCATACACTAGATGTACGCAGAGCTGTCATGTTCTACATGGAAAGAACCAGGCCACTGAGAAAGACTAATCAGTTCTTTGTCTCGGTGGCAGCAGGAAGAGAAGGAGATGCAGTCTCAAAGTCCACTATATCTAGATGGATTGTTCAATGCATCACTCTGTTACACTCTTGCTAAGAGAGAACTACCCTTCAAGCCAAGAGCACATTCTACTCGAGGCACTGGGGCTTCCATAGAGTTCATTGCAAATGTTCCCCCCCCGAGTCCATCTGCAAAGCGGCTACCTGGAGTTCTGTGCACACCTTTACAAAACACTACTGTCTAGATGCACACTCTAGATCTGACTCCCAGGTGGGACAGGCAGTATTAAGACATCTTTTCTCTACTGTTCCTTCTCATAACTAACCGCCAACTCCGGGTACTGCTCGCTATTCTATGCACAGCATGTGATTCTAAGCAGATTAACAAACATCAGAAGACAATGCATTACTTACCGTAAAAGCATTTCTGATGGTTGTATCTGCTTAGAATGCGCCCACCCTTCCTCCCCGCTCGGATGGAAGGAACATAGACACCTTTCTACATCTCTCTCTCTTTTCTGTACTCACTCACGTATAGAAAGCTCCCTCAGGGCAGAAAAAATACAAACAGAGGGACCTCGACGCGTGAGGGTTTGTGGGTACAACGCACGTCACTATAGGGATAGTGTTACAGACACGCCTTGTCGACGTCCCCTTTTCGACTACGAAAAACAAAATGCAATACTCTGCAGTGACCACTGGATGTCGGACCTATGCACAGCATGTGAATCTAAGCAGATACAACCATCAGAAATGTTTTTACGGTAAGTAATGCATTAATATACTGTTGTGTTATGAGCATCTCCCTTGTTCGGTTTGTCGTCGAGCCAAATAAATAAAACATTTTTTTTTAAAAAGGGTTTAAAATGGTACTCCCCAAGCTAGGAGGCACCACAATTGGCAAAAGGTAAATGTACCCCAAACCCCACAGTACCTGTGAACTGAAGAATTCGTTCCAGCTGGATGCCTTCCTGTTGCAGTGTTGCCGACCCTTGTTCCTGGGTCGTGGTGACGAAAGGGAGGATGCGTTGTGGGCTTCTGAGACAGCACTCGAGAGAGGGGCTCTGCAGCAATGGATTTTTCTTGCTTCAGCTACCTTTTGTGGTTTTGGCAGTGCTTTCTTAGCACTAAAGAAGAAAGAACTGCTCTGGTTAGAAGTTACTTGATCCCTTGGTCCTGGACTCTGGTGATGGGACTCTGTATGAAGATTTCCTGCTTCTCTAGGGTCCTCTGGATGCCCATGAAGTTTTGGCCGGATTAGCATTTCCAAAGAAAATGCACTCTGATGGTCAGGGGAATTCTGCAGCCTCGGAAAGTCACAACTAGTCTGGGGGTGTGACAAAATTTAGCTTGTCTCAAGGCTAGTCCAAGGGAGTATGCTGCCCTGTACTGGTCGAAACGAAAACTGGGTCAGCACAGCTGCAGGGCTTCACCGGGTCCGGCAGGGTGCTGCTGCTGTCCCGCAGTGGTCGACTCTGCCTCTAGTCCCAAAAACCCTTTTAAGGAAGTTCCCATTCATTAACGAGCCCTAGGCTGTGAATCACCCAGCAGAGTGGCTGTCTTTCTGATCAGCCAGCCGGCCATATCGGAACTGGTTTCACTCAGGCACACCTAGAGACAAAGGGCAGGAAAGTTTCTGGACCCTCTCTCACTTCCTGCCTTTCCAGACACACTGGAGCCTGGGTGGGATTTTCAAGGCTGAAGCCCACCAAAGGTAAAATGCACAAAGAACTCAAACCTGATTCGAACAGAGTAAAAGCCCAGAAGGAAATAACTGACAAATGTTAAAAAAAAAAAAAAAAAAAAGACCGGGCCATTTTGGAAAAAAAGGTCACCCTTGGGTGTGCTGTAATGCAGCTGAGAAATCAGCCTGCAGATGCATGGCACAAGGTAGTAAAAATGAAACCACTGCCACCAGCCATAAAGTTAGTGTAACAGAATGTTACATGAGAAGTGGGAGAAAGGAGTTACTATGTAAGCCCTCAGCACTCCACGTAGGGTGGTGTGTGCTGGACCGACAAAAGATAAGTGAAACAGGAGTCATCTTCCTATTCTTGGGAACCGTAGTTCACCCAAGAAAATGTAGTTGAACATAAGAGAAGTCCAAGGGACTTTTCAGTGGCACTGCATCTAAGGTGCTGTGTGTCACAATGCAAAAAGCAGATGCCTATGGAGTTTACCATGAAACCGTAAGTAACACAAAATTCTAGTCCGACAAAACACATGAGAGAGTGAGGAAAAGTCCCACTCGCTCAGGGGTTAAAATGGTTAAAATCAAAAATACCTGAGTCCAGCAAAAGAGCTTGGTGGGGTCTCTAAGGTCAAAGGGAAGTGGCACAGAAATGAAAATTCTCCCTAACAATCACAAAGTAGAAATGCAAACCGGGGAGGCATTCTGGAGGTAACTGTTCAAATTGTCCTTTAAAGCTACTTCCAGAAGAAGCGATCAGGAGATCGGCAAAGTGGAGAATCAATCAGAAGCACTAACACTGCCATACAAGTGATGTCTGTTTTATTGAACACCTTTCAACGTATTCAGTTTGGCTGGCTTTTTACAGTTTGCACTCTGCAGCTGATCTAATTTGCATTTTAGATCCAATTCCCTCACCTTGGGGGACAGTGTGTGCTGCAGGGATTATGTAACTGGTGAGGACCCATTATTAGGAAACTGAGTGACCAAAGTACAGAAACCTAAGTCTGTGGGGGACAGTGACTGAGTTTGACGGTTGCGGCAGACGGTGTGTTCCCTTTGTGGAGAACCTATGGAGTTGGACCGGAAGCAAAGGGTGGGGGCGGGGCCTGAATTTGTCACAGCATTTGTCAAGGGTCCTGGGGCTCCCTCCCTATTGGTAGGGATGGATCCCCAAATGTACAATATGAGGTTTATGGCTCAGTTTTCTGAGGTAAGTCACCCAAGTAAGAGACTGCCTGAAGGTTACTGACCTGGCAGGATTTTGGTGCCAAGTTACCCTAAGTGTTGATAGGACTTGCTTTCTTGTAGGAGGACCGGGACATACGTCTGAATGACGTGTAGTGGGTGAGTGCTTATGTCTGTTAGTCTAGAAGTCTCCTGAAGCTGTTTAAAGCCCTTCAAATATTTCCAAAGGGTGGAGGCTTCACAGCCACTTACTTTCTCTTAAGTTTGCTAGGTGCGGGTTTCACAGCCCTGTACACGCTGGCTCCATATTTAGTGTAGAAGCTCCATGGCGCCCTATTTATTTTATGTTCTTCGAATGGTGGAGAGCTCATCGGTCCTCTCTTTTAAATATGCTGGGAAAAGGCGCCCAATAGTGTTGCTTAGGTTTCATACTGTTTGGCCACAGTTGCTGGGTATGGGTTTCACACTGGTCCTTTCCGGTTTACAATAGTTGTATAGCATTTTTCCCATTACCCCTCAGGAAGCCTGAATACATCTAAAAGGGTTTTGCGGTCTCCCATCTATCAAAATAATATACTACTCCCTTACCTTCACCATCCTTGCTGGAATCCAAAAACAAGGGGAATTTCAAGGGCAACATTCACAGTCCAGGACCAGGGTACTTGTGTTCTTCCTGGGTACCATTATTAAAATGTGTCTGCCCATATACTAGAAGATAAACGGGCTGCAGTATAAATGCAGGACACAGGTTAGTGGCTGTTGGGGAGAATTCTCAGAAATGTGCGAATTCCCCTTCTACCTTGGAGACCCCCAGCACTTTTGCTGGACTTTAGGACTATGAATTTCTAACCTGGAGAGAGTGAGACCTTTTCCCCCATTCTCTCATGTATTTTTTTTCATTGATTTGAACACTGTTTCTTTTGACTTTGGAGTCTGACAAACTCCATAGGCATCATCTTTACATTGTCACACAGCACCTTGAGTGCAGTGACACAGGGAAGTCTTTCAGATTTCCCGAAGGTTTATATACCTTCTCTTGGTGATTACTGTTTCCAAGAGCAGTGAAGTTAAATTAACTTTACTTACATTTTGTAACTTTCTAGACCCAGCACACACTATCTTATAATAAGGTGCTGGAGGGGTTACTTAGTATCCCCTATGTCTAGTTTCTTATGTAACATTTTTATGTTACCCTTTCTACAATTAATGGTTGGTGGCAGTGGTTTACTTTTCCTACCATTGTGTGTTTTTACCGTGGGCTGCAATTGCAGCTGCAGTAAAAAGCACCCATGGGTGCCCATTTTGTCAAAATGGCCCCTGGTCTTTTTTTTCGCCATTTATTGTTGGAAAGGGCCTTCTTGAGATTTACTCTGTGCGCCAAACCAGCTTTTGTCCCTTTATTCATTTTGTCTTTGGCAGGATTCCCTAGTGAAGCTTGCCTCTGGCTCCAGCATGTCTGGCAGGGCCGGAAGTGAGGGAGGTGCCCGAAACTCCCTGTGCTTAATCCCCTTGGTTACAGGAATGCACCCAAAGGTGATTGGCCTGCTGGCTGTTGTGTTAGTGACAGCTAAGCTGCGAATTAATGGGAGAAACCTGCATAAAAAGGCGATTCTTTTTGCTTGGAAGGCAGAATCGACCACTGGGTCAAGGAATCTGAAGAAGAACTTGGAAGAGATGCTTGCTGCAACTCCTGGACCGCCCGGTGAAGCCCTGCTGCATTGCTGAAGCTCCAAATTCATCTCGACTAGAGCAGCCCTGCAACGGACGACTTCTCCCCTTGGGTTGGTGGGAGCAATCAACCCCACAGCGAACTCGTCTGGACATCCTCTCGTAGCTGGCTGTACTTCAATTGCTGTTGCAGGAACCAATTGCCTGGGAGAGGAACACCAGATCGAGTGCATTGTTTTTAAGTCGGACCCGAGTTACAGGAAGATCCTCTGACTCCCATGAAGCAGGACTAACCAAGCCTGAGCCACCTCAACAGCGTGCTGGACCCCAGATGCAAGGAAAGTCCATAAAGGTATCCGAGAACCGTAGTGGTGCTGTTTGCGAGAGCCGCGAGGAGCTGAAACCGCAAAGTGCTGATGATCTGAAGTTTGCCCATTGCTGCCACCGACCTTCCATTTGTAGTGCAGGTGTACCCAGACGTCGTCCCTCTTTTCCCCACGACTAAGGCCCAGGTACAACAGGATCTGCAGACCTACACAGAAACAGAAGCCAGCTGGAACCTGTTTTCTTCAAACTAAAGGTACTGTAAAACTAAGGAGTTGCTTGCCTCTTGTTGTGTAGCCTTGCTAGCTCTCAGTTGAGACTTGTCTTGGTTGCTTTGCAGAGTTGCTTGCAGCTTTGCCCCTCACAAGCCTCTCAGCTTGTGGCCCTGCAGTGATTTCATTTTCTTCAAAGACTTCTAAAACTTTGCAAGACTTTTACTTACCTACCAGAAGTGCTTCAGTGAACATAGATTTTTGCTCAATTAACATTGGCTGTCCTGGCTTCCTGAAAACTCTTCACACCACCGACTTTGTGCTTTAACCCCCCCCCCCCCAGGAAAGGGTTAATTTTCTTTGCATTGCAGGGTTCAATAAGTACTTCTGTGTAAGAATATGTGTTACCATTGTTTCATTCCCTGCTTTTCCTTTTGACACTAAGCCTCCGTATTGATCTAAATGTAGCAGTGATGTATCAATGTCCACAGTGTCCTAGTTAAGTCACCTCGGGGTGTAGGAAGTGTCTTTGTGCCATCCCGAACGGGCATCTACTGATTTATTGAAACTGAAAAAGTGTTTTTAGGTATATTTTTGTGTTACATAGATTTTCTTCCTTCTAAACAAGGCTTATTCAACTGATTATTCATAAATAATTGTTTAATCGAGAAACCTTGAGTGTAAGCGTTTATTTGGATACTTGTCACAGTGAATCTCTGTGTAATAACCCTACAGCTCACATTGACCCCTCTTGAGATGAGCCTGACTGCTCAGTTACTCTACCAACTTGTATAGTACATACTTATACCAACGGTTGGGTTAACTATTGCCAAGAGGACAAGGCTGGTGCAGTCTCTCACAGGTTACTGCATACATTCTTGCCTAACAGTGGCCTTATGAAAAAAAATACATATACTACAGAATAGACTTGGGGACTCATATTAGCAGCCTAACAGAATATAAACGTGCTAAAGCATGGATGCAGGATACCAACTGGAACCAACGAGAAACATAGACCTACCATTTAGATGTCGGATGCAGATTAGAAACTACTTGGCAGGTGCATGTTTCTGGACCTAGACTGAGATAAGAGGGCTATGAGCTAAAGCGGTGGTGCCATTAGAGAGACAAGAAACCAGTGGGTTCGGTTTGCAACGTTAACTATTATATACGAAGAAACAATATAGTCAGTTAAACCATGTGTGAGGCTTTTCTGAAGAGCATATCTTGAGAACAAAAGCATTCTTGTGGGTTGACAGTTTTTTTTTTTTTTTACAAATATTTAGGGACTGGCAATTTTGACATGTTAGGCAACATGAAATTAAATCTGTTTCTGAGGCTCACACATTGGTTAAGAGGTGAAGCTGAGATTTGAACCCAATTTGTATTTTCTTTACTTTACCACTTTGTTTCCCATTTCGTATCGGAGTAAGGTCATTGTAAACGTTTGACTTTGAACTACAATAATCTCATTGACTTTTAGAGTACACAAATCCCATAACCGAACATGACATTTTTTAAAAAATAAAATATTATAGGATCATGTCCTGCAAAACGCGAATGATTCAAGCTCCATCATCGAGGAAAGTGTATACGTACCAGAATACTAATTGATAGGAGCTTAAAAGATTTCATTTGGGTTCCACAGATTTGTAGATTGTTTGTTATTCATGATGTGCAGGACACCTTTTTAAGTTGCACATAAGCACAGTTTTTTTGTGTCAAATAAGCAGACCTGACCATATTCTCGCCAGGAAGCCTGTGACATGTGGTCTGCTTCTAGAACCTAGTTTATCCAAATGAGAAGGCAAGCATTTTTTCACAGAGGACTGTAAGTTATATATAGTTAAATTGGATATTTTTCGACGATCACTTCTCGTGCACGGCAAAGGCAGGATACAAGCTTGGCCCCTTGGATTCCACAGTCTCGAATTTGGTTACCTAATCACCCTCTCTCAACTAACACATTGTTCTCATCATTGAGGGTTGCTGCTCTTGTTTTACAACCCCTGTCTCGAGGCATCGTGTTCCAGGCCTTCATTATACTGAGACTATGTTCGTTTTGTTTAGCTACTTCTTTGTGGTGCAGGGACGTTGATTTGTAGCACAACATCGACATATGAAAGGCTCAGTCAGCCTTGCTGGTAGTTGGTATTGTGATCTGGCATATGAACACACGTCTCTAACAAATGCTTAGCACACTGAGCCACTCGGATGAATCATTTCAACTGTGGTTATTGCACTTGATCGATATATTGCCCATAGAAAGTTTAGCATGCTACAGGAATTGTTCCATAGTGAACACACAACTATTTATACCAGAATGCACACAAAGTATTACAGGGGGAAAGAAAAGTCCAATTCCCCCCCCCCCTTTCCCTATGTTTAACCCCACACTAACTCCCAGCCCAGCCGTTTTATCGCCTTACCCCACCCCCATGCATATTATTTTTTTAATCGGTGTGTTTTTCACTGTTGTTTCGTTGAAAAATTCCTCTGAAATTGTTGCTGAAATCACTGGAAATCGAAGAATGGATCAGAGCAGAATGTACTTTCTAAAGTCACGCGGTAGATTTTGAGTCTCGGCAACCACCACAAAATGTATTGACGGTTGCTCCTTTTGTTTATGAACAGTGTGAACTGATTTCTTTGCATCAGGCAGCCATGTGAAGGCTCCCTCCAGTGTTGGGCTCTGGGGAACGTGCCCCTTCCCCTCCCCTTAAAACGTCTCTGCGAGGGGATACATTCTGATGCCTGTGGGCCCAGCTTTCCACATCTCCCTTCATGTCATGTTTTAGTTTTTTGTTGGAGCGAGATTCTGTACAGGCACTGCGAGCCTTCGGTCTTCCTGCAAGTGTCTTCATCCATGCTCTCAAGTCTGTACAGGGAAGGTTCCCCAAACCATACAGGCACCAAGCAGTGCTTGGAGCTTCCCGTAATGAGGGGCTCTCCTGTCATTTGCTTAGCAGTTGTTGCTCCTGCATTGGAATAGTACGTGCCATCTTTTTTCCACCAAGTCTCGCAGGAGTTGCAAACTGAGTACAACCCCCTCCGCTCAATGCCAGCACGGGGCCCTGAACCCCCACGCCACCACCCTCCAGCTACTACACCAGGCCTAGAGGTAGTGTACCACCTATAACTAGGCCAAGCTTTCAGATTTCTTTCTACGGAAGTGAAGCCATACCATGCTCTCCATTCCTGCGAACAGGAGAAACGCCAATTTGTCTTGAGCTAAACAACTCTAACTGGTACTATTGCCTCACCTCATCCATGGTGAATACTGGAACCACACATATAGGTTTATCAGGTATAGCACAACTCTTAAGCAGAATTGATCGGTATGAGCCGCAAATGTATGCTTCAACTATTGATGGATTCTGATATTTACCTTGTCTTTAAAAGGCACAAAAACATTATAGATTGGCTGTAATGTTCTGTAGGCGTGAGGTGCTGTCCAGATGCTGGCAACAGACTTTATGGCCTCCTTTTAGGTCATCATAGCCAAAATGTCTCAACTTTAAAAAAAAATGCAAAGATAGGTTAAACATTGTATATAACTTATCATTTATTCATAAGTGATGAAAGTTCTTCATAATAGTATTGTTCTTTTTACTAGTACTTTAAGTCAACTGGAATATCTATAATAACATTTGTTTTTTATTGTGATGTCTATTTGGTTAATCAACTGTAAATACGAAGTGTATTTTAATTTAAAATATTTTGTAGGCAAAGTTTTCTTGTTTCCTGTGTGTGATAGAATGGTTGGTAGGCCAATTGGAAGGATAACCTCGCTCTTATCGAAGGCCTTAATGGGAAAGTGTAGGTATATTATGATATATATTTGGAGAGGTGCTTTTGAAGCTTAAAGAACTTGCATCCTTGTAACATCTCTGGTCCTTTTTGTAAGTGGAATGACCAACCGCCAGACAACTGCATGACAGAATACTTTTTGTAAAAGAGGGTATAGTTTCCATTTCATGTGGAAGCTTGTGGTATGTGCTATGCACTAGCTCCTGCTCACTGGGTGATGGCCAATAGCTGCTCTTAGTTATTGTTCATTATTGAAATCTCTGGTTTAGGTAACCTGGCGCTTGTCAATTCCACCTGATCTGAGAGTGTATTTGCTCTCCTGCAATGGCCTTTTAACTGCAAGAGGACAGAATTGAGTTCTAGTAGTTCCTTCTTTGTACCTGAAGAAAATGCATATTTCGCCCATAGGCTCATGCTTTCTCAACACCAATATTGTAAGTTCCTTTCCCCGCTATTCCTCTCGAGCTCTTTATCAACACCACCCATTTTGCCGACTAACCTATTCACTTCACTGTTTGCCCCCCTACTAGGGCACTCACTCCACTTTCACCTACCACCAAGAGGAATTCAAACCGGCTATGGCGCCACATTGGGACCAAGTCAAATCCTTAGTTTCAACTCCAGTTTTTGAAGCACATTCTACTTTTTCTTCCTAAAGACCTCTCTGCATTAGTCAAGACTATGAAGACTTTCACCTTTACTACTGCAGTTACTTCCTTGCATGTCTCGTAGCGTATTATTTAAATAAGTTATAGGCTTTTCATAACACGGTAGTCTGGCTGGTGCAGGGGTTGATCATGTTTTTATGATAGTTATAAATCTCTTCACTGTCATTACGTTAAAGAATGTACCAGGCCTGGTATACAAATGCTTCTGGGAATTGTGATAAATCTGGACTATTCGTCCCTTCTCCCCAGAGGGGAGCCACCCCCTTTGAGGCCCAGGAGGGGAGCCCGGTACAAAAGATTCCTAGGGGTCTGGGAGAGTGGCACCTCACTGGGAGAAATTTCCCCTCTTGGGACAAGGACTCCCATTCCAGCATGGAACTCCCGGTCCAAACAACACTTTCTCCATATATGGGTGTTGGAAAAACTGTTGCCTTGCCTGTTACAACTATAACACACACAGATCCTTCTTTGACCCTATTGGCTTTAGGTAATGGTGAGCCTTGCCCGAGTGCTATAATCATGGAAGACGGACATCGTTTAATTCATTCTAATGACGTGTATAAATTGCGAATGTTACAGCTGCTCCAAAGTGAAGCCCTGTGGGCGGCGCTGGGTAGCTGCAAATCAGACCACATCTTTGCCACCTGCCGAGATGTCCACTGGCTACCAGTCAAAGCCGGATTGATTTCAAAACTGACAATAGCACACCGCTACATCAATAATGATGCCCCCACTTACATGAACCACTGCATCTCGTAGAAACTGCATGGTCGCCAACTCTGCTCCTCCAATCCAATCCTCCAATCCAATCCCTTCCCTATTAACTTGCTAGAACCGCATGGGTACGTTTTTAGGTCTGTGGCCCCATCCCTGTGGAACTCCCTACCTCATCACTTAAGAAATGAGCCCTCCTACACAGCATTCAAGAAACTATTGAAAACTTGGTTATTAAATCAGTACGATAACACCATAACCATGAACTGTCTGATATGCCTTTGACTTATCATTAATTATATGCCTCTCTCGTATGTTTACTATACTGTACAAATGCTGTGATACCTGTGGCTCTTGGCGTTACAGAAATGTTCAAATAAAATAAATAATGGAGGGGGGAATTCCCACGGTGGTAGTACAGCAAGTGATACGCAGAGGCGAGCCGCTGGAGCAGCTACTTCCTGGAGGGGCAGTCTACATCGAACCATGGAGCCAGCAGTGATGAGCAGGATAGAAAACCTGCTAGCTGGAGGCTGGAAGCTGGACGCTGGGTGCATTAACTCCGCAAGATGCTCTGGGCAAGGCGAAACATTGGACAGAAAGACTAACATCTTCCCGGGTGGCGTGATCACTAACCAGCAATGGTGGGCCTGGTGTCCAGCAAAGAATGCTCAGAAGAAAGCGGAACCCGAGCTCTCACCTGCAATTCATGCCAAAAGAAGCCTAACGAGGAAAGAGACGCTGCAAACCTCTTGAGGCGAGTGAATCACAGAATTGCGGGATTCCAGCTACACAGAAACCGACGCAGGTATGCAACTCAGAATAAATGTAATGGGCACACAACCCTATTTTATCGGAGAGCAAACAATACGAATGTCGTACTGAAAGTCTGGAATAGCCGCCAATACTACAGTCTGTCATATGAACGTAACGGGCATGCAGCCCCTCTAATACATAGTGAAAAGGGATACAAGCAATATAAAATGAGGCTCCAAATAGTCAACAAATTGCGCCAACCTAAAAGAGATAGGGGGGTACACAGCCATCCCTAAATAAGAGTGGGAAAAGATATAGGAACTGTATATTAAAGTCCCCGCTAAGAGTGGCAAGGAACCACCGGCCGAGGTCTCTGTTGTAACCAAGTTAAAGGAAGCAAAATACTCTACAATACGCACAGCATAGTGCATAAATCACAGTGAGCAAGGCAGGGGGGAAAAACTGTATTTACAAGTCGTCCTAGAGGGACTGGAACAATAAAAGTTGAATACCTTAAGCAAAATGTACACTGGTTTATTTGGCTGTGGAAAAAGCCCAGAATTCCTGGGTAGTGCTAGACTGGGGGGGGGGGGGGACTTTGAGTCCTTGATTTACGAAGACGCAGCTACCAGGTAGCTGCTCAGTTAGCACACTTGTCCATCTGGATCAGAGCTACTGATTCCCCCCCTCTCCTCACCTCGCGAGCAGGTCTGCCTAGCCCTCACCTTGGGCTCCCTGCCCTACACTTCTCTGCGGGCTCGGTGCCCAGGGCTCCTGTTCCCCACAAAAATGACTATAAAATTGTGGAACTGGGTGCTGAAGCAGGTGGGTATCTGGGAGGTTGGGGGGGGTATGGGTCTCCGCACATCAATCTGCTACAACCCGGACTTCTCGCCTGGTCACAGGCCTGAAAACTTCAAACCGTGGACACAAGATGGCCTACAATATATCTTGCAGCTCTTTGACCAAGGGGAGCCTCTGTCCTTCTTGGAGTGCAGAGGAAAATGTGAGCTGTCGGAGGTTGAGAGGTTCAGATAAGCCCAGCTTAGGCACTAGGTGGTCCATCCTTTGACCCGGCAGGGGGCATGTCCGGAGTTGGGACCCATTGAGCGCACTTTGCTGGAGGGGGAACGGAATGTGAACCTATCCAGGCTCTACAAGTTGCTGCACCACAATATGTTGTTGTTGCAACCCCAGTAGATGTTGCAGTGGGAGAGGGAACTGGGCCATGCCATGAGCGACCAGACCTGTATAGAAATCTGGTCCGTAACCATTCCTCCTCGACTTGCGAAACCAACAGGGAATGTACCTTTTAAATTGACATATAGGTGGTACTAAACACCACGCCCCCCCTCGTCCCCCCAACCCCCTGCGAAACTAAAGAGGATTCAGAGTGGATGGACACAAAGTAAGAATTGGGGGTAGCCCCATATCTTACAAGCCAATGCCCATGGAAAGACGGGAGGAGTCCTTATAGCCGTGAGGGAATTACCAAGACTACAAATGGGTACGACGGAGGTGGATAGAGGAGGCAGATATATATTTGTGCTCATATACAGTGGGGGAGAGCGCGCTACACGATAGCCACATTGTGTGTGCCTAACACAAGGCTGGATGGATTCCAGTGGGCGGCTCTGGCAACGTAAGAAAACTTTGCGGTGGGCTCAATAATACTAACTAGGGATTTCAACATCGCATGGGACCCGTTATCAGATAGAATTGCGAAAGTAGACAGTGTACAGAGGGACCAAACACAGCAACTAAAAGCGTGCATGACCTGACTAGCCTTGGTGGACTCCTGGAAGGAGACTCAAAAAGGGTCCTGGGGGTTTACGTTCTAGTCGCACATTCATAGATCCTTTTCAAGAATCGATTATCCAGCACGATATTGGGGCCAGTACAGGGAATGGAGTTTGGGCCTAGACATTTTTCAGATCATGGCCCTCTAATGGTACGTATACAACAAGAGAAGGGCGGATCTGGGCTACGGCATTGGAAATTCCCAGCTCAACTGCTCAAAGACCCAGTGATTCGGGATTAAATACATAATAAAATAAAGGAGTTATTTTGATATAAATAATTCCCTGGGAATGCAGGAAAGGATAGTATGGGAATCCCTTAAGGCGATTATGAGGGGGGAGTTATATCAAGGAAAGCTCAGCAGGAAAAGCAACTGGCGTCATTCCAAGGTGAGTTATAAACACACTTGAAGGGGGTGATGACTTGAATGGAGATTAATGGGGGGGGGCAGTCATCAGAAGGTATAGTTCTATTAAGGCACAACTAGATCTGCTACAGACTAAGCAGGCTGAAAAATTGCTACTAAATATGAGGCAGCGGTATGATATAAAGGCCATATGCTGGTGTGGCAGGTAACTAAGAAAGAAGCTGCCGTGCTAATCCTCCATATGCAAACAGGACTGGGCACCGTTAGATCCTCCTCTGAGGATATAGTGCAACCTTCACAAATTTTTATTTCACACTCCTCCACCGACTTCCCCCAGCAAGGAATCCCAGAAGGCTTATCTTGAGCTCTGCCAGCTTGCCACAATTGATCAAGGGGAAAGGGAAAGCTCGGAAGGGGGAAATTACCTCAAAAGATGTGCATGTGGCTATTCAGTCTCTGCCAATAAACAAAGCTCTGGGCCCGAATGGTTACCTGGCGATGTTCTATAAAATATTTAGAGATATACTGACCCCGGTGTTGGCTTAACTTTTTAAGCCATAGGACGAATTACCCAGACCATGTAGGAGGCAAAAGTAGTGATATTCCCCAAAATCCAATAAGGATCGAACGCTATGTGGGCCGTACATGCCCATCATCCTTATTAACCTAGACATGAAAATATTCCAAAGATATAAGCGACAAGGCTAGAAACGTTAATTCGGAAACTAGTCCAACCCGACTCATTGGGTTTCGTCCGGGGTGGCAGACATTTGACAACGCACGTTGGGCATGCCACTTGCACAACGGGAATCCCAGGGGCGGTGCTGGCCTTCGACGCAGAAAAAGCGTTTGATGGGGTGGAGTGGTCCTTTTTATTCTGGACTATGGAGACCCTTGGGTTTGGGCTTAGATTTTTAAGACTGGTAAAAGCTATCATTTGCCTGTGCTACGTCTGGCCATTACTGGCCACATTTCTCAGGGCATTGAGTTGTCACAGAGCACCAAGTAGGGATGCCTGTTGTCCCTGGTACTATAGGCAATACACTTGGAGCCGTTATTGGCTCAGATCTGTGCCAGTGGGGATATCGGTGGCATCCCATTTGGGGAGAGGAGCATAAAGTGTTGGCTTTTGCCGATGCCCTGCTCCTCGCAATAACCGACCGGAATTGATTCAATCCGGCGTTAACCACAGCACTCGGGGGAATTCGGCTCTGTAGCCGAATCAACACCTATAAATCTGACCGGGGGGGAGGGGGTGTTTCTGCGCTGATGGCAGAGACATTGAATTCAGGTCCATATACAAGGGCAGATGAAGGCCTCCTATCTAGGAGTGCGAATAACAAACTCCCTGGAAACCATGCATCGGGCTAATTACCCTCCGCTTCTAGATGGTGATAAAACATTGGCTGGAAGAACGTGGACACCTATCCATATCATGGACCAGCAGGGTAAATGGTGTTATTTTCAAGCCTGTTGATGGTTCCTCAAATTCTTTAAGGCCCTTCATAAGATAGGGGGGGGTCCTTTTATTTGGAAGGGTAAGAGACCACGGGTGGCCTGGACAACGTTAATTGTACCTGTCGGCAACGGAGATGGGGGGGGGGGCTTTTAAAAAAAAAAAAAAGTACTATCGGGCGGCCCAGATGCGGGTGGTTCATGGGGATTCAAGATAAGGTTTCGAAGCGAATAGGCAGGGCAGTAGTTATGAGTAGGCCCCTCAAGGGAGTTCTGTGGTGCCCGAAGGCTGATGGACCTCCCAGCATGTATAGGAGCAAAAATACGGCTCTGGGAGGCGATGTATGGGACGGGTTGGTGCGGCGTTCGGGTATTTTGCATTCCCATCTCCATTCATGTCCTGTTTTACAATCCTCAATTTAGGCCGAGGGAAGAACATAGAGCATTTAAATGCTGCAAAATGGTGGGCTGTCAGAAGA
Organism: Ambystoma mexicanum; assembly: GCF_040938575.1. Lineage (NCBI taxonomy): Eukaryota > Metazoa > Chordata > Amphibia > Caudata > Ambystomatidae > Ambystoma > Ambystoma mexicanum. The sequence goes on along the minus strand of NC_090923.1, from coordinate 447,755,633 downwards.
TGGGAGATATGGCAGAGAGCCAACAGGTTAGGGCTTTCCAACAATGTAAACAACTCCTTGATCTGGGGGAGGAGGAAAGGCTCGGGTATGTACAGCTGAGACATTGGCTATTGGCACCAGGGAACAAACATTTAGCGAGCAGGGAACTTACTCCCTTTTGAAAAATACTTGGTTACCAACTCAGGAGACCGCCATATGGTAACACTCTATAGACTATTTTCTGACTCTGTGCCCCGTTCGCCCAACACTAATACCCCCCCCCCGCCCCCCCTCCCGCAATGGGGTTACATGACAGTGGAAGAACTCTCTGGGCAACCAAGTTTGGGCAGTGGTCGAAGTGTATGAAAAGTAGTAGTGGAACTATGTTCCTTATTGGCATGCACCACTCCATCACCACGCCCCCTCCAACGCACAATACAAACCCCAAAACACATGTGCCTGCGGTTGAGGGGAACGTTCAGTGCAGGGCACTGAAAGTGCAGGTTTCAACTTCTTTCTACACTTTTATTTTGAAACAAAACCATTCCGAAACTGTTTTTTTTAAATAAAAGTATAGGAACAGTAAAACTTAAAAGAAGTAGAGGAGCACCGCTCCCGCCCACTTCGACCACTGAGTTTGGGCAACTGGAAAAACTCTGAGCAACCGGATGTTTGCAGTGGATTGGGACTTGGTATTGGACTTCCTCTGCAAAGACTAGTGAGTGAACTGGGAATAAGTTATCTTGCAACCTATTGGCGAACTGGGTATGTAGTGGTGTATCCAATTTCTTTTAAGCAAGTTTTTTTTGGGGTGCTGCGAAGGGATGACTAAGTTACTAAGGCTGCAGAGTGTGTCAGGAGCTGAAAAATAGTCTTTGGTTATAGTCATACAACCGGCGCACCTAATGTAATAATTAGAATTGAAAGATTTTGTCAAACAAATGTTTTTATTTTCACTATGTCAGAGTGGATTCAAATGATCCTTCACGATAGATTCAGGTGTTTCCTCAACACGTGTTTCCCCAAGCACATTGGTTCATCAGGAGGGTGTTCTTTTCATAACACAATTAAAATATTATATTGTCGAATGTATTGATAGTTATACATAGTGCAATTCTCTGTTGAGAAAAAATAAGAAGTATCGAATGAACACAAAATGATCAGTATATATATTAAATGAACATAAAATTGTATGAGGATAAGAATCATTAGAAGTTCATTGCCAAAAAACATGTGCTAACTTTCTGTAAAAAAGAGAACTAGGCATTGAGTGAACTGTTGTCTGCAGAGAAACCTAGTATTAGATCTACTGTAGAGATAGCCGTGGCGTAGTGTCTGTGAAGTATACTATATAGCTAAATGAGAGCTGCTGAGTGGAGGACGGTCAATTTGCTATTTGGGCACGGGGGAGAGGTAATGGGAGAAGTTTGCTGTTGTTCCATGTTTGTATCATAGGAAAATTCAATAAAACTTGCATTTTAAAAAATAAATGATGCATGCTTGAATTAGTATTGGTCATATTTATCAAATCGTGGTCATTAATAAGCTCCCAAAATGCAATTTGGTTTTATGCAGCGCAGCAAGGTTTGGCCCCAGGCCTTCATGCAGTGCCTTGTAGAAGGGCTGTTCTGCTTCCAGACTTGAGGCTCTCATGTTTGACATAACAAAAAGCGTTTATTTTGTGCAGACTCGTACATATTCCTTACATCGTACATGAAGCCGGACTTTGTCATGCAATGACAACAACCAGATTATCTTGTTTCGTTAAGTCTGTTGCGAAAGCCATTTTGTTCACCCAGTTGAATCTTTAGGTTTTATTCATATTATCATATAGTTCACAACAGCACAGTATCTTTACAGAAAGAGTTCTGGATAAACCGTTTCAACCATGCAACGTTGATTGTGGCAAACCATCCCCCACCACTCAGACTTATGTCTTTTTCCATGTGGTTCCTGGCTGTTTTATGCTTCATTAGTGCAGGGAATTAAAGCAGACTCCCAATTCCTCATCCTTTAATCTACATTGGTTCTCTCACATCTTAATCTCGCTTCTTTGCTAAAATATTTCCTTATAAAGGGAAACCCTTCTGCTTCGTTATTTTGTGGGTATTTTCATCTTGCATGTTTGTTTTTTCATAACAAATCATATGCTGCATTCACACACTCTTTACTCGATGGAATTGCTGCCGGTTTCTATGCTCTGCCCACCCCCACTCTGGCTATTAATTGATGTACCATGTGACTCAGGGATGCATTCTTCCTCCTCATTCAGTCCAAATAGAATCAGGAGAGTATCCAGCCTGCATGGGTGGTCCTCCAAGCCATATGTCCACGATAAGACGGTTCCAAGTCATTCCATTGCCTGTTAATTTTTCTGCTGAGATTTTAGCGGTCTATTTTTTTTCCCACAAAAACTCATCCATTTATTCATTGCCCCCTTCCACACTTCCCTTCCCAGCTATTTACAACCTACCCCCCCCGCCCCTGATTTTTTTAATTGAGTTTTTGCGGCAAAAAATCGGTGTTAAAAAAAAAAACTCGGCGGAAAATAAAAACTGCTGATGAATGAACGTTGTATGGATAAAACTTCCTGTCATATATTCGCACTCGCGGGCAGGCCCAGCACATGTGCCAATATTGGAGCACATCTGTGAAGTTTCAGCAGAGGATATTGTCACTGGTACAAGAGCTTCACTGCATGACGTTTTTACTGTGGGCCATTTGGGATGTTGATCTGCAAAGTCTGTTCCATAAATCATTGTCGATTTTCCTTCTCGATATCCGTTACCCATTGGTAGTGCTCAGTTCATTATAGGGTTTTGCCTATAACCTGGTCTTGTATATCCGACCTCTGCTTCCAACCCCTTGTCGAATACTCTCTCAAAGGGGTTCAACTCACTCTTTACATTTATTTCTGTATCCCCTTTTAATTTGTTAGGATCCTTTTGAGCTCCTCCTGCTGTTGGTCCAATGACTTAAACTACAATATTTCCCTCATTTGCCGTGCTCTTTCTAGGCCTACTTCCTACAATGTCTGAAATCTCTCTGGCTCCATCAGATTATCTCTGGAGCGCTGGCCCCTGTAAGTGATTTCAACCCAGCACTCCACCTAAGTCAATGCCTAGCGTGTGATGCCCAGCTGGAACCCTTACTTATATATCTTTGTCTAAAGTTCTTTTATTTCTGAATGATGTACCCTTATATCACACCCCTCTTCGAACCCCCCCCCTCTCACTGAACCAAGATGCAGATGTTTTGCAAAGTTAAAAGATTTATTTGACAGATTTAAACAAGATATATATCACACTTTTATGAATTTGAACAATATATAGATATCACACTATTACTATTTATACAATGAACAGCATTGGGTGATATTACAATCTCTTTAATCAATAGGAGTATGGATGAGAAGAATAATGTATTATAGAATAAAACTTTTGTGTGTTCAATAAAATGCAATGTAATCACTCTTTGCCCCCGATAATGCTCAATCCCCCATAATATGCAATATAGAGATGGAAGGAGGGAAAACAGGTTTTAGGAATAAACGCTCTACAAATGCAGTTTCAATCCCAGTTCCCCCCAGCAAGCTTAGAGAAAAACAGGAACGATTTTAAAACTGGTCAAATGATTTTGAATGTGATTTTAAATGAATAGGGAAAACACTGAAAAATGATTTTAAATCACTAAATGGGATTCGAAACTAGTGGGAGACGTTTTGGATAGCTTCAGGTAAACATTAGCAATGATGGTTGAATGACTGGCAGATAGGAGACTGAATTCAGAGGTTGAGTGCAAGAAATGGCTATTTTACATGTGATGAAATTGAGCCAAATGCAGATTCGCGGAAAACTTTTTAGCACACGAGAAACGCGATTACAGAAAAACAAGGAATGCGGGGTTGGGTTCGTTTTAAAGCTGAGGATGTTAGCTTCAACTTGACATTTAAATATCGTTTCTAGCATGTACGGTTCATAAGTTATGAAGGTTTTAGTAGAGGTCGATTTTCCTCAAGAGTCAAGATTTTCAAATGAAAGATGCGCTGTTGAATATTACAAAGATTTTTTACACTAGGGAGTCTATGAAGCCATAAGCTACACGACAGCACAGCCTCCGATCCAGTGATGCCCCGGATGGTTTATATCTGCCGAGACTCTTGCCTACCTTCAGCAAATATATTGACGCAAAGATTATTTTATCACTACAATTAACAAAGGACTATATGGATGAGGGAAAGATTCAGAACAGACAAAGGAGATTCTACAATGCAGTTATGGATATGCTAGAATGGTTTGGGATTGGATTACTTAAAGCGAAGAGATTGGCTATGGACAATTCTATGCTAGATACATTTATGGTTTGGAATAGCCCTGTCAAAGGTTTTGGACTAGAATTCTGCTAGCCCACCAGACAGGACTCAGGCACCCGGTTCTGCACGCAGCACGGCACTGGGTCTCTGCACGGCCTCCAAACTGGATCTGACGGGTTGGTTCTGGAGTTTACAGCTATCTGGTTTTAGCTCTGCTCTACTGGTTTGGATCTCTGGGTTCTGGCAAGAGTTCTTGGCAAGAAGCAGAAAACAGCACAGCCAGGCTGTTCAATTTTGATGTGCCCCTTGGAAGTCTGGGGTTAAAATCAGGTTGCAAGATTTTAAAGGCCAAGCTGAGAAAGGTTCAGCTTTGGAATTAGGCCTTCTGCTTTCAGAGTTCTGGAGTCTGGATCTGGATTCTCCTGCAGAGCGCTTCGCCAGTAAATCAGTTGATGGGTGAATGTGTGTGTCTAGGTCCTAAACAGTCCCTACTTATCTTTTTCCCAAAGGGGTGGGTAGGCTGATTATACTAAGCCCAACCTCTAGGAATCCGATTGGTCAGAGAATTTCCTCTCCCCTGATTTGAGAAGCAACCAGATGGTCATGCGTCATGATGACGCTATGTTTATGGTCCAGGAAAAAACCTCCCATTTGTTCCTACACAGAAAATCTATTTTTCATAGAAAGCATATCTACAATATCACCAACTTGCTAATAATACATATTCACATCACATATTAAATAGAGCACGTATCCATCCGAGTCACATCTTCGAGAGTTTCTGTTCAAAATTGACAGTTTTTCACGCTTTTGGTTGGTTACCCAGTGTCAGATCTGTACACATTTTTCCACATGCATGCGCATGGCATCTGGACATAATCCTGTAAACTTTCATATTCCTAGCATGATCACAATTGCTACAATATCAACATTTTAGTGGTCCGGTCTCTGAATATCGCACAGATTCCAGAGTAGTTTCAAACTGCAGAAATTAAATTTTAACACTATTTACAGATTTTTACCAATTTTGTACAGTTTTCTGAGTCTTTTTCAAAATATACTTTTCTGTGCTTTCAGAATAAACCAGTTTGGCTGGGCCAGAGCAGTCCCAGGCTGTCTTTCTGCCAGCAAACACTTCTGTCGACACCTGAATTTGCATTTCCTTTCAGTTCAAGAAGCCGATTGTCTCTTTCCCAGAGCAGCAGAGCAAATCTCTCCCCCCCCCCCCCATTAACATCCAACTGAGAATTCCTGCCCTTTTGGTGGGAAGGAGAAGGGTGGTGTTTCTCAGTGGGGGAAGTCTCTTTGAAGTTTAACTGAATCAGGTTACCTTACAGTAAATTGTGACATTGTTCTTTGTGGAAATTAAAGTTACAAATTTAAAAACAGGCAAACATATCTTCAATTCCAGTATTTTTCAACATAGACATTAAATAGTGGCAACCTATATTGCTTTTGGTGACAAGTCTCTTCTTTTCTACAATTTGATTTTAAGACACAAGTTTTAAACTGACAGTATAAGTAATGACAGCTAGGAGGCAGGCGAGCGGCGGTACTGCGCCCATATCTGACATATTTTTCCCAAGCAAGCACCCTTTTGAATTGGGATATTTTTGTGATGAAAGATACTTCTCCTGACATTGTGCTTGTGGGGATTCTTTAAATAAAGTCATGTTTAACACCCAACAAGGATGTTGGATCTTTTCTGATGTTTGGGAATCATGATTTTGCACTTTTCAACAGCCAATGAAAAACTGATTTTAAAACACTTCTGGGTTTTCCTTTGGAATGTAGCACTGCCTTTTCAAGTAGTTTCATTTCACTCTGCGGGCAGCCCAATGATAGGTTTTGGCAGTGTGGTCTCCTGTTGTTTTACCACTGATATAGGCAAAATGGATTGGCAGCCTATTTTTCAGCTTTCCCTGCGCACTTCTCAGCGATTTCTAGCGCACATAAGGCTTTTTGGCGGCCATTCTGTTGCTCTGATGAAAGCAGCGCACAGTGATGTTGCAGCGCAGAGCACTTGGGTCAGAACATCCCACAAGCCCCCACTTGCGATTTGGCATTGATCGTCCATCAATGGGAAGTCGCAAGACTGGGATGGCCAGTCTCTTTTCTTTTGGTTCCAAAAATGGCAAAGTTCATCATCTTTTTCTCCATCAGGGGTGGATCGACCGGTTCTCCTCGCCCAGACCTGATGTGAGTATTGAGCGATACTCTGGGCCCCTTGGATCTTTCCTCCTGGTCCCTGGGTTGTCCTCCCTGGTTTTAGTCTCCATGGTTTCCAATTAACTAGGATGACAAAGCAAAAACATATTTGTAGACATTTACCCTCCACTATTAATGTAGTGGGGCGGAAACATACAGTTTGACAAATCAGGACATAGTTTTCTATTGTAATTTATGGACTTTATATGGAATATTTTATAGTTGGAATTCTAGGGAGCTGGAGTGACCCCCTCTGGGGTTCCAGAAGACTCCTCCAGTTGCTGCAGAGTGTGCCTAGGATGGCAACACTTTAGTTTGTTAATATGGACCCACTTATCTTCCCCCTCTGCCAAACTGCCTTTGGGGATGCAGATTTTGTAGGCGACCGGTGAGATTTTGTCTACAATTTCAAAAGGTCCCCTCCAGCGAGGCAAAAATGTGCGCTGTTTGGCCTGGTTCCTTTGGAAATTGTATAAGTAGACCCGGTCTCCTACATTGTATTCTTTTCTGGTAGTCTTTAAGTCATAGTGGGTCTTCATGCTGTCTGCAGATCTCTCTAGATTTCGCTGGGCATAGGCAAAAGCATGTTGAAGGTGTTTTCTTAGATGTTCAACATACTCATGAGTTGTGGATGCATTGATCAATGTCTGCTCTTGGGTTCTGTAGAGCAGATGCTGGGGAAGCACCATCATGCGTCCAGTCATCCGCTCAAACGGTGACATTTTAGTTGCAGATGAAGGGGTAGATCTGATGGCCATCAGGACAAGAGGTAATCTAATATCTCAACTTGGCCCAGAATCTGCCACAAACTTTTTTAATATGCTCACAATTGTTTTGTTGTATCTCTCCACTGCACCACTAGAGGCTGGCTGGTAAGCAATGTGTAGCTTCCTTTTGACCCCAAGTATCTCCCACATCTTTGTCATTACTTCGCTGGGAAGTGGCTACCTCGGTCTGACTCGATCTTTTGGGGTAGTCCAAAACGCAAAAAGATGTGGTTGATAATCAGGGCAGCTGCTGTTTCTGCCTTGCAATTTGGGGCCGGGAGACATTCTACCCACTTAGTAAACCAGCATGTCACGGTCAACATGTACTTATTTCCCCTAGAGGAGCGAATCACGGGCCTGATATAGTCGACTTGCAAATCTGACCATGGCAGTGTCATCCCTCTCTTTTGGAGAGGCGCACGGGGTGTGAGGGATGTTGGCTGAAATTGGGCACACACAAGACACCTCTTCAAGTATTGGTCGAGGTCATGCCCCATGTGTGGCCAGTATGCAACCTCTCGATTTCAAGTGTTGTATGAAACCCCCTATGAACGGCTGTGGCTGCATCATGGGCGTGACTTAACATCAGGCTTCGGTATGAGGTAGGGACCACCCACTGATCATGGCCAGCTAGGGATCTCCTTACCAACAAACCGTCTTGGAATCGGAACATTTTTGGACATTTCATCAACACTCTTAGGTCCTCTTTCCCAATGTAATCGGTATCCGTCAGGGAAAGTTCTCAGGGTCCTCAATGTGTTGATAGAACTTATCACCAATTATTGGAACCCCTTTTTGAGCCGTAATCAAATCAGCATCTGGGGTCTCCTTACTCCATTGTGCAGTTGAGAGTTCATTGTGAGCATTTTTCTGGGACCTTGGGATAGCAGTGACTTGGATTTCCCCCTACAGGGACTCGATCTCAATTAGATCCCCTTGGATGGCTCCGGTTTTGGCCAGCTGATCAGCTAGGTCATTTCCAGTTATGTCTGGTCCCACCACTTTGGAATCACCCTTTATCTTTTTCCAGTAGATGGTCATCCCATTCGAGGTGACCAGATCATCAATATTTTGAATTAATTTCCCATATTTCAAGGGTTTATTAGCACATAACATGCCTCTGGTTTTCCAGTTAACCAGGTGCTCCACGAACCCGTTCCGTACATAATCAGAATCTGTTATTATGACCAGTTTGTGGAGTTGATGTTGGACAGCAGTGAGGATAGCTTGATGCACAGCCATCAACTGCCATTTAACTACTTCGGGGACCAATCTTTTACCCAGCGCAGGGTTCTGGGGGTCTCATTCACCCATGCATTCCCTACGCCGGCCACAAGTTCTTTTTCCCTGTTGTCAACATGGTCGGAGCATCCATCCACATAGACAGTGGGAATTCCCTCACACTTGTCTTCAAAGACTGTGTGTGGGGAATTAAGGTATGCCTCCATGTTGTCCTTGATTTTTAGACTCTCGTCCTCGAGACAGTTTTCTCTGGCGCAATCATGCAAGTCAGCCAGACCTTGCGCGAGGGGACTCTTCTTGTTTTGGCCATATCTGACCTCCATAGGAAAGCCTTGCATTGACAGAATCCAGGAAGTAATTTTGGAATTACTCACATTTCCAGCCTGGATTCTGTCACTTTGTAGATATTGCAGGTGTGGAGTCTCCACTATGATGTGTTCCCCCTGGATAAACGGGCGGTAATTCTTCAATGCCCACACCGTTGCCAGGAGTGCCTTCTCACAATCGTTGAATTTTTCCTCCACAGAGGATAAAGTTTTACTCGCGTAGGAGATTACTTTATTGACCTTGTCATGCTTTTGGTATAATACTGCAGTCGAGCATGTATTTGAGAACTCTGCCTCCAAGAAGAACTCCTTGTTTTTGACAGAGTAAGCTAGGCAAGGCGCTTGTGAGAGGCTTCTTTTGAGTTGTCTTACTGCCTCTGCTTGTTCTTGACCCCCCCCTTTCAAAAGATGAATCATGGGTCTTGTGATCTCTGCGCAGTTCTCAATGAACTTTCTACTGTAATTAGTCAGCCCAAGGAGGCTCCTTAGTTCCCGCAGAGTTGTGTGGTCTTTCAATTTCAGGAGTGCTTCCACTTTCTCTTCCTGGCGACAGAGACCCTGAGGAGTAATCTCGCGCCCCAAGAAATGTACACGGGTTCTACACCACTGTGCCTTTTGAAAGGAAAGTGTTGCTCCGGCAGCCCTCAACTGGGTCAGAACATAACGGATCTCCGCTATGTGTTCCTCCACCGTCGAGCTTTTGATGAGAACATCATCTACATAAGCCAGGTTACCCCTTTCACCCAGATGGGGCATGGCCTTATGTAGAAAAATGTTGAATTCATTGACGGAGTTGATGTATCCGAAGGGAGTCCGGGTCCATGTGTACTTCTACCCCCCCCGAAGGTAAAGGCCAGCTTGTATTGGTCCTCCCTATTGACAGGTACCGTCCAGTACCCATTGGTCAGGTCTATTGCAGTGAATACCTGTGACCCCTGGATCTGGGCCAGCCCGTGGTCAATGCAGGGAAGAGGCAATCTGGAAGTATGGACCTGTTTGTTGAGCTCCCTTAGGTCGGCGCAGAGTCTCCACTGGCCGTTTGGTTTCAAAATCCCCAGCACCGGATTATTGAAGGTTCTGCGGACTCGACGAATTATCCCATGGGACTCAAGGTTCTTAATTATTTCAGTAAGGGACTCCATTGATGCGAGAGGCAAGCGATATTGCTTCACAAACACTGGAGTCATGCCAGGATCCGTGGGAGTTATTGTGTGGATGTCGGCGCGACCACAGTCCTGAGTCCACCGCAAAGAGATCTTGTAAATCCAAGAAAACTTGTTTAAGTTTTTGCCTTTGCTCCAGAGTCTCACAGGCATCAACTAGGTTGACTCTATCTTCAACCATCTGCATGAAGCCTGGAAAGACTTACAATTTCGCTATCTCAGCGGCCTCCTGCAGCTGGGTGGAGACGTCCCTGGTCAGAGTGCTGATTTGGACTGGTGGCTCCAGGTGGGGAAGGCAGTCCTCACGGACCTGGAACATCACCTCATCCCTCTTGAACTCACAAGTCACATCTTCCTTCACATAAGGGCAGGAAGTGTACACCAGGAAGTCCCCCACCCACTCATGCCTGGGTAAGGATCCTGTCTGGTGTTGTGTTGTCATCACTATCAAAACAGTCCTTGGGGATTGGTCCTAACAGTTCATTTCCTAAATCTATGGAAAAATGCCAGTCATCAACCGCCATTCAAATAATGGTGCATGCGGCTAGAGTCGCCGTTATCCACCTCTATTGGAATGGTGTCAGGTTCTACATTGACTAGTGGTGTTGGGTTTACCCTAAACCCTTGCTGTTGGAGAGAAGCATTCAGATGAATGTAGGCATCGGGGTTTTTCAATTTCTGTCCTCTTTACTTTCACTTCCAGGGAGAATTGTCGGGTCCTTTCTGGGATGGTGACTTCCTCTCCAACCTGAATTTCAACTGCATAAGGCAGCAGTTGAGCTGACATAAATTCTTTCTCTGGGTCATCAAAGCCCATGGGATTGTCCGCTAATCGGGACCACGCTTTGAAGTTTATTAGGTCCAAACTAATGGCAAAGCGATTGAGAATGTCACTGCCTAAGTAAAAGGCGGCAATGACGTCTCGCACGACCCAACAATTATGGACTATGCTCTTTTTGCCGATGGAGATTTTGAGCATACATTTGCTTGGCAGGAGATGTTTGGAATTGGGTGTTTCAGATCCATTTCCCATTTGTCTGTCAGCTTGAATGTGGGAATGGCTGGGTCTTTTGGGAGTTTGCAGAACGTGGCCTTGCTGATGAAGCTCTTACCGTTGTTAACACACTCGGGCGAGAACAGAGTCCTTCCCTTCATTTAATTGAACAGGGATGAACTGCTCTCCAATTTGCTGAATATCAGCCAGGCTTTGAGCTGATTTCTCATCTTTCTGGACTATAGGAGTGGGAATGTCTGATATTGAATTGGTAAAGAATTTCAGAGTGTTTCCTTCCAGTGTGGAATGCCACCTTAGACTGGAAGGAAGGTTGATTTTCAGAAATAGAGAGGACCCTCCCATCATTAGTTTATTGTCCTACTGCTATTACTGTTACGTCTGGGATTTGGTTGTTCTGTAAGTGGAATTGTACTTGGTCAGATTTTTGTTCAACCATGTGGCAGGTGCCATTTAAATTAACTTCGTTGACACTCTTTCAACTTTATCGGTCGGCTAGTCTGGGTCCAGAGGACCTTGTTTACACAATCTATTAGGGGTGACAACCTTTGCAGGAGGTCATTCCCTAGTAAACAAGGGGTGCCCTCTGGAGTTACAACCATGACCGGGTGCTTCACCTTGTGTCGCCCAATTTTAATGTCCAAATCTGCAGTCCCTTCGACAGGAATTTCCTTCCTGTCAAAGTTCTGAAGTTGTCCAGGAAGAAGGGTGAGAGGAATTTGGTAATTCCCCCCCCCCCCCCCCCCCCTTCCCGAATTCAGTTCATCAAAGGCTTTTCTGGACAGAAGGGTAGCTTGGGATCCAGTGTCCACCAGTGCCAAAATTGTACCCTGTCCCTGTATTTGGACCGGGGCATAGAATCTTCCCTCCTTCTCCGCAAGGGGGCACAGATAATGTACATTTTTGGACAACTGGTGGGTTAGCTTTCTAGTTTTGGACACTGATAGAAGAGATTTGGGCAGAATTCTGTGGGGAGTCTAGGGAATCTGAAAAGAAAAGGTGGCAACTAGATATGGGAGAAGTTTTGGGTTCCCCTAGTTCCGGTTCTGGGCCGCCCCCCTGTAAGTGACTTCAATCCAGCAATCCAACTAAGTCAATGCTTACGATGGGATGCCCAATGGAAGCCCTTTTTTTATATATTTTTATGTCAAAGTTCTTGAAATCTGGATGATGAACCCTTATATAACGCCCCTCTCTTTGAATCCCCCCTGACCTCACTGAGCCAAGAAGTAGGTTTGTTTTGCAAATTAAATGATTTATTTGAAGAATTAAACAACATATATATCACACTTTATCAACCAAAGAATATCTGAATAGCACACTTATGAATATGGACGGTAATCAACAATGGGTAAAATTACAAAATTGACACGCTCTTTAATCAGGAGTATGAATATGGAGGATACTGTAGCAGAGAATACTTTATGTAATTCAAGGAAATGCAATAATGGGATAGAATGCAACACAGAAATAAACTTGATATGATTTCAATCAAAAGATATGGTCACTTTTTCCCCGGTGACTAGGCACTAGCCCTCTGACCCCCCCCCCCCCCCCATATGCAATATGAAGAGATGGAAATGAGGGCACACAGGTTTCAGGAATACAATCAAGAATGCAGTTCAATCCCAGTTTCCCCAGCAAGCTTAGAGAAAACGGGTATGATTTTAAATCGAGCAAAAACGCTTTAGAAAGTGATTGCAATGGATGGGAAAATCTGCTAAATTGATTTTAATTTACTAAAAGAGATTCAGGATGAGTGATGGTTACATTGGTTCAGGTCAACACTAGCAATGATTCATGAACGATTATCAAATTGGAAACGTAATTCAGCAGTTGCAAACAAGAAACAGCTATTTATACAAGTGGTGAAATGGAGCTAAATTGCAATTCGCAGCAATTTTTCTGCGTGCGTGAATCGCGATTATGGAAAAACTATAATGAATTGGAATGTCGTTTTGGGTTTGTTGGAAAGCTTAGGATCTTAGCTTTAAAATGACAGTTAAAGTTATGGATGTTTTTGTGGGGGTAGATTTTCAGAAATAAAGTCAAGATTTCAAATGACAGATTGCGCTTTACAGATTCAAAATCAACAGGATGGACCTTTAAACTAAGATTGGTTATGGACAGTTCTAGACTAGCTACTCACTCCTAGGCTTTGGAATGGAATGCGCTTCGTCAAAGATCTGGTCAAGGGTTTGGCTTCACTCTCGCCACAGGACAGGTCTCAGGCCTTTTGGGTTCTGCTGTCATGATGCATACCCCCGGGCATCCAGACCACGTCCATCAGCCCCAGGAGCAGGCATCATGTTGCCTTGAGAAAACCCAGCAACCCCTGCTAGGGGCTGTCTTGGTTCATAGGCGCCAGCCTCATATGGGACATCAGTCCTGGCGCCATAGGCGCCAGGCTCATAGGTGCACACTTCCCTGATGCAGACCATGCTGCAAGAAGATCCAAGCCCATGTGAGGCCTGGAAGGGACTGCTTTACCTTGGGGACTATTTTGTTACTCGGGTGTGGTTTTGGAGGAATACCTACCTGGGACTAATTTGGAGGCTATTTAAACCACGCCCAAAGAGCAGCACACGCTTCGCGTTATTCTGCATCCAGCAGCGTAACGTTCACCGTGCCAGCAGCAGCATCCAGCCTTCTGCCACGCACGCCTTGAACCTGGAGCACCTAGAAAGAAGGAAAGAAGCAAAGGTTAGAACAAAAGTATTACCTGATTTCTTAAATGATCCCGGATTCATCGCATCTTCAAACCAGAGGAAAGACTTTGTTTTAAACGCGTCGCAGCTTCGCGCCATACGCACCGTTCCACGCAGCATCTCTTCGATCGGCGCTGTCTTCATCTTTGCATCGCCGAATCCCGGCACCTAAGCGGGGACAAGAAACAACAAGGTGAGCAGAGAGAACAGACAGACAATCTCTTTAGCCGCCATATGTTTACCTGATTTTGCCTCCGGAGGTATTATTCATCAGCACGCCACATCTTCTTATGCCGCACCTGTAAGAAAAGGAGAAAGCAGCAAGTTTAACCCTTGGCATTATTTACCGGACAGTGTTTGGTAACACAGACTTTTACCGGAGCGCTTTCAGCTGTCAATCTTCTTATTGGGTCAAAGCTGCAAGATAAAAAGAGAGGAATTGGACAGGAGTGAATTCCAGACATTTTGAACTCTTACGAACTATATACTTACGGCTCTTCGCCAGGACCTTTTGGAGTCAGGATTCGTCTACAACTCTTCCAATATCTTCACGCCAGTGAAGTAACTGGTCATCAACGCACCCCTGCGTACTTCGCAGGATGGAGGGCTCATCCTTCAAGAATATAAGGTGAGATTGCTGAGAGGGCACTTCAGATGTGATTAGTGGGGAGGACAGTGGGGGTGCCATCACTCCCCACACTGCAAGTTGTAGGCTACCTTGCGAGCCTCCTGAGGATTTCTATGCACAGAAAAGTGCTTCAACATGGCCACTCTATTTGTGGACCATCTAGAATGATTTTGACCCTCTGTCCGGCACCGCAAAGAAGCTGGAGTATTCTGTTGAGAAGGTCCATTTCACATATTGAATACAGCTTTGGCTGTTCTTCAAATGGAAAGTTTCCATCATCTGCTCAAAGAGCTCTAAGTGCTCCCAAACAGAATATTTAGCGTTCTTATGATAAGGCGTGATGACGCTCCTTATTGCTTTGATCTGTTTTGAGGGGTCCTTAAGCAAGGCCCTTTTCGCCTTATTGGCCTTCTTGGTTCGGGTAACCCTGGTTCACTCCTCCTCTGACTCGGAGGCACTGCTCCCAGAGGTGCTCGTCTGGTCGTCTAGGTTTTCCCGGATTCTGCAAGCCTGGGAATGGCTGGCAGAATGCGGGGACCTAGTCTCCTGTGTCCTGGGGCGCTCAGAGGAGTCTTGTGATTCCTCCTTGCTCCCAGGATTTGATGGGTACCCCCTCCCCATTGCCCTAGCTGGGCAGAGGTTTTCAGGATTCCCTTAGTGGGCCTACTCTCATGGAGTTCCCTACTACATTTCACAGTACTTGGGTACCAATACCCAGACGCCTGCCCATCCATTCCTGGGAGGTGCTGTTCTATGAGCCCCATATTTCTGATTGGATTGAAATCTGCCATCCCGTGGCCCTTGGCTCATGTGCGCCAGTGGACATGGGGGTGGGGGGGTGTTAGAGTCCAGGGATTGGAAGAGGTGAAGGTCTCTGGTACTAGGGTTCCTGAGGTTATGCTCAGGTGTTTCCCTTTCCCAACAAACCTCATCTCTATCAGCCCCTGCTCCCTGTTGCCATGCAAGGACCTGAGCTTTCTGTCCCTCAATCAAGGCCTTACTAATCTCCATCAATCTCTCTTGCATGGCTACCTGTCTGTGGAGCCTGTCATTATTCTCACAGAGCCTATTTTTGTCTCTGCGCTTCCTGGGTTGTTTTGAGTACTGGGCCAGTCTTTGCTGCAGGAGGGTTACCTCCTGAGTCCTGTCCATACTGGCCTGGTCCTTCCTTGCTAGAGCCTCTTCCACCCTCCTTGTGTGCTCTAACAATCTTTCATGCTCTTTTTGGAGGTCACCCAGTTCCTGATGGACCAGGTGATTTTCTTCTACTTTCTCTTTTAAGTGACAGACTTCCTGGCCTAAGGTGTCCCCTTCCTGAGTAAGAGCCTGCCTCTGTACCGCCAGGTCGTCCCTCTGTCTTTGAAGTGCACCAGCTTTCTGGCGCTCTTCATCAAATTCTGCCTGTGTGTCCAGGTCTTTCAGGATTAATTTATTGCTCTCCTCTTTCTCTGTCTAGTTGGCTTTGCAGGGTGGCTACCTGCTCTGTGCATGCCCTGTTAAAGTGTATTTGTTGCTCAAGCTTTTTCTGGCTCTGCAGTAGAGAGTCCAATCTTTCTTGGTGCTCCTTCTGCAAGGCCAGAATTCTGGTATCCTGTTCTGCCTTTTCCTGCTGCAGGATGCACATGTCCCCTTTTTTTTTTATAACTATGTACTGCCTACTCCAGATCAGTTTGGGCCTTTCCTAATGCCTGCAGTTGCTTACTTGCCAGATCTTGGCCTTCAGCATATTTATCCTGTATGGCTCCAATATATAGATATAGATATGCCGCTATTTTGGCAATCTTGTTTTGCTCCTCCTTTGCCTTAGGGGCCATATATAGTTCACTCAGGGCCATATGTAATGGACCCTGATCTTGCCATATATCTTACCCTGTTGCAGTGATCTGTTCTGTGATTGCCTGCAACCACACATTCTGATCCTGCTCTGTCCATTCACCTCTCACAAATAACTTATGCAAAAGATGTTCTCTAGCAATATTGATCTCTACCAATGTCATCATTCTGGAAATACTAATTTCCTTCCTGACTTACAGAAGTTTTATTTTATTTTTGAAAAACAGACCATTTCCTTAGAGCGTTCCCTTTTGAGGGGTGCTTTTCACAGTGTAACACAGCGTGGTAGCCCAACAGGATTTATGTACCCTGTCAGTTAGCACACTGTATCAGACTGTCACAAGTGGTATATCTAATCCAGAAATCCCGCTACGAGCCCCCAATCTGTAAGTGATTTCAACCCAGCACTCCACCGAAGTCCATGCCTAGCGTGTGATGCCAAGCTGGAATCCTTAATTATATATCTTTGTCTAAACTTCTTTTATTTCTGAATGATGTACCCATATCACGCCCCTCTCTTTTAATCCCCCCCCCCGGTCTCACTGAACCAAGAAGTAGGTGTTTTGCAAAGTTAAAAGATTTATTTGATGGATTTAAACAAGATATATATCACACTTTTTTTTTAATGAATTTGAACAATATTTAGATATCACACTATTAATATTTATACAATGATCAGCGTTGGGTGATATTACAATCTCTTCAATAGGAGTATGGATGAGAAGAATAATGTAGCATGAATAAAACTGTGTCGGTTCAATGAAATGCAATGATAGGAATTTAATGCAGCACAGAAATAATACTTGAGTGTGTTCAATCAAATGCAATGTAATCACTCTTTCCCCCTGATACTACTCAACCCCCCCTAATATGCAATATACAGATGGAAGGAGAGAAAACGGGTTTCAAACGCTCTACAAATGCAGTTTCAATCCCAGTTCCCCCCAGCAAGCTTAGAGAAAAACAGGAATGATTTTAAAACAGGTCAAATGCTTTTGAATGTGATTTTAAATGAATAGGGAAACACTGAAAAATGACTTTAAATCACTAAATGGGATTCAAAACTAGTGGAAGCTGCTTTGGATAGCTTCAGGTAAACGCTAGCAATGATGGTTGAATGACTGGCAGATAGGAGACTGAATTCAGAGGTTGAGTGCAAGAAATGGCTATTTTACATGTGATGAAATTGAGCCAAATGCAGATTTGCGGCAAACTTTTCAGCGCACGAGAAACGCGATTACAGAAAAACTACAAGGAATACGTTGGGTTTGTTTGAAAGCTGAGGATGTTGGCTTCGATTTGACATTTAAATATCGTTTCTAGCATGTACAGTTCAAAGGTTATGAAGGTGAGGTCGATTTTCCTCAAGAGTCAAGATTTTCAAATGAAAGATGCGCTTTTGAATATTACAAAGATTTTTTTACACTAGTCAGTCTATGAAGCCACAAGCTACACGACAGCACAGCCACCGATCCAGTGACGCCCCCGGATGGTTTCTATCTGCCGAGACGCTTGCCTTTCTTCAGCAAATCAGCGCAAAGATGATTTTATCACTACAATTAACAAAGGACTATATGGATGAGGGCAAGATTCAGAACAGACTACAATGCAGTTATGGATATGCTAGAATGGTTTGGGATTGGATTACTCAAAGCTAAGAGATTGGCTATGGGCGATTCTATGCTAGATACTCACAACTATGGTTTGGAATAGGCCCGTCAAAGATATGATCAAAGGTTTTGGACTGAAATTCTGCTAGCCCACCAGACAGGACTCAGGCACCCGGTTCTGCACGCAGCACAGCACTGGGTCTCTGCACGGCCTCCAAACTGGATCTGGCGGGTTGGTTCTGGAGTTTACAGCTATCTGGTTGCTGCTCTGCTCTACTGGTTTGGATCTCTGGGTTCTAGCAAGAGTTCTTGGCAAGAAGCAGAAAACCGCACAGCAAGGCTGTTCAATTTTGGTGTGCCCCTTGGAAGTCTGGGGTTAAAATCAGGTTGCAAGATTTTAAAGGCCAAGCTGAGAAAGATTCAGCTTTGGAATTAGGCCTTCTGCTTTCAGAGTTCTGGAGTCTGGATCTGGATTCTCCTGCCGAGCGCTTTGCCAGTAAATTAGTTGGGGGTGGGGGTTGTGTCTGTCTGTCTGTCCTAAACAGTCCCTATTTATCTTTTTCCCCAAAGGGGTAGGAAGGCTGATTATACTAAGCCCAACCTCTAGGAATCCGATTGGTCAGAGAATTTCCTCTCCCCTGATTTGAGAAGCAACCAGAGTATCATGTGTCATGATGACGCTGTGTTTATGGTCCAGGAAAAAACCTCCCATTTGTTCCTACACAAAAAATCTATTTTTCATAGAAAGCATATCTACAATATCAACAACTTGCTAATACATATTTAGAGCACTTATCCATCCGAGTCCTAGCTTCTTGAGAGTTTCTGTTCAAAATTGACAGTTTTTCGCACTTTTGGTTGGTTACCCGTGTCAGATCTGTACACATTTTTCCACATACATGCGCATGACATCTGGGCATAATCCTGTAAACTTTCATATTCCTAGCATGATCACAATTGCTACAATATCAACATTTTAGTGGTCCGGTCTCTGAATATCGCAGATTCCAGAGTAGTTTCAAACTGTGAGCAGAAATTTAATTTAAACACTATATTTATAGATTTTTACCAATTTTGTTTGGTTTTCTGAGTCTTTTTCACAATCTACTTTTCTGTGCTTTCAGAATAAAATAAACTGTCTGTCTCCATCCCCAAGGTTTGGCTGGGCCAGAGCAGTCCCAGGCTGTCTTCCTGCCAGCAGACCATTCTGTCGACACCCGAATTTGCATTTCCTTTCAGTTCAAGAAGCCTATTGTCTCTTTCCCAGAGCAGCAGAGCAAAACTCGTCCGCCCTCCATTAACATCCAACTGAGAATTCCTGCCCTTTTGGTGGGAAGGAGAAGGGTGGTGTGTTTCTCAGTGTGGGAAGCCTCTTTGAAGTTTAGCTGAATCAGGTTACCTTACAGTAAATTGTGACATTGTTCTTTGTTGAAATTAAAGTTACAAATTTAAAAACAGGCAAACATATCTTCAATTCCAGTCTTTTTCAACATGGAAATTAAATAGTGGCAACCTATATTGCTTTTGGTGGCAAGTCTCTTCTTTTCTACAATTTGATTTTAAGACACAAGTTTTAAACTGACAGCATAAGTAATGACAGCTAGGACGCAGGCGAGCGGCGGTACTGCGCCCATATCTGACATATTTTCCCAAGCAAGCACCCTTTTGAATGGGGATATTTTTGTGATGAAAGATACTTCTAACATTGTGCTTGTGGGGATTCTTTAAATAAAGTGATTAACACCCAACAAGGATGTTGGATCTTTTCTGATGTTTGGGAACCATGATTCTGCACTTTTCAACAGCCAATGAAAAACGGTTTTTAAAGCACTTCTGGGTTTTCCTTTGGAATGTAGCACTGCCTTTTCAAGTAGTTTCATTTCACTCTGCGGGCAGCCCAATGATAGGTTTTGGCAGTGTGGTCTCCTGTTTTACCACTGACATAGGCAAAATGGACTGGCAGCCTATTTTTCAGGTTTCCCTGCGCACTTCTCAGCGATTTCTAGCGCACATAAGGCTTTTCGGCGGCCATTCTGTTTTGATGAAAGCAGCGCCCAGTGATGTTGAAGGGCAGAGCCCGTGGGTCAGAACTTCCCACACCCTCCCCCCTTTTTGCAATCTATGGGAGATGGCCATGTCGTGAGCCATCTTGTATCTTTTTCCTCTATATTTTGTTTAATACTTTTACTCCCAGGGATTTTCTTTGTGGGGGGGGCATTGCCATTCCCCAGATCTACCGAGAACATGATTGTATTCTCAAGCATGAAGCATTGTTTATCTGTTTGGGGATTCTAATGTTTTACCATTCCATGTAACTGTGATGCTTTATTCATACTCTGGATATATGTAAAGCTGCCCGCCCTCAGAGCTTTTGCCACCTACAACTTTTTTTTATAGCAGTTTTTACTTTTTGGAGTGTTATCCCTCACTCTAGTATGTTCAGGTCTGTCAGGGAGAGCTTTGGTAATTCTACCTGTTTGAGATGGTACGTCATCTTGTCTTAATTTTTATCCTCGTCCTTTCAGTACAGGAGATAATATTGCAGAAAACATCAAGCAATGTCTATCGGATGCTCCAACTGATACAGCACTGTCCATGGACAATGTTATCTTCCCATTTTCTGAGCATTCAATATGTTTGCCAGTGTTGGTCCTGCCTTGTCTCCCTTCTCGTAATATAACTGCTTTACTTGTTTCAATTGCCACAAGTTTATGCCTAATATAACTTCCCTTAAGGCGGCCCTCTTTGAATTTCAGCCACAAGGTCTATAGCATGTCTGTCCTTTGCTTTCATTTGGGCTGCAAGCTTTTGGATCTCTTCCATCGATTTTCTTTTTTTTAAATTTTTTAATTTTTTTAATTATTTTTATTTATTTTATTTTTTCTTATGAGCCCTAGCCCTCATTTCTGGAGCCTTCTGCTAAAAGCCATACTCTTATCGTAGCTTTTCCTACTTCTCAAACCATGTCCCCTTTTGTCTCTCACTGTCTTTTGTGATCAAGAACAATTGCTTCATATCTACCATAAGGAAGTCCCTAAAAGGCTTATCCCTCAGTAAGGTATTATTATTCCTCAATTTTGTCTTCATATCAAGTGTTGCCATATCATGGTCCAACCAACCACCAATAGCGATGCCTGAGGCTTTCAGTTTGTGCTCTTGTAGCTAGTCTAGTCTCATGTAGGATTTATGGGGGTTTAAGAAAAAGTATTATGCCCGTAGCCCAGGACTTCATTTCCCTCCATACATTGCATCAATAGTATTGTTTCAGAAATACATCCCACCATGTAGAATCGCGTGTCTAAATGATCTAGCTGGGCTAGGCATGGTATCTAGGTATCGACTTGGAACCAAGTTGGAATCCTACTCCCTTCTGTCCCCCCAACAATCTTAACACCCTCTTCCCATTGTGCTATCTGAGTGGATTTCTCAATAAAAAGTATCTGCTTTGTGTTTGGTGCATATACTGCCAGCAACGTGAACCGTTTATTTTCATCGTGATCTGTTTTTTAAAATGTATTTATTTTCTTAACCTGTGATACCCTTTTTCCCAGGAGGATCCCCACCACTCATTGTTTAGCTTTGGCTGGTGACCATACGTGTTGGGTTTATACTTTTTGTTGTATATTTGTATTCTGTGCCTCTTATGTGTTGCTTGTGCAAACATTGAGAGTTTGTTTATTCACGTCCATTCATTGAAGCGATCTTTGTGGCAGAATTTCAGCCTTTTAACGTTCCGTGTTGCAGGTCTCAATAGTTTCATATTCCTTACTGTAAAGACCAGAGGGGGAGGGTCTGTACTTCCGCTCTCTATATGGTAGAGAGGTGCAGAGGACCCCTGCCAAGATTCTCTATTGTGGTAGCAATGGACGAGCAATCAAGGCCTAGCTTCTCAGGAGGTGATGCGGGCTGGTTCTGGTACAGTGTAGTCCCCAGGCACCCACAAAGGAATGTCCACACACTGTATCGGTTAAAACACAGTCTTTATATAATTAATATTCGAGGTGATGTACACTCTCACGATAACTCACTTTGTACTCAGAAATCAACAATGGTAAATATATAGAGTTCTACAGTGGTACCACTAACGTTATCCGATCTCATTAAAGTGCATACGGTTAGAATGACACACAGATAAAATAAAGAGGAAACCAGCAGTAGAGAGAGGAAGGAAAGCTAGATAGTTGAACACTTGGCAGAATACTGGTCACTGCCGTTAAACACAGCTCTGTATGGAGATCCCCCACCACTGCCACCAGCAGTAAAGACCGGAGGGGGGGGCTCTGCATCTCTCCTTTACCATATAGAGAGCGGAAGTACAGACCCCCGATCCACAACCCAAAGAAGTTGCGTTAATATTTGAACAAAGTGTATGTACATTGGAAATTAAAGACCCCAATAACAGCGAACGAATAATTTGCAGGTAATATTGTCTGCTTACATTAATTTAACGTTACATTAAGTAATAGCGAAATTAAAACACAAATGCGTATTCCACAGATTAATCTAAAGATTGCGAGCCTGTGCCAGTGACTCCATAAGAATAAGGATTTAAGGTGAAGTAGCCATTAATTCACACTAGTATTAGTAGTGGAAGCATTTACCATGGAGAGTCCAAATTAATGTATGAACTGTTGTAACTTACTTTTTAGAAATGTGAACCCAATATGAACATTGAAGTTAAAAGATAATCTTTGCTCCTGAAGAAGAGGGAACTCTCTCGAAACGCGTTGAGCTTTCTTTTTACATTTTTTTCGTTTGTAAACACTATTTAATAAGAAAAATCAGATTAATGTAATGATTGTTATACAAAGCAAATATGAATTGATTCATTTGTATGTGATACATAGTTTTAGAATATATGTCTAGAAGATTAGACATCCTGAATAAATTGCTAGTTATGGTAATTCAACACTTTCCTAAAAACTGTTCTATTAACTTTGTTGGTGAAATTGGACAACAAGATTTAAAGCTCTTCTAAATACTGACAAAGATGTTTTCAGTGACTACAGGTGTGCAAGGGACGGGAGTGTCCATGAAACATGGACACTTTGTCTGTTTTGTACATCTGTGACTGACTTTTGATACCAAGTCAGCTATTTTTCCCCTGCACCCTTAACATAAACACATTTCTTAAGAGCTATTCCATAGCTCTGAATTTATGAATTAATAGAATACTGATTATGAAATTGGGTGTGCCTAACCACTTTTCAATTTAAAGTCTGGTCCTGCCCACATTGATGCTGTTCGTCCCCCTCCCCTTTATAGTTTGGGCTATTTGGTGGTGAAAAAGCACCACATAAGAGCCAAGACTATACAATTTGAGTACAACCCGGAGGGGGGATTGGGTATGAGGAGGTACACAAAGTTTGTAGGTGTTTAGTTATTTAGCCACCCATTGAATGCCCATACCAATCCATATAGCCATTCCCAACCACTTCCTGCCCCTCGCTGTGCAACACATCCTCCTGGGATCTCTTTGAGCTAGCCTTACTAAGCAGTACCTGCAAACCTTGTGCTCGAAGTGCCTGCCAGTGTTATTTCAAAGCAGTCGCTCAAGAGTAAATGGCTTAATTGAGCTAAATGTGCTGCTGGTGTAATACAAATGCCTTAACCAAGTGTGCCTTCGACAACTTAAAAGTAGTATGCATGACCTTCACAATAGTCCTGTTAAAAATGGGAATTGGCATAGCCAACCGTTTTGGCCAGTGTATAGCTATTAGTCATTTGACAGGCACTGCCGTTGTATGCCCAGGAACAAGCACAGTTTTGCAGCTTCTACTATTAATGACCGGATGGTAACCATTACAGTAGTACCTGGCAAATGCCTGTCCCATGACTTCACTAAACCGGAAACTGTTGGAATTGTCAATACTCGTTTTGTAGATTTATTTACAGAATTGGTTGAATTGTTTGTATTCTGAATGAGATGGTGACTTATTTACAAACTGAACCAGAGTTTTATTTATAACATGAGAATGGATGTAAATATAACCGCTTGAGACCAGGCAAGAGGTGTCTGCCGCCAAATAATACATGAAGACCCTGTAAATATGCATTTTGGGTAATTCAGCATGATCTACCTGTGCCTCAATAGGACACACCCATCATTCTTTAGGAAGTGATCCACACTTGGGCAATTTTCCCCGCTTTAGAGCCCTCCCTCGACTTCTCATCCTATTAAACATACAAGTTAAGGAGCAACCTACTGAAAAGGGAAGAGCAAAGTCTGAGTGAATGATTGCAATGATTGCAATGCTTGGTAGAAGGAGACTGGAAAGAGACAGACTGGATTGGTTTGCTTTCCATGTATTCTCTGTGTAGCGTTAGCGTTCGTAACTTAACAGAACCCACAATTCTACACTGATGGCACTGAAGTAGAAAAGGTTAGGTTAAGGTTTTCTATTTTCAATAGTCCCCATTTGGGACTAGGGAGGTAAGCCCACTAAGAGGAATGCTCCTTAGGGGACAGAACAAGTGGGATCCCTCTCGGGGTGACCCCCCCCCCCCTTCCCCTTAGGGGACAGGAAATTAACAGAAGGGACATGGTACCCACTCTAACACACTCACTCCCTTTTATAATACCTTTTGTTGATTTTTTTGGGAGCTGAGATGTATGATGATCTAAGTCTTCGTGTTAGAATTGCTGGTTTGGTTTTTGACCCCAAGTATCCAGTATCTTCACCTCAAACAGTAGCTGGTCCAGCCCCCTGGAGGGAGAAGTGTTAAGAGCCAATCGGAAGTGATGAGAGGGAGAGAGGCCCACGTAGCTCGAGAGAGTTGAGGTCCTTGTGGGAGGTGTAGCAAGGCAAAGAACGTATTGTAGGTGTGGCGTTCCAGGAGGTGGTTGGTGCCGCAGAAAGGTCGTTTCTACCACCGAGCGAGGATAGTGAAAGGGCTCGGGACAGAGAAATGGGGCGGGGGGTGCAAAAATCTCCAGAGAGCTGAGGCGGCCCGCAAGCAAGCCGCCGCCAGAGTCTTGTGGGAAGCGAGAAGAAGCATTGCCTGTTGCAGAATCCAGTTGATGAGGCGCACAAGTGCTCTGCATTAGATGGATGGCCCTCCCTGGCAGCGCCGCAGAGAAAAAGAAGGTACGGGGGGCGGGAGGTTGGGGGAGGGTGTATCGGTGAGAACCCCCAAGATGGGGTGAAGAATACTGAGAATTCCTTAGGTGGCGAGCGGCAAGGGGAACCCCCCAGAGTGGGGATAGGATTGAGGTTCCACAGTGGGGAATGGGAACGAGAGCGGTCCCAGACTGGGAAAGGAGAGAAATAAACCCAAAGTAGATTGAGAAACGGAGACCACCCCACCCGTGATGTGGGGAGAAAGATAATCACTGCTGTGGGGAAATAAAATGAGGAGGGAAACTGAACGCATCGCAGATTAGAAGGAAGAAAGACTTTGATAGACCCTAGTTGCGAAGTAAAGCAACTGAAAGGCTAGTCTGCATGTTTGGGACTTCCCACATGGGTGGGGGGGGGAGCCTATGTTAAGGAAAAGGGTTTGTGTCGGAAACCAGCCACCCTCTCTTTTATTTGGGCAGTGGCCCAAAGTAGCTCTTGGATGGATTTGTTTTTTTTTCTCTGCAGAGTTATGGCGAAAACTCTGGTTAGAATGGGGGTACCTTTTTACTTATTTATTTTCTAGAGTAGGGCTTAGAATGTTAGGCTTGGGGACAGGTAGGCTTTATTTTCTTTAAAAATAGGTGTTCACGCAACATGCCTTCTTGTCCGTCTGCTGATTCTGACCTACCACAATGCACAAACCGGTTTTTCAGGTTTTGGTGCCTTCGGAGCTAGATAGGCTTGAATCGCCTGCCGAACAACAACACACTTAAGTAAATCGCCAAAGTCGTTTTTTAAAATTCCATTAACAAACCAATACAACATATAATTTCCATTTTGTTATAGCGTCATAAATTGCAAACCATTGTTCAAATTTGTTTTCCTCCCCTATGACCACCCGTTTATTCTTGAAGTAGACAAACTGAATACTTCCTCACGTTAGTGCTCAGATTTAGCAGTACCTTCAAAGGGACTCCACTGACCAATTTAGACACTACACGACTGCCAGGACAACCCCGCCCCTCATCGTTTAGAGTGAGGTGTAGAATACAAACGCACGGACTGCATTTTTTTTAGCCATTGATTTACGGGCACCACAGAAATTGCATCTTGAAACATTGTCTAATAATTCTGCAGATGGCACGTTTAGTGGAAGATGTACACACGTCTGTTATCCCGAAGGTAAAGTCCCCCCCTTTTTAAAATGTGTTTAATTGGTACATGTTTATTTGACCTGACAGCATTTAGTCTAGGCTAGCCTGGTTCGATCTGGACTAGCCAGCTGCGGGTTTAAGATGGCATTGACTGAGATTCCTTAGTTTGCTCTACTTATTTAAGAACTTACATTTATCGGGTGGTCTTTCTAGCCCAAGTGTCCAGCATTTCCATTCAAGGTCAGTGTGTTTTAGTGGTTGTTTCAGTGGGTTGGCTATGGGCACCCCAAGGAAATAGACTGAATGACGGCCATCGGCAATATTTTGGAATGCTTGGCAATTTGGCGTGACGCGACACTGAACCCCGCATATGTTGAAATGTATGGAAAAGGCAGTTTAAAATATCACATGTTCACTGGAATGTAAAGGCCTCAACGATAAATACAGGCGGAATTAAAATGCATGATTATCGAACACTATGGTAGCCTTGTTGATGTGAGCTACAGTTGTTGCCATATGTTGGATATGAAAGAGTAGCTTTTGGTGACAATCTGAGTGCCTTTAGCAAAGGAAGCCATTTGAAAGACTGGATAACTTATTTATTCATTGCGTTACTTCTGGAATGTAGCTCAATCGTTTTTTCTTTTATTAGATTGTATGATAAATAACACAACTAACAGTGTATTAGCAGTGTGGCCAACGTGACTCAGTAACTTGTTTTATTGACTGAGCTGTGCATTTTGTATTCTGATTATGTACATAAACTGAGTGTATGGGTTAGTGGGAAATGTAAATAAACTATTAACAAGAAGGGGGGGGCGATGGGCTGCATTGTCAAATATTTCCTGTTTCGCTGGCTGTTTGAATTATGGGCCATTCAATACTTACCACACACAGATTTATGGGCGATTCTGCATGAATTAAACATCACATGTTTGAGGTCCGCCACCACCGCAAAGGTGGAGCCAAAAACCTTAACCTCCCACACCCAGCAGTAAAAAAGATAATCATTTTTGTCCCCAGTATGAAGGGAATGCGTTACCTCACCCCTTCTAGATAAGGGCCAGAAGTGTGCTGGGGGAATCACATAGCAAAATACATTTCGTGTCTCAAGTTCATGCAATTTCAATTAGTTTAAACAACTAACAATATCAATACATAATGATTTCAACACCACTTAAACGGTCTCCAAAAATCATACGAATCCATTAGTTTCACATTGCCCAAAGAATTCGAGAAAAATGTCTCTAAACATTGAATGAGCCACAATGCAAGTCTCGTCTTTTATCCCTTTTCCGAATTTCCTTAGTTTTATACAAATGACATCGAAATCTTTTCTAACCCTTGGGCAGGGGAATACATTCAAGTGTACAGCTAAGATGACTCTGTGCGATTTATGTTTGTTGCCTAAATATACCATATCGCGACTATGGAAGTCATTCATTAAACTACACCAGTCCTGTTTCATCAAGCACCTCTTGACCCTGTTTGGGGTACTCTTTAGATCTTCTATATTAGATCCGATTATTTGATCACACAACTGGCCTAACTCACAGACCTCATTTCCCACTTTCAGTTGCAACAATCTAATTTCTCATAAAATGTTGGTACCCTGTGCGGATTCCATTTATTTCAAAGACCATCCTCTTCCATCTCACCATTGACTTAATCCCACAAGTTCCCAAGTTGTATAGGATTGCCAAAGCCGGGACGGCATTTGGTATGCCTAAAACGCTTCTCCAGATCCTTCTTTCCATTAACTCCAAGTATGCAGGATCCAGGTAGGATAAACCTCCACGCCATAGGTGAATTTGGGTATGGCGGTAGCATAAACATTTCACTAGTAGAGCCAAAGAAAACTTACAGTATTTATTTTTGATATGCTTCATCTGGCTAATGAGCTGGTCAGCCCACGAAGAACAATAACTTAACATGATATCTCTGTTTGGCATCCCGGATGTGTAAAACCTTAAAATAAGGCTGCTAACCTTTTCCAGTTTTATTCCAGCCAGAGACCAATTTCTCTGCCTGGAGTTGCTTTGAGAGGTTAAAGTTGGCATCTTTGTTTACCGCGCATTGACTTTCAGATAATTCTTATCAGTTTAACTCCCAAATGCATTGATTAACCTCTGTAGGCCTACCACAGTAGTGTCAAAGTAGGAAGTAATCCGCATATGCTGTCCAGACTGCTCTAAGCTGGCCAATTTTGGGAGGGGCTAGGGCAAACTTGCTGATCTCGGCTAATGGTTAAAAAGGCAGAGCCAGAATGCATCCCTGTCTTAACCCATGTACCACCGGGATATCCTTCGTCATCCTCCCTTCTTTGTTTCCTCTAACCTGGATAGAGGTAGACGCATGCATTCTAATCAACTCTGTGGGGTACCCCAAATGTTTTAATTTCTTCCAGCAGAGGTTCCTGCTTACCAAGTCGAAAGCAGCACTCCAATCAATTGAGGCAACATATATATTTGTATACTTACACTCTTAATGATTCTTTAAGGCATTTAGTGGTTCTGTGGCATTTTTTGAAATCCTGTCTGCCATTTTTGTAGTCTCTCCACTTGTTTGTTTCAAGGTGGCATAACGGGATACCCGCAAAGATTTTACAGTCCACGTCAATAACCGAAAAGGACTTCTTTTGTAGATGGGTATATAATATGCTGAACTGCAAGAAGATGGAAAACGCTCACATTTAGCTATATCCTTAAATAGGAACGAGAGAATAGCCACCCAAGACTTTGGGTTTTCGTAAAAGAGTTTATTCGAAATGTTATTCGAGCCGGGTGCCTTTTTGAATTACTAGCTCTTGTTATTGCATCCAACATAATTTGGGCTGAAAAGTCGATATTATATACATGATTCTCGCTTGGTAGTACTGTATGTACGTTAAACCCATGACCCAGCTCATTTTCAGGCTACCCTCGGCCGTCTCCTCGCCTGCCCTCATCTCTGACTGTCTGCTATCCAGGAGTGGTGTGCCCCCAATGACCTCTGCCTTAATGCCAGTAAGACTGAGATTTTACTCATTGGCACACCCACTCCCACCTTCCCTGCAGCCCTCTGGCCGGCCTCGCTTGGCCCTCTTCCTGCTCCCACCTGCAAGGCTAAAAACCTCAGTCATCTTTGACTCAACACTCTCCTTCTCCCCCTCACATCTGACGTCTCTAAGAAGTCACACTACCAGCTACACCTCAGAGGTATTCTCCCTTTCCTCTCCTTCCCCCAGACGCTCACCGTCGCCAGAGCCCTGGTTCTCTCTAGGCTGGACTATTGTAACAGCCTCTATCTAAATCTGCCTGCCTCTACTCTCCGCCCTCTTCAACTTATCCAGAGCAGGACCTCGAGACTTGTCCTTGGCCTCAAGCCCAGGGCTCGTATCTCTCCAGGACTGAAATCTCTGCACTGGCTCCCAGTGACTGCGAGGATTATGTTCAAAACCCTCTGCATTGTCCACAAGGCCTTCTCGGGCCTGGGGCCGAAATACCTTAAACTCTCTTCCCAAATATCTTCCTTCCCGAGCTCTTCACACGTCCGCCTCCAACTCCCTCAGGGTCAGTCGCTTCTCCAAGCAACAAGTTGCTGGTAGATCTCTCTTTTCGGCAGGGGCCTCCCTCTGGAACAGCCTTCCTGCCTCCCAGAAACTTGAGGAGAACCATCTCCGGTTCCGAAAGCACCTCAAAACCTTCCTCTTTGCTTCTGCTTTCTCTCCGCCTCTCCCCTGCTAAATTCCTGGCTGAAACTGCACTGGTTACCTGGCCGCCCTTTCTGATCTTGCACCCAGGCCCTGCCAGTTGTCCACCTGCACTGCCTCCCCAGCAATCCCCGCACCTGGGGACTCTTAGTCTGTATCCCTACAGTACCCCTACCAGTACTTGGATCTGCTCTTGCCCTGCACTTGCCACTATCTGGTGGCCGTTTTTATTTGTTTGTTTTTTATTAGCTTATTATTCTACTATCCAGGTACTGCACCCTCCCCCCCTCATTTCCCCCACGCACTTTTCCCTTTCCCCCTGCCCATGCACTTGCGCAATCTGAATGACACCTGGCCTAGTAAGATCGTTGTCTGTCATCCACCTGTTCTCCCTCCCTTGCCTCGTTGCGCCTCAAAACACTTGTGTATAGGCGCGTTATTAATGCCATATCATATAACGATTCCCTGTCACCTGAATATAAAATCGAGAAGTGACTTGACCCATTGTGTTTCGGATACCGCATTTATATGTGCTCCTGAATTTGAGCTTTTGAAGCATTTAACAAGTTCAAGAAGTCCACAAAATGCTTTAAGTATTGTCCGCATCTTGTTTCAAACTTGCTCATTTGACCCAATTCCTAAACTTTACCAATCTTACTCGGTTCCTGTTCTTTAGGCAAAACCAGTTTATTTTTTTTATCTCCCTTATCTCTTTTCTTTCCCTCTTTCTCTCAACGGATCATAAACATGTGAATTATTCTTTCACAACTTGTCCTAACTTTCTATTATCCAACAAAAAGCCATAACATTCACAAAATTATCCACTGCAAACAAGATCCAGTTTATGTTCATAACAAGTGTTTTGCAGGAGGGAATCACATTGATCATTAAATCTTTTAATGGTCCCCCTGCCCCAGGAAATTGTTTCCTATCGAGTTCAGTTGCAGTACATCAGGATACACAATGGCATTACATGTTGCCTGCAAATCTTCATTAAAACCAAGAAAGCAGTGATCACGAATGATTATTTATCACATTCAAAAAATGGCATCTATTAAAAAAGCATCCAAAAAGATGTAATCGAGAATGATTGTGAGGCCCCTCTAGACCAGTGGTCTTCAAACATTTTTGGCCTGGGCCCCCCTGAGCAAAATGTGGCCAGGCCGGGCACTCCCCAAAATGCCAAATGGACATCAAGTCCAAATGGCAATGAACTATTGCGTGCGTTTGCCGCACTCTGCTGCCAGTATACTCTAGGCTCCCCCACCTGCTCCCATCAGTCTCCGGACTCCCTCATCCCACTCTTAGCCCAGTCCCTGGGCTCTCACAACCCTTGCAGGACAAGGCCGTGGTGTTGAGCGACGTATGTGCGCAGTGGATGCTGCCCGATGATACGTAGCATGCATCACTACATCCACGATTCCGAGCCTTTTTATGAACGGAGGATCAGACATTCTGCAGCAGAGCCCTTGCAGGAAAATTATGTTTCCTTTGCAATGCAATTATTATTATTTTTTTTAAACTTTAAGTTTTCGCAAATAGCGAAGGACAAACAAAGAAAAAAGGCAGTTGCGAGTTAAAAACTCACTCGGTCCAACGGCTAAACAAATAAAGTGCACCGTAACAAGGTCCCCCCCACCTCTGCCCCAAACCAACACAACACTGCGTCCCAGCAATATACTTTAATGACAGGCATTGTTCGCTCCCAAATATGGACCCCAAATATCTGGAGGATGTGCGTGCAAAGGCAGCATTTTAATAAACTCAGTCTACATGTCCCGACATTAAAGCACGTCTTTTTGCCACCTTGCGAAAGAGGGAGGAGGGCCCCGACCCAAAGCCATGGCTACCCTTCTGCGTGCCAGGACCAGTAAAATATTTGCAAGACTCTGTATTGCAGGAGATTAGATGTTTAGTCATTCCCAGCATAGCAACTGCGGCAATGGGTGTTAGCCCTTCACCAATAATCGCCTCTACCACCTGTTACTTGTGACCAGAATTTGGACAGTTCCGGGCAGCTCCAGGCCAGATGAAAGAAGTCTGCCGCTGGGCAACCACACCTTTCGCATTTTGCCTCAGTGTGGCTTGTGCTTGCACTTCTTGGCTGGGGTGTAATAAGACTGATGTAAGTAGTGAAAGTGTATAAGTTTCAACCTCAAATTCAGCGCTACCCTCTGAGTTTGGTTGAGTATGTATGCCCAGTCTTCATCAGGGATGGGCGCCTGCAATGCCTTTTCCCACCACGCTTTTGTGTGCGTGCTAACAGGAGCCGTGTCTGTTAGGAGGGATTTATATATTGAGGATACCAGCCTACCCACCCCCTGTGCTTGTATGGTATCGTGGAGCGGTGACCATGTTGGAGGTTGCTGTGAGAAGGATGGGAAGATACCCTGTAAAGCATAACGCAATCTGAAATATGAGTACATCTAGAGACGATGTGCTACCCCTCTCTTTGGCCTGTTGGAGTGATGTCCCATCAACAAAAAGGTCACCAAGTGATTGACTGTGTTTTGTCCGCCCATTGGAGGAACACCTTTTCATTCGTCAGAGGCACCCCTGGAATAAACCTAATGGGCAGTAGTGGAGAGTATCTAGCTATTACTCTATATTTCTGGGCATTTTTCTTCCATATTGCATATGTGGTGAGCACCCAATTTAATGTGGTGTGCGGTACCTGCTGTTGACTAATGATCACTGCTCTCAATAGATTGGGCAACGCCAGAGCCCGCTCAATCTGTACGTGAGGTCTGATAAACTAAGTGGAATACCAATGGCTGAGGAAGTGTGCTTGTGCGGCCCAGTAATACCGTTCTAAGTCGGGAAGCGCGAGTCCGCCCCTGGTAATTGGGAGAATGAGAATCGAGTAAGCTACTCTCGCCGGCCTGCCGGCCCAGACCAGCTCCAGAATGAGACTCTTTAGTTTCCTCCGGAAGAGCTGAGGGAGCAAGAGTGGTATGTTGGTGAACAGGTAAAGGAGTTTAGGCAGGATTATCGTCTTCACCAGGGATACCCTACCCCAAAGCGTCAGCGGGAGAGATTTCCATCTGGCCACCCTCTCCTGCAGAGATTTAAATGTGACTTCATAATTATCTTGCAAGATTTCTCGGTGGGTTAGAGACGAGTGAATCCCTATGTAGCGTACGTGGGCACATTCCCATTTAAAATTAAATTAGTCTGCACATTTACTAGTACACTGTGTTAGGGGAAAGATTATCGATTTGGAGTGGTTGATTTTTAGGCCAGAGACTCGACTGAATTTAATTGTCTCTTGCATTATTGGATTTAAATTTTCAATGGGGTTTTGGATGAATAGCACTACGTCGTCCGTGTAGAGTGAGATAACCACTTTGTGGGGGCCTATAGAGAGTCCTCTGTGGAGATGCCGGGAGCGCAAGCCGGAGGCCAGTGGTTCCATCATGAGTGCGCATATTAGTGCTGATAAAGGGCACCCTTGTCTAGTCCCGCGTTGGAGATAGACTGCCGCAGATTTCGAAGAGCCTAAGATAATGGTGGATTGAGGTTTATTGTACAGCAAGGCCACTAATTTTAAAAAGTGGTTTCCCAGACCGTGCTGCCTGAGAACCGCAAACATGAAGGGCCATTCGATAGTCGAAGGCCTTCTCGGCGTCTAAGAGGACTGCCAATGCCTGTTGTGTGGGCTCTACTGCTGCGATGGCTCAGAATATTCTCCTGATGCCGAATGTGGTGTTGCGTCCGGGTACAAAACCGGCTTGGTCGGCAAGGATCAATGCTGGCATCAGAGGGATTAACCTGGTGGACAGGATCTTGGCCAATATTTTATTATCTAGGTTTATTAAGGAAATCGGCCTGTAAGAACCGCATTCCTCGGGTGGTTTCTTTTTTATGCAGTAGAATTACATTTGCTTCTCTAAGGGTCTGCGGGAGAATGCCTTTCACAGCTGCCTCTTTGTAAACTTTCAGCAGGAGGGGGGGCTATCAATGGAGCGAAAGATTTATCAAATTCTCCAGTTAGGCCGTCAGGCCCTGGAGCCTTGGTGCTGGGCAGGCTCTTTATCGCATCCAGGATCTATTTTAGAGTAATGGAGTCATTTAGTGGTTTGCTTAATTCAGGCTCCACCCAGTATAGCTCGATATCTGTTAAGTAGTTGTGTAGGTGTTGAGTCGTTTGAGAAGTGCAAATTGTATAGGTTTTGGTAGAAAGCACGAAAGGTGTCGGTTATTTCTGGCTCTGTGTGAACTAGTGTCCCCTGAGAAGTGCAAATTCTTTCTACCAGAGTAGGTTTTCTGTCAGCAGCGATGCGGGCTAAGAGCGCCCCAGGACGTTGCCCCTCCCCATATTGGCGAATCTGGTGACCTCGATGCGAGAACTTCAGCTCACGCTCTGCCAACGTATTGAATTTAATCAGTTCTTCTTTGAGTTCTGCCTGGGTGTAGTTGGAAGAAGCAACCGTATTCTGTTGTTCCAGGGCTTTAAGCCGCTGTTCGCTGATCGTTAACTCACGACGTATTGTCTTTAGGATTCCATTTTCTTTAGCGATGCACACTCCTCTTATGTAGCATTTAAACGCCTCCCACAGCGTCCCTGCCGAGAAGACTGAGCCCCGGTTGGTGTCCACAAAGGCAATGATCTCGCGCAGCCCAGCTGCAAATTTTGGGTCAGACCGCGCGCCTGGTTTAAAGCGCCAGTGAGGTGCCGTAGGTTTTGTATTGGGGAGATTACATTCGAGTGTTACTGTGGCATGATCTGAAAATGTTTTAGGGAGGATCTGACAACCATCCCATTGGAATGCGCTTTGCGCTGAAACAAGCAGGTAGTCTATGCGTGAATCAGAATGGTGAACTTTGGAATGGAAAGTGTATTCGCGTTTCTCCCAATTTCGGTGCCTCCATATCGACCAGGTTGAATGCCTTGCAGATCTCCTGCACTTGAAGGCTTTCCTTGGGTGCTTGTATGGCGGTGGTCTGCGATTTATCTTTTTGCGGGTCTAGGTGAGTGTTAAGGTCGCCGCCCCAGATGATGGTTGTTGGACCACACTGTGAGAGTGGAGAAAAGACCCAATCAAAATGTTTCACTCCGTCTACATTGGGGCTGTATGAGTTTATGAACGTGACATCTTTCCCGGCTATAGCACCCTGCACCAGGAGGCTTCTGCCCTCGCTGTCTTTCACCACATTCTTCATGCGGAAGCCAACTTTGGGGGTTAATGAGGGTGGCCACTCCCCTAGCTTATGACGGGTAGGATGAGAAGTAACAATGACAACCCCAGTTGCGGGGCCCAGGGACATTCTTTTTGCGGGGTAATATGCGTTTCCTGGATCATTGCCACGTCGACCTTGTGACGCTTGAGAAACTGTAGGATTTTTCTTGTTCTTGCAGGGATGTTGCCACCCCTAATGTTCCACGTTGCTACCTTGAAGCAGACAGAGGGAATTGTTGTTCACAATGCATGGGCTGGAAGCGGCATTGGGGCGGCATGCGGCAGGTCCGCATTCTGTCTGTAGAGGTGGGTGTGAGTCAAAACCCTCTCCTCATCAACTTCCTTCTCCTGCTATTCCTACTACCACTTCTCTGGCTCCTCCTCCACCTCCTCCCTCTACCATTCCGGCTCCTTTGCCATCCTCTACCTCTGGCTCCTCCTCCTTCGTCTACCATTCCGGCTCCTTTGCCATCCACCAACTATCTGGCTCCTCCTTCCTCTACCATTCTGGATCCTGTGCCATCTACCACCTCTCTGGCCCCTTGTTAGGAAAGATTTCTGTAAGTGCAATTTTCCCTCCATATTATGGACACCCCAAATATTTTACTTTTGTTTGACTGACCTAACCTGATTATTTTTCCAGTGGAGCCCAGCCTTCAGCTGTACTCCCCGGGGCTTTTGCTAATTTGTTATGGGGGAAACTGACATGTCCTTCAAACTGTCAGTACTGGGAAACTGTTTCCGTTAGTATTTCTCTATGTTGCCATATCTGTGCACCAAGAACCTTGCTGTACCGCGCACAGTGGTCTTTTCATTTATATGGCCATAGCCACCCTCTAAAGATTTTTGGTAGTTATACGAGTGTGACAAGGGCAAACTGTTGGCAGCAGTTTACTTTACTCGCATTTTTACTTATTTTTATTGGTTTACCGCATTTGGTCCCTGGCGGTGGCCAATGTCGAAAATGGCCGTGCAACCAAGTCTTTTGTTCTGTCCTTTGGCCATCTTGTCTGTAGCCTTCACCCAGGTTGAGCTGACCTGGGGACCTCCTTATTTGGTCATGCAGCCTTCTGCAAAAACATGTCATGTGTGCGAGTGAAGCTAATGAAAATTAGACCATCCAGACCAGAGATAACAACTGATTACTCTTTCAATTTGTAAGCGTTAGCTATTTATTTTGGAACAATCCATATATCAAATTACACAATGACAAATATATTCATATAAAATATGGCTCTTTGAACTTGAAACAAACACATCCCGCCAAACAAACTTCATTCACAACTTCTTCATGCATTCATCACATTCACAAACGATAGAAAATGATATTTTGTTCATATCACAATAACAATGGCAGTTAAAGCATTTCTTAGTTCAACACTTGATTGATTTACAATGTGTCCATCTGTCAGCATTCAGAGGATAGAAAAACTGTTTGTCGACATGTTTCGGTTGAGTTCTTAACGTGGGCAATGAATTCCCTTTGTGTATTATATTCAACCTTCTTCAGGACAAGAGACGATCGCCAAATCCGCATGGTCTCACAGAAAAGTGGGGGTGTATAAGACAGAGGCCTTGGGTCTATAAAATAAGGAAAATACAAAAAAGATGTCATCTCTGTTTCATAAAAACCATTTGTTGAGTAACAGCTAGCTAAAAGAGCTGTGTGCGAACCGGATCACCACCTCTGATTTTATTCAGTGGCTGACATGTCGGTTCAGTGGAATAAATCCCGGCATGAAAAATCTCTAATAATGAGCTTCACGTCGTAAGTCCTACAAAGTAAGGGACATATAAACTTGTAAGTTTATAGAAGGAGTATAGCATACTATTAGAAATGAACATTAGTAAATCGGTACTCACTCAGAGTAGTGGGGCTCGAAAGAGCCTTGAGAATCCGCCAGGGAGGCCAATCGTGTCAGTGATAGACTCCTTATTGGAACCGCTGTCCATTTACAGTGAATTTTTCCTGAAACCCTTTGTCCTGGCAATGCCTTCATACATTAAGGACACTACGGATATGATTCGAATTCTTCAAGATGTCGCAATAGAAACGGGAGATCTGCTAGCCACCATGGACATGGAAGCATTATACACGTCTATTCCTCAAATGGCATGTCTAGAAGTACTAGCCGAAATACTCGACACACGTAAACCACATAAACCACCAACAGGGTTTATACTAGAGTGTTCGAGACTAGCAATGACAGAGAACTTCTTTCTCTTCAAAAAACAGCTTTTTAAACAACAAAAAGGGGTAAGTATGGGTGCCACCTTTGCCCCACACGTGGCCAATTTATACATGGCCAATTTTGAATCAAGAAACATCAACGACTTCCTACAAACACAACCGCATGGACAGCTAAAGATGTGGCGCCGCTATATAGATGACGTGTTCATCATATGGCGGGGTGACAATACATCTCTACTCACCTTCCACAAGTGGCTCAACACGTACAATTCTAATATAAAATTCACCATTGAATGGAACAAGGATCAGGTCAGTTTCCTAGATCTACTGATTAAAAAACAAGGGAATGGGTTGGTCGCCTCACTCTATAGGAAACCCACAGACAAGAATACCTTACTCCATTATTCAAGTTTTCATCCGGAGAGTCTGAAATTTAATCTGCCATATGGGCAATTCCGGAGGATTCGACGCAATTGCACAGATAGGGTTGATTATCAAACACATGCTACACAACTCAAAGAAAGACTGGATACACGGGGCTACCCTAAGCAACTGGTAAAAAGGAATATGAAGAGAGCAGCCAACACCAACAGGGTCAAGAAAAAAAGACCCACGAGAGATTGGTCTGTGTTACAACGTACAATCCTATCAGCAATGCTATCAAGAAAATCATCAATAAGAATTGGGATTTAATCAAGAACCCGGGTACATTATCAAAGAAACCCATGTTTGCATTCAAACGAAATTGCAATTTGCGACAAAAGTTGGTGCATACTTACTATGAAAAACCCAAAGAGTACTCGATTTTGAACCAATGGGGACTTCCACCCATTATTGGACATTACAAATGCGGGAACTGCAGTGTATGTCCCTTTACTGAGATCAAACATACTTTTCTATATGGGACCAACACATGGACGATGAAGAATCACACTAATTGCCATACAAAAAATGCAATCTATGTCATCTCATGTCCGCGTAAGTTACTATACGTTGGAAAAACCACAAGAGAGGTTAAAATACGTATTGGGGAACACCGCTCATGCATTAGAAACCATACGGCTGACAAACCTCTGGTGGACCACTTTGACAGACCTCATCATAAAGATACAGACATCAAGTGGTTTGTATTACAAACCCTATGCACAAAGTCAAGAGGCGGGGATATGGCTAGTGCCCTACACAGCCTGGAACAGAAATGGATCTATTCTTTAGATACGGTCCGTCATGGGTTAAATATTTCGGTGGAATGGAATGTCCTGAATAGTATATAACACTATGGCGGCCTAAAATGAGTATCAGATTATTTCATTCATCTGTAGCCTTTTTTCATAGCCCTGTGACATGGGAGGTTAGGTTTTACGATTTAGGTTACTAAATACCAGCAATTGGGATATTTGAAGCCCTTGGGACCACATATCCCACAATGCCCAGCTCTATCAACCAGGCACCAGCAATTGGGACTTAATTTCCCATCACGCTCAGTGAGTATGTACAGTGGCCGGTTGCCACAGACAGCACATTTACCGCTGTCGTCATCTGGGAACTGTCCGGTAATTGTGTGTATACCTCACAAGACGAACATCCCTGTGGAGACAGTTATCGTTTCCGCCAGAGTTCGGGAACTACGTTGTCCATAATGCCGAGCAGCCGCATACCACACGGACCAGAATTCCGAGCGGCTGCGCGTCCAATGGTGCTATTTGGTACATACGCCGGGTCGCCGCTAGTACTAGCGGAGGAGCGCCAACAGATTCATACATTGACGTACCTAGCCGAGGAAAACACAGAGTAAGTAAACAATAGCAGATATAGCCTATGCCAGTCCGTGCTCATTTGGCTCCATATATGAAACCATGCACCGTGGTTGTTGTTACAGCTTCGTGACATTTTTATCTGCGACTGACCAGCAACGGATACTCTTCCAAGGGATTCATTACAGGGAACCAAAGAAGTAAGCATCACTTCTC
This sequence comes from Ambystoma mexicanum, assembly GCF_040938575.1. NCBI lineage: Eukaryota > Metazoa > Chordata > Amphibia > Caudata > Ambystomatidae > Ambystoma > Ambystoma mexicanum. Next base: position 447,716,598 of record NC_090923.1, on the reverse strand, counting down.
CATTTTTTGTGAGTGAGTTAGAGTTCACCGTAGACACTCAGATATTCATTCTGAGGCTTAGACGTGTAGACTCATGGGTCTCTGCCTCCCTATTATGGGGCCACCACATTTTTTCTATTCTATGGAGCTGACACTTACAAGAACTCTTAAAGCAAACTTTTTATATTGTGATAATAGTAACGCGATACATGGGTGTATAAATGGGAGCACTTGGATTTATGAGCCCTGTCCATTCTGTTTCCTCCCCTGCAGTCTGATTGAACCCACAGCTCGGGCACTCTTTCGAGCCCCACTACTCTGAGTGAGTACCGATTTACTAATGTTCATTTCTAATAGTATGCTATACTCCTTCTATAAAATTACGAGTTTATATGTCCCTTACTTTGTAGGACTTACAACGTGAAACTCATTATTAGAGATTTTTCATGCCGGGATTTATTCCACTGAACCGACTCGCCAGCCACTGAAAAAATCAGAGGAGGTGATCCGGTTCGCACACCGCACAGCTAGCTATTCTATTAGCTAGCTGTTACTCAACAAATGGGTTTTTATGAAACAGAGATGACATCTTTTTTGTATTTTCCTTATTTTATAGACCCAAGGCCTCTTTGCCTTATACACCCCCACTTTTCTGTGAGACCACGCTGATTTGGCGATCGTCTCTTGTCCTGAAGAAGGTTGAATATAATACACAAAGGGAATTCATTGCCCACGTTAAGAACTCAACCGAAACATGTCGACAAACAGTTTTTCTATCCTCTGAATGCTGACAGATGGACACATTGTAAATCAATCAAGTAATGAACTAAGAAATGCTTTAACTGCCATTGTTATTGTGATATGAACAAAATATCATTTTCTATCGTTTGTGAATGTGATGAATGCATGAAGAAGTTGTGAATGAAGTTTGTTTGGAGGGATGTGTTTGTTTCAAGTTCAAAGAGCCATATTTTATATGAATATATTTGTCGTGTAATTTGATATATGGATTGTTGTAAAATAGATAGCTAACGATTACAAATTGAAAGAGTAATCAGTTATCTCTGGTCTGGATGGTCTAATTTTCATTAGCTTTATTATATTGCCTGATAGACCACAGACTTAAAAGCAGGCGCCCCTTATATTTTCTCCATGTGTGCGAGTGGCCAGGACTGTCTGGTCCCAATCCACACTACTGGTGCCAGGATGTCTGGTGTGCCTGAATGACTGAGACAGAGGTGGACCATGATTGGCCCACACCTGACGTGCATACAAGAGAGCAGATCTTGAATTGGTTATCCCAGATTTGAGCGCAAAACGAATCTTGGATAAGAAAAGGGTAGTATACCTCGGTGGCAATGCTCGTCTTGGAAGCAAGACGACGCAGAGCAACACCAGGTCGATTCCCGGGTCTTTGCTTGGAAATCTCTTTGGTATTAAGCATGTTATAAATAACCCAATTATAATTATAACGGCTTCTGCATCCATTCCAGGTCGATAAACTGAAGTTCACTCCGAACTACAGAAGGAGCCAAGTATCCTGAAACTCTGAAGCATACCTGTGGAAACGCCGTAGACTAACTGGGAGGTTTGGCACCCTGAGCCTTCTGTTTTCCTGTCAGACGCCTGCTTTTGTCATCGATCCTGAAGGCTGCTTCGACGCTTTGTAGTGGGAACTACTCTCGGCACCTGCTGATTACCCACTAAAAAAGCCTTCTGAAGTGTTCCTGGCCGTACAGTGAACTGACCAGTTCTAACCTAGGGGATCGCATAAGAGCGCTGCTGTCCCGAGTTGACAGGGAATCGATCGTTTGTGGTCCTCGGCCCTCTCCTGCCAAATTTCGTAGTCCTAGCTCCTCTGGGTAGCTAAAAAAGAGTGCACCAGACCCCAAGCCTTTGGGATTCCTACGTCACTACGTTGTGGTGGCGGTCACTGTAGGTGCTTTGCTCATCTGCCCTCCTCTGTCCTGAAGCCTGCTGCATTGGAATTGTCTTCCTCTATTCTTCGTGAGCTGAGAAAAAGCTGTCTAGTCACAGACGATCGTCCTTTACCATAGCCGCTGAAAGCCGGACCACTGAGAAACTGCAAAGCTTGAACCTACAAGCAACCTCAACTAAACTCGCAAGGTTTGGCCTGACTTCTGCCGAGGGGCGGTGAGTACTTGCTTCACTTACCAGTCCTCACTTGGTTGGACTAGCCTGCGCTCCCTAGCTATTCCAGAACTTCGAAACTCGCTCCACTTGCATGGGTAGACCCTATTCGAATAAAGGGACCTTATTCTTCACCTCGATCCCCTTCTGAACTGCTGCAGCCCCCTGAAGAGGTACCATTTTTGCGCTTGTTCACGACCACGCGTTGTTAACGCACTGCTGTACGTTTGAGCGCAAGGCTCCCCACTTCGTAGGGTTGGACTGCTTAAGTTAGGGTTTGGATTCTGAAGATAGCCGAATGCAATACTTGTGTTGACCCCCTTCTCTTACAGGTTGTGGATGTTTCCCCCCATCTTTCATTAGGCTAAAAGCAATGTCTATATATGTAATTTAGTGATAAGATTGTGTGGTAATTGTTCCTCGTTACTGTGGTTATTCGTGTTTGATTATAAGGTATAAGTAATGTATATGTATTTTTGATATACACCTGTCTAAGAGTAATCTGTGGTTCGTTACTATATGTGCTCATTGTGGGCTTCTGATAACTCTCACACCTCCTGAGACTTGGTCTTGACTGCCGCAAAGCTACCTTGATTGGTCTGCCTTGTCTAGAAGGTTCCCCTGTTCCACTAAACTAGGGTGGCCTTCTAAACTTCTGTCCACCAGGTCAGAGTTTAGAAATCCATCTCAACACCCCTCAGTCACCTCCGTCCTACAACTCTATGGCTCCCTTGCCATTTCCCTCTCCTCTGGCTCCCTTGCCACCCTCGGCTTCCATCTCTCTGGCTCCCTTGCCATCCACTACCTATTTGGCTCCTCTGCCTCCCTATATTTATTTGTTTATAGTGTGCCGCAGCCCGCAGCATCAGGGCGCTAACAAAAAGACACAGACGAATAATAAAGGGAACAGGACCTATTAGTAAAGGCAGTCAGTGTCATAGTCCTAGTTAATTCATTTGAACAGTGCGGTTTTTCATTTTTTTTTCTGAATTTCAGATAGTTGGGCTCTAGTCTAAGGTGAAGTGTGAGTTACTGTTTTGGCAGTAGCTCTACTAGAGAACGCTCAACCTAGTCAATTGGCTTTATTTGTGTGTCCAGCTTTGACTAGTCCTCCTGTTTACTGACCTTGGTGTTTGACCAGGTACGGAAGGGCTGATTTGCATTTTGAGGTATTCCGGGGGAATTCCGTATAAATGGTGATGGACCAAAGACATTGACTTGAATGTAATTCGGTCTTCAGTAGATAGCCAATGGAGGGCTTGCCTCTCCTTGGTGATGTGTTCTTTTTGATTTGCCAGTGATTGTCCTTATGGCATTGTTTTATGCATTTGTTGCTGGCCCCAAGCATTAGGGAATTGCCGTAATCTAGCCTGGAGAGTATAATAGCTATAGCAATAATAGAGCTGTTATGCTGGTTTAGGTGAGGTGTAATTTGCCTTAACAATTTTTGATAGTATTGGGAAGTCTGAGGTATGCCACCGGCGCATCTGCCCCTAGGGAGGCCTGTAAATGGACACCAAGAGTCTTTACTTTGTCCGAGATCTTCACAGGAGAGTTTTTGATTTTAAAGGTTGCATAGACTGGGTTTAATTTAGCTCTTGCTTTTGCTTGGTGGTATCCGAAAACCATAAACTCAGTTTTCCCTCCATTGAGGCACATCCAGTTGGACTTCATCCATGCCTCAATGGAGTTGTAGAGGAGTCGAGCCTGCTGTTATAGTGTGACAGCTAGTCGGTTCCATCACCAGTTGTGTGTCATCTGCAAAGTTTGTAAAGACTATTCACTCTTTACTACTTAGGCTCCTCTGCCATTTCCAATGGGTACCTCTCTTCCCTGTACCCCTCCATGGAAGTCTTTCAAAAGTGGTAACCTGCTCCACATTGCTACTCTCAACTCTGCTGTCCAACACTCCTCTGACATCTGCCACGTCCTTTAACTCCTGGACCTAGATCTGCTCGATTTTAGCGAGACCTGGTTTAAGGCTAGCTTTGTCACACATTTTGACACACTACTCCCTGAGGGCTAAACTACCCTCTCCAAGCCCAGACCCAACAGGCCCGGAGGCAGAGTGGCCCTGATCTTTCCTGAGTGGATGCCTGCCACCATCCTTCTCACTCAAACCTTTTCCTCCTTTGAATGCCTGGTCTGCAGGCTGTCTCGTCTGGCTTCTCTCTGACCTTGCTCACCTTCTACAGGCCACCTGGCCAGGTTACCCTATTCCTCTCTGAATGGGCTGACTGCACTTCCTCTCTCCTTTTTCTCTACCTCCCAGCTTCTACTCCTTGGAGATAACATCCACTTGGACTCTCCATTCTCCTCTGGGCTCTTGCACAACCTATGCAACTCTGTTCCTTTCCATTCTACCCTCTGGTCCGACTCACTTTGCGGGGCACACCTTGGATGCTCTCATCTCTTCAGACATCCCCCCTCTCAGGCCTCTCACTACTCCTCTCTCCTGGAGCAACCACTCTTTTATTATTTTTTTCTTCTCTTCTCACTTGAAGCTTCCTGTCCCCTTGGCAAAGGCCCACTCGGCACTGCCACCTTCCTACGCGGTCATTCGACCTATGAAGCGAATGTCAGTGGCTGCCTTTGCCTCCACTTTCTCTCCACCACTTACACAGCACTTTCCAACCTTCACCTTTCTGTCGCTAACCCTCTGGACATCCTTGCCCCTGTCATGAGGAACAGCATGAAGCCTGCCAAAAAGTGCAACTGTTGGTATGACACCAATCTGGCCACTCTGAAACCCAAGTGCAGAGTAGCTTAACGGTAATGGGGAGCTTCGGGTGCACCCTTTGACAATCTGGCCTGCCCCCTACTCCAAAGGCAATACAGATTCCATCTTCTCTAAAAAGAGGGCCCATATTCAAGCCTGAATCTCTGCAGCCTCCAACAACACTGCCAAACTATTCAAAATCTGCAAGGAGCAGGCCAATCCTATTTCAGTATCTTCCTCTTCTACACTTACCCAGGCCCTCTGCACATCCCTGGCCTCTCATTTTGCCACTAAAACCAAGGACTTCATGTCTGCACTCTGCTTCTTCTCTCTCGCCCCCTATCTCTCTCAGGGCCTCTTTGGCTGCCTTTCCTTCCCTCCTCCCTCTCCTGTTACACCTGATGTTGTTTCCAGACAAGTCCGGTCTACGAAAAGTCTCATTCACCCTGCTCCTCTGGAACCATTAAGGACAACATTGGTTCTCACGCTCCAGCCTTGGCCGATTTCTGCAATCACTCTTTTCCACTGGAGTTTTCCTCTCTCCTCTCGAGCACTCCCTTGTGCACCCCCTTCTAAAAAAAAGCCTTCTGTCGACCCCTCCATTCCGGCAAACTCGGCCCGATCTCGATCACTCCTTTCCTGGGCAAACTCCTAAAGAAGTTGGCCATCTCCCAGCTAACCCTCCACACCAAAGCTGTTCGTTGTCTCCATGACCATCAGTCTGGCTTCAGAGCAACCAGAGGCATGGAAACTGCTCTCCTGAACACCTGTGAAGATCCGCTCTCTAACTTTGACTCTAGCTCTCCTTCTGTCCTGCTTATCCTCAACCTATCCTCTGCTTTTGATGCGGTGAACTGCAACATCCTGATCACTTGTTTCCGCGATGCCCTCTTGGACTGACCTTCCGTGGTTCAACTTGGGTCTTTCCTCTCCACCACTTCTCTCTCCACATATGGTGTTCCCCAGGGCTATATCCTCTCCCCCTGGCTTTTCAATGTCAACCTGGCACCTTTGGCCCTCCTGATCTCTACCTTTTCCTCTACCTTTCAGTGTTAAGCAGATGTCCCACAGCTCTCGTTCAGGCTACCGTCGGTCTCTTCCTTGCTCATCCATGATTCTCTATCTGCTATTCAGGCATGTGTGCCTCTAATGATATCTGCCTTAATGCCAGTTAGACTGAGATCCTTCTCATTGGGACCCATGCTCCCGCTTTCGCCCTCTCACTCTGGCTGTCCTCCCTGGGCCCTCTGCCCTCAGCCTCTTTTGAGGCAAAAAAACCTTGGTCATCTTTGACTCCTCTCTCCTTCTCTCCACACTTCACAGACCTTGCCAGAAAGGCCCATTTGCAGCTGCACCCCCTTAGAGGGATGATCTCTTTTCTCACCTACCCCCAGAAGGTCACCGTCTCCAGAGCCCTGGTTCCCTCTAGGCTGGACTACTGCAACAGCCTCTTTCTCAATCTGCCTAACTACACTTTGCTCTCCAACTCATCCAGAACAGGAATGCAAGACCTACCCTTGGCCTCAAGCCCAGGGACCACATCTCACCGGCCCTGAAATCCCTCCACATGCTCCCAGTGGCTGCAAGGATCAAGTTCAAGACCCTCTGCCTCGTCCACAAGGCTTTCTGGGCCCGGGGCCCTTGCGATCTCCAACTCCTTCTTCCTAAGTACCTTCCTACTAGAGCCCTCTGCTTGTCTACTTGTAGTGGGTGAGTCGCTTCTCCAAGCTGAGATTGGGGGGGTAGATCTCTCTCCTCTGCAGATGCCTCCCTGCTTCTCTGGGCCTTGAGCCAAATCTCCTGAAGTTCCATAAGCTCCTCAAGACACTCCTTTTCTCTCCCTCTTTCTCGTTTCCTCTCCCCTGCTAACCTTCCCTTGCTCCTGCACCGTATTGCTGACTTTCTTATTGGTGTTTTTCTGTGTCTTACAGGATCCCCCCCCAATCCCCCTTCCCACACTTGCCTGCTGACCCTCTTGCACTGGCGCCTGGCCTCCCTTGCTCTATCAGGTTGTGATTCCCATTGGAGTCCCAGCCTTCCTTGCACTGCTGCTTCTCCAGGTACCCTCTCCCCTGCACTTCTTGCCTGCACACTTGCCCATTCTAAATGATACAAGGCCTATGTCAATTTGTTTGTCTTGTCCTCCCTTGTTCCCCCTCGCTTTCCTGGTTGCGCCTTGAAACACTTGTTTATAGTGTTATTATAAATAACATATCAATCACCAGACCACAGACCTTGGGCTTCCCCCACCATAGTCACAGTACAGTCCCAGGGCCAGTGGCAGCTGGTGAATTTTGTAAGTGGATGTGTTTACATATTTCCCCTAGATATGCCATTGCGAGCGAGCTTGGTGAGGGAACCCAAATCAATCAACAAGAGGTTTGAGTGGGTTCTCTCCCCACCCCCCTCCCCCCGCCCTGTGAAATATTTTAAAATAATGGGTTAAAATGCTGCATTTTAAAGCACTTTTACAATAAATTGGGTAAAAAGCCAAACAGTTTGCAATTGGCACTGGAGGGCAATGGGGGAAGCATGGTCGTTTTTACTGGACATCGCCTACAGCTGCTGTTTTTTTTCGAAGATCCCTTTATGTTCTAAAAACTGAGAATGCCACTAACGCGCCGTGTGCTAAGAAACAATTCCCATGATTACTAGAACTTGGCTGAATGGAATGTTTCAGTATGTCACAAGTGTGCTGGATATGATCAACCTTAGACGCAAAGAGAACAGTATTAAATATACTTTTTAAACTGCCACAGTTATTTAGTAGGGTTTGGAATATCAGGAATCCGATGTGGGCTACTGAATCCAAACACTTCAGGTTGCGTGCGTGCTAACCGTAATACTGCAGGAATCTCAGTCTCAGCCGCATCTTGTGGTTCGCAATTAAAACTGTTTGTACTTTGCAGTTTGTGTAGCGCTTAGACACTCGGTATCCAAGCACTTCTATGGTAATTTACTAACAATTGGACCTTCTAAAAAAATGTTAGGCATGTTGAGAAGATTGCAGAACTACAAGTCCAAGGGTACAAAGTGCTCTTAACTAAAAGTCAGGCGTGGATAAAGGAGCTAATAATGCCAGTTGAATTGCTTTCTAGTTTGTATAGTGAAGGTCTCTTATAGACTCCTGTCCGTGTTTAAGGTTCCCAGTGCTAATGCACCATTGTGTTACACATAATTGCACATATTAAAGCATGAGTAGAACGAATACCGCCGGAGACTATTGTCAATTACCACCAGCTTCAATGAAAGTCACAATCCAAAAGTGAAAAAAACATCTGCCAGTAAAACCTGCTCTGTTAGATTACGAAAAGACGATTTGACTAAAAGTAGGCCAGTTCTGGAGGAAAGTTCTAAACTCGCCAGCTTCATTCTCCATGCCATGCATTTGAGCTGAACTAGCTCTACAATCACTACAATCCATCGTCGTTTGGAAACAATGGATCTATATAGGAAGATATCGAGTGACACTTATGCACCACCGATAGAAATCTTAAGATCCAAGATCACGGGGAGGCTTGAACCATTGGAGATTAGGAAAAAATGCAAATGTAGCAAAATGTGAAGCTGAAGGAATCTCCAGAGACCAGCTCCTAAACAGACCTCACAAGGCGAAAGAGATTGATAGAAAACGACTGGATAAAGACTAACGAGATCAAGTCATGTACTGGATATCCCCTGTAAACTGGACATCTGACCAATCAACAAATTACCAGAGTACTTAAAAGTAATTTCCTTCATCGAAAATCAGAGACACCTTTAAGAGAATGAGACTGAACACGCTCCCCACACGTGAAGTAATGGCTGCCAGTAAAACAATCACAGCCAATGAAACATTCTGCAGGTTTTGTGGCGACGGGGAGTCAATTGAAAGCTTGCAACACATTATGTTATGCCTAGCTCTAAGCGAGAAAAGAAATATATCCAGAGGATGGTTTATACAGAATCAAACTACATTCTCGCCCGAAGATCGATGCGCGCTAATTTTAGCTGGAAAAGAGAAAAAAATTGTTATACGCGGTAGTGTCGTTCTGAAATAACATCATGGAGAACGCGCAGATGGGCTGAGAAACAAGAACGAAAGAAAATCACATGTCCCGACACGCAACAACGGGTGCACTGCAAAAACGATTTGAACAAATCTAGCGAAATACATATAGTGACAGTCATGATAATCAGACAAGATGAAAGGTTTGAAAGACAAACCAAAACATTTATTAAAAAAGTCAATTACCACCAGCCTCAATGAAATTCACAATCCAAAAGTGAAAAAAAAAATCTGCCAGTAAAACCTGCTCTGTTAGGTTACAAAAAGTGGTAAATTTGACCAAGAAATAATCGGAGCTAATTTGCAAGCATTATTCCCCGAATCACCAGAATGGTTGGGTGTTTTGTTCTATTGAAATGTTCAGATGGTTTTATAGAGATTTGTCCAGAGTAGTATGAGGTCACAGGGTAGTAAGAATTAGAGCTGTGCAAGGGAGGGCAGGCTGCTGCAAATCCATAACTGGTCCTACACCATGTCCCACTGCCCTGCATAGGCCTAAAAGGCCTGCAGGGCAGTGTATTTCAAGTGGCAGTTTAGCCTCGTGTCACTCCTGAAAAATCTAAAATCTACCCTTTGTGATAGAGCACTGGTAATGGTTCATCTTGGCTATTGTAACAGAGATAGACGACCAAATGTTTGGTTTTGTTTGTTTTTTTATAAATGCGCATATTGGGCTCTAGATTCTAGACTGAACCCCCTTACCTCCCCCCGCCCAAAAGTCTATTTTTCTTTTCAGACTCTGTGTGCGTGACCCCTTGGACAGAAGGCCGTGGTCACCTGGGGAGGGAGGGGTTGTGCCCCACAGTTTGAGTACCGCTGCTCTAGACCAAGTAGGTTTCCCTATTATGTCGCTATTAACAGAACTATTTAGTGTGAATAATCTCAAACATTTATGATTCATCCATTTCAACCCATTGCAATATTCCCACCCACCGCACAGACTTTTCAATTAAAGGCAAACATTTCTCAATACTCCGAATTTCCTTCTGAGGACAATTTGAATTGAAATCACCCACAATGACCACATGGCCTGACTCGGCCAGTCTTCCAAATTCAGACATCTGTATCAGAAGGTCTCCCAAGGGAGAAACGCCCTTGTGCCAATAAACGTTAATTAGTAGAACACTGATCTCTCAAGCAAATTTCACCGCCAGAAAATTTGGGATTTTAGTTTCCACATCGGTTACACCTAACCCCAACTTAAACAGTGAAAAGAAAAACCTCCCCCCCCGCCCCCCTCCCCGTTGCTGGCAGCCCTAGCTTATTTCTTTGGAGCAAATTGGGGAGGTGAGCCAATGTTCCTAGATACAGACTACTTCCTGTTTACGTACAAATTCATTTAATTTACACAAAGTGCTGTGACCTCTGGAATTCCATGTCCTAATTGTAAGCAGATACTGAGCCACTGTATCCTTTTTTGTTTTTTAAAGCCATTTAAATCAATTATCAGTGTACTATCTGATCTAATCATACACTCAAAGCAATACACTTAATTATTAAAAAGACATTCTTAATAAGATCAATAGCATTCCGTATAATCGATCCAAATGTAATAAAGTTGATCAGCATGCTTCCCAATAAAATCATACAAACAAAATGGAAATCACTTATTAACAATGCATTCTTTGTAATATTGGAGGCATTCCATAACATAAATCCAAAGGTGATAGTGCTATGTGCATTGAGGTAGACTCTGTATTTAGAGAATCGTTCCAGTGGGCTTTTGTTTTAATCGAGTCATAATCATGGACCAAATTGCCTAAATATTCATATAATGGATAGCTAATTTTTTACATGCAGTCAGCACGTGTGTAGCTGTCTCACTTTTACCAGGAAGTCTGTATATTCAGCAAGATCTTTCCTTCAGAGGTATCTGCCATTTAGCACCACAAATTGATATTACGGGCAATTGGTTTGTCCAGAGCATGAAACGAAATTTGCAGACTGCCGTATCTATTGCATTGCCCACATCTGGCAGAGATTTCTTGTAGAGATGAATGACCGTAGCAGTGGCCACATAATTGCGCTGTTTGGATACTTGGTCATAGTTACTTCTCCAGTCCCATCTATTTAATCTTCTCAAAGGCCCCCTTCAGGGCATCCAGCCTCATGCAAAATCCAGTGTCCACTCCATATCGTCAACTAATACTTTTTTTTTTTTTAATTATTTCTTTTTATCGTCAAATTGTAACCCTTGACAAGTGGCTCCCCCTCCATAATTCTCACCAATTTTAGCTAACGGGCATTTGGGCGTAATTCTCGATTTTAAGAAATAATTACCCTCTTCTTCAATGCTAGGCCTCTGAGAGATTATGCTCAGTTCCAGACGCAAGCATTTCATTGGAGCAGACTTTGATAAACCCAGAATATTGCGCTAGAAATAGCCTTCAAGCTTATTTAGCCATCCCAAGTACCTCATTACTAAGGCTTCTAGGCCATTCAATATTGTTGGGCAGAACCATTGTATGTACAATGCTGTTATGCTTTGTATGAGTAGCCTGCATATTGATCAGTGAAGCTACGAGCCAGGACAGTTGGTTGCTTGGGTTTCCTGATTTTCGTCTCTTTAATAGTATCATAGTTTCGAGGGATTGGGTCCTCCGACGTATTCCATATCTATGACAGTAATCACCACAGCTGTGCTGATTACTGTCATAGATATGGAATACGTCGTCGGACCATCCCATCGAAAGAACGTTACCAGGTAAGAGAGTAACTTGTTCTTTTGTGATTGGACATATCTAAAGCCAAATACCGGTAGGTGTTCTTGTATTCAATTTTCCCCAGAGTGGTAATAATTGCTGGCCTTTTCACTTTTTTGTAGTTACCAGCATTACTCTTGTTTTACTCAGATTTGCAGTTAGGTCATTGTCACAAGCATAACTATCTAGTTCATTTAACATTGCCTTCATTACAGAGAAGGTCTGGTTAAATAGAACTAGATTGTCAGCGTATAACATAGCAACACTTGGAGTGCAACCTACTTTAGGTGGTCACTTGGCTTTTGATACCAACTGTGCTGGTCAGTCAGCTATGTATAGATTACAAGCAGGGGAGCCAGCCCACATTCCTTGCATGACTCCCCCATTTATAGCCATTGTCTCTAATGTCACTCCATTGCCTAACCGTATTCTGGCTGTTGTATAGTGTGTAGTGCAGTGACGACTTGTAGTAACCAAGTATGCAACCCATTCTTGTTTTCTTCCATTGCGTCTCATGATCCACCTGATCAAACGCTGATCAACATAGGTGACGTAGAGACGGGGACCCTGCTTGTTCCCAGCCCAGAAATGTAATGGATCCAGAAGCCTTGTTATTGAAATCCGGGCCGGAATCTTGTCTGAAACTGGTGTAAGAGCTGGTGCTCGTCTAACAATGCTCTACAAATTCAGTCCAATGAGCTCCCCATGTTCGGTAGTACACTTTTCAACCAATTCCAGCTTTTAATGTTGTCAAAGTGAGGGTGATCATGTGAGATCACCTTGGGGGGGGGGGAAAGGTTTAAATCGGTTGTCCCTGTAGGAGCCTTGGTGTGTACAACAGACATTAATAGCCTTCACTTGTATTTCCTGGTCTAATTCAAACCCAAGGTAGGAAAATTGTTTTGCTGTGCTCTAATCAATGGTGCCGTTTCTAGCAGACAGCAGTGTACTCTAGACACATCACATATGCCTCTCCCAATGGTCAATAAAATCAGTCACTTGAATTTAGAATACATAGAGAGGGGATTTTGAGAAATGGTCTTAAGAGATGGGCTTGATATATGTTTTTCTTGTTGCCATTTTTTGACAGCTTTCCATTAATTGACGGTACACAGCAGTCTAATAAACTAGTATGAGCATTTTTCCTGGGATGTAATTTTGTCCAGTTAGACCCACTGACGCTGTTCTCTCCAAGCAGGTCTCCATACAGACTTCTTTTTTTTTTTTGGGGGGTTGGGGGGAGGTCTTGGGCAGCTTGCAACAGGGAACTTAAGTTTCCATTTATAGCAACTTCGCACTCATTCGCATTGCTATCTGGTTTGTCCTTCATTAGCTGACTAGTCAAGGTTCCCACTCTTTGCTGTGCTTGTTTCTTATGTTGTGTTTCTCTTTTCCTGGCTTTTTTTGTCTTGATTCTAACCTGTGCCTCCAACACTATCGTGGAGTTTAAAGGATGACTTTATGGGTGCGTATCACTTCACTGGATGCTGCATTCACCACATGTTGCTGTCATTTATGTCCGACGTGCCTCTTCGCATGGGATAATTCAGTGGGGAAAGCAGATGCTCCGTAATGTTCGGTGCAATCTCATCTCCTTGTGTGCCTCCTTAAAATCAATGCACTTTCTGACTTCTGCCCTGGTTGTCCTTTTATAGTCTGGTGAGTGTCATTGAGATTGTATTTTTGATTCACTGAATCTTGCAGGCAGCTACTTGCCTCCCCTTGTTTCAACGAATCCTTGTGAATACGCCCATAAAGATTTAGCAGTATGTGTACGGCGATATGCAGCTTCTCATTATTAGCTGCCAAATCTGTTTTGGCTGCATTATCTAAGCTGCTAAATGTAGTTGCGGCTTCTTGTACCTGCATCGCTTGCTATTTCTACGCAGGGGGCCGACTCTGTACACAAATTAGGAGTGGGAGACAAATGTTGCTGGGAGTAGTCCTTTAGAGTTGGTATCGAATTACAATTGGGAGGGCTTCCCACTCCACCTGTATGCCCTTCGCTAAACTCAAGTTACTCATTGAACCTGTGCGCTGTCTCAATGAATAGCACAACTGCAACAAACAGTTATCAATATCTCCAAGGAAAGAGTTGGTATTATCCTGCTGCTGGGGCGCTGATAAACTGCTCATTACAGCTGCTCGGAATATTTCTGGTTTTGTGCGTTTCTACGCTCGCTTCAGTGCATGGTGGCAAATACGCTGTAATTCTACCATTAACTGATGCCGGCTGAACAGGAGTATGCGAACAGGCGTTTCCTCTTCTCTCTGGGTGTTAATCGCCACAGGGAATGCGGGTGGAGCCCTTTTTATAGCCATTTGGCTTCCCATACGGGTTACATTTTTATATATTAGAATTTCTTGGTTTGCATGGAGCTTTACCTGGCATATTTAATAGATGGACTTTATAATGTCGCTTACATTGTCTCTAAGCGGTATAAGCTGTGAATGGTCTAGGAGTCGGACCTCAGTCCACCGACCCTCCAACGGACTAGACCTCCGACTACTTGTCACACTACTTGCTACTCCGCGCAGCGCTCTGCGCTGCAAGTCGGATTAGGAAGTCCCTCGGGGCTCTGTACTGCCTCCAGCAATAGAGGTAAGGGAAAGACTCCTCCTGCTCCAACAGACCACGTGTACATCTCAGATAGTTGCATTATCTCCCCCTTTGCAATGTAACCCACTGGCCCGTCTTTGCGTTTACCCTTGTTATAATAGCGATCAGATCGGATACTGTATGTAATAGATTTGAATCCACCTTGGATGGAAATGGATTTTATAATAAATGCGGAAAAACATAACCTATGATATTTCTGAAAAACATCATGTTTTACTGTTCAAATGCCGGTGAAGTTCTAATTGTGCGGAGCCGTTTAGATTGCGTATGCACCAATTGTAATGGCACTATGCAGAGTTTAGATAAAACACAATAGCTAAATCTCCCTTATGAGGGGGGGGGTTCTAATCTATTAAGAGACACAGAAGATAGTGTTATACATTGTATTCTTCTTTACTTCAACCAGCAGTAAAGAAATTAAAATGTTTAAACACAACTTTTCGTGAACAAGAGCAAATGTTTTAGTAAATCAATCCAAGATAGAGGCTGAAGGAAAGCACCTTCGCCACAACTACGCCACAGTCCCATGGAGTAAAGCCACTCTGAGTTAGGCCTTCATTCTCTTTGCTGCTCAACCAACCAAGTTAAGTACCATTATTTAGTTCGAGCTATTTATCAATACTCTTACAATGGTTTAAGTTTGTAGAAATACCTGTTGGGCTGTCATGGCTGGTAACTGTGTTAAAGGGTACACCGGTTGGGTAGAGCTGCACATTGAGCACTGCGTTCTCGTGCTGCCCTCCGTGCAAACCCTCACAAGGATGGTTTGGGCTGCGTGAGAAGATTGTGCAGATTGACTGCTCAATTGTTTGTGGAGACGGGCAGTGGTTGGTGTCAGCCCTGTCTGTTTCGTCACTCAAATCGGAGAGTATCCTTCCTTCCTCACCTAAATCTTCTGAGCTGGTGTTGATCTCCTTCTTCCGTCCCTTTCTTCTGCCAGTAGCTGCCTTTTTCTGGTAGAGGTATGGCCTACCTCGGAGGGAAGCCACTGTGCCAGCCTTATTAGACTGGCGGGCAAGTGGCCCCTTGCCCCGAAGCAGCCAAGTACGGGAAAAAGCCTGGAGAGGCAGAAAAAACCCCTGGGGCGTGGCACGGTCTAGTCGGCTGCAGTGTCTTGTGGAAGTTGGAGGAAGCACTGGCATCCGGAAGCAACACAGGGCTGAAGGTGGAAGGGAGAAACCAGTAAACTGCAGTAGAACCAGGCAGGACTTCTGAAGATCCAGGCAGCAATGAGCAAACGGAGGAACCCAGCTGGGGAGGGCAAGCGAGAGTCTAGACGTGAGGAAAGTAACAGGAGGAAGCCGGCAGCCAGGAGAGCCAGAGCGGGATCCGGCAATAAGCTGTATGAGTGAGAGAGACTGACACTGACCCACTCTGACTCACTCTGCAGCGCAGCGGAGAGCAGAAATGCTGGAAGACTCTGTGTGTAGAACGGGAGAGAAAGTGTGACGCAGGCTCTACAAGAAGCCATGGGGCTAAAGCAAGAAAGCATAATGGGAGCGAAGAAACTCCACAGCAGTGTCTCACCAGAGTAGCGAGATGCATGGGTTGCAACGCGCCGACTGCCATGTAATGGTTATGTAGGAACTGGCGGCTGCCATCTTGGTTAAAGATTAGACTGGCACCAATGGTGGTGAAGCCTCCATCTATCCAGTTAGCGCCACGGCTGAGTGCATGTGACAGTAGGTCCTAGATGAGTGGGGGGAAGACCTAGTGAGCATGCACCACTGCGTAACAAGATGGTTGGTGCCATAGTTTGCAAGTCAAATACATAGTAGGCATTCCAGAGAGGGGGAAAAGTCCTGGCAATGTCCTTAGTAACAACGCAGAATGCTAAGAGGTCAAGGAGCAGTATCTAGGAGCCAGTCATGCAAATGACATTGGGCAACTGGTAGGTGGGGGCACTAATTGCATTAGAAACCAGGGACCAAAACTCCAGAGAGGGCAGATTAGTCGCACACATGAGAGAAAATCTAGTGAACACGTAGGCAAATCCCAGCAGGAAGAATCAGTGGTGCACCTGGGAGCTGTAAAGTATGAGCTAGAAAGAATGTTGAGCAGGTTAGCGAGTGGCGCAAATAAGAGCGCCACATGTAGCAAGGCATAAAATTGCCTTTCAAACGCACACTCGCCACATAGCAGCAATTCCCGGTGTTAGGGGAATAACAGCCTCTTCAAACCAGCAAACCCAAATGACCAAAGCAAAAGATGCATTTAAGAAAGGCACTACATCTAGCCTTCAACCTAGCGTCTACAGCAACACCTCGGCGTAGCGGGCCGGAGGGGACCGATCCTCCGAACACATCTACTCCCCACCACATCCGTTGCCAACAAGTGACATAGCCCTTGCTGAGTCACTCAACCTGTGCACCCAAGGGGGGAATGGCAAAAAGCATCAAATCATCAAAACAAATGGACATTTGCACCCTGCTGGTAACCCCCAATATGGAAAAAGCAAAGTAGGCGGAACGCGTAGAAACTCAGCCCTGCGAGGGAGACCTAGCCCCACCCCCGTAGCAATGCCCCCTAGGCAAGCAGTAACTAAGTCTGTCCTCCAGGAATTGCAAACCGCAATGAGAAAATACCAAAAGGGCATGGACGAATTAATGAGGAAAATAACCACATTAGACAAACTAATAGAGGAGGATGAATGCAGAACGGCCGAGATTTAGAACACACTATGCGAGCAAACGTTCGAAATTGGAGAAGGGATGGACAGAATAATGGCTCTCGAGGCTAGGTGCGAATCACTGGAACTAAAGCAAGAAGATGCTGACAATCTCTCCCGGAGCAACATCCGCCTATGGGGCATTCAAAACTCAGTCACGGATGCAGAATTGGGCGATTTCACACAGGATCTATTACGCTTTATCTTAACTCTGCCAGATAGTGCCCCGCTAGAGATCGACATAGAACCAGGTCAAAGCAAACTTTCTCCACTTCCCCAGATGTGCTGGCAAGGGTGCACTTTTATAGGTTTAAGGAGGAGATAATGCAGAAAGTAAAACTCTAAACACATCCAATTCAGGGACGCATCCATCCTGCTTGATCATGATCTAGCAAGCAGTATGCTCCTGAAGAAGAAACCCCTGAATGAAACGACTAACCGAAATGACTATGCGAAAAGATAGTGCCTTATCGCTGGGGTATTCCCACCTCGTTGAACTTTGTTAGGCAAGAGTGTATGTAGTAAAACACCGACCTTGTCATCTTGGCTATAGGGAACCCAACCTTTGGTATAGGTCTGAATTACACTATTTGGTAGAGTGACTGAGGAGCGAGACTTATCTCAAGAGGGGTCAATGTGAGCTGGAGAGGGGCAACATGGAGATGCACAGTGACAGGTATTCAAATAACACTTATACTCAAGGTTTCTTATTAAAATAGTTATTAATTTAACAGTTTTAAAATGAGCCTTTTTTAGAAAGAGCAATATGCAACAATAAAATACACATACTCTTTCAGTTAAGTAAGTAGATACCCTTTTGGGATGTCACACACACAATTCCTACACCCTGAGGTGATTTCAATAGCTAGGACACTGTGTACATTAATATATGACATTTAGCACTTAAATGCAATACTGAGATTGTAGCAAAAGGAAAAGGTCAGGGAAGGAAACAAAGGTTAGCAAGTTCTCTGAACACCTAAGTACTTTTACACTCCTCCAATGAAATAGAGGTTAACCCTTTCCCAGGTACACAAGTAACTTATGTATGACCTTTTTGAGGGACCGATAAACAGTCAGAAGAGTCTGCAGGGAGCCAGGACAGCCAATGTCAATTGAACAAAGTCTAGGGCAGCTGAGGCACTTCTTGAGGATAGCACAAAAGTCTTTCACAATGTTACATAGAGAGTTTGTAGAAAGGAATCCGTGTTGGGCCACAAGCTGGGAGGCTTGTGAAAAGCAAAGATGCAAGCAACTCTGCAAAGGGAAGTAAATGCAAGTCTCCAGTGAGAGCAAGCAGGCTACACACAAGAAGTACCCACCCCTAGTTAGACAGTACCTTAGGTCTGAAGAAAAGGGTCCAGCTGGCTTCTGTTCCTGTTGCAGTCCTGCAGATCTTGTGTTCCTGGACCTCGGTCATGGGGACAAGAGGGAGGACGTCTGGGGACTCCTGCACTGCGGTTTGAAGGTCAGCGGCATCAACGGGCTTACTCCAGATCAGCAGCACTTTGTGGTTTCAGCTTCTGACTAATAGAACCACTGTGGTTCTTGGACACCTGGTGGGCTCCCCTTGCTTCTGGGGTCCAGCACTCTGTTGTGTCTCAGGCTTGGGTCACCATGCGTTGGGAGGGTCCTCAGGATTTTCCTGGAGCTTGGGCCTGCTTAAAGACGATGCCCTCGTTCCTGGTATTCCTGCCCCCTGGCACTCTGTTCCAGCAGCAGCGATGAAGTGCAGGTAGAGGGTTTCCAGTCAAGTTCGTCTTGGGGTCAGTTGGTCACACCAACCCAAGGGAAGAAGTCGTCCGTTCTGGGCTTTTCCAGTCGATAAGAAAATGGGAGCTTCAGCACTGCAGCAGGGCTTCAGCGGGAAAACCAACGGTCCAGGAGGGTGCAGCAAGCTTCTCTTCCAGTTCTTCTTCAGTTCCTCTGTCCAGTGGTCGACTCTGCCTTCCTTGCAAAATACCTCGCCTTTTATGCAGGTTTTTCCCATTCATTCGCAGCCTAGCAGTCACTAGTCCCCCAAGGACAGCTAGCCAATCACTTGGGTGCATTCCTGTAACCAAGGAGACTAAGCACAGGGAGTTTCGGGCACCGCCTTGCTTCCTGCCCTGCCAGACACGCAGGAGACAGAGGCGGGTTTCAGCACTGAAGCCCGCCAAAGACCAAACGAACAAAGGGACCAAACCTGATTTGGCGTGCAGAGTAAAACCCAAGAAAGACCTCACAATCAAGAAATGTCAAAAAAAGAAGACCGGGCTGTTTTTGAACAAATGGGCAACCATGGGTGCAATACTGCAGCTGAGGAGTCAGCCTATGGTAAAAACGCACAATGGTAGGAAAATTAAACCACTGTCACAAATAGGGCTGTAACGGTATACCGTTAAAGATACCGTAAACAACTTAATTGAACAATAACCTCCACATTGTTTATACCGTTTATACCATGAAGTATGCTTTTCAATCTGATTTGGAAAGACTGCAGTAAGCAAGTGCTGCGCAGTCTTGGTCTTGCACTTTTGGATGTGCCGTCTGCCAAGGGAGTCTTGTTTGGCATGCAAGAGCATAGGGAAAGTGAGGCCACATTAGTAAATGCAACTTTGCTGCTGTGACTGCTCTTTCTCTGGGATCAGTAGAGTCAGGTCAAAGATCAGCCGACTTGGCACAACTTGTGTTGAAAGCTGCCCAGTGCCTGAACCTTTGTGTTCCCCATGCAAAGCTGGTAACTATGAGCTGACTGGCTCTATAAGCATACCGGAGACTCTAGTTCATAGACTCCGCCAGACCTGGATTTCATGGGCAAACTAGAAAAAAGTTATTTTGTTTCAGGCATTATTTATTTGAAAGGCAGCATACAGATCTAAAAAGTTTTCACAGTCCTGCTGCTCTGCGCTACAGGTCAGATCTTCTATGGTGATTGTCCCGCTTTTAAATTTGCAATTAGCAAGACCACAGGGACATCACAAGGGTAAGCAGAGTGCCTGAACTGAAAGTGAGCATTTTATTTTTCCTTTTGTTCGTATGTAAACAAATGTAATAAAAGGTTCAGTGACTTGCAAAACAGTGGAGCCAGGAATACTTTGCTTAACAACCACTCGGCCAGCAGGAGCAGAAATGTATTGATGCAGCCTGGCCCGGCATCATGTGCCATTCGTTCAGTAAGTTAAGGTCCTACTGCACTGAGCAAACACACATTGGAACAGCTCTTGCTCTGGCTGTGCAAATTGTAAAATAAAAAGACGCCCAGTGAAGTCATGCATATCGAATTACTCTCCCAAATGTTTAGATTCAAGGAACTTAAGTGGTCATGGATCGGATAGCCATCCAGTTCTGTTTTAGCTTAGAATTCTGGGATTTGTAGTTTTTCCACCAATTTGAAAGATGGGGAACTACACATCCCAGAATTCAAAGGGGATAATTAACTGGATGCCCTTCTGATGCATGTCCACAAACAACTTTAGCTCTGTAGACCAGGCATGGACTGGCCTTTAGGGCAGTAGGCCCATGGCCAAACCAAAACGCGAAATGCTTGTGTGGGCCCGTTCTTTTGGGTCAAAGTGGGGCACATTTTTGGCCAAAGTGGGCCAGTTTGATGAGTGACTTCACTATGCAGCTATTTTGACCACTGTTGCTGAATAAATATTCTTTTAAATGTACAATTTGCATCACATTTCATCAAAAATCTCCCCCTTGGGTTCTATTCAAACAGTGTTCCAAAAGGAATGAATTCCCATTTGCAACTGTTTCTTTTATGTTTGGTTGCCGAGATAATTTTATGCCCCAGTCCATCCCTGCTGTAGACTGTGTGAACACTGGGCCGATCAGTGCTTTCTGCTAGTAAATAAACTGTCCCCCCCACTGTCCTCTGTGTAGATTTGCACATTGGCACTAGAGTTATTACTTCGCTTGATCCTTCACCTACCTGCCTTCTGCATATGGCACTGGACTCAAGCAGGCGGGACAGATTTTACATTCAATTTGAAGTATCCAGAGCAATGGGGGTGCAATATTTCTTAGGTCTATTCTCAATTTGTGACACCACCCATGAAAGCATAATCCCTCTGAATTCTCATCACAAGGGTCCTGATGCACTCAGACCTGGGGAAAACAGTAATGATGGGGCTGTGGTGAGGTGGTGGTCTAGGCCATATTTTAACTTTGTCATTTTCAAAGTGTTTTTTTGCCACTATCTTTAAGAAGGTAAATGAACATGTATTGCAAGAATCGAGAAAGATATCAACAGTGCCACTGAACGCTGTACCTTTTAGGATTACATGGTCAGTGGCGACTCGGACATCAGACCTTCATAATACACCAGGCAGATGGTAAACAAGCAATAGGTAGATCACTATGCAACCTTTCGGTGTGTCAGTGTTGACTATGATATTTTGACAAAAGAAACGCAATGACATGGGCTTTCAGACTGCACATGAGTGAATTTTCTCCCTTTAATGGGATAAAGAGTTGTCAAAACAAACTTTTTGTCGCAGTGAGGGGTCATGATGCCCATGCCATGTGGTTCCCAAAAAATGCAAGTCGAGGTCAAGTTTCAAAGCGATGACCTGTGACTGAGCAGCAAGCTCATTGCTCAAAATGTGCATTATAACACTTCCACTAGTCACTCTTTCATTGAAGGCGATCAACGAGTGAGCGCCATGAAATACCAATTCCGCAGCTGCCTTAGATTCCTGGAGGATCAGCTAAATATGTGCAGACAAGTTTCAAAATGCTACGTTGCTATAGCTGGAAAATCCTGCCTGCGTATTCGTAAGTTAACTAAAAAGCATTGACTGTAAATTAAAGAACTTCAAATGCAAAAAGGCAATGTAAAAACATTTTCTTTTTGGTACAAGTAGTTTCAGTTGGAGCAGTTTTTAATGCCATTCCGTAAACCACACGTGCCTGACACAAAATCAATATGTTAGCAATAGGAAGAGTAAATACTTTGCCAAGAAGGAAAAGGATTTACTTTGGGTTGGCGGCTTTGGGGTTTATTTATTTACAATGGATAATGTTTTCTAAACATATGACAATGGGGGGGGGGGATTCCCTGGTTCGATCATTGAATTTACATATAAGTCGCACAGCGAAACTCGCTCATCTCTGCGGGTATTCCCTGCTGCCATACTAAAGGGTAACATGTCCGTGATTACTGAACACATTTTGGCCCGCAAGTAAACTAAAGGCTGCAACGTAAAGAGCGAGAGTGCATATGCGTGTGTGTGTGTGCGCGCGCACAAGCGCATACTACCATCAGCCTCCATTGATCTGTGGCATGCAGATTATCAAGATGGCAGCATGTTCATCTTCACCAGTAGCCAGTGGGGGAGCTAAAAGCCTAAATGACAGCTTTTCTTTGGTTTTCTTTGCCAGTCGCAGCAGGCCGCCCCCACCCCCTCCTCGCCACACGTGCGTTTGTGTTGTATGGTGGAAGCAAGGGGTGGCATTTCAGTAGAAAGTATGTTGAAAAGCCCAATTCTGGCCCTGGGTGCCTGGTTTTTTGTTTGATAAATCTGACAATTTATGACCTTTTTAAGAAAATATTTAAGTTAGTTAACTCCACCTGCTATACCGCGATAACCATGATATACCGTCATTTGGCAAGAAGGGTTTCGTGCCTCCATAAAACCAGTACCGTGACACCCCTAGTCACAAACCACTGTCACAAGCTATTGATTGTAGTGAGGGTAACATAAAAATGGTACATGAGAAGAGAAGATATTTAAACCTTTAAGAGAAATCCAAAGGACTTCTCTGTGGCACTGCACTGAGGGTGCTGTGTCAAAATACAAAAGAGGATGCCTATGGAGTTTGTCGGATTCCCAAAACCAAAAGAAACCCAATTCCAAATCAGATAAAACTACGAGAGAGTGAGAAAAAGGTCTCACTCACTCCAGGCTAAAAATAAAGTCATAAAGTCCAGCAAAAGAGCTGGGGGTCTCTAAGGTAGAGGGGAATTAGCACAGAAATGAGAATTCTTCCTAACACGGAGGATAAACGGTGGCAAATCCACAATATGAATGAGACTGAGAAACTCCTGTATCCCGAAGAGCAGAGCGGAAACACAGAGAAAGGAACAACGCATAGTGAGTCCACGCCGAGGGGCTCCACAGCAACCTGGACAAGGGTGGACCGAAGATGCAGGATCAAGGGCCCAACCCAAAAGAGCACGAAAACTGACAAACTTAGAAAGGGGATCTCCCCAGCAGAAAATCGGAATACTCTCCGTAACCTCAGGACTGATGCCTCAGCGCATGCTGCAATTACTACCCACCAACGGGCGAAGTCTCGCCGATCGGGGACTCTGTTATTCCCCGCCAGAATCTTTATCGCCTAGCGCAAAACCCCAGTCCATGGCCGGGTGTAGCGAGCTGGCTGGGACCATTCAATGTTCTCGAACTAAAACTAATTGTATTGCAAGTATATTTTGCCAATGTTTACAAGGGGCCCTGTTGGCCCCCTAATAAGGTCTGTTGCGAGCTGGTGCCGGATAACCTGTGGTTTGAGGGCTGGGCTCAACATTGTGTATTAAATGTGGTGGGAGTGGGAGGAGTGATAGGTGGGGAGGGGGGAGGGGTTGGACCCGAAAGGGAGAGTAGAAGCAAACCGCAACAAAACTTCAGTGATTCAGAGATGCGACAGAGAAACCAATAGGGGCGATCCAATGCATACTCTGGGGTACACAGACACAGCAGGGCAACAGCGAGGCAGAACATTCAATCGTAAACATGGCAGCTGACCTGAGCAAAGCATTACGATTAGTAACATGGAACATACAGGGCCTCAACTTCCTAGGAAAGAGTCAGTAGAGCGAAGGCTAGCCCAACTCTCCGCCAGCATAGTGTGCCTACAGGAAACTCATCTCCTGGAGGCAGACGAGTAGCAAATCAACTTCAATAGATACAAAAGGTGATATTTTGCTACAACAGGTGAGAAAGAGGGGTGTAGCCCTACTGTTAACAGGGAGGTTCCCCTCACACGAGAAGCTGGATCCCATGGGCAGAGTCCTATTGGTAAAGGGACTTGTCCTCGCGCAACCACTAACCGTAGCTTCCATATACTGCCCGAATAACGCTAAAGACCGGTTTCTTCACAGCATCATCCCAACCATATTTTATTAACTAAAGGTCACATCATGATTGCGGGCGACTTCAACCTAGTCCCAGACCCGCTAAAAGACAAAAACACTACCTCCCACAAGGGCTGACTTTTCCCGGGCTATTGGGCTCGCTGAATTTCTGAGAGAACAGGAATGGTGTACATCTGGATACTCCAACATGGGGACCCATGATTTCACTTTCTACTCACACGTACACAAGGGTCTATGTAGAATAGACCTCATTCTGATGTCTAGCACCCTTTTCCCTTGCATAAAGGGGGTCCAAATACACACTAGAGCACTATCAGATCACACACCAGTTATATCGGACGTGCATGTTCACAGCCTCCCAAAATCCTTCCTTAGATGTTGGAAATTACAAGACTCGGTCCTGCTCACATTACTTCAATGAAAACTCAATAGTGGGGTGTTTGTAGCAACGGTTTGGGACGCAATGAAACCAGTGGTGCAAGGGACCCTGATTAGTTCTGCTGCAGAGCAAAGAATTAGAGGGCAACTCCAACAAACCAAATTAGAGGAGAGGGTGGAGGAGCTAGAGAATAGCTTCAAAAGGCACCAAACCACTAAAATATGCAGCGATCTCAAAAAAGCAAAAACCGCTCTACAGAATACACCTAGACAATAAATCTGCGAGAGCACTAGCATATACCAAACAATACTATTATATAAACAGCAACAAAACACCTTCTGGCCTACAAATTCAAAAAATTACACCCCAGAAATAATATCCAAAAATTCAAAGGCCCAGATGTGGTAACCTGTTCTGTGGAGGGAAATAAAATGGGTGGGTAATGGTTAAATATCACAGGGAAATCATGTTGGGCCCCCCAACGGAGACCGAAGCAGATGTCCACTACCTGCAAACTACCCATACCCAACTGGTTGCCCTCGAGCACCCGATTACGACAGAGAATACTTCAGAGGTGATAAAAACCCTGAAAAGTGCAGTCTTGGGCCCCACCGGTCTCACGGCTCGATTTTAGAAAACATTTGTCTACATTTTAGCCCCCCAACTCTCTATACTTTTTAATTTCTTTCTAACGACGGGCAGCATCACCCCCCTCTATGGAAGAATCGCTGACAGTGCTCATTCTAAAGCCGGTTAAGGACCCTGAGCAGTGTGCCTCATATTTGCCATAACACTGAGATCTAGCAACCATCCTACGGAAGGCTCTTCCCGAATTAATACACCCAGATCAAACCGGTTTTATCCCTGGGCGTAACACCCAGGACAACATTAGACATACCCTGAATCTAATAAACAGTGCAACCAGAACAGGTACAGAACTAGCGGTCATCTCACTTGAGGCACATAAGGTGTTTGACCTGCTAGACTGGGAGGTACATTAGCCAAACACTATGCCACTTTGGATTCAGCCCAACATTTATAAAATGGACCCTGGCCAACTACCAACACCCCACCACCTCCCTGAGAATGAACGTCACCAGATCACCCAAGATTAACATCTCCAGAGGCATACGCCATGGCTGCCCCCCTCTCCATTAATATTTGCGCTCTGCATGGAACCATTTGCCATTAGAATTCGAGAAAAAGCATGCATAAAGGGCCTGAAAGTTGACGACCGCTACTACAAAGTGAACATCTATGCAGACAACGTCTTACTCTCCCTAACCCAGGTAAACGGTTCGATGGATGCCATCTGGCAAGAAATCGAGCCATTCGGTCAAGCATCAGGGTTTAGTGTCAACTACTCTAAATCAGCGGCCTTGGCTATGAACATTACACAAAAGCATAGGGTGGCACTGGCAACTAAAGACCCCATTCCCTGGGCCAAATCTCACATCTACTTGGGGGGTACAAATCCCAAACAAAATGGAGCAAGCTTACTGATCTAACTTCCCGCAGCTATTCAGGGAAATCCGCAAAGACCTAGAGCGCAGACACAAACAAGAGGTATCCTGGCTAGGGAGAATAACAGCCGAAAAAAGGAACATAGTCCCAAGACTAATATATCATTGTTTAGCCCTCCCAGTCACTATCCCTGAGGGGGAACTGCAAAAGCTGCAAAGATGTATACTGAAATCTTTATGGGTTAGGAAAAAACCACGGATAGCCAAGCGGATCATGATCCGAGGCACAAATACGGGTGGACTGAGGTTCCGGATGTATCTAGATACTACCGAGCAGCGCAATCCTTACGCCTTTGTGTGGCGAACAACCACCAACCCAACCCGCCGGAAACAACTTGAAGGCTGGAGCCCAGTCCTCCCACACATCACAACACTTTGAAGCACCCCAAACTGAGGTCCACTAACCTCCACCAAAAAGCAAGTGCACCTTTGGCCTCCTATCCCCGATTTGGAACAACCCTGACTTCTCCCGGGGTCAACCCCTCAGGGGTTTGACAAGTGGAGGGAGGGGAGTTTAACTCAGGAAACAGACTTTTTGTCAGCAGGACCCCTCTAATGTTCGAAGAGTGTAAAACGACATTCCAGATCACTGAGACCAGAATATTCCTAACTGCACTGGAGCGCACCCTAACAACGTCAACCCCAAGGGAAAAGTCTCGACCCTTAAACGGCTAATTGACCAATCCGACCCCAATTTAAAGAAAAGAAAGGGACTTGGGATGAGACCCAGAGTTGGAGGAATTGGATCGTATATGGGCCTGAACGCACAAAAGTGCTAAATGTGTCACGAACAAGGAGGGAGGCGCTGTAACTAGCGATACCACCTCAATGTTGGAGAGGATGCCCAACCACCGGCTCACTGTTTCACTTACTATGGTCTTGCCCGAAGTCTAGCCGGTTCTGGCGAAAGGTGCTGGGACAGATTCAGCTGATCACAGGGCTGACCATCCCATGGGATCCAGGAATAGTTCTGCTGGAGGACACAGGAGAAGGAGCATTTCCGCTGGCGGGGCTCTTCGGACCCATGCACTCACTTACTGACAACTACTAAAATGATTATAGCACGCCTATGGAAGCATCCCGAAGGTCCGGTGCTCCACATGTGGTGGCCAAAATGTTGGGACACAGTAGTTGCTCAGAAAATAACCGCCACCCGCACGGAAAACACAAATTCCACAGTATATGGGCACCCTTCCTGGACTACTCTGAGCAATATCCGGGAATAGCTTGCCAGCCCTCCGTAACCTGATGGCTCAATAAACACAATTGAGGGGACGATTCAAAATCACGGCCCTCCTAGAACTCTCAATAGCGCAATAAACTCAGAAAAGACTTGAAAATAGTCCCCTGGCCGCCCCTCACTACCATATACCATAATCTGCTGCAGCAAAGAGCATCCACGCATCTCTACCTCTGGTTTATATTTGTTGTTGTAGCCAATGTGAAAATACTCAATAAAATAAAACCGAATAATTTCCTTGCAAAGCATTAGAAGTTGCAAAGCATGCAGAGGCACAACATGGGCAAGCAGCCTGGTGTCTCCACGCTCCCACTGATGCTCTCTGCAGACAGCTGTTATTTCACTTTGCCACTCCACCCCGTAAATATGCCAGTTGCTCTCTCGCTCATATACATTGTTGATTGGGAATTGGCCGATGAGGTAATCTGGTGATTCCACTAATTGCAATGAGTAAAGTGGCAAGGTTTATGGGAGGAAGAAATCCTCAGTCGCTCGCTTAATCTTCCTGGATAAGTTGGTTAGCAGGCAGAGTGCCACTTCAAGCCTCACTTTAGCTTAGGCTTTGTGGGCCCTGCTTGGATTTTTGCCTATAGGACAATGCCTGTTGGCCAATGTGCAGCGTTTGTCATATGATTGGGGAAGGGCCCAGAACATCTGGTTGTTTCTTCCAGAAGTCTAACCCTGTACCTCCAAAAGGCCTCAATCCCATCTCCCACAGTGCTACAGGCTGAAAAGGAATCCCCACACCTGCCTACAGTAACTGATTTGGATTCAGCTTCATAACCTCCATTTCACAATTCTGCTCAAACCCTGCAGTGGGTTCTTCAGGCGCTCATCAATGAGATTAGGAGCTGGCAAGATAAAAGGCGGAGTATGGATTCCTCAAACGGCCTCATGAAGCTGGGCACACATCTCTCTGCCTCAAAGAGGGGGTACAGACACTGCAGGAATGTCAAGTGAAGCCTGCTGGCAACAAAAGAATGTTGGATGCGGGGCACAGATGGCAATAGTAAAACACTGTAGTCCTGTATGTTCAGTATCTGACTCGAGGCTACGTACTGATACCTAGCAGATATCATTGGAAAACTCTGCACACGAAATACAGAATGGACTATGGCAAAATGCAGAAGGAAAGAAGGCTCCATCATAAACTAGAGCCAGGTTTGTTAGCCCATTTACAAGCCATGGAAATGCTGCCTGCATCTGGTGTTGGATTATAGTGGAGGTTGTGGCAGGTCGGTCTTCAATGTGTGCCATGGATCAGAGTGCCTTGTCCCTCAGCCTAGATTCCCCCTTTTCCAAAAAGCACAAGTTACTTACCAACTGTAATGTTCTTTCGATTGGATGTTCCTCCCACGTATTCCTCATCATAGATATATCCTTACCTTCAGCTTTGCTGCTTTGGTAATGTTTTCTCTCTCTCCACCAGAGGGCCCTCCACTCGAGGCAGCGGCGTCGACGTCACTCATCGGAATCCGTCGAGCCCAGATGTAAAAATGGCACGAGCGCTCCCGTTGGCCTCAGTTCTGTTTTTTCGTATATTGTAGCCAATGGATTGTAGTTAATGCCGTGCCTTTGACCCAAGCCTTAAAAGAATTGAGTGCAAATCACGTAAACTGCACTGTGGGCTAGGCTGGGAGGGTCGATGAATACGTGGGAGGAACATCCAATCAAAACGTTAGTTGGTAAGTAACTTGTTCTTCGAATGGATTGTGTCCTCCCACGTATTCCTCATCTTAGACTCCCAAAGCAGTTTTGTATTGGAGCTGGGAGTACAGAAATTTACTCATGTACAGAATGAAGTACTGATTTAGCGAACAGACCTCGTTGTGAAGAAGTCGAATCTAGAGCATAATGTTTTATAAAAGTGTGCATGGATGACCATGTGTCTGCTACGCAAATATCTTGCACAGGGACACCCCTTTTAAGTGCTGTTGAAGTTGCCATGCCCCTGGTTGAATGAACCCTCAGCCCATCTGGAGGATCTTTCCCAGCCAATCCATAACATTCATTTATAGCCAAAATTATCCATCTAGATAATGTTTGTTTAGTCACGGCTAGTCCCAATTTGCGGCCAGTGTATCCCACAAAAAGTTGGTCACACTGACGTAGTTTTGCCAATCTTGAAATACAGAAGCTAAAAGCTCTTCTAGGATCTAATCTATGTAGCCGTTCCTCTTCCTTATTTGCGTGAGGAGGAGGGTAGAAAGTAGGCAGTATTATTTTTTGGGACCGGTGAAAATCTGAGACCATTTTTGGCAAGAAAGAGGTTTTTACTCAGACTACTTTATAAAAGATGGTGGGAGGAGGCCCACTAGAAAGCGCTGCAACTCACCCTGCGGGCTGATGTAATTGCCACAAGAAGTATTGTTTTTAAAGTAAGGAGCCTTAAAGGACAAGAATGTAAAGGCTCAAATGGAATGCATGTGAGGAACTTTAGTACCAAGTTTAAGTCCCACACAGGAACTTGAAAAGGTATTGGAGGAAACGCATTATTTAGGCCTTTTAAGAATTGAGTTATCAAAGGTATCTTAAAGTAAGATTCTTCCTCTGAGGAGTGCTTAAAATTGTATAGCGCTGCTAAATAACCTTTTATTGTGCCAACCTGGAGCTCCAGATTAGCCAAGTGTAACAGAAAAGAGAATATTGTGGGAATATTACACTGAAATGGGCCCGCATTCTTATCTCTGCACCAGTTACTGAACTTGTTCCACCGACACCGATGCAGAGATTTAGTTGCTGGCCGCCTGGCTGAAAGCAAGATCTCCATGACGTCATCTGAAAGGACCCAATCCTTTTATCTCAGCCTCTCAGAAGCCATGCATGTTGACCTCTGGATGGAAAACATGACCATCCTCTTGCGAGAGAAGATCCTCTTTTTGGAAGACTTATTGGAGGGCAGATGGACATGTCCAGAAGGTCCGGGTACCACGTTCTTCTGGCCCAATCCGGGGCAATAGGAACATGATTTTCCTGAACTTTCTCAACCTCCTGATTACCTGAGGGATCACAGGGACTGGAGGAAATGCATACAGAAGTGGAAACCCCCGTTCCACTGCAAACGCATCCCCTAGAGCTCCTCTCGGGGGGGGGAAATTCCCTTGAGCAGTACAGTTTGCATTTCCTGTTGACACTGGTCGTGAACAGATCCACTTTTGGGGTTCCCCAAAGGGTGATTATCTCTTGAAGAACTTCCAGAGCTATTTCCCACTCGTGGGAAACTGTGCTCTGCCTGCTCAGAGCGCCAGCCGCTGTGTTTTGCTCTCCGGCTAGATGAACTGCCGACAGAAAGATCCCTTGTATTGCCCAGAACCAGAGCTGCCTTGCTTCTCTGCACAGTGCTAGTGACTCTACTCCTCCTCTCTGGTTGAGGTAGTACATGGCCACTGTGTTGTCTGTCATTATCAGGACATTCTTTCCCCGTACAGAGGGCAGGAAGGCCTTCAGCGCTAGTCTGATTGCCCTCATCTCCAATAAGTTGATGTGTAGTTTGAACTCCGATGGAGACCAGCGACCGCTGATTGCCAACTCGTTGGTGTGAGCTCCCCACCCTGTGAGTGAGGTGTCCGTCACTACTGTTATCTCCGGCTATGGTTGCCAAAAAGATTCTCCCTTGAGGATGTGTTCCCTGTAAGCCCACCATTTTAGATCTTGTTCCAGCCAGAGTAGCACAGATCTGACATTTCTCCAGAAAATTGGGACCATTGAGTCCTGAGGGCCCATTGAAGGGATCTCATCCTCAATCTGGCTTCTGGCACCAGAAAAATGCAGAATGCCATAAGGCCGAGCAACCTGAGAAAAGCGAATGCCGGTAGATACTGGGCATCCGGGAATTTCATTACCATCTGCAGAATGTGGTGAGCTCTTTCTTTGGGAGGCGAGGCTTTGCCCGAACAAGTATCCAGGCCTGCTCCAATAAACTGGAGTTTCTGAGATGGTATGTTTGACTTTTTTAAATTCTGAGAAAACCCTAGTTTGTGAAGGAAGTGGCACGTTTTGGACATATGTTCCTGGGCTTATCCAATCGTCCAGGTAGGGGTAGATGTGAATTCCCCCCTCTCCTGAGACTCGCTGCCACCACTGCCATCAACTTGGTGAAAACTCTCGGCGGTGGTCAACCCAAATGACAGAACTCGAAACTGATGGTGAGAATTGCCAATCACGAACCTCTGGTACTTTCTGTGCTTGAGATGGATTGGCACATGAAAGTAAGCATCCTGAATGTCCAATGATACCAACCGGTCTTGGAGTTGGAGAGCCTGAAGGATCTGAGAAAGTGTGACCATCTTGAACTTGTCCTTCCTGAGGAACTTGTTCAAGCTTCTCAAGTCCAAGATGGGTCTCAGTCCTCCGTCCTTTTTTGGTATGAGGAAATATGGGGAATACCAACCCTGGTTCCTCTCGGCTACAGGTACATGTTCGATTGCACCTTTCTGTAGCAGGGTTAAAACTTCCTGCAACAGGAGCGGATCTGGATGTTTGACAGTGTTGTATCCCGGCGGGTGATACTGAGGTTTCTTTTGAAAAGGAAGGTAGTAACCTTGGCATACTGTTTCCAGTACCCAAGCATCTTAAGTAATGCCCCACCATTCTTTCAGATGCTGGGAGATCCTTCCTGCCAATGGGGTCTTGTGGGGTCAAAACCTCAAAGTGGGACATGTCAGGTAAAC
This sequence comes from Ambystoma mexicanum, assembly GCF_040938575.1. Lineage (NCBI taxonomy): Eukaryota > Metazoa > Chordata > Amphibia > Caudata > Ambystomatidae > Ambystoma > Ambystoma mexicanum. Next base: position 447,684,812 of record NC_090923.1, on the reverse strand, counting down.
GGCTCTGGTGTTAGTCCGTTGTCCTTGTGTTGGGGCAGTGGTTTGGATTGTCCTCCATGAGAGGTTGGGGAAAAGGTGTAAAAGGAAGGGTGGCGAGAGGAAATGGTGTGCTTCATGTACATTCTCTGACAAACTGGCCTGCCGCCTGCTGCAAAGTCAATACAGGCTCTCTGTCCTAACCAAGAAGAGAGCTCATATCCAAGCCTGCGTCTGTGTACGTCTAACAACTTGTCTGAACTCTTTCAAATCTGAAAGGAACTGGCCAATCCTGCCGCAGTCTCTACCTCTCCTGTCCCCTCCCAGGCCTTCTGATTTCTGCAATCACTTCTTCGCCACTGGAGTCTTCCCATCCCCCCTGAAGCACTCCCTTTTGCACCCCCTTCTTAAGAGACCATCTGCCGACCTCTCCTGCCTGGCTAACTATCGCCCAATCTCCATCCCTCCCTTTCTGGGCAAGCTCCTGGAGAAAGCATCAGAGCTCCCAGAAGCACGGAAACTGCTCTCCTGAACATCCGTGAAGACCGGCTCTCCAACCTTGACTCTAACACCCCTTGCATCCTCATCCTGCTTGATCCCTCTTCTGCCTTTGACACTGTCAACCATGCCATCCTGCTCAACTGTTTCCGTGATAACCAGGCTATCGCTGGTCAGGCTCTGGCGTGGCTGACTTCTTTCCTCTCTGACCGACCCTCCCAGGTCCAACTTGGGTCCTTCCTCTCTGCTATCTTTTTCTCTACCTGTGGTGTCCCCCAGGGGTCTAACCTCTCCCCCCTGGCTGTTCAACCAATGCCTGGCACTCTTTGCCCATCCCATCGCTCTCTCTGCCCCAACTTTCAGTGCTATGCGGATGACACCCAGCTTATCTTAGGCTACCCTCGGCCTCCACCTCTACTTCCCTCATCTCTGACTGTCTGCTATCCAGGAGTGGTGTGCCGCAATGACCTCTGCCTCAATGCCAGTAAGACTGAGATTCTCTGCATCGGCAGAACCGCTCCCTCCTTTCCTGTAGCTCTCTGGACGGCATCTCTTGGCCCTCTTCCTGCTCCCACCTGCAAGGCTAAAAACCTCGGTCATCTTCGACTCCACATTCTCCTTCTCTCCTCGCATCTCTGATGTCTGAGAAGTCACACTACCAGCTGCACCACCTCAGAGGTATTCTTTCTTTCATCTCCTTCCCCCAGAAGCTCACGGTCTCCAGAGCTCTGGTTCTCTCTAGGCTGGAATATTGCAATAGCCTCTTTCTAAATCTGCCTGCTTCTACTCTCCGGCCTCTGCAACTTATCCAAAACAGGACTACGAGACTTGTCCTTGGCCTCAAGCCCAGGGATTGTATCTCTCCGGGACTGAAATCTCTGCACTGGCTCCCAGTGGCTGCGAGGATTAAGTTCAAAACCCTCTGCATCGTCCACAAGGCCTTCTGGAGTCTGGGGCCTCAATAGCTTCAACTCTCTTCCTAAATACCTTCCTTCACGAGCTCTTCGCTTATCTGCCTCCAACTCCCTCAGAATCAGTCGCTTCTCCAAGCAACGAGTTGGTGGTAGATCTTTCTTTGGCTGGGGCCTCCCTCTGGAACAGCCTCCCTGAAACTTGAGGAGAATCGTCTTCGGTTCTGGAACCACCTCAAAACCTTTCTCTCTGTTTCTGCTTTTTCTCCTCCTCTACCTTGCTGACTTCCTGGGTGACACTGAAACTGCACTTGTGCGATCTGTATGACACCTGGCCTAGTAGGATCGTTGTAGGTCTTCCCTCTGTTCCCCCTCCCTTGCCGCGCCTTGAAAAACTTGTGTATAGGCACGTTATAAATGCCATATTGTAAAAGCAAGATGAAATATTGAGGCTGAGTACCACAAAAGGAAATGCACCTATCTACTGCGCAGTTTACAGAGAACAAAGTCAGATAGCTATCTGGCCCTCAGTACATCACAGTGAGTACCAGCCCTTCAGTTTGAGGAGTGAGGTACTGGATATCTCGACATCTGGACATTTGTACATTTATACAATTCAGTAATAATGTCCTGCCCCTCTGCAAATTAATAATCTGTGGTCTCGAGTTTGTGATGAGTTCACTTATGGCTCATACAACAATATGCACACAGATTACTTCGGTTTACATTTCAGACAAGTTACAATGGCAAAGTGTATTCCCAGATTTAGCAGTAAGCTTTAGCACTTATCCCTTCAAAATGTGTTACAGCCAGTGTCCACGCTCAACATTTGCATGACATTGTCTTCGATGTATGTTCGTGGATGAGGCTTGTTGGTGCAGACAATCCTAACACCACAAGTCATGTATGGGACCAAGGTCTCTTTACCCAGTCTAAACATTTGGCCCGCGGACAGTCTAATCATTAACTAGGGCAGAAAGGTCGGGAAGGCTCGGTTACAAGTTGGAAACACAGTCCACCATTTTAGAACACAGAATTACAGATGCAGAAATCAAAATGGCGGATGATCCCAAAATGGCGGCGAAGTCGATCTAAACTCGTTAACTTTGCAACACTGTTTTCTTCCCAGAGCGACTGGGCTTAGGCCAATATATATGAGAAAGGAGCCACAAAATGATTTCCCGTTTAACAATATCATATCAAGGGGGTTACCGTGTCTCACCCGTGTGTCTCCCACTCCCTGAGGAACCCCCCCCCCGCCCCCAATCCAGGTGATCCACCCTCACTGGTCCACCCCCAGGAAATGGATCCAATAGCTCTGGCCGTGTCCTTGCCACCTGGATGACAGATCCTCGAGGTTTAGAAATGGAGACACCTTCAGGTTTCTCAGTGCTCAGCCAGTGCATACATTGCTTAGGGTATAGTGCCATGATGCTTTTAGGGGACTGATGCGCTTTGCAAGTGTCGATAACATACCCAAACATGTTAATCTTTGCACAATTTGGTATGTTTTCTAGGAAGAGTATTGAACTGTATTTGTAAAGTTTTGAAACTAGCTCCAAATCTTATGAAGGGACATGATTTGACCATGTGGGCTATTTTGATTGCATGGTCATTTTCACATGGTCCAAAAATGGCTTAAAACCATGATTATTTCTAGAAATGTTAACCATGTCTTATTACTCTGCTTGAATTGGCACATGTCAAAATGTCTTACAAGGTGTGATTTGGAACTTCGCTTGGCTTTTTGGACTCTTCCGTGTCAGATGAATAAAAATGTTGCAATTTACCACTCCTGCCTACATGAGGTAGATGGTTTGCGTTTTTTAAAATTGTATCAATTTAGTGTTTTGGACCCATTTAGACGAATTTGGCATTTTTATAAAAACACTCCCTCAAATTATGCAGTTTTTAACTTCTCCGAATCACATGTGTAAAGTGCTATGTCTCAATGGTGTAATTCCCTGACAGTGAATGGCTAATTTCTGCACCTCTAAAATGTTCTTGGCAAATTTTATGTCCCCTTTGTTTTGTTAATCCGCTCTTGCACTGCTCCAGTCACCATTTGAGATTCACCACAATCTGTTTGGTACCTTATCTTTACACTATGCTACACTATGCTTTGTGGTATTTCTACGGTTGCGTATATCCGTTCTGCTTTAACTTTTGGAATCTTGTTTTTGAAGTCCTTGTGAGAGCTTTCTGAAATGTTATTTTATAAGTGAGCTTTTGCGACTGAACACTAGCTATGTTTATTATAAAAAATAGTATTCCGAGAGGATAAGGAGACCTTCTGCACAACATATACCAAAACACCTGTAACTGTTTTGGAGGCAGGTGCATGGGGGGCTAAAATTATGATGTATGCAGACCAACCCCCCCCCAAAAACTGGTAACTTTGTTTACATATGATCTAATCTATGTGTTTGTGACTCAGTACTCCACTTCATCCATCGCTTTTTTTACTCGGACCACAAGGCTGTCTGGGCTGTTCTGCAATAACGATCCCTAAAAGGTTGAAACATGGTATGCAGTTGCACTGACAGCCTTGCAAAATGTCTGTCTTGGGTTGATTAACCGATGTAGCTTGCATTTAGGCTAATTTGGATACCCACAATGATTTGCTGATGTGGCTCGGTCCTGGAGGTGAACTCCCAGCAATGGCTCCTAGGTGGCATTGTGTGGAGTGTGACTTGGCTCAAATGGACTATGCTTAATATATATTCACTAAAAAAAGTCCACGTCTGCTGAATTTCTAAGTTTAAAAAAAAATATGCACAACTTAACTGCACCTGAACCAAGTTTCTTTCCGTGAATTTGAAGGGTGTTATAACCTAGTTTTATTTTTTATGAGCCTCTAACCATGGCTTTTGGCCATGGACGGTAGCCACAGCTTTTTCCCGTGCATTGTACATGTTCTCCCAATATGTTTCTCCCACTAGGTGGCCACAGCCAACCAAAGGCTGTGGCCTCTATACTTGTCTTTCATGCCCACTGTATATTTTAAAACACTACCTTTCATGGCTCCTTTACATTTTGCCCCAATAACTTTCTTCCGGTCCCACTAGCCATGACCAGTGCCCACGGCCTTCAGCTGTGGCCACTCTACATATTGCTCCAATAGGTTTCCTAAATGGACCCACTAGCCGTGGCCACATCACTAGTTTTCTTTTGGGCACACTAGCCATGGCCGTTGGCCACGGCTTTTGGCAGTGTCCACTTTGCATATTGCGCCCCTTGACATGTTGCCCCAATAGGTTTTGTTGGGGCCCAGTAACTATAGCCTTCGGCCGTGGTGTGAGAAACCTGGGAGCATCCTCACGTCTACTTCCCTTGGATCCCCTTCTAGGGTGGCCAAGAAAAGGCCATTGCGTTTGGATCCTGACCGTGGGGGTGGAGAAGCAAGGGAGAATCACATGGGCGGCGGGTCCTTGGGGATTGGGGAGATCAAGTCCCTGGGGTTTATACAGTATTTCCCCCTTCCCATTCCATAATGTACTCCTAATACCAGAAGCATGAAAAGTGCCCAGGAAGTGCCTGATACGCCTGAAAGGTTTCCCAGATTAACCTCTCCAGCTTCTGTGATGAGAACTGCAGCGTCTACCTATGGTGTGTTATCAAGTAAAGTGGACAGTTTAGACATATATATGGACTCTTAGTCTGCTATATCCATTATAGTCCTCTTAGTCTACTTTATATTGTTAATATACAGCCTCAGACACGTAATATCTACTCTTTATTGTAGGCCACGCCCCCTTTGAAATCACTGCCTACTAAAGCCATTGCGCGTGCGCCAATGTGTGCCTGCGAGATGTGCCCAGGAAGTGCTTGATACGCCTGGGTACGGGGAACTGGGACTACTACCAGGCTTCTAGCGTATAACCTCTGTAGTTGTGCTGTGCAACGCTCGTGGTAGGCAAACTGGTCTTTGTTACATGAATTGCTTTTGTGCTTGATTGTTGCCTAGCCGTGGAGTAAGTGGGGATATCGAGGGAGTGAACCTCTTACAGGTGCATCTGATTGTCGTTTGATCCCTGTGTGCTTGGCACGTATGGTTGGAACTATTTACGTTGGCTCATTATCCTGCCTAATCATAATTGCAGTGTCTGCTATTCGGAGCTCGTAACGGATAGTCCCTGATAAGTTTTTACATCTAGTAAGTGTAATTGTGTGTTTTGTTGTTTAGCTCAGTGACACTAATATAGCCTGACCACCCTGGTCCCTTTACTATACTGCGCCATGATTACATGTACTTTCGTATGCACGTATCGCGTAAACCTCTGACGGTGATAATCTGCAGTATTTCCCACAATTGGAAAGCGTGCACGCGGCACGATGGTTAAAGGCATGCTAAGTGGGAGAAAGCTTCAGGGGAACTCTGATATGGCTCTGTCTAATTCTAAAGCTACTAAGACAAGCCTGCAGCGGAACCTCTGCAGCTGACCTTGTCTGGTGACGAATTGGTTGGGCAGGCACCTTTATGTATGGACTCGCAGGGTTCCCTTCAGAGACTTACCAACTCCTCTTCTAGTGCTAGGAATTGCCTGGGGTTGTCTCGCCATCTGTCCTTGATTATGGATCTGCTGCTGACCTACCTTTTAAGCTTCGCCCTTCATGAAATGAGTGATATGGATGATGACATTAATGATGAACTGACCCCTGCTAATGGTGTGATTTCCGCCAATAATTCAGACATGAATGTTAATTCAAAAGAACACTTTAAAAGCCAAATTTCTGATATTTCTATGTTGGCGCCTGCTGTTGAGGCGGAGTTGGGAAAACGCATAAGACTATCTTTAGGACCCTTAACTACAGCTCCGCAAAATGGGATAGGTATTGAGAATGTTTTCCTGCTACACAAAAACAAGGAAGCTTTTTTAAGTTATTGTCCTCACCATGTGGTGCTAGGCCTGTGTTCAGTAGCTATTTGTCCTCTTCTAGCTCTCCGACACATGTGACAAAAAACATATACTCTAATACTGAGTACCATCAGCGAGATCTTGTGATGGGACCTGGAATAAAAATCGACTCTGCGGGATATGCGCCTGCAGGTTCTCCTGGCTTGTCTCCTCAAATCCTGATAAGTGTCGCTGATACCTAACGAACAACTGTCACACATTCTGGGTAAACGTAACAAACTTGAGTCTATTCTTCGCAAATGACACAAAGCTGGCACTATCATCGGCATCTAAAAAGGGTACAAATCAGTGTTCCAAAAATACACAACTGATTTTGCCCCTTTAATTGTGCCCAACATTAAGTCTTATGCTGAAGTAGCTGCTAGTGGGAACTCCGAAAGTGAGGATAATATCGAGGGCCAGGAGGATCTCTTAGCTCGAACTGTTGCAAGTAACTTCAAAAAAATTGAGGTTGAATTGAGAGCCTTGATGGATGCTCAAGGGACAAAGTCAAAATCCTCACCTGTTGCTTGTGAATCTAATATGTCTGATTCACAAAATGTCAATGGGGGCCCGGGTAGTACATTGGCTGACTTGACTGAAGATAAAAACGACATGCTGCATGAGGAATGGATGGCAACGCCATGTATATGGGTTGCCATGACGCTGTGGACACATGTCTTATCGCGTAGAGAGAAACGCCTAGCGCAAAGAGCCCCAAAAAAGAAGAGCCTTTGGGAAGAAAGCACCATTATCCTTGGATAAAAAACCTACCATTAAAAAAAAAAAAATGTATGGCCATAGTGCCAATATTAAAAACCTATTAATATCTCGCATGAGGATGTCATCTTTGGTCTCCATCAACTCAATGAAAGTTAATTTCGAGAAATAAAAAATGATACCCAAAAAATCTTACCTAAAACTGTCATGCCTACTGTTAGGGAACATTCTTAGAAATGTGCTAATTCCCTCTGCCTTAGAGACCCCCACCTCCCCAACTTTGCTGGATTTTGAGGACTTGTTTTTTTTTTTTAACCTGGAGAGAGTGAGACATTTTTATGTTACCCTTTCTTCGATGAATGGCTGGTGGCAGTGGTTTCCTTTTACCGCGGGCTGCGTTTACAGCTGCAGTAAAACAACGAAGGGTGCCATTTTTGTCAAAATGGCCCCGGTCTTCTTTTTTCACCATTTCTTTGTGGAAAGGTCCGCCTTGAGATTTACTCTGCACGCCAAACCAGGTTTTGTCCCTTTGTTTGCTTTTGGCATTGATGAGTGAAGCCCGCCTTTGGCTCCAGGGTCAGGAAGTGAGGGAGGTTCTGAAACTTCCTGTGCTTAGTCCCCTAGGAGACCCAAATGCACTGTGTGGTGATTGGCCAGCTGACTGTCTGGCAAGGACAGCCACCCTGCTGGGTGACTGACAGCTAGGCTGGAATGAATGGGAGCAAGCTGCATAAAAGGCAAGGCTTTTTGCCTTGGAAGGCAGAGTCGACCACTGGACAAAGGAATTCGAAGAGAACTTGAAGAGGACGCCTGCTGCATCTCCTGGACTATTGGTTTTCCCGGTGAAGCCCTGCAGCTGTGCTGAAACTCCAAAGTCATATTGACAGAGAAGCCCCTGCACGGACAACTTCTCCCTTTGAGTTGGTGCGACCAATCCACTCCAAAGTAAGCCACCTGGACATCCTCTCGGAGCTGGTTGAATTTGCACTGAGTTGCTGCTGGAAACCGAAACGCCAGGGAGAGGCACACCAGATTGTGTGCGTTGCTTTTAAGCTGGCCAAGAGCTCCAGGAAGATCCTCCGGACTCCCAGGAAGCAGGACTGACCGAACCTGAGCCCCCTCAAGAGTGCATGACCCCAGATGCAAGGAAAGCCCATCTCGACAGCCAGGAACCACAGTGTTGCTATTTGCGGTAGTCGCGAGGAGCTGAAACACCAAAGTGCCACTTGTTTGAAGATTGCCGGTTGCGAGCGGTGACCGTCCCATTGCAGTGCATGAGTCCCCAGAAGTCCCCCTTCTTGTCCCCACGACTGAGGACCAGGAACAGTGAAATCTGCAGAGCTGCACAGGAACAGAAGTCATCTGCTGCACTTTTTCTTCAACCTAAAGGTACTGTAAAGTCTAAGAGAACTTACCTCTTGTTGTGTAGCCACTTGTCCTCATTGGAGACTTGTCTTGGTTGCATTTGCAGAGTTGCTTCCAGGTTCTTTACTTCACACGCCTAATCAGCTTGTGGCCCTACTTTGATTTCTTTTATTCCACCAAGACTTTTTAAACATTGGAAAAGACTTGCTACTTAACTGCAAGAAGTACTTCAGTTCACCTTGACTTTTGCTAACTTAACATTGGCGGGCCTGGCTCCCTGAATGACTCTTCTCGCTTCTGCTTGTGTTTTGCCTTCCTTCCAGGAAAGGGTTAACTAACTATGCATTGGGGGGTTGTTTTGAAAGTACTTACCTACTTAAGAATAACTGTGTGAATACTTGCTTTATTCTGCACTCTCTTCTCTTTAACATCACTCCTAGGAATATTCTAAATGCAACAGTGCTATATTAATGCCAACAGCAACCTAGCTATTGAAGTCATCTGAGGATGTAGGTAGTGCTGTGTGACATCCCAAATAGGTCTTTGCTGATTTAGAAAAGGAAGAGTGTGTATTTTCTGGAGTGCATTTGTGTGTTGCTTTATATTGCTCCCTTCTGAAGAAGGCGTATTCTAATTGATTGATTAATACATTAATAATTGTTTATTCAAGAAACTGTGTGTAAGAGTTTATTTGAATACTTTTCACTGTAAATCTCCGTAACTCCCCTACAGCTGACATTGACCCCTCTTGAGATAAGCCTGGCTGCATGTGTAGTACAGACTTATACCAGAGGTTGGGTTCCTATTGCCAGGTGGTCAGGGTTGTTGTAGTGCTCCCAAAGTATACTGCATACAATCTTGCTTAACACTAGCTAAGGAGGCCGCCGGCACAGTGCCACACTGGATGCCACCAAGCAGGCTGCAACGGTTGGCCACAGAGACCTCTAGCTTCTCGGCACTGCACCACACCCTTTTTTTTTTTTTTTTCTTTTCCAGCCAGGATACCTCTCCCACACTCACAGGAGTCTCTAGTGCATCAGGGCAGCGCCCCACCAACAAGGATGCTCCAGGTGTGCTCCTCCCAAGGTCCCTTAGAAAAAACGGCCATCTTGGTTGCGCAGACTTCGCCCCCTTAGGTTGTTTTTTTTTAAAGTGCATAGTGCATGTGCGGCTCAACTCTATCAGCAGCATAGACCTAAAGTTTAAAATACATATGCTTAATAACAATCGGAACATAACACCCACATTACTAAAATTGTAAACCGTTAGTCACCAAAGTGCATGTTATATGAAGTGCTAGTGTATGTACTGATAACATCGTATAACAGCATGAACATCTAAAATGCTAGCAACCTTGACACCCCAATCATAATGCCCCCAAAATGGAATGGCAACCAATATGTACTTTCAACGAAATGCCGATGCAAAGAATTCATTTCAATATATTCGATAAAAAGCCAATAGATATATTGGACCAACTACCAAAGATAGTATAAAAATAAGATGCACCAAAAATCAATGATGGCAGAAGGAAATATTTTTTTCTTCAAAAAGAGAAAATTGTACTAATGTTTCTACAGCATGGGGTCTGGCATGGATTCACATGCTCATGAATATTCCCCGTCGTCAGGCTGGGAATTCTCGGTAAAGAAAAAATCAGTTTCAGTTTCGTTTCTGAACTGCCTTTCTCCTAATAACCAATCACTGGTCTCTGGGTCATACTGCCCCCAGCCAATGACTGCCTTCTACCTAAGCCCCTCCTCTGGCAGCTATCTTCTGATTTTTATTGCTCGTTCAAGTGTTGGGAGTCCATGTGCTATAGCTCTCGGGCTTTTACTGCGTATTGTTTTTTGAGAGTTTTCGCAAATTTTTGTTCTGTCAATTGAGCTTCAAGCTCCACCGATTCATCATCCGATTAACGGGGACCAGTTTTTGGAAGCCTTTACGCCCCTCAAGGGTAATTGTTCGTCGAACTTCACTTCTTGGAGGATTCCAGAAGAATCTTGAGGCCTACCCCGCGTGTACATGGCTGAAGATAAAGGAGGCTCGACGCCTCTGTTCAGGATCTGTCCAGGGTGTGGACTACGGAATGTTTTCCTGGAGGATGCGCACTCCTGGTGCCTTTACTCAGACAAATCGGGCGTGGAGAAGGCCTGTGCGTTCTGCAAGGACATGGACACCCACACCATGAAGGACCGTCGCAAGCGGCTCGCTGAGTGGATGGAGACAAAGAACCCGGCGGCAGGTGAGCCCCGGCAACATACTTCTCACAAGAGGAATTCTGAGCAGTAGTCTAAGATCTTTGAGGGCGCTCCGGCGACGGGGGCCTAACAGAAGGCAAAGCACTGTGAGGCCGCAGGCACCGGGAGCGCCGTTGGTACAGGCTCTGCGGCAGTCAGGCTGGGCGCAGCATCGCCAACGCTGTCAATCACGAGCCAACGCTCCGGCTCGGCGAAGAAAAGGAAATCTGAGCAACCGGGTAAGCTTTGGGAGACTGATCGACTCAGACGGAGAAAGCTAAGGGGGAGCGAGGCGCTGACAGGCCCCCCCCCCCCCAGTGAAGGCCTCAGACGCGCCTAAGGTCATGAAGGCCCAGGTTCACCAGGCAAAAGTGTCTATTGAGGGAGTGATGGCATCCCTGGGAAACCGCGTCCGCGGCCTTCACCAGGAGGCATCCACCAAGACAAGAGTTCCCCTGCCCGCCCGGAGGGAATCATCATTTGTGCCCATTGAGAAGACTCCCGTGAAGATGCCGCTCATCTCCCCGAGACCGTCGCCCCTGGCTGAGAGAAGATGGGGGGGGGGGGGAGCAGGAGGGGAGGGCAGGGGAGGTGAGGGGGGTGTGCAGTGGTCCAGCTAGACTCTGAGATCTCTTCTGTGGAGGAGCTTTGAAGCCTGACAGTTCCTGAAAAGAAGGGTGTTGAGGCCGACGAGGCGAATGGGGAGAGCAACGAGGGAACCGACTAGGAATGGCAGGGCGGGGAGGAATCGGACCTACTACCGACACTCCCGTCGCAACCGCCTCCTCCACCGACGGACAGATCGGAGGACATCCTCCAAGCTCTGCTCATCCTGTGCACGGAGATATGGACAAGGCGAGGTGGCAAGGTTATTGGACATGCCCTTCAACGGGCACGACTTGTTCGGCAACACGGTGGACGAGTCACTGCAGGCCATCAAGGCAGACACAGACGGCCCGCTGTTAGGCAGAAACCTGTGCAGTTCCCTTAGGGACCACTGCAAAAAGTTTAAGATTACAGGAGTAGGCAGTAAACCCAATTGGTAGCAGTCTGCACCACCCAGATTTACCTGGTAGCTGTGACTGAGCAGTCAGACTTCTCTCAAGAAGAGTTAGGCAGTATATAGAGTATACACAATATGGCTAAAATACAGTAGCACAAGCAAACACTGACCAGAGCTTTGGTATAAAAGTATATAATTATTTATTTAAAAACACACTTGTAAAAATACACTGGCACTAATATGTCAAGCAGGTTCAAACAGTCACTATAAGTATATACACCTCCCTAGTTAATTATTCGACAAGTCTAGGTTAAGACACCACTTATTTAGAAAAACAGAGGTGAGCGCGTAACCGTAGATGGCACTCCAATAATTTGTTTAAAAAGGGAGAGAAAAGGCAGAATAGGAAAATAACACAGTACCAACACTTTTAAGAAACTACAGCAAGTCAATAAAGGCAGGGTCTACTGTAGAGCAAAAAGTTCATAGGCCAGGCACACTCTTGGAGAGAGCAAGGCGGAATGTGCCCAAGATCACACAGTGGAAATGCACTCAAAGTCTTTGTAGAAAAGTCAAAAGAGGTTGGATCAAGTCAGAAAGGTAATGTTAGCAGGTCCGAGGTCACCCCAGGCTAGAGAGTCAAGGATTTACGGGACACCTTGGACAGTCTGTTGCAAGGGAGACCAGGCGGGACATAGTACCTGAAATGATGAGAAAGCTCCAGCTGGGGCAGTGGCTCCTGGCAGCGGGTGCAAGTCGGAGCTTCGTCCAGGGGGAAGAGATGATCTCGACGTGGAGGAAAGCTGGAGGTCGTTGCACTGCCAGGGAAGAAACCAGCTGCGGAGTTTCCCGGTTAAAAGGTACAACCCTTTTATACGCGGTAGTGGTGAAGCGTGGCTATTCGGCCGCCGGGGTGCTTGGCACGGGCGATTCGACCACGAGACGATCCAGGAAGGCGAAGAAAAGGCGAACTGGTTGGTCCCACCAGCTCAAAGGGAAGAAGACTCTCCTGGAAGAAGATCTTCTCTGTCGTCGGGGAAAGTGGTGAGTTTCGTACAGCAGGGCTCACCCAGTGGTGGCGTCGTAGATGGCTCAGCTTCTCCCCTCTTCGGATTCTTTAGGTCCTTTGGCGACTTCTGAAGTTCCAGTCCCCAAAGCCCTGCTTTTATGCAGCAAAACCCCCATTCATCAGCCTAGCTGTCACTCAAACATGCTAAGTGGTGAGCCGGGCGGCTCACCACTGGGCCAATCACACAAGAGTGCGACTTGAGTTTCCAAGACAACTCAGTCCAGGGTGCCTAATCCCCCTCCCACACATCCTGACAGAGTGGCACCATTTGGAGGGCTACTGTGGAGAAGCCTGCCAAAAAGTGGAACAAAGGGCTCGACTTGGGTTAGAGTTTCAGAGGCGAACACAAACGCCATTTTAAAACCGAGTCCTGACAAAAAGACCCAACCGGGGAATAAATATTAAATAACCCGGCGGTATCTTTAAAATTGCACCAAAAAGTGTTGCGTTTAAAATGAATGGGAAAATCCATAAGAAATATTCTGGTGGAATATTTTGCGTGGTATCCACTGCCACCAGCCAGAAACTCGACAAGGGGGGGGACTGGACAGTGCCCCCTTGGAAAACAGACTCAGGGGCAATCGAATTACCCCTACCAGTACTTCCACAATATGATGGTTTGTACTGGTTCTATTCACAATTTGAGACTAGTAAAGCCAATGGTGACTTTACATGCCCTGGGAGACAGTAGTCAGTCCCAGGGTATGGAGTCTATGTTTGAGGTTCTGTCTAACACACATACCAAAAACACATGAAGCCCTATGGAGTAAAAGACCCCATAGCCCATAAAACACATTACATAGTCAAAGGACATTCTCAAATCATGCCTAAGAGTGGGAGAAAGAGTCTCACTCTTAGCAGGAGAAAAAAATAAACCCCAAAAATCCAGCAAAGCTGCTGGGGGACTCACTAGGTTTGGGAAATTAGCCTTAACAGAGAATTCTCCCTAACACCCGTGCCTTGGGTACTCTCCAGCAACGACAGCCGTCCTTTCAGTCCTCCGAAGGCAAGTCACAGGGTGCCTCCAAAGGATTCGGTGGCAGCTCTTCTTCATACCTTCAGGCGGCCTGTTCTTCGGGAGGCCTAAAGAGGCCAAAGCAAGGCCAGAGGAAATAGTCGTTGTCGCCGCCAAGGGGCCTCGGCTAAGCAGGACTGAACCGGCCGTGATGTCTGGGCCCCATACGAGCACCCCGGTGGGAGGCCGGCTGGCGAACTTAGTCGGTGTGTGGAAGTCCATCTCCAACCGTTGGGTGCTGGAAGCCCTGGCCCACGGACACACCCTGGAGTTCCAAAGGAAGTGTCCCCGTTTCCCACCTGTGGCCAGGAAAGAAAACCATGTTCCACAACTGCTTCTAGAGGTACCAGCGATGCTGAAAAAGGGGGCAATAGAACTCATCCCAAAGAGGCTCCGGAGTATACTCGCGGTACTTCCTTGTCCGAAAGAAGACCAGCGGTTGGCAATCCATTCTAGATCTCCACTGCCTCAACAAATGCATCCAATCCTAGAAATTCCGGATGGTCACCCTTCAGCACGTGCCAGGACAGCTGGAGGAAGGGGATTTCCTTTCGTTGCTGGACTTGGAGGATGCTCTTTTTCACATCCCCATACACAAGTGGCATCGAAAGTTTCTGCGCTTAGTGCTGCCCTTGGACCACGATCAATTCAAGGCCCTTCCCTTCGGTTTGAAGTCAGCCCCAATGGTCTTCAAGTGCCTGGCACCGGTGGCTGCGCCTGCAGGGTATCCACACCCACCCCTATCTTGTTGATTGGCTCATCCGAGCGAAGTCAAGGTAACTCGCCGTTGAACATACAGCGAGGACCCTCCGCCTGCTCATGGAACTGGGGTTCTCGTTAAACTATGCCAAGTCTTGCTTGGTGCCATTGCAGGATGCTCAGTGCCAGACTGGGAGCCAGACTGAACACGGTGGCGCGCCTGGCTTCACCGTCGGAGGACAGGATAAAAGCAATCCTGGGCAAGGTACAACGGCTGTTGACGATGGAAGTTGCCAGGGTGAGGTCCATAAAGTACCTGCTCAGCATGATGTTATCATGCATCAACCTCGTTCGGCTGTGCAGGCTGCGGATGCGGCCGCTGCAGGAGTTTCTCGACGCCCGTTGGATACAAGTGTCGGGAAGCTTCGAGGACCAGATAGCCCTCAACGAGACATTCCGTCGAGCGATTCAGTGGTGAGGCGTCCGCGCGCATCTCGCGGCAGGCAGAGACTTTCAAACCCTAGCGCATCAGGAGACCGCGACAACGAACGCCTCCCTGGAGGGATGGGGCGCACATACCAGAAATCTCCACGCAAGAGGCCTTTGGCTTCTGGAGGAGAAGTCATTGCACATCAATGTCCTGGAGCTACGGGCCGTGTTTTGGGCCCTCCTGTCATTCCTTCCGTCCCTCAAGGGCAAGGTGGTGCCGGTCTTCACCGACAACACCACCAAGATGTTCTACATTCGGAAGCAGGGGGGGCACCAGATCCCCAGCTCTCTCTAAGGAAGCGCAGGATTTATGGCAC
Organism: Ambystoma mexicanum; assembly: GCF_040938575.1. Taxonomy (NCBI): domain Eukaryota; kingdom Metazoa; phylum Chordata; class Amphibia; order Caudata; family Ambystomatidae; genus Ambystoma; species Ambystoma mexicanum. The sequence continues at coordinate 447,669,612 of NC_090923.1, read as the reverse complement.
TGGGCCGTCTCACAGAGGATGTTCCTGGTACCCTTTCATCTGGCAGGAATGAAGAACACTATCGCTGACTCACTGAGCCGGGAACTGCGCTCTTGCCATGAGTGGGAGCTTTGGCAGGACCAGGTGGACCTACTGTTTCGACGATGGGCAATCCCCAGATCGATCTATTTGCGACGGTGACAAACACCAAGTGCCGGAGGTTAGCCAGCAGGTTTCCCCAGCTGGGAGAATGGGGGATGCGTTCTCATTCCATTGGGATGGCCTGTTCCTCTATACATTTCCACCATTGCCGTTGCTTCTGCGACTCGTAAGTCAACTCAGATGGTCCCGGTGCAGGATGATCCTCGTCGTACCGGCGTGACCGAGGCAGATATGGTACCCGGACCTTCTGGACATGTCGGCGTCCTCTCCATTCAAGCTTCCGGCGGACGCAGATCTTCTCGCCAGGGAAGGAGGCGCGATTCTGCGGCACGACCCAGGGTCGCTGTACCTGCAGGCCTGGCTCCTGCAGCGCTAGAGTTTGGAGGGTAAGAGATCCCGGCGGACTGCAAGGAGGTACTTGCCAGGGCTTCTTCGACTCTTTAGTGCTGCAGACATAAATGGAAGAGGTTCACTGTCTGGTGCAGTGCACAGAAGATAAACCCTCTATGGATTACGGCCCTTCAAGTGCTGACATACTTGCTGTCGCTGGCCAAGGCGGGGCTGGCGCACGCTTCTCCCGCTACATCAGAACACCGGGGCGGTCGTCGCTGTGGTCGCATCGCTTGGTTAAAGAGTTCATGAAAGGACTTTTCTACTCGTTCCCGCCGGTGAAGGCTCCGGTCCCGGCGTGGGAGCTCAATGTGGTGCTGACTAGGCTCATGGGTCCTCCGTTCGAGCCTCTGCAGTCGGCACCTCTGAAATTCCTATCGGGGAAGACTGCGTTTCTTGTGGCCATCACCTCCTCACGATGAGTGGTAGAGATCCAGGCCCTCTCCTGTAATCCTCCGTACTTAACATTCCACAAAATGAAGGTTGTGCTGATGACACACCCCTCCTTCATGCCCAAAGTGCCATCGGACTTCCATCTCGACGAGCCCTTGGTGTTACCTGTTTCCTTCCCGTCGCCTTTGTTGCCGGCTGAGAGGACTTTGCACTCGCTGGATGTGGCTAGAGCGCTGAAGTTCTACGTGGACCGCACACAGTTTTCAGAAGACTTCACAGCTGTTTGTGAACTTTGGCCCTGTGGACAAAGGGAAGGCCCTCCAAGGCTTCCATTTCCAGGTGGCTCTTTCCAACTGTATCACCCATTGTCATCGGTTGGCAAACCGGCCGTTGCCTGGTGGTCTGAGAGCCCATTCGACCAGATCGATCGCTGCAACTATGCTGTTCCTGTCTGGTGTGCTTCTGCTGGACATCTGCAGGGCTGCTACGTGGAGGTCGACGCACACCTTCACGAAATTCTACTGCGTCGCCTGTGATTCCAGGGAGGAGTCCAGAGTCGGCCAAGCAGTGCGGCGCAAACAGTTCGCCTGAAGGTGAGCCTGGTGAGGAGGTAAGAGATGCTTAATGTTGAGCCTTGCCATCTCCTGTGGTTGTGCATGTGTGTACTGCTATGTATTTTTTATTCATGAGCGTCCATACCAGACTTGATGATGGAGAAGGAACAAGTTACTTAACTGTTCTCCAGCATGGGTCTGGCATGGATTCTCATGCGAATCCTGCCACCTACCCCTCTGCGGCTCTTCTCTTGGTCCTACTGCTACTTTACGTGCTACCAAATCTGAAGATGGCTGCCAGAGTAGGGGCTTAGGAGGTAGAGGGCAGTAATTGGCTGGGGGCAGTATGACCCAGAGACCAGTGATTGGTTATTAGGAGAAAGACAGTTCAGAAATTAAACTGAAACTATTTTTTTTTCTTTACCGAGGATTCCCAGCCTGACGGGGAAATATTCATGAGCGTGTGAATCCATGCCAGACCCATGCTGGAGAACAGGTACAGGTGAGTAACTTGTTCCTTCCAGTACTTCAAGACATGCTAAGACAGCTAAGAGAAGATTAAATCGGTTGCACAAAAGGTATTTGTCTGAATTCAGAATTAACATGCTCCGGACCAACAGGAGAATCAGGCATAGGGAACACTGGCAGAAGAAACGCCCACAAACTTAGCAATAATTTTGTTCCCACAAAGGTGTAAAATTCCTCGTCCACATTAAGGCCAAGTGGATGTTTATTTTTTTTTTGTCAAAGTGCAAAATGCATCTGGTTTTTATTTGGCGTGACCAACTGTAGATTTTCTCCTCTTGGTGGTTACTTAATGGCATGTATGCCAAAACAGCGAAATCCCAATAGTTTGCCCCCATGTGCCTCTTGAAAATGCTTGGCCATGCAGTATGAGGGATCAGTGTTCTTTATGGCCCTTATATGTCAGGATGTGCAACTTTAGTTTTCCAATAGTGCTGCCAACATACCATTTGTTACATATACAAGACAATATGTAGATGACAAATACCGAATCACAGGTGATCCTGGGACTCAAATGTACTTGATGGCCAAGAATAGGATGAATATAGCTTGAACAATTTTTGGCATATTGGCATGCTTTGCATTTGGAACACTTGACAAAATAAGGATTGGTCTCACTCAACAGGGGAATCTTTCAATGCGGCTGATTTACAAAAGGTAATGTTGATTCTTTCGCCCAAAATTGGTGCTAGGTATTTATCCAATTTTAGAATATGCCAATGGTGCTGTAAAATCGTATAGGTTTGGATTGTGTACCAAAGTTAAGATCAACTGGGCCTCATCTATTTCAGACTTTGCAACGTTAGCAGAAACTAGAAGGTTGTTCCTATTTTGAGAAGAAGTTTTTAAATAATCCAGTTCAATCACCTTCTTAGGATATTGCTGATGTTTGAAACTCATGGCTGGGATTCGACTTTCTCGGTCAAAAGAAACTATAGTGGAGCAGTTCCGACAGTCAAATGAATTCCCCATAGGGAATGCTCCACCTGAGTGCAGTGGTTACTGGTAGCACGAAGGGGTGTATTAGTACTAGCTGATTTTCTATATAGTTATATAATAGTCTTCCCCTAACTCCTGTTTAATCACTACATCCAAAACACGATTCAGTCTCGGCCACGAGTTTCAGTACATTTCAAATTCAATAGGTTGGTGTTCGAGGCCCACAAATTGTTTCCACTCCACTCCATTACCTTTCCAAATGACGAATTGTCAATATGTCACTGTGCCATACAACACACTTCTAATGCCACCCCAACGTTAAGTTTGCATAGGGTGGGCCATATATAGTGAAAAAACTTTGTCAAAGGGACGTTATGGTTCCAAGTAAAACCGAAAAACCCTTGAAATTCGCCAGTTATGGTAATCTAAGCAACCATAACTCGCGCCACCACCGTGCACTGCTAAGACTAACACCCAGGACATCAAAGATAACATCACAAATGTCATTGATGACATCACTGATGACATCACATGTGTATGTACTTTTCATGAAATATGTGTACAAGGGATTCTTATTATAATGTTGCGAAGTGTCAAGCATCATTGCAATAAATATCATACCCTAATTGGTGCATTGAACGATGCATTGATATAAATAGCATTCTATTATGGGGTTCTATCTAGTATACTAAGCTACTCATACAGAAACATAACATTGTGTGCAGCGTACAAGATGAAGGTATAATGTTCGTAATGTTAATATGTTGAATAATGAAATGATAATTGTTTTCTTAATAGATTTTTGTGTACTGTGAAATATGTAATACGTAGCTAATAAAACGCATGTATTACATACTTGTATTACTATAGACAAAACACAAAGACACAAGAACACATACCAATATGGGTATATACAGGGAAAGTGAAGTTAGCAAAAAAGCACAAGTAGTAGCAGAAACAATTTATAACTTAACTGATTATTTTCATGCAAATAAATGATTGCTCTGTTTCAAAGCTGCTATTTACCCTATGTATATGTATCACTTGAATTGATTGGACCCACAGGGAAAGTACAGCCATAAAAAAAAAACAGAACTATCGGGAAGTAGTGCTCATAAGTCTATTGATTATCTTTATGCACAAAAAGGATTGCTGTCTTTCAAGCTTGTCTTCCCGTATGTATATGTTTCATATGATGTGACTGGATTCTAAGGGAATTACTGTAAGAACCTACTTGAAGACTACGTCTACAAATGAAATAACATTTTTAGTTTCTGACTGTTACTGAAGAAAACCATGTGGCCTAGATATGTCAGCAAAAGAAAAAAGAGCGAGCCAGACATGTGATGTCATCAGTGATGTCCTGGGTGTTAGTCTTAGCAATGCACGGTGGTGGTGCGAGTTATGGTTGCTTAGATTACCATAACTGGCGAATTTCAAGGGTTTTTCGGTTTTACTTGGAACCATAACGTCCCTTTGACAAAGTTTTTTCACTGAATTTCATAGATTTTTAGTAGCGCAACTTAACCATAACGTCCCTGTAACATTTTTTGTTTTACTACATTTTAAAGGTTTTTATTAGTGCAACGTCACCATAACATCCTTTTCAATAGATGAAGACCACTAACATCTTATGTCCTCAAAGTGGGAACGCCGGGTGGTTAAAAAAAAAAAAACAAAGATTTTAATCTTTTACCAAGATGGCCACCATGGAAAGGGAAGGCGGGGTGTATAAAGAACACAACAGGGCATGAGCGGGGGGTGAAGGGGAAACAGGGGAGACACATGGGCATGAGCGGGGGGGTGAGAGGGAACAGGGTACAAACTGGGCATGAGCGAGGCGTGGGGGGAACAGGAGACAGACACGGGGCATGAGCGGGGGGTGGGGAGAACAGGAGACAGACACGGGGCATGAGCGGGGGGAACAGGAGACAGACACGGGGCATGAGCGGGGGGAACAGAAGACCTACACGGGGCATGAGCGGGGGAACAGAAGACAGACACGGGGCATGAGCGGGGGGAGGGGGGAAGGGGCATGAGCAGGGGGTGGGGGGAAGGGGAGAGACACACGGGGCATGAGCAGGGGGTGGGAGGAGGGAGAGACACGCGGGGCATGAGCAGGGGGTGGGGGGAAGGGGAGAGACACATGGGCATGAGCGGGAGGGGGAGAGACGCACGGTACATGAGCGGGGGGTGGGCGGGAGGGGGAGAGACATGGGGCAAGAGCGGGGGTGGGCGGGAAGGGGAAAGACACGGGGCAAGAGCGGGGGTGGGCGGGAGGGGGAAAGAGACCCGGGGCAAGAGCGGGGGTGGGCGGGAGGGGGAAAGAGACCCGGGGCAAGAGCGGGGGTGGGGGGTAGGGAGAGACACACTGGGCGGGGGTGGGGGGTAGGGAGAGAGACACACGGGGCATGAGCGGGGGGAGGGGGGAAGGGGCATGAGCAGGGGGTGGGGGGAAGGGGAGAGACACACGGGGCATGAGCAGGGGGTGGGAGGAGGGAGAGACACGCGGGGCATGAGCAGGGGGTGGGGGGAAGGGGAGAGACACATGGGCATGAGCGGGAGGGGGAGAGACGCACGGTACATGAGCGGGGGGTGGGCGGGAGGGGGAGAGACATGGGGCAAGAGCGGGGGTGGGCGGGAAGGGGAAAGACGCGGGGCAAGAGCGGGGGTGGGCGGGAGGGGGAAAGAGACCCGGGGCAAGAGCGGGGGTGGGCGGGAGGGGGAAAGAGACCCGGGGCAAGAGCGGGGGTGGGGGGGTAGGGAGAGACACACTGGGCGGGGGTGGGGGGTAGGGAGAGACACACGGGGCAAGAGCGGGGGTGGGGGTAGGGAGTGAGACACACGGGGCATGAGCGGGGTGTGGGGGAAGGGGAGAGTCACACGGGGGGTGGGGGGAGGGAGAGAGACACACGGGGCATGAGCGGGGGTTGGGGGGAGGAGAGAGAGACACACGGGGCATGAGTGGGGGGTGGGCGGGTGTAAGAGAGAAAGACACATGGACATGAGCGGGGGGTGGGAGAAACACACGGGGCATGATTGGGGGGAGGGCGGCTGGGAGACACGAGCGGGGGGTGGGCGGGAGGGAGAAAGACACACAGCGTTCGTGTGCAGGCGGCAGATCCCGCTCCTCGGCCCTCCGCTGGCCACCGTGTGCCGATGGCGTGAGCAGGGGGCTGGAGGAAAAGGGAAGACTCAGAGCATGAGTGGGGTGACAAGAAGGACACACGGGGCATGAGCGGGGGGGTGGGAGGAAAAGGAGACAGACACGGGCATGAGCGGGGGTGGGGGACTTACTGTGCAGGCGGGATACAAAAACAAAGATGGCGGGCGTCTCTGAAGCCCGACGCACTGTACGCTTTCACCGCATCCAATGAGAGCACGTCAGATGTCCGCGGACATCACGCAAGCTGCTTGCCCAATCACCGTCCTGTCCGCGGAGCGAACAGGGAAGTGTGTCCGCGAAGCGAACACAGATATCACTAATTTTTTTCACTTACATTTTTGTCATTTTCTTAAACTACTGGACGGATTTACACCAAATAAAGCAAAGCACGCTTTCGGGACCAAGCCGCCGCCCCTGCCGCAAATTTGGTGTAAATCCGTCCAACGGTTTGGGCTGTAGGCATGAGCAAAGTTTTTTCCCATTATGTCTATGGGGAAAAAAAAAGTTTTGGGACCCCCCCCTATAACTTTGCCCCCCCCTGGACGAATCCTCACCAAACTGTGCAAAAGAATTCAGAGTGACCCAAATACTTTTTTTTGCAAAGTTTGGTGAGGATTCGTCCAGGGAGAGCGAAGTTATAAGCCGCCCAAAAAGTGCTCTTCCTATAGAAACAGCAACTTAACCATAACTACATGGCCACTAACGTGGCCAGGTAATAGAGATATATATATATATATATATATATATATATATATATATATATATATATATATATTTCTGAGGCTTGTGGAATCTGCTTAGATCACATGCTGTGCATAGGCCGACATCTAGTGGAAGCTGCGGAGTATTAGTTTGTTTTTCGAGACTCGAAAATGGGCGTCGACACAGGGCGTGCCAGTAATACTATCCCTAGTGTGACGTCCACTGTACCTAAGATCCCTCACGCGTCTAGGATCCTCAGATTGTTTTTTTCTGCCATACTGGTCGGAAGCATTTTGCGGAGTCCCCTGGCCTTAGCCATACTTTTGCTAGAATTTTAAAAATAATCTATTGACATCCTTCCCCACCCCAACATCTAACTTCGACACTCGACGCCGGCTGGAGAAGAAATCGACCGTCGGCTGCTGCACGGCGGATTTGGGCCTCGGAAGGCCGCTGGCCACGGCCCGGGCCTGGTAGGCCGCTGGCCTCGGCCCTGCAAGTAGGGAGAGTGGGGGGTGGTACATACTCTACACTCTTGGTATATAGGTACACCTTATATATTTCCTACACTTAACAGCCCGCTGCCTCAAGGTGCGTATGGAGGGTACCCCTTTTCAATTCTGCCCCAAGTGCAATCGCAAATACCCTTGTGTCGACAGGCACGCCACGTGCAATCTCTGCTTGCCGAGGGACCACCCCGAAGCGAACTGCAGAGCGTGTAGTAGGTTTAAACCTAAGACACTTAAGGACCGTTCGACGAAGCGTTGGGCCCACCACGCCAGGCAGGCGGCCATGGCAGCAGAGGGCGCCTTCAGCGATGGCAGCGACGCCGTACTTTCGGACGATGAGGGCATTACGGCGTCGAAAGGCAGCTGAGCGCAGGTCCCCGACCTCGGAAGGTCGTCCGGCAGGGCGGCTATGGGGGAAGACCCCCGGCGACACAAGCGCTTCACATACTACACACACTAAACACACTAAGTCCAACCGAGACACGACGACGTCGAGTTCTCGGAAAGAGGCACAGACAGAACGGTCCGATTCGGTGTCCTCTGGGCTCTCGATCAAGATTGCCGCATGACTCCAGGCAATCATCCACTCTTGCCAAGAGTGCCTCACTCCCTAGGCTAACAGAAGTTCGATCGTCGGAAGACGAAGACTACTTCCACCCCCAGGCCGCGCTCCAGGAGTCGGAGCCTGCAATTAAAGCCAGCGAGGCCCCACGCTCTATGGACAGGGACACCTCTCCCGATCCTCGACGCCAGGCGTCGAAAAACTCCGGAGCCACTAAGGGACAGGGAAAACATTTTTCTACGCACGGGGAGGGGGGAAAACAGCAGAAGAAACTACCTGTACATTCTTCCACACCTGTGAAACACTCCACCCCCCCTAAACAGACAGACAAGTCCAGGTCTGCTGATAGGTCCACAACCAGCAAAGCTACTCAAGATAAATCCCATAGACTTGCTGAGAGAGTCATTCCCAGTTCCAAAAAATGGTCCAGTGAAGACATAGATAGGGTCATGTCAAGAATGTCTTCTTTGGCTGATTTTTATGATAAAAATCCAGAACATTTCCTCTCGTATGATCCACAAGGGGCCACACCCTCAGGCTCTACTGATCCTATGCCCCCGAGTAAGAAGGCCCGGTTTGAAACTCCGATGAGGTCCGAACCCTTCGAGGTACAACCTTACGCAAGACCATACTCACGGTATCAAGGAGAGGCTTCCTTTTGTGAAGACCAAGAATTTGGGTTGATAGAAGAGCAAACCGGGAGGGGCTACTATGGGGATGAGGAGGACCAGGAGGAAGAAGAGGATGACCCGGAAACATACAGAGTAGATTCCCCGCTAGAGAACGAAGCCCCGGTTACCGACTCCCCGGTCGATAACCAACCCCTCCTAAATGAGGTTCTCGCTCGCGCAGCAGAACATTTCCACATTGACACCCACGGTGTACAGGAGCAAAGGGACTTTGCAGAAGAGTTAGTGGGAGAAAGGAGGCCTGTTGCCCAGACCATCCCTATCCTTAAATCCATTCAGCGAAGAATAGATCCGTCCCTGGTGAACCCAAACCTCACCAGAGCAGTCAATCCCAGGGTTGAAAAACTTTTCAGGGCAGCACAGTCTGACCCTCTCTATATAAGAGGACATCTGAAGCCAGACTCCCTAGTTGTCACCAACACTCGTAAGAGGGCTGGGACACCCTTGTCTTCGTCAGAAGCTCCTCCCGACAAGGAGAGCAAAAAAACTATACGGTTTTGGCAGGAAGGTAGCCTCAACGTCCGCCTATCAAGCAAGGATTGCTAACTCCACCACTCTGTTGGCCAGCTACAACTGCCATCAGTGGGAAGAAGTCGAGGCTCTCATAGCCTCTGGTCCTGAACCGTTAAAGGGCCAATTAGCTCGGATTTCCGCAGAGGGTAGAGCTGTGTCTGGTTGCATTTTGAAAGCAACCTTCGACGCCGCGGACAACGCAGGCAGATTGATAGCAGAAGGTACTGTTATCAAGAGACATGCGTGGTTACGGTAGTCTGGTTTTAAGGCAGAAACTCGGGCATCATTGTTAGACAAACCGGTGGAAGCCGATCTGTTTGGTAAGGCGGTCGAAGACGCACTGAAAAATGCCAAGGACGAATACGAGACACTCAAATCCCTTGGCCAGTTAACCAATAAACCCCCTAACCAGAGAGGGAATAGTACATTTTGTCGCCCACGCGGCCAAAATTCCCAGAGAGGATCTAACTATTCCCACGGGCAGGGTACACAGTGGAACAACAACAACCAACAATCTACCCAGGGTTACGGCAGAGGTAATAAGAGAGGTCGTGGTAAAGGCAGAGGCAGCCCCAGCAAGGGAGGCGGCACGCCTCCACCAAAGCAGTGACGCTCAGTTCAGGGTCCCTTCTCACACAACCCCAGTAGGGGGATGCATTTCAAACTTCACCCAGGCTTGGGAAGGGATCACATCAGACAGATGGGTGCTGTCAACAGTATCCACGAGATATTGTATAGAGCTACTTCAGCGTCCCCGGAACCATCCTCCACGACAAAGAGTACACTCCTTAGAACCTCAGAAGATTCTCCTCGAGGACATCGCCATTCTTCTACAAAAGGACGCGATAGAACTCGTCCCGGGACACCAGGTAAACAAGGGTATTTATTCAACTTACTTCCTTGTGCCAAAGAAAGACTTGACAATGCGCCCAGTATTGGACTTACGGCCTGCCAACAAGTATGTCAAGCCCCAATAATTTCGGATGACCACGCTACAAGAGGTAATCCCCCTCCTAAAAAAGGGGGATTACCTGGCAACCTTGGATATGAAAGTTGCTTATTTTCATATTTCCATGTTCCCAGCGCACAGAAAGTACTTGCGCTTCAAGGTGGACAGTCGCCACTACCAATTCAAGGTACTGCCCTTCGGGATAGCTTCAGCACCAAGGGTATTCACCAAGGTACTGGCGGTGGCGGCTGCACACCTACGCAGGGAGGCAATCCCAGTGTACCCTTATCTGGACGACTGGCTCATAACTGGGGAAACCCCAGGAATTTGCAGGACAAACATTCAAAGGACTATCAACCTCCTCCACGAGTTAGGCTTCTCAATCAACGAGAAGAAGTCCAGCCTGGTGCCAAGCACCTCAAAACAATTCCTAGGAGCAATCCTGGATACCCAGGAGGGGTTGACCTTTCCTTCAGAAGAAAGAATTCGGAATATACTACTGCAAATTCTGCATTATCAGTCCGGTCAACAAATAACGGTACGTAAAGCAATGCGTTTACTGGGCATGATGGCGTCATGCATTTACCTGGTCCCCCACGCGCGCCTGCGCATGCGTCCAATGCAGGAATGGTTGGCGAAACAGTGGTCTCAGGCAAGTGGTCAGTGGGACAATCTAGTGGTCGTTTCGCCAACACTGGTACAAAGCCTTCACTGGTTGACAAGAGAGAATCTCGCACAGGGGAAACCCTTTTATGATCCCGAAGTACAGGCAGTAGTCACTACAGATGCATGTCTGACGGGGTGGGGCGCTCACCATCTCCACCACACAGCCCAGGGTATCTGGTCTCACTTAGTGGCCAAGAACCACATCAACCTGCTAGACCTTCTGGCAGTATTCAGAGCGCTTCAGGCGTTCGAGCCCCACCTACTAAACCTGTCAGTGCAAATCCGGACGGACAGCACTACAGCCATGTTCTACCTGAACAAGCAAGGAGGGACTCGCTCGCCAAATCTGTCCAAGCTTGCCCAGAAAATCTGGATATGGGCACTCGGACGGAACATCTTCCTGTCATCACAACATGTTCCAGGGGAGCTCAATTCCCTAGCGGATGCTCTGAGCAGAGACTCCCTCCCAAAGGAACACGAATGGGTTCTTCACAGAGAGGTCGTAGAAGATCTCTTCTCTCAGTGGGGTTTCCCCACTATAGACTTATTCGCCACAAGCGAAAACAGACAATGCCCAGGATTTGCATCCAGGTTCCCCCAACCAGACTCCCAGGGGAATGCCCTGTGGATGAACTGGTCAGGGATGTTTGTGTACGCTTTTCCACCAACTCCTCATCAGGAAAGTGGTGAACAAGATGAACAGGGAGTCGATGCTTGTCCTAGTTGCTCCCATGTGGGCAAGACCACCGTGGTTCCCACACCTACGCAGGATGGCGGTGTGCGAGCCCATCAAACTTCCAGCCTGGTACAACCTACTGTCCCAGCACCAAGGTCAAACAGTGCACCAGCAACCCAACTCAATGAACCTGGCAGCATGGCTCCTGAGGTCATAGAGTTTGGACACCTCAATTTACCACAGAGGTGTATGGACATCCTAAAGGAATCTAGGAAACCAAACACAAGGCACTGTTACTTTGACAAGTGGAAGAGGTTCGTTATCTGGTGCCAGAGTAGACAAATCAACCCAGTTGATTGCATTCCTTCCACTATTGTTACATACATGCTCCACCTGCTAGATGCAGGATTGGTTTTTAACTCACTGAAAGTACACCTGGCAGCCCTCTCGGCTTACACCACTTCCCATAGCAAGGTTTCGTGGTGGAAAGTACCAGTAGTTAAAGCCTTCATGGAAGGAGTAAAGAGACTTCATCCTCCTATTTCAAACCCACCACCAGGGTGGGACCTTAATGTGGTGCTAGCCAAGCTCATGGGCCCCCCTTTCGAACCCATGCATAAAAGCAGTCTCAAACACCTGACTTATAAAACGGCCTTCTTAGTAGCTATTACTTCTATACGAAGGGTCAGTGAAATTCAGGCTCTGTCAGTGCAGGATCCCTTCTTTACTATCCATAAAGACAAACTGGTTTTACGCACACACCCTAGGTTCTCACCTAAATTTATATCAAAATTCCATGTAAACCAGTCCATCGAGCTTCCGGCTTTCTTCCAGAACCCGCAAAGCTCGGCTGAGGTGAAACTACACACCCTAGATGTGCGTAGGGCGGTCCTCTACTATGTAAATAAAACCAGACCGCTAAGGAAAACAGATCAACTGTTTGTCTCCATAGCTACAGGCAGAGAGGGGGATCGCGTCTCTAAAGGTGCCATCTCGAAGTGGATTATTAACTGTATCCAGCTGTGTTACTCACTCTCTGAAAAGACTCTGCCTTTTACGCCAAGGGCCCACTCTACTAGAGGCATTGGGGCCACTTTGGCTTTCATTGCAAATGTACCCCTTGACACCATTTGCAAAGCAGCTACTTGGAGCTCTATTCACACTTTTACTCAGCATTACTGCATTGACACCCATTCCAAGGCAGATACACAAGTGGGACAAGCGGTTCTAAGACACTTATTTGCTCATGACCCTTCTCACATCCCACCTCCTTCTTCTGGTACTGCTCGCTAATCTATGCACAGCATGTGATCTAAGCAGATTCCACAAGCCTCAGAAGGGATACATTACTCACCGTAATCGTATTTCTGATGCTTGTATCTGCTTAGATTCACATGCGACCCACCCTTCCTCCCGTCCGAGAGAAGGCGCATGATTACTTGTAGTCTTACCTTTCTGTCTATCTGCTTGGATTATCTGTACTCGCGCTACTCCTCATGCTACCTCATGTCAGAAAAAATACAATCTGAGGATCCTAGACGCGTGAGGGATCTTGGGTACAGTGGACGTCACACTAGGGATAGTATTACTGGCACGCCCTGTGTCGACGGCCATTTTCGAGTTTCGAAAAACAAACTGTAATACTCCGCAGCTTCCACTAGATGTCGGCCTATGCACAGCATGTGAATCTAAGCAGATACAAGCATCAGAAATACGATTACGGTGAGTAATGTATCCCATATATATATATATATATATATCTATCTTAGACGGCCCCCCCCCCCAAAATGATGAGCATTTCACTGCTTGGAACACAGTGATTCCTCCCTTATTTTGTGTCATTCTTAGCTGCTGCTCTTTCTTAGGTAGCTAATCGCCTTTGATCATGCCCTCTTCGGTACCTATGACATTCTACCTCTCTGCCTTACTGGCGGTTCATCTTTCAAGGATTTCTTGAAGTAGCTTGTTATAAATTTTTTATGGTCTGGGCTTCCCTCCAGGTGTGGGCCTGGGTCTTCTCACAGCTTGACATATACACTGTAGCCAACACCTTTGTGGAACCTTGTGCCACCCCAAAATGTGGTGCAGCCTTCCACATGTTGGCAGCCTTCTACCTTGGCAACAGACATTGACCATTTGTTGAACTTCTCTGCTAGCAACAGTATCGACAACAGAAGTGTAATACACCTCTCGGGCCTTTCACCTTCCTTCAAACTGTGACTTCCTGAAGTTGCCTTGCTCAAATACTTTTCCATGCGTGGTGGTATGAGGTCAATGCTCCTAAACTAATTCTGGCAGGAGGACCTACATGTCTTGCTTCGCCTTACTGATTTTCAAATAATTTTCTCTGAGGTGTTGTCGGGGATGCTACTTTGTGAGATGCTCCTGAGATTATTGACCCTTCATAGTTAGTAAGACCTAAAGACACCCTATCGGCTGTGCAAGATTCCTCACACAGTTGGGTGTGTTTATTGCTTGTGGCAGTTTGTGCCTTAATTCAGCAGTGACATTCGTGGGGCCTAATCTGCAGGATGATCTAGAGGGCACACACCTGTTAGTCCAGTGTGAGTTTGCAAGCTGAACTTTTATTCCCGTTTATTTTAAAGTTTATGGCTGAGCCTTAGATGGCCTTTTCTGTTTAGAAGAGTGATGAGAGAATTAGAGACCCGATCTGGCCAGGTATTAGCAATGTGTCTTCGATTTCCGAGTGGAATCTACATCTGCAATGTGTCCAGGAAAGTTGGAATGTGGAGACTTTGGTGGCTTCCAAATGTTTGAATGTATAAATCGTCTTGATTGGAAGCACTCTGACAATGTGAGGCAAATTAAAACATTGGTACGGAAAGCATTTGTGAGGTGTTCTGGCATTTGTGGAAGGATACATCGGGCTTGGAAATTGAGGCTCCTGCTAGAAAAGTCTGGTTTCCTTGACACCAAAAGCTTTCGGGAGCTGCTTTAGGCTCCCCATGCCAACTGTTGTGGATTTAATTCTGTGCATTTGGAGCAGTCTACAAATAAACATTGGGGCACATCTAGATGACATTTAAAGTGTACGAGTTGGTAAATAATGGGCAAATGAGAAGTATGCATCTTATGTGGAAGTTAGATTTGCGAAACGTGTATTCTTGGTTTTGACATGGCATCTCGCTCTGTATAATGTTACAGTTGAAAGGAATGCTAGATTGGCACAGTTCTTATCCTGATAGTTGAGTTCGATAATGTGTTTTAACCATTGGGTGATAATCGTCTGATTCATGAACTGGTAATATATCCATACAGGAAGGATTTGTTGATCAGACCGGCCAAATGGGGGTGAGGTGGATTAGGGTAATAATGAGCGAAGGATGTCATGCAGGTTTCGGGTGGTAGGAAGGGATGCTTTAAATCTTCCTTCCACATGGTTCATACTTTGTGTGGTGACTGGTAAGAGGGCGATAAAGGACACTTTCAAAACTTGGTGTTAGTGTAGAGGTCAGTAGATTTGTCTTGATTTGCTTGGTGGACCTGGATTTCAAAGCCATTCCCTCAAAGAAGGAAGGGAACACCTCCGTAAGAGTCGTGAGGTGTGTTCTTTTGTCTGGCCGTATGGTAGATATGTTTGGTGGGACTTGCCCTGCAATTTGTTTTGTGGTTTCTTTTCATATGGGTTTTTAATATTAACTGTGTTCTTAAAGTTTGTATTATTATCCAAAGTATTCCATATTTCAACTCCCTTCAGATTTGCCAATTCTGGACTAATCCATGGCTATGTCCGAGATGGCCCAAGAAACACTCCAATGCTCATGGACCGTTCAAGGGTTTTTATTGAACTTGCAAAGGGCCATAGGGCTGTCCTCCTCTCTTTTGCGTGAAAGCTCCTCCTATCTAACCCAGGCGTTCTCATCTCCCAGTGTTCATATATTGATTGTTTCTCCCTCTGTATGCTAAAGTCTAAACTGGCTGCATTGGTGACCTTAAGATAAATGGCTTTTTTTGAATGGATTGTTTCATCCCACATATTCCTCATCTTATCTCCATTCTAGCGTCGGCTGCTTCTAAAACATTTTTACGGTCGAGGGCATCATGCGTCGTTGCCGTTGACTCGTTGTCCATGGTTGACTCCATCCACAGTAGATATAGCACACCCTGCGCTCGTTACTTCAATTTTGTTTGTCAGCTAAAGCTTTCGCTTCAGATTTGAAACGGTATGTTTTCTGACAAATTTTCGAGGGATTATTAAAAATGTCTACATCCTCTACCCCAAAGACTGGCACTGACCATAGGACTACTGACTGTGGATCCTGTGAGTCAATAACCGGGAAGGCGCTCAAGGAACAAAAGGGGATGCTTGCTGCGGGTAGGCCCACTCAACAATCCCCTCCCGCGGCACTTTCCAAAAGAAGTTGGTCGGACGAATCGGGGGGTAGGGAGCCGGGGAGGCTTGGTCGGGGGTGTGAGTCGCCGCCAAAAACGTTCACAAGCGATGCTCGCCATTCTTCGTCCAAAACAATCAAAGCAATGACATCTCAGGTCTCTGTCCTAGTCTTCAGACTCCTTGTCTGAATGAAGAGTAGCCTGCCCAGGTAAGCGAGCTGCGAAAGCTGATTCTGAGGCCTTTAGGCTTCTGATGATAAATAGTTTCGAGAAGGTGGCTTGACCCCCTCGAAAAATAAGATGAAAGGCCACAAACCTGTCAAGCCTATTAAGGCCGAAAAGGAGGCTAAAAAGGCAAACGCTTGTGTGCTTCCAACCTGGGGCGAAAAGCTGCTGACCCACCGAGTGGCCTCGGCTTGAGGAGAGGCCTAGTCCTTGATCCTCTGACTCCTTTGGGGTTGATCCATTCGAGGCCATTTCCATCAACGTTGAAAGTGTCGCAACCTTTGACACCCTTGAGAGGAAATACAAGTCTTTCAAGCCTCTTCCAAAATAGGAATTTTTGTTAATTTCCTTTCCTCGTGTTTATTTTTTTTTCCCCGTGGAACATGAACCTTCAGATCAAGACACTCAGACTTTTTGGTCTGGAGTGTGCAACAGCTAATGTTCCTGAGTCCTTAATATCTGTCAGTCGAGAATAAAGGATCTATTCTATACAAAAATCTTTAGAGTGCAAGTGACATTGACATGTCTCCCGAAATAGAATTTGGGAAAGTAGATCCGTCTGAGTATGCTGAGGCGTTTAACCAACAGCTTATGAATAAGGTTACTGAATACCTAGGTTGGGTGTAGACCAGCTACACCCTTTGAGCACACACCAGAATAAATGCACCCCTTTAGGGAAATAAGGCCAAAAGTCTATCTTGTAAGAAAAACAAGTTTAATCTTACAAAAATGAGGATGATGGCAAAGGACTCTGCTGCCTGAACGGTCTTCTCCGGTCTTTCTTCAGTTCCTTTCCTGCCAAAGTTGTCCGAGGCAGGAGTTTATATAGCCCTGTCTTTCTGTAGTGGCGTCACTGGATACAGGCCCTGGGTTCATCCCAACCCATCCTTCGTCCATACAAGGGATGCTCCAAAGCCTTCCTTTCTTCATTGTCATTGATATTGTTTTTATGGCAGTCAATTGTTTTGCAGCTAGACTGATGAGGGCCTTGAGAAATTACAGACCTCAAAACCTGCAGCCAAGTCACTTAGTGTTGCTATCAGGTAGCTGCAACCATCGCACCCCACAGCACAGGTTTGGAAGGGTAAGTTATTTCGCGATTATCCCTCATTTGGACTTCCGTGAGGGCTGGCTGGCAAGGTAGTCGGAGAGCATTCCCTCGTGGACGAAGAGGAGGTACGAAGTCCGCCCAAGCATCGGCTTCTTTAACATCAGCCGCCTCAGAGCCTCTCTCCACAAGACTCCAGTGAGAGGCAGGCTCACTCGGCATCTGGAAGAATGTCCGAGCATTACTTCCGATGCTTCGGCTGTGCAAACTGTAGCCCAGGGTTACTGTTGCCCCTTTTTAACAAGGCCTCTGGATCATCCACGGGGGAGCCACTCGCGCAAAATTCCAGGTAGTTTCCTCTTGCAGGAGATGTCCAATCTGTTAGAGAAAGATGCTATAGAAGCAGTACTTGTGATGGAGAGGAACAAGGGGTGGTACTCCCCTTACTTTTTGATTCCCCCTCCTACTTTGCCCCCTGCCAAAAAGGTTGTAGGATTGAGACCCATTTTGGACTTGAGATACTTAAACAAGTTCCTCAGGAAGGACGAGTTCAAAATGGTTACCCTGTCTCAGATCCTTCAGGCCTTCCAGCTTCAGGATTGGATTAGGTCACTAGACCTTCAGGATGCTTACTTTCATGTACCTATCCACCATAAGCACAGAAGTACCCATGGTTCGTAGCTGGCGCTTCTCATTATCAGTTTTGAGTTCTGCCATTCGGGCTGACCCTCACCCTGAGGGTTTTCACCAAGTTGATGGCGGTGGTGGCAGCGAGTCTCAGGAGAGGGGGATCCTGAACAATTGGCTGATCAGGGCCTGTTCTTCTGAACACTCTGCAAAACACCCCAAACAGTTGTTGGAACCAGTTAAGAATTTTCTTTCACCAGTAAAGCTCCAACACTGTAATAATCCTCCCACATGCTGCAATCTCGCAGCCTGATCTAAACAACCCAGTCCTAAACGGTGCCTTGCCAACTGCATAGTAAAACGAGAAGCCACTGATGGGGATGCCAGTGAAACTTTCCACACAGCCAGAGAAACCAGAACAATGTTATCAAAGATGTAAAAAGAAAGGATGAGCTGCTCCGTGTGGTCTCAAATATGTTGAATTGAAAATTAAATCGGCATGCACAAAATATACATGCTTTTACTTGAAACCTTGAACAAATCTGGTGTGGGATAGCAATCAAGATGTTTTTGGCATGCATATTTGGAAGAGACAGGAAATATGTAATGCTCAACAGAGTGCAGAGGTTCAGCTAGTTATGACGGGCAACCAGAGTCGGAACAACCCACAATCAACATAAGTTCTTGCCAGCAACAATCCTCACTTTATATGCACTTAACCACTTCCCCAGTCAAAGCAGGTAAACCATGGCTCTTAAATGGACCATTGGTGAACTTGGTATGCAGTAGACATGCCAATTCCTATTTGGGAATGATCACAATAGTGTAGTAGAGATCGGAGTTGACCCAACCATCTGGTGCCTGTTCTATGTATAATGTGGACAAGAAAGGGGGGGGTAGAATATCCTAACCTTTCCTGGATTATGAAAGTAGGCCAGTGGGAAATGAGGGTGACTCGCACCAAAAAGAAGCAGTAGCACATACACACATAGAGGTAATCCATAGCACATTGAGCATATGTAATGGCGAAAGAGCATGATGTACCATCACACTTGAACAAATGCAATCCTATATTTAAGAAGAATGCAGATATTGATAATCACCTGCCGGAAGAGGATTGGGCCTCCCTAGCTTACACAGGGACACCACCAGATGAAGTCTGTCAAGGAATGCCATCTTATCATCCGGTGCCACAAAATAAGTATCTATTCCCTATAGATCACACGCAGCTTTAAAGGTAACAGTCATACGCATTTAAGGCAATCCTAATTTAGCGTCTGTAAGGTTATGATGGTCCCAAATGGTCCGATGTGATAAGGGACTTCAAGGAGCTCCATCTTTCCGAGTTTTACCACAACTCCCCAAACTCGCTTGCCATACGGAGAGAGCCAAATCGCTGGCCTGGCAGTTAAGGATGGGGCATCCTGAAGAGCAGTTTTCAACCGGGATTTGGTCAATGACTCAATTTGATAGGCAGGTGGATTACGCAGTGCAAGAATGTGTAATTTGTTGTAAAGCAATCTTGCCTCAAAGTCCTCATTCTTTGCCTGTACTCTTTATTTTCGGAACAAGCTTCTCCAAATTAACTTGCATCGCAGACACCACCTCCTCTAAAATGCCCACTTTATTCTTTAGTTCTGAGATCTTGCCACTTTGTTTCGCAACCCGTGCTTGAAGTGGTTCAGCCTTAAAATATAGGTTTTTAATGTTTTGTTTATTCAAACCGTAACATCGCAAAATACTCAGAAATTCAACAATGTTCTTCACACAATCTAAAATTATACATTTGTTGACTACATCCTAAAGTTAAAAGAATTAGATATTCAAACAAGACAATTCCACATATATAAAACAATCCCCAAATACAGTGCAAAACTAAAGGCAGCGCAGTATGCGACTCATCTAAATTTAAAAAACTTCATAAACCTATGCCGTTTCCAACCCATCTGAAGTATTATAGATACAAACACATTGTTGCCACAAAGAGTAAACCTGAAACACATTAAAAGAACTACACAGCTTCCTCATATAGGTCGGCCTTTGGGCACTTAAAGCTGCACATTCCAATAAAAATAGGGAAGTCCACAAAACCGGCAAACAGAATTATCCAATTCAATTGACCATATCAAAAGCACTTTCTTGGGTAACAGCAACTTCCATCTTAATTTTAGGAGCAGATTATGAAAATATTTATATGGAAACTGAAATAAAATATATGAAATCGTCCCACTTCTGTTCCTTCGAAAGATGTTTCAACAAAGGATAGTCATGAAATCGCTCCAGTTATTCTTTGTCAAAAAGAGCGTTTTTAACTTTGTCCCGGTTCTCCAACAAGGTAGTCCTATCCAATGCAAGATCCCCAAAAATCTGATCACAATCATTTGCAAGTTGTACCAAAACTTCTTTCCTTGCCCAAGGACATATTCAATAACATTTGAGTCCCCAGAACTTCATACAGCAAATTAAGGCTTGTTTATTAATATTAATTTGATATACAGAGGGGTTTTTCCAATAGACACGGGCTCTAAATGAGATCAAACCCAACTCATAAAAGATGGTCACCATTGGGATCACATTTGGGACATTCAGGTATCACCTGCATACCACTGCCTCAATAGTGTCAAGACCTCCAATAAGTGTCTCTCTTAAGCATTCTGCACCATACACAAGTTTAGGGATGATCTTACCTTTATAAAATTGAATAGCTGGTTTTATTCAAAATCTGCCATGCCTGCGATCCAGCGTCGCAAGTTGTATAGGCAGAGCTACGGCTTTCAGTTTTAATCCTTCCTATATTTTCCTGTGGGATGGCTGAGCAAATATATGAAATCCCAAATATGGTTGTCTGAACACCCAAGCCTAATATCGCTCAATGACCACACCAGTTTTCTATGTTTCCTCCCTCTAGCCAACTGCCGGATTTTAGTCTTTGAGTGGTTGCTCATTAACTCATTCAAGGTTGCATATTCCGCAAACCCATTTATGAGCCTTTGTATTCCAATCTGAGTAATGTCAAATAGGAGGAAATGCTTGCTATACAAGATCCATGGGACTTTGTGGCTCCCTGCTTTTGTTGGTACAACTTATCTAAGTGTTCCCCGATATCTGACATGTATAAATTGAAGAGGCAGGGGGCCAAAACGCACCCTTGCCCCAGGCCGGAGTGGACCTCAATTCTGCTTGAAAGATAGCTCTTGAAACAGAGGACAAAGCCAAATAGCCCTCTAACTGGTATTTGTCAAAAAAGATCAGAGTGGTTGTGGTATGCCAAATGCAAGGTAACCATTTTATTGCAATATTGACTGGGGGAAAAGCGAGATTAAAAGCCAAGCTCACTCCAGAATTCTCCACAGCTCAACAGGAAATAACATGTTCTATAGGAAATATGATGTCTCAGTTATGAAGACCTATTGCTCCTGGACATTGGCTCCCTCTACTAAGCTGCATATATAATCCTATATGTCCCCAACTATTTGTCACCCTTATCTAAGATCCCACCCATAAACAAAATGTGCTACTCCTCATACTTTAATATTATTGGTAGGCCCAAATTACTTTCCATGAACTGGCTGCATGATGACATGCTTTATGTAGATGGGAGGAGAGAGTGAGGACAAGCATATCGCCTTTGTAGTTTAATTAAATTAAACAGCCTATCTCATCTCCCCTTGCATGACGTCACTGAGTCTCAATGACTTGTTCTCGCAACAATGATGGCGCCATCCTGTTCTTGACACATTTATGAATAACTATTTTGAGAGTCATGCTACTCCACCCTGTTAAGATTTCATCGCGACAATTGGTTGTCTTTTTAGTCGCATTTGCGATCCTCTGTCGCGCCTAGCCAATCGCAGAGGCATTAATCTGCCAACTATTTGTGACTTCCTGGGATGTTCAGTATGTCCCAAAAATTTGAAATGGTCTGCTGAATGCGCACAATAGTATCTTGTTCCGCCATGTAACACTTCCCTAAAAAGCCTTGGTTTTTGACATTCCTTTGAGGCAGCTACCATCTAGCTGACTACAGCATTTTCCCTGAATTAAATGTATTTGTTCAAGCGTGCTTAACTGGTCTTTTTCCTTAAAGCTGTAGAGCTCAATTCTCTACTCTGCTGGTGCAAAAATGGCAGCAACTTGTCATGTTATGTTCCTCTGCAGGGCACATTTGCTCTGCATTTATTTTGCTATCTACCGAGTCATGGTGCATGCCTGGCACATGATACCACTACCTATGGGGTAAGCTGCAACATCACCCTACCTATAGCCATGCTGCCCCACTTGTGTAGTAAGCCACTATCATGGGTACACACATCCCTGTCACCTAGTCTATCCCATTTAAAAACACACTAATTGTGCAAGCTAATGCCTTATCTGTCCCCTACTTAAAGTAGCAAAACAAACTATTATTTGTGCCAGCTGCATTTCCAGGAGGATTTAACGTGCAGTTTCAAATGTGTCCATTCTGATTTTATAATTCCGTTTCCTCTGAGAAAGGCAGGGGTGCACATGCGCTCTAGTCAACAACGGCCCCACTACACTCTTTATTCAATCTGACTTTGATGGCATAATTTGTGTGCAGGCTGATCAGTCGTTTTAGGAGCCACCAAGGCATCCCCCAATCTAATAATTTAGCCCACAGTCTATTTCAAGCCACACTATCGAAGGCATTAGATAGGTCTATGAAGCCATAAAAATGGTCGCCTCAGATTTTTCCCAGACTTGATCTTGGAATACACAGAAAATTGTACTGTTCAGAGACGTTGAGTGTCCTTTTCTAAAACCAGTTTGTAATTTGCACAACGTAGACATCATCCATTGTTCAAGATGGAAAAGAACTAATGAGGAAAACAACTTACCCATCGATCAATGAAATTGGTCGATAATGTTTTGGTTCGTTTCTAGGACCACGTTTATAGATGGGGACTAATGGCTAATGAAAGTGGAAACACACTGGCACTCACTATGCCCGAAAAACATAAAGCAGAATCTTCCCCAAAGTACATGGATCAGCTTTAAAGATGCAATTCGTCAGGCCATTAGAGCCTGTAGCTCTCGAATTACTACATGACTTGATTAGGGACATAATAGCTCCCAACTCTATAGGCAATCTCCACTCCTGATTTAAACCGGAATCTCAAAACCAGGCAATCCCAACAAAGCACTAGTGATGTTACCATACAGATTACCAAGAAATGTAGACCATTGCGGTTCAGACACTTGGTTAAGAGACAAAGTAGTGTCAAGTGAATCTACCAACTGCCTAAAGACCCTAGAGTCCTTAAGACACCAAGCATGGCTTCGGCATTGTTCTGTACGAGACTCGCCTTACGGCTTTTGTAGTCATTTTTATAGCTCAGTTTTTGTTTTTTTACATTTTTAATGACCCTAATCCCAGAATACCCCTTCATTCCTTTGATCAAGCGTATATCACTTCTCATCTGACTCTTTTTTTTTTTTTCCCTAGCTAGTTCCTTATGAAATACATGCCTAAAATTTGAAGTGTTTTTTTTGTGTTCCTTGGTCTTTTACTTAACACATCACATTGGAACTTATTCAAGATCCCATCTAACTCATGCATGCTGAAGACCTCAATTTTCCAAGACTGATCGGTACACTTCAAAACCATTGCTACATACTTCTTTACTCATTGGATATTCTTAGAAGACCACCCTATTCTATTTCCTCTTACATTTGTTCTCAGATTACAGGGGCCACCTGTTGGTATTTCTTTTTATATCAAAATCTTCTAACGTGCTTTGATCACTCCACCTACAATTTGCAAACGTAAACATTTCCCCAACATGTCTTGATCAATAAAAGTGTAATCAAGGGTAGACTTGCTCACCACCTGCCCCCCCGCCCTTCTGTTCCAGGTCTTCCATTTTCAGAACCATCAAATCCACCCTTTACCTGGCCCAGTATGACTAGAGTGTCCATCACAGGGGTAAAAGCTACAGACTCTGCAGAGCTTGCAGTGGTCCCAGGCCCAGGAGTAGTAGAGGAAACTGAGGACCTATTTTAAGCAAAGTACAGCTGGGCCTGTTTTTTGGTCCCTTTGACATCTCCACTGACACCGGATGGGCAGATTGTTATTTGAAAGGTGGAAGAGTCATGCTCTGTCTCAACTAGCTCAGGGCCGGAGACATCGAAGGGCAGTGCTGGAGCACACTAAGCCAGCAGGTAAGCACCCTTTGTTTGAAAAGCAAGTTGCTTCACCAATTGAACCAGTGTTTCCAATTAACAAACAGAACTGGGTTATTGCTCCACAATATGAGTTGATAATGAATGCAGTACCATAGACTTGATGCAACTATGGGTTAATGAAAATAATGTTGGAGTTCCAAACTGCAGGCTTCGACACTAATGGCACCCACCTCAGAAGAGCATTCACTTACAGTAGACCTCCCTGCCACCACTTATCAGTGCTTCAGAAGCACAGAGAGTTCCAGCTGCAAGCTAGCAATGATATCCTACTTGCATTGAAGTTAAAGTATCACTGTTGGTTACCCAAACGGGGGTGCACTTGCATATAGGTGTAGTGTGGCATGGATTGCAGTTTCAATTTTGTACCTGAGCACGGTTTATAATGACCTCCTACAGACTTGCTGCTATAAAGGTCTTGAACCTCCTCGTTCACCCTCTGGCATGTACACGTTGCTCACGCTGCACTCTAAGGTCCCATCACAGAGAGACCCTGGGTAAGGAGTACCCCAGGGTACAGGCTCGATGGCAAGAGTAGTTGCTCACCCCAGCTGGGGCAAGGAATCCATAGATGGGCCATGGGCACTCCTACCATGCTTCAACTGTGTACTGCCAATGAGGACTCAGCACGACTGCATTGCAGGTATGTAGTTGCAGGCCAGGCTTTCCAGCCTATGTAATGGCGTCCAAGCCTCCAGTATGTGTTCTGCCCACTGATGTTGCAGAGGCGGAATGGTTGCAAAATTAAGGAAGCCAGTGTGTGGGCTGGACCACCAGGTGAAGAGATCCTGTTACTACGCTACTCGCCTCATTAGGCAAATCATCCCTTCCTCTCTACAACTAATACTGCTAACCTCACTGTTGCTCTGGTCAACTCTAAAGTGGACTATGGAAATAGTCTATTGGCAGGCACTTCTGCGTCCAACCTGGCCTCGTTACAGATGGCTCAGAATAATGCTGTTTGAGCTGTTTGTGGTCTGGCAAGTAGGAATGCTATCACTGAGGTTTGTAGATCCCTGCATTGGCTTCCAGCTAAACATTGTGTCACCTATACAATTCTCCTCCTTACTTAAAAGTGTTGCAGTGACAGAGCACCTCCTTATCTGAAGAAAAGCATTAGGCAATCCTGTAATCTCTCATCCTCTCTGATATAACAATTCTAATAGACTGGAGCCTCCTTGGTATAGACTGGCTCGATTTTGCAGCACCTGCTTTGATTCCATTGCACCTTGCATGTGGAACACGCCCACTGATCTTCCTCTTTGCCCTGAACTTTCCTCATTTAAGAGATCTCTAAAAATGTATCTCTTTAATTCCAATGACTAAGCTCCTTGCTTCTTCCTGTCTCCTTTTTGGTTTTCTAGACTTCATGTTTCTCCTCCTACATGCTGCGCACTGAGGCCCACAGATTTGCGGCCTATAAAAGATCTTTAACATTCACCAAAGGAAGTACTATTCCGCTTCAGGTGCAATACGGGAGAATAACTGCAGCCAGATTGCTGTATTCCTTTGTCTGTGCTCTCTTAAAGCAGCTATCTTCGTGGATAGACCTCTAATGCACCTTTCACCTAGATGAGGAGTATGTTGGAGCGTGCTTTTTTTTTTTTTCTTTTTTGGGTCAACATTATCATTTTTTGATCATTCTTTCAGATAAAGAGAAGGTGCCTTTTGGACCAATACTTTGACAGGTCATCTGGTGTGAGCATAGTCGTAATTAAAAAAAGGCAAATTGAGTATCCCAATGGTGGCTAATGTTGTGATGTGGTCGCTTATGCAATTTCGGAATTCCTTGTTTGTCTTTAGTGGTCTGTACATTAGATGGCTGGTGAATGTCGGCATGTGTGAGAGTAGTAATGGCAGGTGAGGTTAATAAGTGTTCTGGATGAGGCAGGTCCAAAAGATTGTGTGAATGACCGTAACTTGAATCCCGGTCTTTCTTGAGATGCTGAGTTCTATGCTGTATCTTGAGGGAATGAGAAAGTTCAGAATTTGTGGCAGAGGGGGAGAGCCAGATCTTTATGATGGAGAGCATCACGGTTGTGGGATTAGCAATGTCTGCATCAAAATCGGAGTATTAGTTAACGAACATGATGTTGCATAATTCTTTAGATGGTTAAGAGGTGGTGGTGATGAGTTGTGTGAATGAGGTTGAGTGTGGTTGTTTGGTACAGTTAAGGTGTTTGTGCATGGTTGTGGGTTGGGGCTAGACATAGTAATTGTGGTGGGATGAACATTATGTTGACCTACCTAAACTCTGAGTTGAAACTGGGATTAGTCTGCTTTTTCTACCAGTCAGGTGAGATGCGCCCTGTGTGCTGAGGGCTACATGGGAGTAAGTAGGATGATGGGACTGGGGAGAAGGGCGCAGCGCCCAGGACAAGCATCGATTTGCTGGTTGGAGGGACAAATGTTGCTTGACATTGCTGCATTTGCGCCTTACCCATGGCTTTATATTAAGCTTAATCTTCAGTGAATCTGCACATTTAGGTCTTCTGCTTGGGAAGCATGCTGTCTGGTATGTTAATGCCACATTTACACTGGAATAATGCCATGACAGGGTTCGAAATTGCCTGGAGCTGAGAGCTATTTAGCCGTTGGTTATAGCCAAAGAGGGCCTGGTTAGCTTGAAACCAACAGTTACCAGGGCTACTTTTGACTCCCGGGGCAGGTGGTGCCAAACAAACCCAGCTATGCGGTTTTATTTAGTTTTGGATTGTATATACACGCTGATAAAAACACATTTTGGGCATTTTATAGCAAATTGGAGAACATGAAATAGACAAAAAGTTAGTTTGCATCTTGTGCAAAGTTACATTTGCTGCACACTGTTTCCCAGGGGTAGCTCCTGCCTAACTGGTTATGTCTGATACCCCGGAGCTGCTTTTTTCTCCTGGTCCACAAATCCCCATTTCGATCTGTCATGATCCTTGAAGAACCTTCTCTAGTAAATTAACATTGCTAACTTCAAAGCTTTGCATCCCCTGCACCCATCTCGCTACTTATGGATTATTTATTGCTCCCAGATGTGATTTTGATATTTTATACCAGGTAGAAGCTCTATTACTTGAAATATCTGCAAAATCACCTACAAAAAATAATCTGTCGTTCACCAAATAGTTTCACTACAAACTTAGTTTTGGTCTGAAAAGCGGTTTTCTTTTTTCTTGGGCCACATACCTGCTTTGGTAACTGTTAATGGTCATTGTTCATTTTTCTCCTTGTTTTACAAAACAGATCTGACCTATCTGTTTTTTAAAGCGTTGTTTGGAGGGTAGTTGCCTGATTGCACCCAAAGGTGATCTGTCTTGTGGCAATGCCTTTCAAATGCCTTCTTTACCACTCGCCTAGCATAGACCTCTAAGACAGAGGGTGTAAGCACAGATTGAGCTTCTTTTGGGGGCTCTTGATCTTCTTTTATTATTGGTACAGCTACCAAGGTACACTGCTTCCATGTAAATGGGACCGGTTGTACTTCAGTGTGAGGAAGCTGCCGGTAGCAGTGTGTGAAAAGCAGGAGCACAAGATTGCGAATACCAGAGCATCCAAACTCGGTTATTAACAAATAATTTTAAGGGTAGGCGGTCTGAGGTCGTTTGGCCGAGCTCAAGCCTTTCACAATGCTAGAGGTGAGGGGGAATGTCCAAAACAAGCAGTGCAACAGCGAACTGGGTGTGAAGAGGACATGATCTAAACAATAAATATAATAAATGGTTTTAAAAATAGGAATATATTAAGTAGTTGCTACTAGCATTTTAAATCGGAGTAGGATCCTAGCATGTCGATTGGGAGAGAGCTCTAATTTTCATGCTGTAGAGATTGATACAATTGGGCATATTTACCTTCACGTGAAGTCTTTCTTGCAGAGTAAAGTTCCCTCGAGCAGCCACTTGTACAGGTGTCCACAATGTAACCTCCAGCTGTAGGCCACTAGTTCTCATTCTTGCAGCAATTCAATACGTTCCACATATTTTTGATTCCGAGAGACTGGAAGGAAACCTATTCCTTCTCACCACAGCAACAGATCTGTGATTAGGGAGGGGCATTGTACAATGAAGCCACTGGCCATCGGAAGGAAAAATACCACCCGATTTAATTACCTGAACTAGACTTGATGGGTGGTGTGCACCTCTACATTTGTCATTTGCGGATCAATACCTTGGTTAACTGGTTCAGGACTCTCAAGACATGCTATAGACAGGTCTTCATCTGTAGCCAGCAGTTGTAGTTTGCCAAATCTTAGCACTATCAATTTGTGTGCTGGCTGACACTCATTACCAGTGGATGGATCAGTCCCATGTCTTAGAGTATGAGGCAGAGGTTTCACTTATTTCTGATGACTAATCAGAGTACAGACAGACCCACTCTAAAAACAATTCATAAAAACGCTTTGCAATGTACAGCTGTTGGCAAGTGGCTCTTAAATTCCAAGAAGCTTTCAAAGATTGTGGCCAAAAGTCGTCATGGGAACCGTAGACGCATCTATTCGTGTTTTGGGATTTGTGCCTCAAATCTGTCCTCTAGGCATCCCTGAATGAAACAGTTATACTTGACCATTTACATGAGATGATGATGTAAAAATGCACATCAGCCGGCTATTCTGTGGTGCAGTTGACAAACTTTTTGCACGAAGGAGCACTTCATTGACACCAAGGTAACTTTTAAAAGTGATATTCATCAGATCTAGATAGGAACACTGGGAGAGAAGTTGAGAGAGCAGGGATTATTTAACCCTACCAGGGGTTTTAATTGCAGAAATCAGTGTAAAGTTAGTGACTGCTCCCCTTTAAATTGAACCTTCAATTATTCCATATTGTGAGGCCCCTCCTTTGTTCTAAGGGAAGCCGAATGTTAGGCGTTTCCAGATTAATTAAAGGAGGCGTATACCTTGCATAGCAGAGAAAAACAACCTGGTTGAATAAAGTTATATTTTTTTTAGTAAAAACTCATATTGCTTTTTATAATCCTTTAACAAATGTTCCATCCGCATTTAGTTTTAGCATGATGCAAAACGATGTGCCCAATTTGGTACAGGTATTGAGCACGAAATGGACTGTCTAACACCCAAGCAAGGGACTCGGCTGCGTTTGTTAGCTCAGATTTTCTTGTGCTAGGGCCAAAACTGATGTAAAATAATAATGGCTTGTTTTGTCCTTCGAACTGAAGCATGTAATATTTTTGCTGCATTACAGATGCACAGAATCCTAACTTCAATCAAAAATTTCTCTGAAAAGTGATATTTTGTTTAAAACAAACTGGCGTTTAACAGAACTTCTCCCCTTGAAATTGACCACAGTGCATCCTCCCTTAGGTTGCCAAAGATTGGAGAACAGATTAAATTATCCGGTCTATTACCGAAACAAAAAACCTCCAAGAGTGTACACATACACTGATGCCTTCTGCTCTGCAACTTGTAGCATTTCAGCTCCAAGATGGTCTCGACTAGCATTTCGCACAGGGTCGGAGTCTCACCTGGTTGATAGTTTGTCTCAAGCCTGGGAAATGGTTAAGCAGTGAGCTGCTGTGGTAGGTGGAGATTGAAAGTGTGAGCTACCTGGCCATTATAACTAGGGTGGAGTCCTAAAATGTGCACATCAGGCTATATTCTAGAAATCCATCTTAACAAGCACCAGTGCAAGTATTGCATCTAAGGGATCAAACCCCATTTTGTTTTTGTTGTGCTGTCATGGTTCATTGGGCGAATGCTGGGCAATGTCCCGCATCAATGCCTTGTGCAATTTGAATGGGCACTGCCCAAAGTTAAGCCGGGGAAAGTGAACTATATGAGTGAAGAGCACATTAATGAGCAGTAAGTAATGCAATCCTTAAATTGGAATCATCAGCATAGCGGATGATTATCTTAGATTTGTGGATAAGTGCGAAGAAATTGACCATGTTGGAGTCCACATTACCTTGCACTTGGTTATGGGCTTTGTTCAAGGAAATGTGAGATTTTTTTGTTACACCCAAGAAGACAAATATTGTCCCAAAACTGTCTCAGGAGCATCTAATCACATATTTCAGTATGTGGAAGAAAAGCGTAATTTAGTGGGGAATTCCTGGAAAGATGCTGCAGAGAAGAAGGTAGGATTATCGGGACACATTGGCGCTGGAGCTTCCAGGTAAGAAGGATTAGGTACCGTTAATAAATTAAGATGTGCCAGTGGACAATGTGCACAGTTGTATCCCAAAGTGTTCCTGAAATGCATTGGGGAAATTTGGAGGATCTGGTCATAAGATTAATTTGCGCTGTGGATCTAGAACAATATAAAATAAAGTGAGACGGATAAGCATTAGGGTGGTGATAGAATTAGGCAAGAACCAGATATGCTGTGGACAGAAGTAATAGTTGAGCCTAGTGGGTAGAGGTAATGGTAACCTCCCCAGTGTTGACACAACGGGCAGATGGAAGGATCTGTATGTGTTCACCTGTGTAATTTGAACATAGAAATGTGGTTGCACCGGCATTCTAGTACCAATAGCATTTAAATTGTTAATCACAGAAGGGTAAACTGTTTTTCTCGTTGGACCATCTGCATACCATTAGATGGAGCACTATAGTGGGACCTGACCCTGGACATCCTACTTTTATTTTTAATTTTTATTTTTTTAATTTATTTTTTTAGATGCGTTCTGCATAGGGAGATTGGGCCTTAATTTCTCACAATAGATGGCTATGTATTACTTTACTTTGATACTTTAGGTCTGAGATTGCCAAGCACACATTGAAGCCCTGTATGCATCCACATTACACTCTATACAATTCTCAAAATCTGTAGACTGACCAGTTAGTCTCTCTGAGTCTCAATGACTGTTCTCAGGTTTTTATTTAATACTCTTCCCTGGTATTACCTCCCTAACCCAGACGTATCTAACTCCCAGTAAGTGCTACTGAGTGGTAACCCCTTCTGTCTTAACACTTGTCTTTGACTACGGATGTTCTCCCTAAAACAATGGCTCTCTAAACTCCTTCTGGGATATTTTATCTGTCCTTATGCTAGCTGATGTTCGTGTTCTTTAGGGAATCTGGATAGTGCTTTGTGCTTACTCAGTTGGACTTCGGGCTGGTTCATTCACACCCACGCGCACCTCTTCATTTATTTTATTGTTTAGAGCGTGGACCTAGCTCGAGAGCTGCGGAGCACTGCACAGAGTGTGGGTAGCCAGCATTTGGGCTGATAACTTTTAACAGCGCATGACTGTGATGTCTGCATCGGTATGTGTGTCCATTGGAATTCGTCCTTAGGTGTTTTTGAAAGAGCCATGTTCTGAGAGATTTGTGAAATTTGAGAATTGTGGGGGCATTCTGTGCAGACAGAGGTTGTGTGCATGACAAGAGAAGGATTGTTTGAAGGTCCTCTTTGCGGACGAGTTGTGATTCAAGCAGTTTGGTAGATTTTACTGTACAAGGAGCGTGTGCCAGTAGATACGTGGAGCTTAGCCGCCAGGTACACTGGTGTGCTACTCGTGACTGCTTTGTAAATTATACATGCAGTCTTGAACAGTATCCTGGCTTGTAGTGGAAGTTAATGTAGTTTGCGTTGGATGGGGGTAATTTTGATCAAATTTCCGTGTTCCTGTAATAAGACGTGCTGCAGCGTGGTGTACTGATTCTTGAGGGTGGAGGGGGGGTGCGAGTGAGCAGCTGGGAGCTTTATCGGGAGAGCATCCCCCCCCCCCCAAATCGATGTGCGAGACCACAAAGGCCTGCACTACGGTCAGAAAGCAACAAGTTCATCTAGACAGCCTGGTGTCTGCCGGAGAGGTAGGCGGTAAACCAATTCAGGACAGTACCATAAATCAAGCCCGGTCTTAGCCGCGCTTGATTTTTGGGGGGCATGAGTGTCCACCAGTTTCATAGCAGAGATGCTGAATAATTCCAGGAGCCCCGAGCATTCCCTGTGGTACCGAGGTTTGCAAAGTTTGCTTCTAGCTCATTGACCGGGAAGGTTTTGAATGAGCAGTGAGAGGGGGCGTTTGACCTGACCTTTGTGAGCTGTAGTCTAGTGGGTGATTGATAATGAGATGGTACTGTGGTCAGACCAGTCAAGTGGGATAGTGTATGCAGAGGCGATGCAGGAGGATGATGTGAAGACTAAGTCTAGGGGGTTGTCTTTGTTGTTCATGGGAGAGAGCATAATTTGCTTAAGGATCATGGAAGCAGTCAGTGTGAAAAGCGTGCTTCGAGTGTGGTTGTCAGCCTGTGACTCTGGGAAGCTAAAATCAGACTTTATTTGAATGTGCTCATTTTGCGGAGAAGAGTAAGTTGGAGATGTCTGAAATGTAAGAGTCACTCATGTGAGATGGTCTGTATAGGAGGTCGAAGGTGATGCATTCTTTGTGCCATAGAGGGAACAGGCAGGCAAGTGATTCGAATTAGCTTGTTCTGGGAGAGGGGATTGTAATTAGTTATTTATAGCACACCTAATACCCAGAGGTTTATAATCACGGACCCGGGGATCGAACCTGAGTTGCTCTGTGTCGTCTTGCTTTCAAGGTGAGCACGTTGCCCCTGAGCTATCCTCCCGAATGATGGAGCATGGCAATCGCTCCTGTGGATGATTGCCACTCCACCTCCTACCCTTCCTGACAGCTTGGCATGTTGGATGCAGTAGTCTTGGGGTAGGAGGAAGTCGAAAACATGTGGGGAGGATGGGGTAAAGCAGTGCATCAAGCTTGTTGAACGAGAGGTCTGCGACCTCTGCAGCGTGAGCGACTGCTGAGCGAGCATTTATCAACATGAGTGTGTGCATGTGGCACTGGGATGTTGGATGGGGGCAAGGGCAATATTGATGAGGGATCACTAGGGTAGCTTGCCGGGCTGCCCAGGGCACTTGGCCATTCGAACACTAGTGAGTGGGGATGGCCTGTGGAGGGAGGTGATGCATGGTGTTAGGGAGAATTCTCCAGAATGGCTAATTTCCCTTAACTACTGAGTCCCTCAGCAGCTTTGCTGGATTTCTAGGATTTATTTTTTTCACCTGGTAAGAGTGTGAGCCTTTTTTCCCCACTCTTAAATGTGTTTTGCTGTGTGTGTTTAAATGTTGTTGTGTTCATAGACTGTGGAGCCTCACCTACTCCATAGGCATCTTTTTGCTGTGTTACACAGCACCTTCAGTGCAGTAAAACAGGGTTCTCTTTTTCCAGACGTCCCACTTTAAACTCCATTTTCTGGGACTGACTACTGTCTCCCAGAAGATGTAAAGTTACCATTGACTTTATTAATCTTTTTAAATCCACAGACCCAGTACAAACTATCTTACATGGAGTTCTGGAAAGGGTTTATAATTATCCCTTTTTGTCTGTTTCTCATGGAACATTATTTCATTCCCTTTTCATTAGGATTTGGCTGGTGGCAGTAGTATCTACCCTATTTTTCCTACCGTGGTCTATTTAAATAGCCTAAAACAGTACCAAGGCTATCTTAGTAGCCTCAAACTTAAACCCGCTGGACCACATTTACTTTTATTTGGTTCAGGCTGGGCTTATTCGCCATTTCTTTTTGTAAAAGTCTCTCGTGTTTTACTCTGCACGCCAAACCAGGTTTGTTTTGTTTGTTTTTTCGCTGACCTTTGGCGGTCTTCTGCACAGAAGCCCTCCTTGGGCCCCTGAATGTCTGAGGGGGACATGATGTGAGAGAGAGGTTTGAGACTCCCTGCACAGTCTCCTTGGAGACCCATGTTGCACTCTGTGTGATTGGCTGTGGTGACTGTCCCGCCGGAACAGCCCCCCTGCTGTGTGATTGACAGCCAGGCTGTGTAAATGGGGGAAAACATGCATAAAAAGCAGGTCTCTGGGACTGAGAAGGCAGAGTCGCCACTGGATCAAGAGAAAAGAGAAGCTGACGGAAGAGGACCTCTACCACGACTGAACCTCCCGGTGAAGTCCTGCTGCGTGTCCGAATCTCCAAACTTCGACCGGGAAGATGCGCAAGGAATCTCCCGTAGCCCCCTGCCTCTTCTCCCCCCCCCCCCCCCCGAGCTGGTGGGACCAACCAGTTCGCCAAACTGCAAGCCAGGCCTCCCTCCTCTGGTCGATTTTGCTGTGCACAGCTACAGTGAACCGGATAGCCAGGAGGACTGGATCCTGCTTGGGTTTTAAGGAGCGCACCTTTTATTTGTTGCGTTGCATGTTTCTTCCCTGGGCAGGGCAGGACCCTCCAGTCTTCCTACTTCGTGTCAGTCCGACAGTTGCTTCAGGAACCGTGAGCCTGCAGGACCTGCCAGGAACGTCTGCCTCAGCTGCAACCGCCTTCTTCATTTAAGGTACTGTTCAAATTCGGTTGTTCGTTCCATCCGACTGCGGTAAAAGTGCGTGAAATCTTTTGCCAATCCGAGGGCTTTTCCTTCTCTATTCTTTAAAGTAACTTTTCGTCCGACCAACTTTGTTCTGAACTCTTGGCAAAGACTTAACCGCGAACTACTCTGAACTGTGTGATCCTCTGCAAAGACTTTGGTCCATTGACTTTGGCCCTGGCCTCTTGGTTTGATTTCCTCACCGTAGTTGCCTTTTTCTAGATTGCCCTGCTTACTTACTTGTTGGTGCTGCTCAACATTTGTCTAACTTTGTCTTTCTCTCCCTTGTTAATTGCTGGAGTGCCATTTTGCTCACACTTCATTTTGAGCTTAACTTGTCCAGAATTCATTGGGTGATGTGTAGTGTATTAAGATTGTGATTTTTCAACTGCTTGATAATAGTGAAATGTTTTTTATAACTGATGTGTAAATAAATGTATATTCTTGTACTCAGAAACCTTGAGTCAGTGTTTGTTTGAACCAGTTATTGCTGTCCTTTGTTTAACTATTGATACTGCTCACTTTACTCTTGAGATAAATCTGGCTGCTCAGCCATTGCTACCACTTTACTGGGTAGTACAGGCTTGTACCAAAGGTGAATTTGTACTGTCACTTGTAGTCTTAATTGTGTGTGGTGGTCCCAAAGGGTACTGCATATGATTCTGCCTAACACATTGTGATGTCTTTTGGTGAGTATCTGTAGTAGCAATTAGTTTGTAAGTGAAATGAAGGACAGCGGATCAAGGCCTTGGCCTTATCAGGCCTGAACAGGCACAACCAGGTGAGGTGCTTGTCTTCACACGTCCTTTGCTGAGGACACCTAAGGAGAACTGATTAAATAGATTGTGGGCAGAGAAACTGAGTGGCAAGGGCTGGTCACGTCACCAGCAGCCTTCTCAATGCTGTCTACCTGGAGCTGCTGGACAGTCCTTAAGTAGAGGCTTGGAGGGCTAAAAATGGGAGGTGGACATAGCAACTCGGTGACACACTGGGTGGATACTCTTACTATATCAACCTCCTTCGTACTCCACCCACTACTCTTCTGTTTCATTTCTCCTAGCTCTCGCCTCCACACTACTACCCCCCTCTGCACTCCTCCTCTACTGACACTGCTACTCTCCTCATCCCACTACTACAAAAACTCCCCCTTTTGACCCCTTACCATTCATCACATCCATTCCTTACAACTAACTTCCGCTCGTACTGCAAAAAACCTTTCATGCTAAAATGTATATTTCACCTGCTACACAAATCTCTCAATCTGCTGCTCTCTATCCTTCCTCCTGTCTCGGTCCAGTGGCCTCGCCCTGATCACCCACACATCTGGTTTCCTGCTTAAAAGTTCCTCTATGTCCTGATTGGCAAGCTTTTGCTAGTAAATTCTGTTCTAGTGCATAGGGCAGTCTTAAAAAGGGGACTAAGCTCTGACCCTTTTCTCCATGTGTGCCTGCCATGTAAATTGCACCGTAATGTCATTCATGTTCTTGTTTGGTGTTCCAGAAAGTGAGTGTTTTTCCCCTCTTTTCCTGTTAGGTTAGAGTGTCGGATTATGCACCCTAGCCTTTTGGTGTGTGTTGCTGGCAGTGCTTTCTTGCTGGGGCAGTGCTGTGCTACAATGGTCTCGCTCTTCCCCACTTTCTAGCTCCCTTGTATATTCATTCGCTGAGGAGTACCGACGGATGTTTTTTTGCAGGGCAGTAGTGTTTCTCATTGCTCCCACCTCGCTATATGATGCATGAAATGCCTGTGTTGATATTCTCCAGTGGCTCTTCCAGTCATTTTCTTCTTTCCGCCCTCGAGCTTCGTCAACAAATGAATAACCTTGGCAAGTACATAGACCCGGAGGTGTAAGGCTGGATGGAAGGGTCTGCAAACTAGCATACTGACAGAGAAGGGTCCAGGACTTGGAACCCTTGTAGCATAACATGCAACTATGACTATGGTGGGCTCTGCATCCCTCCCTCTTTCCTTTGACCTGGCCAGGTCAAATGCCTTGTCACACTCCCTGATGGCCTTTCGTGTTGGCTGTTCCAATAAAGTACACGGACACCACCAAAGTAACTTTGTGTTGCTGCACTAATCCTGAGCTTGTCCGTTTTGCATGGAGTAACAGTGCCCCCTATATGGTGGTGCCATGGAACGTATCTTCTGACTGTGTCTGAAGCACAGAGGTCCCAAGCTATAAAAAGCCCAGAAAGGCATGTGGAGAGGGTCCTTAAAGTCGACTCTACACTCTGCTGGTAACCGGTGTAGTTGAGCCAATGCAGGATCGATGTGGTCAAATCTGTGATTTAAGGAAAACGTGGTCAGTTGTATTGTGCTCTGTCAGCAGGTATGAAAATCAGTATCTAGGAATGAACAAGAATGCCCTATTAGGGTGACCGGTGTTCTACCAGGTAACGTGGGGCAGATTTAGCTTTCGAGGCTTGATCAAACCTCGTAACACTGAAGCCGTCTGGGTTTCAATGGACAGCTCTTGGTCCTCTAAAACGCTACGATGTTAAACTACATATCAGAGGACCTGTTTCCAGTTCTGGCAGTCAGTAATTCATTTTGCAGGCATCTGCAAGTTCCCCACATTTTCAGATTTGGTATATGTGAAGATCAGACTGTCTCTGCATTCAATGATTCACTGCTACTATACAGCTGATTAAGGCAGTGCTTATTGATGTCAAATTATTTAGTTTAAAAACTAGCTACCGATCGGTTTTGTAGGTAAAATACAGCGAACCCAAGCAAGCTGATAGTTTCTATTCACCAGTGTTAGACATGTTAAGTGGGGATGGAACGGGGCTGAATCTAGTGGGACTTGTGTTTGATGCCAAAGTGTTAGAGCAGTAGGCTGGTAGTGCGTATATTTTAAGTCTGCCAAACTGGATGGACTTGTTCCACTATCGTTCAGTCCTCTGGCAGCCCTCTCCTGAAGTATAACCAATAGAATAGAATGGCTAACTGTATCAAAATCTGTGTATTGGTACAATGGGACTCACGCCCGTGCTGCCCTGATCTACTTGCCTGCTCAATGTTGGGTAAGAATTGGTGCTGTCACACTGTGTTAGACTACACAACACTTATCTGCTTGATATTGGGTAACCCACCTTTTGGTATAGGTCTGTACTACACAAGTTGGTAGTGTGACTGAGCAGCCAGGCCTCAAGAAGGGTAAATGTGAGCTGTGGAGCTGTACAATTGAAATTCGAAAATACAAGTAGCCAAGTAACACTTGCAATCAAGGTTTTAATTATAGTTATTTATTACTTTAATGTCAGCTTTAAATAAGCATGATTTAAAAAGGCAATTTGTTGTAACAATTAAAATACGCTTTATAATTACTTTTCAGAGTCAAAGCCAGTGGAAAATCTTTGGAATTGCTTCATTAATTTCTACTACACCCAGAGGTGACTTCAATCACAAGGATAATATTTGCATTTATATATCACACTAATATACTTTTGTAGACTCTTAAGTTGCAGAAAGGAAAGGGTTCGGGAAGTAAAATGGTTAGAACAATTTCTCAGCAATTTTGAGGATAGCAGAATCCACCAATGAAGTCTAGATGAGCCATTCCCAGCAGTACCAGTATACAACAAGCTCCCACCCATGAGGGACAAACAGTATTAAAGTCAATGGATTTAGAAGAGTTCCTTTAGGGATCCAGGACAGCCAAAGCCATTTGGACCCAGTCTACGGATCTGATGAACCTCTTGGACAAAAGTCTTGCACAAAGTTAGAGAGTTCAGAAAAATCACTTGTAGGGTCACAAGCTGTTAGAGAAGGGAGTTGAAATCAACTCAAAAAAGGTAGCCAATGCGATTCCCGAGTGAGAAAAGCATGGCTAAAGGCAATAAGGTAAGTTCCCCAAGCCTAAACAGTGCCTCTGGTTAGAAGAGTGGTCCAGCTAGATTCAGTCTTTCAATAGCAGTGCAGACCCTGGTTCCTAAGTCTCAGTTGTGGGGACAAGAGGGAGGACGTCTCGAGGGCTCCTGCGGCAGTACTCGGGAGGTCGTCGGCACGGCAGCTACGGCCTCTTTTCGGTTTAGCAGCACTTTACGGTTTTAGTGCTTAACACTGATGTGGATCTCGGACACCGGTTGGACTTCCTTTACTCACTCGGTACTGCACTCTGGTGAGAGGACTCTGGATCTGGAGGTCCTGCTTCTGCTTGGAAGGTTCCTGGAGCTTCTAGCCGGATTCGTTTCATGGCAGACGTTGCACTCAACTACGGACACTCTACTCCTGGCATTGGGCTCCCACAGCAACAGAGAGGCACAGCAAGTCTGGTATGGTGGTCCAGTGGAGTGTATCGGGTTAGTTGGTCCCACTAACATAAGGGGAGAAGTTGGTCTGTCCGGAACTTCTGTCGAGGTGAAAAAGGAGGTCCGCACAGCAGCAGGGCTTCGTCTAGCAATTTAAAGGTCCACGAGGTAGCAGCAAGCTTCGTTCACGGTTTCTTCATCAGGTGTTTCTCCCAGTGGTCACCTCTGCCTGTAGTCCCAAGAATTTCCTTTTTATGCAGGTTTCTCCCATTCATACAAAGCCTAGGCTGTCAATCACAAAGCAGGGTGGCTGTCCTAAAGGGACAGCCAGCCAATCAGGACTAATTGCATTCAGGCATTCCTAGAGACAAAGGACAGGGGAGATTCGGGACCCTCCCTCACATACTGTCCTTCCAGACACACTGGAGCCAGGGGTGGGCAATACAAAGGGCTCAAACATGTCTCAACGCACAGAGTAAAACATTTGGTCGAAAAAATTTGGTCGACTGGACAAATGGTCGAACCAATTTGGTCGAAAGCCAAATGGTTGAATTTTTTATTTTTATTTTCACCCTTTTATTTATTTATTTTTTTGGGGGTGGGGGGTCCCCCACCCCCTTTTTTTCTAAAAAAAAAAAAAAAAAAAAAAACCCTTTTTTCCCCTAAACGAAAACCAAAAAAATACATATATAAATAAAAAAATTCGTCAGTGGAAATACATTGTCTGTTGTGGTCGATGAGTTTGATGTAGGCTGTAGAGGAGGTGAGGGCCTTGATGTGTTTATGCATCTATAGTTCTGCATGGCTCTGCACTACCCAGGCACAATGTTTGCCTGATACACAATTATTTGTATTTGTATTTATTTATATTGCGCAGCCTGCCCAACGGCATCAGGGCGCATGTTTGGAAAGGTTACAGAAGGTTATAGAAGGCAATTACACATTGCATAATAAATAAGCATACATAGAACAAGGACATATATAAAAAGAAAAGATTTTACAGAGGTCGTCACAGTATATACAGAGGTGATCGAGGTTGCAGAACATACGGTGGATGTTTACCAAAGGGTGGCCGAATCATCGTCTTGCTCATAGAGCCATTGTTTTGTGTTTGAAGGATTGGAGGGAGGGGACATTCCTGAGATCATTGGGTAGTGAGTTCCAAAGCTTTGCTGCCAGGAGCGGGAAGCTCGAGCCTCTGGCAGTCTGTAGCTTAAAGCTAGGAGTAATGAGTGTGTGTGCATGTGCAGATCTTAGAGGTCTGTGGGCTGTGTGTTGTGTAAAGCGCTCTGACAAAGTAGGCTGGTGCTGCGTTGTTCTGTGCTTTGTAGCTTAAAATAAGAGTTTTGAAGGCAATACGCCGTGGGATAGAGAGCCATCGTTAGTTACGTCTAGTGGATGAGATGTGGGCGCGCCTAGGTATGTTAAGAGCAGCCCTAATGGCGTTATTCTGGGTTACCTGAAGTTTGTCAATGTTTCTTTGACTCGTTCCAAGGTAAAGGGCATTGCAATAGTCAATTTTGGATAAGATGAGGGTTCTGGCAAGGATCAGGCAGTTGTCCATAGTCAGGAAGGGACGGCAAGCAGTGATTAGTTTGCACGTGTAAGCAGATGCTGAAACTACTGAATTGGTTTGTCTGGTGAGCGAGAGGGTGGAGTCTAAATAGATTCCGAGTGTTTTAGTGGCATTGGTGACCTTAATGATGTTGCCATCAATGTTGAATGCGTCATATTTGATGTCAAGTTTTGCAAGTTTGGATTGAGAGCCTAGGATGAGTAGCTCAGTTTACTCATTGTTTAGGCAGAGACCGTGGTGGGCCATCCACGCCTGGATGACGGTGTAAACTGCATTAAGAGCTTTGACGTCAATTACGTAGTCACCAGTGATAGGGATGAGTATCTGGGTGTCATCCGCATAATTTGTGTAGCTGACACCCAGATGGTCAAGAATATCAAAGAGTGGTTTCGTAAAGACGTTATATAGCGTGGGTGATACGCACGAGCCTTGTGGGACACCGCAAGGAACATGTGCTGGGTCAGCCGTGGCAAGAGAGGAGAAGACTCTCATGGATCTGTTTGCAAGGAATGAACTGATCCAGGAGGTAGCTGTATCGGAAAAGTGGGCAGCTGTTTTGAGATGCTGGCAGAGGATTTGGTGGTCCACCAGATCAAAAGCGGCGGATAAATCTAGGAGTAAGAGTGCTTGTTTGCCCTTGTCTTTCAAATCCTCAATTTGTGTTTTTAGATCTATTAGAGCTGTCTCTGTGCCGTGTCTCGGCCGGAAACCAGATTGCCTAAGTCCTAGTAAGTTGTTCTTATCAAGATAGTCTTGAATTTGGAGGTATGCAGCCCGGGCCAAAATTTTTAGAAGGTATGGTACCGTGGTGATGGGCCTATAGTTGGTAGGGATACTCGGGTCTAAGTTAGGTTTTTTGATTAAGGGGATTACCCACGCATCCTTAAGGTTATCTGGTACTATGCCAGATTTAAAGGAGGAGTTGATAAGGGAGGTGATAAAGGGGGCGAGCTCAGGCGCTGCTTCCTTTACGATTGGTGCTGGGCAAGCATCGCCTTGACAATTGGATGGTTTTAACTTCTTGATGATCTTTTCCACTTCCCTAATGGTTATAGGTACGAAGCTGAAAGGTTTGAAGGAATGATTGTGGGATGAGACATTGGCGGGTTGGGAATTACCTGCTGAGTCAAGGAGATAGTTTTTTTTTTTTGTATTGATTTTGGCTTGGAGAGTAGTGATTTTGTTAAGTAACGCTTTTTGAATGTTGGCGCACCATTCAGTGTCAGGGGTGCATGTGTCAAGGGGGGCAACTGGGGACTCTAATTCCTTGAGAATTTTAAAGAATTCCTTGGTATTGGATTGAGCTTGTAGGATCCTGTTATTATAGACTTCTTTTTTTGCCGCTAGTATGGCTTCTTTGTACGAAAGGGTGATGGTTAGAAGGTTGATTTTATTTACTGGCGTAGGTGAGTTTCTTCAGAGGGACTCAGCTTTACGTTTATCTTTCCGAAGTTCTCGTAGGTGTGGGGTGAACCAGGAATTAAGGTGGTTGCATGGTTTTTCTTTGCGCTGTTTAAGAGGCGCAATGGCGTCCAATGCTTTTAACATAGCTCGATTGTAGGTGTCCATCAAGACGGTAGGGTACGCACAAGTTGTGGAGACCGAATTTAATAGTGGGAGGATGAGTGGAAGTAGTTTCTCAGTTGTGATATCCTTCTTGTTGCGAGTGAGTGTAGGTGGCGCAGTACAAGGTTTGTGCGCGGGTGGGCAAGAATTGATGGAAAATGTTATTTTGTGATGGTCAGACCATGCACATGGTAACACTGAAATTAGGTTTAGTGCGCAATTCATGTCTGAAACCCAGTCCAATGTGCGACCCTTGATATGGGTGGGTACATTGACATGCTGGGTTAGGCCAAAGTCGGATAGAACATTGGCAAGGTCACATGCTTTAGTGTCGTTCGTGTCCAGATATCCTAGGTTAAGGTCTCCAAGTAGGATAATTTGGGATTTAGGCTTAGTGCTGGAAGCTAGGATGGAAGAAATGTCTTCTACGAATGTGGAAGTGGGACCAGGTGGTCGATAGATGAGGTGCACTAGGGCGGTATGATTGGGTGAGATTGGGAGTTTAATCGAGAGTAGTTCAGCTGAAGGCAGCTGATGGTTGTTAGCAACTCTTAGATTGAGAGAACTCTTAAAT
This sequence comes from Ambystoma mexicanum, assembly GCF_040938575.1. Classification (NCBI taxonomy): domain Eukaryota; kingdom Metazoa; phylum Chordata; class Amphibia; order Caudata; family Ambystomatidae; genus Ambystoma; species Ambystoma mexicanum. Next base: position 447,627,520 of record NC_090923.1, on the reverse strand, counting down.
ATAAATGCTAATCCACCCCCCTTGGTTTGATTGTTGTCCCTATCGCACCTGATGATAGAGTAGCTATCGGGTATGGCGAGGGTCAGGGCGGGGCCAGACGCTGCATGTAACCAGGTTTCTGTGATAGCCAGAAAATCAAGGTTTTCAGTCACAATGAAGTCAGCAATGTCTAGCGCATGAGCAGGGACCGAGCGGGCGTTAATGAGCGCCCCTTTGAGTTTAGCTTGGGGATTGGGGATGTTGGCTGGGGAGGCCTCTACCGATAATGGGACATCTCGGGTATGGGTTGAGTTGGCAAGGTTGACCCTAATGTAGGTGGTAAGACCAATGGTTGGGTTGCTGATACGGTGGTCAATACCACCAATGCTTCTAACGCCCTAAACTACAAGGAATCATGGTGGATCTTCAAACTTAAAACCATTACGAAGGGCCTGAATGAAGCCATACCAACCACCTATGGTTGAACAGGGATATTCCCCTACCTAGTGTTCTACCTAGGCCTAACAGCAGCACTCTAACACCTTATTCCGACATTCAAAGGTCAGCCTCCCACAGCTTTTTCTGTTGTATCAGAAACTCTTCATGTTACCAGATGTGCTGACATATATCTCGAAGTGTCTATTAGGCTACCAACAACTACCCAGGGGCTCTATACATATTTGCACTTTGTGATAAATATTAACAATATGCGACTACAAGAATAATGTCTATGTAAATGAGTTGTGACTTTGTTTCCACCAAATTTGTGTTTTACTTTGAACACAGTACATCTTATTGTCACCTCGTTTATATGTGGTACCAGCCAATTTAATTACGCCTTTGACTCTTTAACGTGTATCCCTCATTACACATGCACCCGTCCCTGTGAACACTTCTCATTTTTCGTTGCTTCGCACTCCCAATGTGTCCATTACCCTGCCTCTTTTCCTTTTTTCCTCCGTTCTATGAACCATGAGACGTCAAAATAACATCTAAGAAGTAGGATGTCCAGCAGCCCCCATTAGTACCTACCCGCATACACGGTCCAAATATACAACCTAAGACGGTACGAGGGGTCACGGCCAAGCGTACAGTAGCTAGTTCCTTTACGGGTGCCATGACAACTCATAGACACCGCACAAAGTACGCATGCGCAGAGACTAAAACAGAGGTTCCCTGCACATGCGCACTGTATAGATAGTTACAGCTTCTTTCCTTTTGTATGCAGCTACGCGAGCCGCCGCATCCGTAGCAGCCCCCCGGCCAGATGAAACATCACAGCGCCATACACCGCAGGTGAGAGACCCATGGCAGTTAGACCATGTGGGGATCAGGAACGTCAAATTCTGACCCTATGTTCCTGGCCCCACTAGCTGATCCTCACCAGCAACCAGAACACACGGGCTGTGCAACAAACGTGTGCTTTCAGCCGCACGTGTGGATTTCTCAGTTGCCGTCCTATTCTATTCTATTTTTTAACAGGGTAATCCAATAAATCAAAAGAACGGCCCACAGCTGTCCACAGCACCCTGTTACCGGATGTGTGACTGCCCTTCCAAATCCTGATATCTAATACCAAGGCATCGTGTATAGAGGACTGCCTCCCCGTAGAATTCAGCACAACAGTTTCTGCGGGCTTAACACCAAGATACCCCAGGTACTGCATGGTTACTCTGTCTACTTATTTTAACAGCAGCCAGTGTATGTTAAATCCCAACACATGACTGAGAGACACTTTTTCTGTCTCCTTGTTTCCCTTCCAGTATTTGTAGTAACCAAAAAATCCACGTACAACTCTTGAATTACCAGATACCTGATGTTGGAGAGTCTAACAGTATTCCCCGCCTCCATCTCCGTGAAGCCACCTTTAGAACCCTGTACTTTTTTTCAGGTTAGTACCTAAGTGTCCAGCAAGCACCAGGACAACTCCATTGTTGTACCTATATTGGTCCTGATTAATTTTTAATGCATGCAGGTCAAACAACCTTCAGACTCATCTTTCTTTTTAGATGTACTCTGTAGTAAGTCTGCCCTTGAATTTTACTTAGAATCTTTTTTATTTTTTCCCTCCTTTTCTCCACACACAGGGGAGACCAAGTCGAGGCCCAAGAAGAAGGCTCATTGCCGAAACGTCACGGGGCCACATAACTTTGTGGGCTACATTCCCACAGTCCCGTCTCATAACCTGATTTGATTCCTGACGTTGACCAACGACTAGGTCCCTGTCTCCTCTAGAGCTTACAAACACCATACAGTCTTATATATATGTTCTATTCAAGACACGAACAAACAATATTAATGGTGATTTTGTATACCACATTTGTTACACTCTGAGTGCATTTGTTGAATGTTTGTCACAACCATATTTGTCACTCACTCTTTCTTTTTTCCAATGCATTTGTAAAACAAAATGAATGTACTCTGATTTAAGATGCATATTATGAAATAGCATCTTCTACATATATTTTTGAAAAAAACTTTAAAAGCATAAAATATGTTGTGTACCTACTAGCACTAGCAGAATAATAAAAGTATGCTATGATGCATTTCCATAAGGGTCTATCTCTTGCTCATCTTTTTAGAAAACCTATGACAGACAGCTAAATAATATAACCACTGTCATAACTAGCATGCAAAGAAATTCAGCCTTTACCATATAGGTAAATGGGCCTAAAGTAAGTGGCAGGACGCCTCCCCACTTGTTTCAGGTAAGACCAATGGTGACATCTGGTTGCTAATCTTAGGTTCCGGACTGAAGTGGGACAGGGTTTGCTCTGTCGGCTTGGGGATAGGCCTCTAAGTAAGCATAGTGGTGAAGGTTTGTCAGTGATGATGTTGTCTGAGTGATCATCAGTGGTGCGGTTAGGTGGAGTGTTACCTAAAGTAGCACTAATTTTAGTGCTATGGTCAGTAGATGCACTGTGAGGGAAAGGAGGTAGGGAGGGTAGGAAAGGTGTGGGGCAGGGAATGGGGTGGTGTCTAGGACAGGCAAGCTTTGCAAGTCCATTACTGAATGGGTTAAAGCCATTTCTGCTGCAGGACGTGCAATCGGGCATGATACAGAAAGGGAACCTGATGAGAACTAGCCAGGCTGGCATAGTTCAGATAGTGATTCAGGTAGTAGCTGTCTAGCAGGTATGAGCCACAGCACAATCAGTGTGGTCTGTTGGTGACCAACTCAGATCAGTGTGGTCTATAGCGACCAAGGGGAACAGCACAGATCAGTGTGGTCTATAGCGACCACGGGGCACAACACCGATCAGCATAAACAGTGTGGTCTATAGCGACCAGGGTGCACAGCACAGATTAGTGTGGTCTGTAGCGACCATGGGGCACAACACAGATCAGCATAAACAGTGTGGTCTATAGCGACCCTGGGGCACAACACAGATCAGCATAAACAGTGTGGTCTATAGCAACCATAGGGCATAATGCAACTCAATGTAACATTTGTCTAAATCTGCCTAAGCAATACAAGCACTATACCGAATCACAGCAAGCTTGACACACAGCACATTTCTAGAAATGATCTCTACATGTTGTAATTACAGTATACACTTTCATTTTGCTAATTCTCATCAAATGAACGTTATCGAGCGAGTATGAATAAGTGTCTTGAGTTTGTGTTGAGTAATGGCCAGTGAGGCTACTTATTACAGTTATTAGTAGGAATATTGTGTAGGCCAATATCAGTCACAGTAGGTGTAGCGAGGATAAAGGAATGCCGTAGAACAGTGCTAGGACAGAGTGTTCCAGGGTATGTGCGACAAAGGTCTAGCAAGAACCACAATGACAGTTTGCAAAGCGGGGGTGTTTCGGCTTACCGGAGAGATAGTTGTAGTTGTTTGGATTACGGCTGACGGGCAGGGTGTCTGGCCAAGGCCTCAGACGCCTCCAGACAGGCTCGGGACAGGCATCTAGCCTTAATAGACGGCCTTCATAGATCGGCCGGCTAGCGCCATCCGGTGTCGCAGCTCCAAGGATGAAAAAGTAGCTGCCCAATCGGAGCGGGAGCTCACAAACACTGTTGCTAGGCAACAGTAAACATCATATGGCGGCGGCCATTTTGTAGCTTCCTCGTGGCGGAGAAAGCAGCTGATGTCGTTCTCGGGTTAGAAGGGATCTAGCGGCGATATATTCTAGTACAGCTGGTGGTGCAATGGTGCGGCACAATATGCCAGAAATTGGCACGCTTACCCACGCATTGAAGTGTACGTCGGGTCAGGCAGGAATGCGCTTCTCCAGTAATACACTGACATTCAACATGTTCAGTCAGGAATGTATTCCCCACAAGGCCACAGCAATAGGGTAGATGTGTATCTCCAGCTGCCGATATCTGTTTTACCAAGAGTTCCTCCACCTAATGGATGGAGGCAGTACACATAATACATTTTTGAAATAGGCCTCACCACGGATCTGTTCAGGTTTTGGACTGGACTCCGGTTCTGGTCTCGGCACTTCAGTGGTCTGGGTCAGCTCTCTGGTTCTGCTCACAGCGGTCTGGGTCACTCTGGATCTCTGGCCTCTGGTTCTGGATACTGCTCTGCTTTCTCTGGGTACAGCACTGCTTCTGGATGTTTCTGGTGCAGGGTTTCAGGCCAGAACATCTCAGCCCGGCTGTGAATAGTCTGCAAATGATTTTTGGGCCTGCTGACAAATACTTTTGCTTGCAGTGGGCCTTCTTGGTTCAAAGTTCTGTAGTCTCTGTTTAGCTTGGAAGTCTAAGTGTAGGATCTCTGGATGTGAAGTCGTAGTCAGCATGCTCCGCAGCAAATGGAATTGAATCTTCTTGAATTATTGTACTGCACTTACTTTAACCATATTCTTAAGTTAAGTGCCCAGATGCCAGAGGGCCGAGTGCGCTATGCAAATAAAAAACCAAACGAACACCCAGTGTTTTCACATGGCTAGTGATGCTGATGATGGGCTTTCCGTCAATGCAAAAGGAGGCAAAGGCTGGGTCTAGCCGTTTAAGGCTGTATGGGGGAGCCTACTGTGATTTTGTTTTGTCGTCCTTCAGGCAGAGATTGTGTTCCGCCATCCAGGCCTGAATGATGCTATAAAATTGATTGACTTTGCGGACTCAGTGGTGTGGTTACCAGTTAATTTTAGCAGAATTTGAGTGTTGTATGCAAAGTTGGTATAGAGGATCCCAAGGTTGTCGAGATGGTCAAATAGGGGTTTTGTGTACATGTTGTACAGTGTGGGTGAACTGCAGGAACCCTGAGGGACACCCTAGGGTACAGGTATAGGGTCGGCAGCCTCCGAGCCTCCAGAGACTCTGGAGGTTCACTGGCAAATAAAATCTTTAATCTGATTTGTAGCTTCACTTGAGGTTACTTTTTGTGGTAGGTGTTGGCAAAGAATGTTGTGGTCAACAAGATCTAAGGCTGCGGAGAGGTTGCGGAGGAGGTTGCTATATTGCTGGTATCACTGATGCCGCCTTGGTGTATTTTCAGATCGACTATGGCAGCCTCTGTGCTGTCTGGTCTAAATCTGGATTCGCGGGTGCCCAGTAGGTAGTTAGACCCGAGGTATCCTTGGAGTTGGACGTATGCCGTACGGTCCAAGATTTTGAGTAGGTAGGGAACAGTATTTATTGGGCGGTAGTTGGTTGGGAGGGTGGGATCGAGTGTGGGGTTTTTGAGGGGGAGGGAGGAGACCCAGGCTTCCTAAATACAGGCTGGGACAGAGCTTGTTTGGGAGGAGGCATTGATGAAATTAGTGACGATAGGTGCTCAGCACACAATTTGATGTGGGCGGGGCAGAGGTCACCCTTGCAGTTAGAGGGTTTAAGGTGTTGGATGATGTGAATGAGATCTGATGTGGAGACTGGAGAGCTGGAATGGGGGGAAGGGTGGTGTTTGGGGGGAATCTTGCACGAGGGAGACTGGAGAGCTGGAATGGGGGGGGAAGGGTGGTGTTTGGGGGGAATCTTGCACAAGGGAGAGTGAGGTGACTTTAGTAGTGAGCATAATTTTCTTGAATAGTTTTGTTTCTTAATTTGGTTGTTTGTTTTTTCAGATAGAGCTGATTGGAGGGTGATGCACCAGGCTTTGTTCTGGGGGAAAGTTGGCGAGAGTTCTTTGAAACATTTTGAAGAGCTCTTTGGTGTTTGAGCTGGCGTCGCTAATTCTGGAATTGTAGATTGACGATTTGGTAGAGATGACGGCAGTTTTGTAGGTTTGCGCTGCGGTGTGAAAGGCTTCTTTGGAGTTGGTTGAGTTGCTTTTTCTACAGCGGTGGTCTAGGGACCGTTTGCGTAGGGAGATGAGTTTGTCGGTGAATCAGTTGTTTTTTTTTTTGGATGGTAGTTTTGAGAGGAGTATGAGTCAAGTGTGTGGAGTATCAGGGCGTTATATGCAGGGAGGATGGCTCCGGTGTCGTGCTGGGCAGGTAGGGTGGTGAGGAAGGAGATGATGGTAGGTTTGAGCATCTCCGCTCTGTTTGCGTGTCTCGGGAGGTTATGGGGATGTGCGAGGAGTTGAGGACTATAGAGTGCTCTAGAGGTAAGAGCAAGAATATCGGGGAGTGGTCAGTCCAGGGCAAATGGTCAACAGCTGTGACAGAATTGGGTAGGTTAAGGTGTGAAACCCAGTCCAGGGTCCGGTCCTTGATATGGGTGGGTGAATTTATGGCTTGAGAAAAGTTAAATTCTTGTAGAGAGGTTGCAAGGCTAGTGGCTTTGCTATCAGTTTGATCATTGAGGCCAAGATTGAAGTCTCTGAGTGGGGTGAGGAAGAGGAGAGGGATTTCTGTGTCTGGGGAGGTTGCGTTGCCAGGTTGGCAATGGAGGAGGAGGAGGTTGATGGTGATTTGAGGGTGCGGTTCTAGTTTAGTTAGGTGTTCATAGCCTGGGAGTGTTGGGTGGAAGTTTTGGCAATAATAGCGACGCCACCGCCAGGTTGTGTAATTCGCTTGGATCTCAGTATAGTGTACCCAGGCGGGGTGGCCAGGGAGAGAGGGTCCTGCGGCTTCGTGGAGCCATGTTTCGGTGATGGCGAGTATGTCACGGTCATGTTCCAGTAGAAGATCGAAGATGTCTTGTGCATGCACGCAGAGGGAGTGTGCATTGATGAGGGCACATGAGGTGTGTGGTTGGGTGGGTGAGGGGGCTTAGTGTGGCTGTTCTTCGGGGGAGGTGGAGTGTGAGTGCTGAGTAGAGGGTGGTGAAGTGGAGCTTTTGCGAGCGCCTAGGCGTGCACATCTGTTGGCGCCAAGAAAAGTGAATCAGTGGCAATGGGGATACGTGAGCGTAGATGCGTGTCTTGGTGGGCCTATGTAGGCTATCATTGTGAGGGTGGTGGAAGGTGAGTGGTGTGGCTTGGCTGATGTACAGGAGGTAAGGAGGGAGTCCTGGTGAAGAGTGCAGGCTTATGAAGCTCGTTTTTGGGCTGTAGGGGGCATTGTGCAGTGTTGTATGGCATGATGGCGATGGTAGCAGTAGAGGGTAAAGGGGTGGAAGGAAGCTGGTGGGTATGGGGATGATGATGATGTGGTTGGTTATGGCGATAGTGTGATGCCATGGGGTAGCTGATGTAGGCGGTGGAGATGTGCCTGTGTGAGTATGGCATGTAGTGGGTAAATGGGCTGCAGGTGATGGTGCTTTTCCATTGAGAGGCAGGTGTATAGCTACTGGGTGTATTTTGTGCAGGGGCAGGATTGTAGGCACTGCTATGCGCCGGCATGGCTGAATGGTGAGTTGGAGAGTGGATGCTAGTTTCTGTGCTTTGGGGAGCATTTCTTGCACTGGTGATGTGTGCAAACAGTGTAACTTTTCAGCTGCTTGTGTGTCTGCAGAGGGACGGTTTGGGTTTGGCTGAGGGTCTGGCGAGGCATCTGCCTCTAGCATTGAAAGATTACAGTTGGTAGTGGAGTGGAAGCTTGGGCTATTTGTGTAGTCCGTTGTAAGAGACATGTTTAACAGTCATGTGTGGTTTTAGTAATGAGCACGCTTGGAGCTAGTGCGGACGTCTGTGGGACCCAGTGTGGTCGTCTGTGAGACCCAGTGTGCATGTAGAAATGGTACATGAGAATGTAGGATAAGGGGCTACTAAGGAACCCCCAGCACTCCATATAAGGTGGTTTGTGCGGGACCCACAAAGAGAAAAGGGTAAGTAAAGTCAATTTCACTTTATCCTTCTTGGAAACTGTGGTCTACCCAAGAAAAGGTATTCAAACCTTAAGAGAAATCTAAAGGATTTCTCAAAAGCAGAAGCATATGCAGTTTGTCAGACTCCGAAAACGGTGCAAGCACAAAATCCAAATCTGGTAAAAAAAAAAACGGGAGTGTGAGTAAAAAAGTCTCACTCACTCCAGGGTTACGTCTGAAGTCCAGCAAAAGAGCTGGGGGTCTCTGGAATTAGCATAGAAATGAAAATTCTCCCTAACACTCGTCCCCCCCCCCCCCCCCAGACTAAGGGACCGGAGGATTTAATCCACTCCTGGATGAATCTCTTAATCCAGTTGGTCATACTTTCTGGAGCGACATCAGCATTTTGGTGATTACAACCTGACCTGTGTTCTATAGTGAAATCAAATCCTTGGAGGCTGATTGACCATCTCAACAATTTTTGATGTGCCCCCTTCATCTGCATCTCAATGGTTGGTGGTCTGTATGAATAATGAAAGAACCACCATACAAGTATGGCCTAAACGTCTTCGGTGACCACACCATGGCAAAACAGTCATGTTCTATGGTTGCCCACCTTGTCTCAAGGTCCTCCAGCTTCCTGCTGAAGAAGCAGATAGGGTGTTCCCTGCCTTTCACATCCAATTGGCTCAAAACTGCACCTATCCCTGTATTAGAAGCATCTGTCTGTACAATGAAGGATTCGTTATTATAATCAGGAGCTCTCAAGACTGGTGCTTGACAAGGGGCTTTCTTCAGTCCTTCAAAGGTCTTATTGAACTCCTCATTCCACCTGACCTTCTTGGGGAATTTGGGTGAGATCATCGCATTCAAGGGAGAAGCTGTGGTCCCAGAGTTTTCTATTTAATTCCTGTAATAGCCAGTGAGACCTAAGAAAACTCACTTGGGTTTGAGTAGTAGGGGTGCCCCAGTTTTGTACACTTTACTCTGACCAACTTGACACTTGCTTGCTTTTATGGCCAGATGGACATTTTCCAGAGCTTGCAATCCATATCCTATGGTGAAGATGCTCTTCCCAAGTGGGGGCTGAAGACTGCAATGTCATCCAAGTATGCCATGCAGAATTCCTATAACCCATTCAGAAGATGATTCACCAGCCTTTGGAATGTAGCAGGGGCATTCTTAAGTCCAAAAGGCATAGCCCTAAACTGGCATAAGCCTCCTGGGGTGGAGAATGCAGTGTTCTCCTTGGCATGGTCTGTCAGAGCTATTTTCCAATAGCCTGAGGTCAGGTCAAATGCACTGAGGAACTTGCATGAACCAGGTTTGTCCACCAGCTCATCTGTCTTGGGTAACGGATGGGCATCAGTTGTGGTGACTGCATTAAGAGCCCTATTGACCGACTCGGAATCTGTTCTTTGGTTCCTGCTTTGGGTACTTGTACAACTGACTAGCCCAAGGACCAGCAGATGGCTCAACCCCAATGTCGAGCATATTCTTGACCTCCTCCTTTATGAAATCTGACATCCTGTGACCCCTACTTTTGACATGGAGACTGGCAGCAGTAAGAATATCCTGCTGGCCCCAAGGGGTCAGGCCTGGTGGCAATGGAAACGGGGAGGCAAACTGATTCAACAGAGCATTGCACTCCTGTAGTTGCAGATCAAATCTGAAGAGAATTCTACTCCTTCAATGGTCTCATCTGAGGGTTGTCCCCCGAGATCAGGGAGAGGCTCACCCTCCTCCTCATCTTGATCAGAGGCTAAGAGCAAAGCTCCTAGTTCTGGTCTGGAAACCTAAGCCTTCAGACGGTCAACCACAAGGAGGCCCCTAGGGTCTACCACACTAACCAAGTCCACTAAATAATTGACCTCTCCAAGCTTGCCTACAATCCTTGAAGGATCCAATCTACTTGTCCTGTAAGTCCCTTTGCCTTGTAGGCACCATAACGCATACTAACTGGTCTGGAGTAAAGTCTACCATGTTGGCTTGTGGTTGTTCCAAAGCTTGACCAGAGCCTGACAAGCTTTCAAGTTTTCAGAAGCTTGTCATTGGTGCTATACTCTTCCTGAGGCCCAGTACATAGTCAGTGACTCTCACTGGCTGTTGGAAGGAACACTCTCCAACCCTTCCTTAATCAGGGCCAAATGGACGTGGACTGGATGACCATAAAGAAGTTCAAAGGGGATAAAACCCACCCCTGCTTGAGGCACTTCTCTATAAGCAAATCGAAGGCATGGCAGTAGAAGGTCCCACTTTCTTCTAAGGGGTTCTTCTAAGGCACCTATCATGCTCTTTTGTGGTACTGTTAAACCTCTCCACCAATCCATTGGTTTGGGGGTGGTAGGCTGTTGAGAACTTGTAAGTCACTCCACAGTTTTTCCACTTGGTCTGCCTGTGGTGGGACATAAAGTGTGATCCCCTGTCAGAGATGACTTCCTTAGGAAACCCCACCCTGGTAAAAATACCTAGGAGAGCCTTAGCCACTACCTGAGCATTTACAGTTGTCCTAGGTATTGCCTCAGGATACCTGGTAGCATTGTCTACCACAACCAATATAAATTGGTTGCCTGAGGAGAGAGTCTAGGGGACCAACAATGTCAATCCCCACTCTCTCAAAAGGGATTTGCACCACAGGGAGGGGCACTAAAGGTGCCAAATTCTTGGGTCCACTCTTGCCAGAAGTCTGACCAGTGTGGCAGCTCCTACAGAACCGATCTACATCAGCCCCCATCTTGGGCCAGTAGAAGTACAGAGATAGCCTCTCTTTGGTCCTCTTGAAACTCAAGTGACTCGCCAGAGGGATCTCATGTGCCAACTGTAGGAACCTTTGTCTCACCTCCTGGGGCACTACTACAGTAGGCTCACTGTAGAGGATACCATCCTCCCAGTAAAGCCTATGCTTCCCTGGCTCTTGCCCTTCCAGCTGGGAAGCTGTCTGCTGACGCAGACCTTCTACAGAGGGACACTCTCTTTGTCCTCTACTGAAGTCTGCCATAGAGGGTCCACCTTCTGCAAGTAGTCTGCAGCTCAGGGTGGTCTCTAGGATCCAGATCTCCAATGCAGGAAGGTTTTCTTCTAGCTGTGGGAATTTGGTTGGTCCTCCCACTCAACATCAGCTGGAGAAGGGGTCATTGGAGTGACCTAGGACAGTTCTCTCGGGGATGTGCTTGTCCTGTGAACAGGTTTTGCTTTCAGACCTTTCCTCTTTCCAGAGACCCTGGATTTCTGCTTAGTTGATTTTCTTTTCTTGGAAGTTGAAGAGTGGCCTTCCTGTGGACTTGAGGTATTGGATGTCTCCTTGACCTCAAACTGAGAGTCTCTCAAGGTTGCCTCTCTGGCCAATCTTGTTTGCTCCTGCTTATTTTTGCCGGGAGGCCTGGGGGGTACTAGACACTACTCCAATAGCCTTCATGTCATTCCCCAACAGGACTCTCCCTGGCACTTAACAGGAATCCTAACAGTCATGTTATTGCACTGGATGAGAGCTGGTAGAATAGGAACCATTTGGATAGGGCCACCTGCAGGATTAGTGGGACCTTTGGGTGCCTTAGCTGCATCCTCAGGTTTGAAATAACTTGCATCCGCCACTGTTATGCTTGCCCCAGTGTTTCTTATGGCAGTAGTCTCCTGGCCATCTACAATAGCACAGTCCTTAGGATATTCTTTGGTGTTATCTGGAAAGGTGTTCTAAACATTCACATTACGTTGTTCCCACCGACCCAGGGACACTAAAGATAGTCTGGCATGAACTCCAAAATGGGGTCTTAAGCCACTAGTTGAAAGTGTGCACTTGCCATTTGTGCTTCTCCCTCCGGGATGAAGGCTAAGGGGGCAGTATGAACCCCTGAAGGTTTACCCTTACATCTGGGACCCCTTTCACATGGTCTACAGGCCCACATACAAAACATTTTGCAAATGTTCTCTGGAAAGGGGGGTTTCTGTTCACCTCCCTCTGGTTTGGCTCCAGAGGGTTCACTAGATCTACCAGGAACTGTAATTCACCCAATATTGAAACCCAGTGACACTGCACTGAAGGTGCTGTATGTCACCATGCCAAAAGCAGATGCCTATGAAGTTTGTCAGACTTCAAAAACAGTAAAACACAAAATCCAAATCGGCTAAAAACACACGAGATAGTGAGAAAAAAGGTCCCACTCACTCCAGGACTAAAATGAAAAAGTCCTAAATCGAGCAAAAGAGCTGGGGGTCTCTAAGGTTGAAGGGAATTAGTATAGAAAATGAACATTCTAACACTCCAGTCTTCCAAGATGGATGTTTTAACTAATTCAGTACCATGGTGTGGTCTTAAACCCACTTGAAATGGCTATATTAGGATTTTATGTTAAAAGTGTTGCTGTATGGTAGCTGCTCTTGCCAAAGGTTTGGCGGGCAATAAAAGGGAGCTGTGAGATGGGCCTAAAATTGCCCAGGTTCCAGGGATCTGCCTAGAGCTTCCTTATTTAAAGAGAAACCACTGCAGCAAAACCAATCTACCAATCTAGTCTGAACCATTCCCATAGTAAATGTCATTGAGATTTAAAATGGGGCCATGAGAAATTTAATAATTTGTAAACTTTACTTGTGGAAGGATCCAGAGCACTTAATGGCCATAACAAGTGTCCCAACGTTATCTATACTGAGTGGGTCAAAGATGAGCGTGGGGTAATCTGCATTATTTTCATGGTTGCTGCTGTCCTTCAATCTGGCAGAGGAACATAAGCGTGTTGTCATGTGGAAGTACAGTTTTACAATTTGTTTTTTTATTCCCTTTAAAAAATATTCTGTTCCCCTCAGATTCTGTAATGGGTAAGGAACCCTTTCTGGTTCAGCAAGCATAACAAATCTGCAATTAGTCAGAACACCCTCTTCTCACATTTTCTGATATGTAAATGTTCCTGGTAATGGAAGGTCTTCATTCTAATAAACATGTTCTTATATTAATGTGAACAGAGCTCAAATAAGGTTCTCCTCCCCCCTCCCTCCCCATTCTCTCCCCCTCCATTCTCTCTCACCTTTCCCTCTCCTTCTCCCCCTTCCTCTCCCCCTCCCTCAACTCTGTCTCTCCCCCCTACTCTCCTCCTCTCCCCCCCCCCCCGGCTCTCTTCCCCTTTTCCTTCCTCCCTCTGATATGTGGTCTGCTACTTTTGTTCTGGCAGCTTTTTTTCCTTGGCCTGGTGGATTTTGGTGAGACACAATTATTTGTTCCTTCATACTTCATTTGGAGAAGCTCCTATCATTAGTGCCGGACCTAGCTATGCCTGGAGAGCGATTCAGACTAGGTTCTTTTTTTAAACCTTTCTTTATTGGCAAAGAACAGTAGAAGGTGCAAAACACAGTACATCGGCAATTAACATTTGACATTTAGAACAAGCAATACAAGAGTTGTGAAAGGGCATGTTGACAAAGGGGCAAATTGAGTCTAGCGGGGCTGCTCAAGATCCAGGTTGCGTTTCTGCCTGTTCCGCCGACGGGGGCGAGGATAGAAGCTCAAAGTCAACTTTCTTGTTCAAATAACTACAAAACTCTGTCCACACATTTTTGGGGCGGGAATTCGTAGGTAGGGAGTTGATGTAGTCGTCCTCACACATTTGCATCCAAATGAGGGCCTTTAACCACAGCACTGTAAAACACATCTTTTAGCCACCATGGCCCCGATATTTAAGAACTTGGCAACTTTCTGTGCCCCAGGTCCCTCCCAGAGCCCAAACAACACAGCAAGGGGATCGGGACCAATCTGGAACCCCACCATTTCCGAGAGGGCTTCCAGCAGAGCATCCCAGAATTGGGCCAGTGCCCTACAGTGCCCTACAGGACCAGAACATGTGGGTATGGTCGGCTTCACCGGATCTGCACCTCGGCCACACGTGGGGCTGGTTGTGTGCAAATTTCTCCACCTTATGGTGGTTGTAGTACAGGCGGTTAAAGAGAATGTATTGCATGCATCTGAATCTGGAGTTGAGGGAGACCTTGTGTGTATGCACATTTTAACCCACATGTCATCAGTAATCGCCAACCCCAGTTCATTGCTCCATGTGTCCCGAAGTTTGTGGGATGGTTCTGCCGATTTTACCATCAGCATTTTGTATAGGGCGGATGTTGTGCCCTTACCTCCGGCGGAGTTAGCTATATAGCAGATCTCAGGAGTCGGGATTCAACTGGGTATGAGGACCACATTGCGCTAACTGCCGCTCTTAATCTAAAATATTGTAGTAACTCCAGCGCTGATTTCAAGTTTCACGGTCGCCATGTCTGTGGGATGATGAATTTGCCCTCTGGGAACAGGTCGGAGAGCGCCTGATACCCTAGGTCTAGCCAGTGTCGCATGAAATGTTTGTCCTGTGTGGGGTCGAGGCCTTGGAATAACCATATGGGTAACCACTTTTAGTACGGGTGGCATTCAGGGTGGGATTGCAGGATTAATCTCCATGCCATGATCGTGGTGGCTACTGGGTCAAACGGGTTATCAGTTTGGTATGAATGATAGAGGATCCGGGACACACCATTCACCTCCTCACTTGCGAGGATCTTCAGTTTGACGTGGGGGGGAGGATCCAGATATTTATACCAGTGTGTTGCGTGCTGGGCTTGTGCGGCGATCCAGTATAGAGTGAGTTCCGGGGCGTTGAAGCCCTCCTTCTCATAGGGTAGAGTCATGTGTCGCCACTTTGGGCGCACCCAGAATGGGTTTGTGATATACTGCTTCACGGGCCAGATCGGGACATTAGCAAATATCTATGAGAGCTTGGGGACTATTATCATTTTGATTAGGGACAGCCTTCCCGAGAGGGACAGCAGGAGGTTGTGCCACCTCGACATCTTGGACTCGCGGTGGCGATCTAGTTGTCAGCCAATAAGGAGGATCTTGATAGGGCTACCTGGACTCCGAGATAATTGATGCCTCCTGGGGACCAACGGAGTTGGAATTTGCATGTCGGTTGGGGGGGTTGCAGCAGTGAGGGGGAATATTTCAGACTTGGGGTGTAATTTGTGGTGAAGCCCAAGAATGTACCAATTTTTGTTATCTCGCGGACGATCTGGTCTAGGTGGGCGGAAGGGTCCCTGACGTATAGGAGTACATCCTCTGCATATAGCGATATAATTTTGGGTGTGCCGCGCAGTCGTATTCCCTTGCAGGTATGTTTGTCCCTCACCCTGTCCGCCATGGGCTCAATGGCCAACGCAAATAATATGGGGGAGAATGGGCATCCCTGGCGCGTTCCCCTGTGAAGCGTGAAGGGAGCCGACCTAAGGGAGTTAACCAGAACGCTGGCTACTGGGTTTGTAACAACAGTTTGATGTAGGATAGCATGTGCGGACCGATTCCCATTTTTTGCAGTACCCGACCACATATATTGCCAGGAGACCATATCAAAATGCTTTTTGGGCATTAAGTGTGATCGCGACCGTGTTAGCCTTAGGGTCGATTCTGGACATGACGTTAAAGTGTCAGCAGATGTTGAGGGCAGTAGAGCGGGGAGGGACGAAGCCGCTTTGGTCTGGATGGACCAGGTGTGGCAGCATGGGGAGGAATCTGTTCGCGATTACTTTGCCAAATATTTTGGCGTCTGTATTTGAGTGCTAGAGGTCTATACGAGCCACATTCGTCCAGGGGGTTTGCCCGGCTTGGGGAGCACAGTTATATAATGGCCTCGCGTAGGGACTGGGGCAGAGTGGCTAGGCAGAGCGATTCAGTCCAGACTTCATGTAGGCGCGGGTTATATAGGGCGACATGTTCTGATAAAATTCAGAGGTGAGGCCGTCCGGGCCGGGAGCCTTGCCCTTAGGGAGGGCTGAAATGACCTTGGCTATCTCCTTGGGGGCGATGGGGGCGTCTAGCTGCTCTTTAGTGGAACGAGAGATATAGGTCATGGGGATTTGGTCAAGTAGGAGATTCTGGTCTTCTGGGTTGTGCTCGCGTTGTGGACCGTAAAGGGCTGCATAGAATTCTTCAAAGGTCTCCAGGATGTGTTGGTCAGACCAGTGCTGTACACTGCTCTTGTCCCTGATGCTATCGATTTCAGTTTCTACCCCCCTCGATTCAGGCCAACCTGGCCAGGGTTCGGCCCGGTCTTTCCTCCTCGCCATATTTCCTTTCTCGTGGGCCAGGCGTAGTATGTGGTCCCTGTCCCTGTAGCTGAGGACCTTAGCAATGATTGGTCTGGGGAAGTCGCCCGGTTTAGCGTGGGGGGGGCCAGCGCCCGGTGAGCGCGCTAGATCGTGAAGAACGGTGAAAGTTGGGGGTTATCCAGGAGGTCTCTGAGGAGGTTTTCAACAGCCAGTTCCATTTTTGCTTTGAGGGCGGACTCCGGGACCCCCACAATGCGGATGTATGTTCGGAATCTAGACTCTAAATCATCGCATTTCGCCTTAACTTGTTTCATATCCCGTTCCAGATCAGGGACTGTGTTCTGGAGGGAGTGCACCTCGTCCTCATTAACCCCAATTCTGGTCTCCGCCTCAGTTAGTCTAGTCCCGTGTTGGTCTAGTTTGGTTTTCATGGAGGCCACGTTTGCATTGATGTCGTCGAGCTTCTCATGGAATGAAGCAAAGTTCTTTGCTATGGGCTCCATCATTGTCAAGTCGGGCTTGGGGGCGGGGGGTCAGGCAGTGGATCCGAGTCGCCATGGTTCGAAGCGGAGCCTCCCTGTTCATACCTGGGGACCGACTTGGCATACTTGTCCATTGCTCCCACCTTGTTGGCACTGCGTGATCTGATCGACATATTGCAGGAGATCAATGGAGTAGGTCAGGGCTAACCTCGGTGGGCCGTTAAGTCGGAGAAATCTGAATCTTCTGGCGACGCCTGTGTAGAGGGAGGGGCACACCGTCTCTCTGGGGGGACAGATCAAACGTGCAGGGGCTTGGCGGTAGGCAGTTTTCAGGGTTGCATTGCGTTGGGATGCCTGTTGTGGTGTTCGGGGTGGATCACCTCACCAGGCATCCTGAGCAGGCGCCAAGTCCCAGGCGGGGAGCTGGCCAGATGGGGCGTAATGTAGGGTGAGATGTGCCGCGGCACAGGAGGACCACAGGCTGTATGTTTCAGTGGTGGTAGTCAATGTAGCACAGGACGGCACGTTAGATAAGGAAGAAGGATGCTGTGATGTAGGGCCCCCCAGATGCTCGAGCGGGCTGCGGGGTGAAGGAGGCAGTGAGTCACAGGGGCCCAGGTGGCATAGCCAGAGAAGATGGAGGGCACGCCACTGCCCATCCTGAATTAAGGTGCGCTGCGCCAGGTGCAGGGTCGTGGTCTGGAGAGGATGGGCAAATCACGCCCTTAATGTGGCAGGTGTATCCAGAGCGTGGAGACAGTTAGGGATGCCGCTGTAGAGCTCCCCGGATATATGCCTGCACTCATGCCTGAAGTAGTCTCCCTAGCCAGGAGGGTCCTTGAGGAGTATGGGCGGCGCAGGGGCGCCTATGTAGCAGCAGAGACCGGCGCGGCCCTCCAGTGCTTGATTGTAGGGGCCAGTTGGAATGGAGGCAAGGCAGGCCCAGAGCTCTGAAAGGGGGGGATGCGGGGTGTGCTGCAAGCTGCCCCCCAGCTCCTCAACTTCAGTAAAATGGTGTGGGGTCCCATGTCCCGATTGGTGTCCCCAGCCGTCTCAGGGTAGCGCCCCGATGCGTGGGAAGGAGAGGCCCAGGCGAGCAGCCGACGGAGCGGGCCACAGAAGAGGGCAGCTGGCCTCCCGGCCCAAGATGCTTCCGCCCGCTGGTCGGGGCAGGCGGTGAGTTGGCAGGGCAGGGGGGTGTCCACTCCCAGAGGTCGCACCTCTGGCGGCCCCTGCAGCGCGGTATGAGGGCACACAGGCAGCAGTTCAGGCGGCACCGGCCGCAAAGCAGACGGCAGCTTCAGGGGCCCGAGGGCGGGAAGGGGCAGCCCAGCGCAGTGGGGGAGCTCAGGTGCACTGCACCTCAGACAGTTCGGTCCCCAGCGCGGGAGGCGCAACCTCGGCAGCAGTTGAGGGCCGGGCCCGCGACATCAGTACGCGGCCCGGCGAAGCACAGCAAGTGAGGCTGTCAGTGGGGGAAACACTGTCCTGAAAGCGGTCCTGATTTGGCCATAGTGCGTCGTCTTCCTTCGAAGACGGGTCTATTTGTAGCTTTGGATCCCGTCTGCCCGAAACGCTGGGTCCAGTCACTGGATACCATAAAGAACCGCTGATGTTGGCGGATATATGGCAGTTGGGCACAGAGCTCAAAGCTAGGCAGCCATCTTGCGGGCTGCTCAACAGCGCCCCCGATTCAGGCTAGGTTCTAATGAACATTGCAAGTGTGGGCGTCTAATTTATTACAAAGTCTAATTGTTTCTTGTTTTGTTAGTTGTGGCATGCCCTGCCGTTTTTGTCGAGTATCTGAGAAAATGACAACACAAAATGAAAATAATCATTTATTTCACTGGGAAATGTGGCTTGAATCTAAAAATATAGATGCAGCAACTCAAGACCAGGGTATGGGCAACTGTATGTGTAGCTCCTGTAATTTGTTTCATTAGGTCAGATTTTTCATCTATTGCAAAGGTATTCCCCCCCCCCACCCCCCCCACCCCCATAAGTGGTAAATTGGGCTTCTCTATTGGTGATCAAAATCTCCAAGGATAGTAAGGTATCCATTGAGAAAACCCTATATGTATCCGCAAAGAAATGACAGTCTTCTGAAGGAAGTTTCGGAAGAAGTATGAAGATGAATGAAAAAGAAGACTGGTTACGTCACATGAAGTAGAAATGACGCACCCAGAAGAGATGCCAATGAAAAAAGATGATAGACCTTATAGAATCTGATGGTGAAGTAAAGAATTGAGCAACGCTTCATGTGCGGAATGAAGATTGCACGTGCGAAGAAGCACTGCGAAGGAAGATTCCAGAAGGCTTACCTGGCCCAGTGTCAAGAGTCTTGGCCGCTAAGATCCTGGTTATCTACTCGAAGATGCAATGAATGTGAGCAGCGAGCCGAGCTCCCATTTGAGGTGTAATGGAAAAACACTAGATGTGCCAGGTTTTCTTCATTTAATAGTATTAAATGCAAAGAAGGAGCTCAAAATGTGGTCTCTAGTCATAGTACCAAAATCACCACATATGCTCCTGCTACCGTAGCAAGAAGTGCTAAAAAGCTGACAGCAGATCTCTGCCCCTATCTTGAGAACCCATGCCTAGCACCTCTTTTCTCGCAAGACCCAAATATCTTAGCTGATATATTAAAGGACACAATCTCTCAAGCAGTCAACACCATTGCCCCACTAGAAGATGAGAAGGAAAAAGTCTTTTCACTCAAACTCCTGGTTCACGGACAAGCTCCAAAACCTATGTAATATCAAACGGCAGGTGCAAAATAATTGGCAGGCTAACCCCTGTGACACTGCCAAAGAAAGCTTCAAAACCATCACTAAAAAGTACAAAGATGCCATTTTGATTGCTAAATCTGATGCCTATAATAGATGAATATCCGAAGCTAACTCCCATTCTAGAGAACTCTTCACTATCTTTAATGAACTCTCAGACCCTCCAATATGCACAGACGATATTATTAAAGATGAGGCATGGTGCAACAGCATACAAGCTGCTATGCAAAATAAAATAGACCTGCTACAACACAAAATTCTAAACCACTAAAAAACCCTTCTGAACCAGAACAAAAGCCAGACAGCACAGACTCTGCCCAACAGCAAATCTATCAACTTCCCCAAATACGCATTTAAAGACATCTCTGAAACATAAGTCATAGACATTCTTAAACACCTCAAACCATCGCAATATAAGGGTGATGTATGCCGCCCACCCCCAACATTATTAAGGATTGTACCGAGCATCTTGCCCCTCTCCTTACCGCCTTCATCAACTCTTCCTTTAAATCGGGCATTGTCCCCGACAGCCTTAAGGAGGCCAAAGTGCGCCCCCTTTTTAAAAAAGCCTACACTAGACCCTTCCCAGCCTAACAACTACCGTCCCATTACAACAGTCCCATTCCTGCTCAAAATACTAGACAAAGCCGCACACAACCAGATTCAACTTTATTTAGAAACCAACTCCATCCTAGGAAAAAGACAGTCAGGATTTCACAAAGGGCACAGAACTGAAACCGCCCTGTTAGACCTAAAAAAATCAAATAACTCAAATCCTAGAGAACGGTAAGCACGCCCTCCTCCTCCTCCTCCTTCTAGACCTATTGGTGGCGTTCGATCTCGTGGATCACAAAACCCTCACCACACACCTCACACATGATGCACACTTCTCCGAGCAAGCAGCTACCTGGTTCACTTCCTTCTTAGAAGGTAGAGCAATGAAGTCTTTTCCAACACAGCTAATGCAGCTCCCACCACTATTCACTGTGGCGTCCCTCAGGGATCTTGCACTGCCTCCACGCTATACAACCTTTTCACTAAGCCCCTTTTTGATAAACTGGATGCATTTGGGATCACATACACTAACTATGCTGACGATGCCCAAGTGCTCCTTCCCCTTACCGGTTCCTACACTCAAGATGCCACTACCCTTCAGCAAATCTATGCCACTATACAAGCCTGGATGGCCACTAATGGCCTCTGCCTCAATGAAGACAAGACGGAGATTCTTATTCTTGGCCAAAAATCCACCTTGGCCAAACTAGACTGTCTCTACGCCAACTTCAATATCGACAACTGCATCATTCCGGTGCGATCATCTGTTAAGACTCTAGGTGTCCGTATAGATGCTACACTGTCCATGAGCAAGCAAGTCGGCACTATTGTCACTGCCTCTGCCCTAAGCACCAAACTCATCAACTCCATCAAATCCTTCTTAACTAAGGATAACTGTCTCTCTAGAGCTACCATAGGAGCAAAACTTGATTATTGTAATGCACTACTTGCCGGTACCTCCGCGAAAAACATAACCGGACTCCAAATCACTCAAAATAACTCACTTAGAGCAGCCCTTAGTATACCTAAAAGACCATATCTCACAAGCAAGAACATCTGTTCGCTTGCTCCCAGTCAAAGACTGCATCACACTTAAAATTCTTACCACCACGCACAAATGCATCAACCTCACTGCACCTTCCTACCTCTCAGACACCTTATCTAGATCCACCTCTACCAGGCCTACAAGAACATGCCACACCAATCAACTCACCATTCCGTGTGTCTACAGAGCTAAAGCTGGAGGAATAGGTTTCCCCATACGTAGCCCCCAAGTTATGGAATGCGCTCCCCTCCGCACTAAGAGCAGCAACTGATCTCCCTGCATTTCGCAAAAATCTGAAAACTGCTCTCTTTAACCTCTTGCTGCGCTACAAACTAACTGTTCTACTATGACTACATTATGTTTACCTGTTCTGCTATCTATGTAACTAAGTTGTGACCCTTCATTGTAACAAGCGCCACAATGCTTTCGAGCTGTTGCGTGCTATACAAATCCAAATAAATAAATGGTCAAATGAAAATGGACTTTGGGGCGAGCTACTCCGAGACCAGAACATAAGGCCATTCCTTCACTCCCTTTTAATCTCTGGCACAGTGAGCCTTTCCAAGGCCGAGTTGAAATGCATTAATTGAATGGCAGTCCCGCAGGAGTGATGTTGGATATTGGGTGGGGAGGCATGACCACGCCAACCCCGCAGCAGTTGGGGTACC
Source organism: Ambystoma mexicanum (assembly GCF_040938575.1). NCBI lineage: Eukaryota > Metazoa > Chordata > Amphibia > Caudata > Ambystomatidae > Ambystoma > Ambystoma mexicanum. The sequence goes on along the minus strand of NC_090923.1, from coordinate 447,605,843 downwards.
AGATTGCGTGCTGCTAGCAAGTGGAATATTCCCAAAGGGTACAGGCGTGCCAACCAATTGTAGAGGGCCACGTAGCAAGGCGCTGCATAGTTTGAGAAGCAAATAGAAAGTTGTGCATTTTCATGACACGGCAGATGACTTGCACTTGGGGTGGGCTTAGTTGTCCATCTGAACTTAGAGACCCAATCGGGATCCCTGCCCTTATAGAAAGTATGCTTAGGTGTTCTCTTTAAGCGTATCACATCCCCAGTAGGTTTTGTTTTGCCATGTAGTATGTCGTTACTTATGACACATTTTTAGTATAAAGTTGTGTTTTTTCATGTAGTGCTTCGAGGAACTCTTGAGAGTAATTACTGTGCGGCGTACGTTGATGTCCGTTGTACTCCCTGTTTTAACAAGTGTAAATAAAAGTCGGTCTGATTTTTGAGACACGATTAAGATCCCATCCATCTCGGATACCGTTACCCTGTCTTAAAGGACCTCTGGGTTCACAGGGTGCCAGATTATCTCGGAGCAAAGATTGTTTCCTTAGGGATAATAGACAGTGAGTTTAGTTTTCTGTGGTACTGGATTATTCCGCTAAATGTTATGAAGTATATTTAATGCTTTGAAATAAGTACAACAATTTAAGGATCTGGGAATTGAGAAGGAGGCAGTTGAAAAGGTTTGTGTTCACTGAAGGAAATATAAAGGTTATTGTTGGAGTAGATTTTCCTTTTTGTGTGACATGCTATCCACCTGTGAGTCCCCCAGCACTTTTTGTTGGACCACTGGAATTTTGACTAGTTCTCTTGAGTGAGTGGGAAACGTTTTCAACACTCCCTCCATTCTTTTACTCTGATTTTGGGAACCCTTTATACCTCTTTTTGGTTTTTCTTTTTAGACTAATTCTTTCCTCCACTTTTCTGGCATTTTACTAAAGCCGCGACCGCACTTTCTGTGCAGTGTTGCTGGGAGCTCCTAGAGCTTCCACTTTAGTGTTTCTTTATTTTCCCTTGGTTAACTTGGTTCAAGGCTGGGGATAAGTTTTATCTTAACTGTATTTTCTTTTGCGAGATCAGCACACCCCAATTTGTGTGGAGTGCAGAGGCGATCCAATGTATCCCTTTTCTTGATTCTCCAGTAACTTTTTGGTTACAATGGCAAGCTCTCTGTTTAGGCTGGTGGCAGTGTATCTTTTTGCGTGACTTTTTGTGGACTTTTGTTGCGGGCTGTCTTCGCAACTGCAGTAGGGGACACAAGGGTCACCATTTACCCAAAATGATGACTGTACTTTTTAGCACTGAACAAGATTACTTGTTCTTTCTGATGTCCTACCTTTCTGGTGGGAAAGGACTTGCTGGTCCCTTTTGTCTTTGTCAGGCTTTCTAACGGAAGACCATGAAGGTTCTCTGAGTGACTGGCAGAACAGGAAGTGGGGGAGGTGACCGAAACTCCCCTTTCCTTTGTCCTGCAGTGTGACTGACTGAAACCAGTTCAGCCTGGCTGTCACCATTGGGCAACCACCCCCCAGGTTTGAATGGTGCATGGGTCATGATTGCTGGACTGAGCCAGTGTTCGTGGATAAATTCAGAGTTCCTGGCACTAAAACTCAGTCGATCACTGCAACAGAAGATTCCGAAGGACGACGCTGCCAGCAACTTCCAGCGACTGCCAATGCCTGGTGAGGAACCACTACTGTTCTGACCAACCTTTAAGCAACAGGGAAGATTATGAACACGACTTCCTCCCTTGGACTGGTGAGCCTAACCAGTCCCAAGACGAACTACAATTTGCACCATCTCTGGAAGAGCTGCGACCTCCATGGCCTGCCATTCACCAATCATCTGGGACCTGCGCTGCATCGCTGTTCACCGGAAGTGCTGTTGCACCTGGAGCTTTGTGGGCATCCTCCTAAGCCTACAGTGAAACAAACCAGCTCCCCCATGTTTCCTCCCCAGAGACGAGGACTGCTTCAACAACAATCTTTCATCCAAGCCTGAAAAGGGCACCAACAAGTCAGAAGCGCGAAGAACCTCTGGTACTCATCCATCTGCATGAGCTGTGTCCAGATCCACCAAAGTTCCTTTCTTCTAACGCCAAGACTGAGAAACCAGTGACTGGGTATGCTGTCGCCTCACCAGTGGGACCATCCTGCAGCAACTGTTTTCTTCGCTTGAGGGTACTTTTCTGCTGCTGGTAAAACCTACCTGGAGTCTGCTTTTTGACTTTTGATCCAGGGGGCTGCAGATAGCCTGTATTTCACAACCACTCCAGGCCCTCATAAAGAGAGATTGGGCATACACACCCCTTTGCCCACTCCATGGCCCCATTAAAGATAACATTGGGGGTGGACAACCCATTGTATTCTAACCCTGCCTTACGACATTGGTCCTTGGGGCAACCCTTCAAGGAAACCGCTTTGTTTACTCGATTTGTGAAACCTAACTTTTACTTGCCTACAAAACCCAGAAGAGATCCTGTTTGACTCTGCCACTCTGAACCTGTTACTCCGTTTCCCGCCTTTTCTGCTCAACCCCTGGTTACTGGTGGCCCAGTGTTCCCTCTGTTCCAGCCGGTCTTACCATGTTCAAAGTTACTAAAAGTTATTAGTTTGGAAAAGTTTGCTTGTATGTTTCAGATGGTTTTACTATGTGATTTGTTACTTAAACAGCTATTCTAGTGTGTCTACAACTGTGATTCATTCGCCAAAGAATATTGCACGTGTTCTTCTATTTTACTGTTATCGTACTTACTTGATTTGAAAGTTACAACTGTCTGCCTTTGTGTGTGTGTATATTATATATATATATATATATATATATATATATATATATATATATATATATATATATATATATATATATATATATACTTTTTTAAAAAAAATATAACTTCTAAGTGGATCAGTGTTTTCTTGGACTAAGTGTATGTTCTTTTTGTACCTCACTACATCCCTCCTCCCTCCTTAGACCAAGCCTGGCTGCTCGCCATTCTACCAAACCTTTGTGTGGTGCTGGCTAAGCCCTAATACAGTAACCCTGTTCACCCATGGTTCCTAAGTGCTGTCCCAGACGGTACTTTTGTAAAATGCCCCAACAATTATTTGTTCCAGGAATTGTGTGCATAATATGGATGTGCGATTTGGGGAAGAAGTTAGTCTGCAAACCACTTCAGCCTTACTCTCCTTTCAGAGAGCATACCATATACCCAGTATACAAGCTGTTGTGTGGTTAGCAGGGGCAACATTAGAAGTGGTGTTAGCCAGCGCCGCAAGGAACTGAACATAGGGAAACTCACATGAAAGATCAAGGACAGTGTGAGTTTTTCGCAATCGTTCCACCCTCCTAATGTGCTGAAATTGATTTTACCCTTCATACCTAAGTTGGATGAAATTTGAGGAATACCTTTACACTTTTTACATCATTCCGTTGCACAGTTTGTTTACGGTTTATATCCTGAGTGCACAATATGAATGCTGAACCAAGCTTTATTTATTTTTTTTTTTTTCTGTGCATCACAAAAATGAGTGCTTGTTCTGCAGCAAGTAATTGATTTTTAGAATTGGTCTCGTCAGAAGGAAATAATGTGCAATATTTAATGTGCTCGAAGAGAACATATTGTGCAGTGTATGTTTGCAACCTAGCTTAATTAAGCTAATGTTTTGCATGTTTATTTTGCCCTCCTATATGCACCCCATGTAAATTAGTCGGACTCTTCTCTAAAAGTATTATTGTCCACCACAAACTGCTCTACACTGACATTGAGCAATCGCAAGTGTTTTACCCAGTACGTGCTTAGTTATTGAAGTTGGGTTTAAATCCCTTATTCCACGTCTGAATACGCTATACAATTGGTCTTAAAATAATTCAAAGCTAACATTTGTAATGGGATTGCTTTCAGTGTTGTGCTGTAAACTACAGTTGCCTTGCAACATTGATGGGATGTAGCTCAGGAGGTATACCACATGTTGCTTGCAAGACAAAGTTGCAAGCGTTCCTATTAAAACAGAATTTAAATAGGAGAAAATTGTGATATTTGAAGTTTGTCACTTCCAAAATACTTGTTTGATGGTCTAAAGTCATCACAAAAAGGAGGCTCGTACAATCATCTTCAGCAAGCCGGACTTCTAATCAAATAGCATACAATTTTAGTCTTTTGGTATATTCTAAAATTTTCCGATTCATGTATGGTGACAGATGGGTTTTTAGTATTTATTGCATTGTTTTTAGGTAACCTAATATTGCTGCAAACCACTGTGTTTAAACAATCTTATTTATGAAGTAAGATTTGGATGACAATGCACCACCTTTATTTAATAATGCAGGACGTAGAATAGTGTTTTTGTTAAATTAAGTTGCCCTTGATTTTAGTTCATATAGTTAAACCATGCATACATTATTCATGTAAACTTTTGAGCATTCGGCATTTGTCTCTTTTCATTGAAAATATGTCATAACACTTTTTGGCAAGATGTTTATAGTGACTTAGTACAAAGTGTGAAAGTAAATCAAACGGTGAATTTCTTAAATTGTCATAAATGCATTGAATTAAAATTATGTTCACAAGATCTCATGTTCTGTATGTTTCATTTTTCTCCTATGAAATGTCTTTCTTTTGCTGATTATTGATGTTAATTTCATGGTTCAGGTCCTAGATGGCGCATACTAAATAAAGACTATCCAGAACTAATAAACTGCAGATTGTGCAGCTAAACCTATTGTGTTTTGTGCAGAATGGCTGTTGATGGAGGGTGTGGGGACACAGGAGACTGGGATGGTCGCTGGAACCATGTAAAGAAGTTCCTCGAACGATCCGGACCATTTACGCATCCCGATTTCGAACCAAGCACCGAAGTGAGAAGCATATGGTTTAAAGACCCACATTTTATATAGTGTTGTAACTGTAGCGCTAAGCTCAATATTGTGTTAATCTGTTTTGTTTCTTGCATAATTGCTGCATGATTCTTTTTCCTTTACAGCTAACCTAGTCGTATTGATTATTTTATTAATGTAAATGCATTTCAGTTGTTTTGTACAGATGTGAAGTATGTTCTGAAGTTATTTTATATTGATGTTTTTCAGTGTAACATGAAGTCTTGCATTACACATTTTGTTTTGGCCTGTGCTTTTTAGTTTCCCAAGTTAAAACGTCTTTCGAATGGATTGCCCTCCCACGTATTCCTCCTCTTATGATAATTCGTTATTGGCAGCTTTGCTGCTTCAAAAAAAAAATTTCGCCAGAGGGCGCTGGGCTCGAGGTCGTGGCGTCGATTGTCCCTCGACGGGCTCTGTACCTTGTCGACGTCACTGATGGTATAAGTAGCTCGAGCCGGGCCCGGTGGCTTCAGTTCCGTTTTTCCGATTGCTTCGCTCTCGAATGGCGCGCTTTGAAATTTTATACTGAAAATGTCGTCTTCAACACCCAAGACTGGGTTTAAAAAGTGTATCGACTGTGGATCAAAGATGTCGATCACAGATCATCACCGCGTTTGTCCCTGGTGCCTCGGTTCTAATTATCGAATCGGCGACTGTGGCTCATGTCCGTCAATGACGGAGAAGGCCCTTCGTGAGAGGAAAGGTAAACTGGCGGTGGGGAGGGAAGCTTCCAAGGCCTCTTCGAAGGCTTCGGCTAAAAAAAAACATTAAAAATCGAGCGATTCGAAAGAATCGGATCGTCATCGACACTCTAAGAGATCTCGATCTTGTAGTAGATAAAGGCACTCTTCATCTACCTCTTCTAAGAGTGAGAAGGAGACATAGATCTCCTTCATCTTCAGATTCATCGACCGAAGTGGTACGATGCCCGACAAAATCGGATTCCCCTAGAAAATGGGAGGCATTTCGAAAGAAGATGGAGGTATTTGAGAATGCGGCCTCGACCCCCTCCCCCCCCCTCAAAGAAACCTCAGAAGAGCCGTACCCCTTAGATCCATTGGACGACAAAGGGAAGTCGGGGAACAACTGTGGTAAAACCCAGTAGTATAGAGGATACTAGAAAAACTCGAGTCAACGCCAAGTCTTAGACTCTTCGAGAGTCGAGTACCTCTCCGATACCATATAAGAAACAGAAGTTGTCAAACTTCCACGACTTCGTCGACGCCATCGGCGCCGGCAGCTTCGACATTGAAGCCAAAAGCGTCTTCGACGCCTGTGTCGAAGCCTTCATCGGGGTGTCGAAGATTCCTTCGACACCTTTCGAAGAATCCTTCCATTTCTCGATGAAAACTCAGGAGGAACAGAGGAGATTTACTCTATTACCAAGATCTGACTTTTTTTCAGCCTGTCTTCGATTTATGAAGAACCTGGCTCTGAGGATGAGGAAATCTCTCCTTTTTGGGGTGCAATATGGCACTAGACAAGTTCCAGAAGAACTTATAGACCCAGAATCTAAAATGAGGGACCTGAATGAGACTCTACATTCTGCTACCGGCATTGACACGTCACCGGAATTAGTTTGCTAGACCTGACCATGCAGAACATGCAGATTCAGGGTACAGGAGTCTGATGAATAGAGCGATAGAATATATGGGCTGGGGTAGAACTTCACCCACTTTTGAATAGGACGATATGATGGACATAATTGTTCGGGGTCCTTGGAAGGATCCAGTTCTCACTTTCTATAGGGCACTTCAGAGAACAGTGGAGAAGAACTGGGAAAATCCTGAAAATATTGCTGCTGTAAACAGTAATTTTCCAGAAAAATATAGACCAGCTGGTTCTGATCCTGAATATTTAAACAGACATCCCACTCCAGAAAGTCTGGTTATTCAAGCAGCATCTACTTCAAGACAGACTGCATATCCTACTATTCCCCCCGGATAGAGAGGATAAAAAAAGTTGATGCTTGGGCCCGTTAAGTTTTTACTTCAGGTATTATGGCTCTTAAGTCAACCAATGTTACCTGTACCCGGGCCAGGTTTACCCATACCCTGTGGGACTGCATTTCAGCGGCGGCTGATCATATTCCGGAAGGCGAGGATAGGGAAGGCTTCCTGAATATTGTCAGACGGGAAGGAGGCAATGGGGGAATGCCTCCAGTTTGGACTGGATACTGCTGATAATATCGGCAGATCCATGGCTGCGAACACTGTATTACGCAGATTTGCGTGGTTGAGGAAGTCTGGGTTTGCACCAAATGTGCAGGCCAGACTTCTCAACATGCCTTTTGATGGCTCGAGGCTGTTTGGTAGTAAGGCTGATGAAAGCCTAGAAAAACTTCAAACCTAAAAAGCGGCAGATAAATCTCTTGGCGCCTCCATGCATCAGTTTCAGAAACCCTATTCCGGCTCTTCTTCCTGGAGGGGTCGTTCTTTTCAGTACTACTCCTCTTTTGGTAGAGAAAGAGGACAGGCTTTTCAAAGAGGCAAAAGTAATGTCCTTCGTGGTGGACGAGGAAGAGGTGCGAAACCAGCCTCGGGATCGGCATCTTTACCCTCAGCCGCTCCTGCAGCCGCCTCCAAAGCACTGAGACCTTGATACACGAAACCCCAGTGGGAGGCAGGATCTCTCAGCATCTGAAGGAATGGCGGGGCATTACCTCAGATGCTTGGGCACTGGAAACAGTAGCTCAAGGTTGTTTCCCCATCCTAAAAAGGCGTCTGAACCAACCACCGGGAATGTCAACATTCCAGATCCGCTCCTGTTGCAGGAAATTTAACCCTGCTAGAGAAAGGTGCTATAGAACAAGTACCTGTAGCGGAGAGGAACAAGGGTTGGTACTCCCCATACTTTCTCATCCCAAAAAAGGACAGAGGATTGAGACCCATCTTGGACTTAAGAAACTTGAACAAGCTCCTCAGAAGGACAAGTTCAAGATGGTGACCCTTTCTCAGATCCTTAAGGCTCTCCAACTCCAAGACTGGTTGGTATCATTGGACCTTCAGGATGCTTACTTTCATGTGCCAATCCATCTCAAGCACAGAAAGTACCTGAGGTTTGTGATTGGCAATTCTCTATCAGTTTCGAGTTCTGCCATTTATGTTAACCTCCGCCCTGAGGGTTTTCACCAAATTAATGGCGGTGGTGGCAGTGAGTCTCAGGAGAGGGGGGATTCACGTCTACCCCTACCTGGGCGATTGGTTGATCAGAGCACGTTCTCCCGAACAAGCTCAGGAACATCTTTCGATCACCTGCCACTTCCTTCCCAAATTGGGCTTCTTCCTCAATTTCAAGAAGTCCCACATGGTACCATCCCAAAAGCTCCAGTTTATCGGAGAAGTCTTGGATACTTCCTCGGGAAAAGACTCGCCTCCCGAGGTGAGAGCTCTCCACATTCTGCAGATGTTAACAAAGTTCCAGAATGCCCAGCATCTACCGGCCTTCGATTTTCTGAGGTTGCTCGGCCTCATGGCATCCTGCATTTTCCTAGTACCAGAGGCCAGATTGAGAATGAGATCCCTTCAATGGGCCCTCAGAACTCAGTGGTCCCAGTTCTCCGGGAATATGTCGGATCTTCTGCAAGTTCCGAGCGCAGTTTCTCAGGATCTACTATGGTGGGCTTGCAACGAAAACATCCTCAAAGGAAAATCTTTTTGCCAACCATGACCGGAGATAACAGTAGTAACGGACGCCTCACTCACGAGGTGGGGAGCCCACACCAACGATCAGACAATCAGCGGTCGTTGGTCTCCATCGGAGTCCAAACTACACATCAACCTATTGGAGCTGAGGGCAGTCAGACTAGCGCTGAAGGCCTTCATGTCCTCTGTACAGGGAAAGAATGTCCTGATAATGACGGACAACACAGTGGCCATGTACTACCTCAAAAAGAGAGGAGGCGTAGGGTCACTACCACTGTGCAGAGAGGCAATGCAGCTCTGGTTCTGGGCAATACGAGAAGGAATCTCTCTATCGGCAGTTCACCTAGCCGGAGAGCAGAACACGGCGGCAGACGCTCTGAGCAGGCAGAGCACAGTTTCCCACGAGTGGGAGGTAGCTCAGGAAGTCCTTCTGGAGAGCTTCTCCCTTTTGGTGAACCCCTCAAGTGGATCTGTTCGCTACCACGATCAACCGGAAGTGCAAACAGTACTGCTCAAGGGAATTTCCTCCGAGAGGAGCTCTAGGAGACGCGTTCGTAGTGGAGTGGAAGTTCCCACTTCTGTACGCATTTCCTCCAGTACCTGTGATTCCTCAAGTAATCAGGAGGTTGAGAAAGTTCAGGAAAACCATGATCCTAATTGCCCCGGATTGGGCCAGGAGGACGTAGTACCCGGACCTTCTGGATATCTCCATCTGCCCTCCAAATACATCTTCCGCAAAGAGAGGATCTTCTCTCGCAAGAGGAACGTCAGGTTCTCCATCCAGAGGTCAAGACACTCAACCTTCACGCATGGTTTCTGAGATGGTGAAGATACAAGGATTGGGATCTTCCGGATGATGTTATGGAGATTTTGCTTTCGGCCAGAAGGCCAGCAACGAAATTTATGTACCGGTGTCGTTGGAATAAGTTCAGTGACTGGTGCAAAGATAAGGATGTGGACCCTTTTCAATGTGGCACCCCAATGGTGCTTTCTTTCCTATTACATCTAACCAATCTGGGGCTCCAGATCGGAACAATTAAAGGATATCTTGCTGCACTATCCATTTTCAAGCGCTTCTTGGAAGAGGTTTCCTACTTCAAAATTCCATTAATCATTCAATTTCTGAAAGGGCTTACTAACATATACCCTCCAATACCTTTTCATGTTCCAACTTGGGATTTAAATCTAGTACTTAAGTTTCTAACTTGTATACCTTTTGAGCCTCTACACTCTTGTCCCTTGAGGCTTCTAACATTAAAAACTGTCCTTGTGGCCATAACATCAGCCCGCAGGGTTAGTGAACTACAGGCTCTCATGTAAACCTCCATATACGATGTTCTACAAGGAAAAGGTAGTTCTTAAAGTTACCACTTTCTTTTTAGCAAAAGTGGTTTCTGACTTCCATTTGTCACAAAATAATTTTACCAACATTTTATCCTCCTCCTCATTTGGGCAAAGAGGAGAGACTGCATAGACTGGACCTCAAAAGGGCTCTGTTTTTACATTTCAAGAATGTCAATATTACGTCAAGATGACCAACTCTTTGTACGTTATACAAGTCATAAATTGGGACGATCGGTGACAAAACAAACCATATCCCGGTGGATCATTCTGGCCATAATTGAATGCTACAGATTGGCGGGAAAGGACCCCCCCAGATGGGCTGCGAGCCCATTCCACTAGATGGGATGGCTACTTCAGCGGCTCTGAAGAGGGGAGTTCCTGCAGCGGATATTTGTTCAGCTGCAACATGGAAATCGATGCATACTTTCATCAAGCATTATTGCTTAGATGCTTCTTCCTCCAATGAGGAGTTATTTGCCAAGGTGGTACTTCATTCCGTCCATGAAAATAGTATCTAGTACTCCCACCTCCAAAATTGCCACTGCTATGGGAGTCTATCATAAGGAATACGTGGGAGGACACAATTCTTTCGAAGAACAAGTTACTTACCAACTGTAACGTTCTTTCAACTGGATGTTCCTCCCACGTATTCCTCATCGCCCCTCCCAACCTACCCCCAGTACAGTTTGCTTTTCTTGCACTCTTCGTGAGAGGAAAGTGTATCAGTCATGAGGCATGCCTGGGTGGTCCTCCAATATTTCATTGAAAAAACAGAACTGAAGCCAACGGGTGCGGCTCGAGCTACTTATACCATCAATGACGTCGACAAGGTACGGAGCCCGGCGATGGACAATCAACGCCACGACCTCCAGCACAGCACCCTCTGCCGAAATGTTTTTTCCGAAGCAGCGAAGCTGGCGATAACGAATTATCATAAGATGAGGAATATGTGGGAGGAACATCAGTCGAAAGAACGTTACAGTTGGTAAGTAACTTGTTTCTCTTTTCTGTTGCACATAAGCAGACAAGCATCCCTATTTTGGTCAGTCCAGCACTGTATTCAGACTCCAGCCAGCCATGGATTGTCAGAGTTTTGGCACTGAGATTGGGGGTTTCTGCAGGTTTATAAATTGGGCACAGCTCGAAAAATAGAAATAATTCTAGCCATGATGGCAGGCGTTACTATGTTTGATTCATCTTGCAGATCTTTGGCCCTACAGGAGCAGCACAGATTATGAAAGTCAGCACGGAAGTGGTGGATTTGCAGCTTTAGACGCATGTTGTCCACACTAAAGCCATGCTTTGTTTTTTGGTATTATTTAGGCACCAAACTGTAGGCTGAGATTGTGTAAGGCCGGTACAGGGGTGGTGCTGCTGGGCTCCTATACAATTGCTGATTTTGAATCGGCATATTTCTGAATTCAACATTAACTATATACCAATATCTTCATTCTCGTTGTCTGAGGCCGTGTTTTTTTTTTAAAGTGTATCAATTTTGGATAGTAATATAGACATCACTCTTTTGTGTGTGCATTATGGTGTAAAGAGAATCTATATGGCATACTGTTGTCATGGTAGTGAAAATGATCAACTCATTAAGTTAGAAACGCACATTTCTAGATGCACTGCACCATGCCATGATTTACTGCCAAGCTGGATCTCGGTGCCCAGCAATACGGGTCACCTAGCAGCCAATATTAACCCTTTAAGTGCCAAGGACGAGATATCTCGTCCTTGGGATTACCTCCCCAGTGCCAAGGAAGAGATAGCTCGTCCTTGGCACTTAAGGGGTTAATGAAGGAGAAAATGTTAGAAGACTTTGCATGGTGAAATGCTGAAATCACCAAAAAAGGCCTTGGCACTGGGGGGGAAAATCCATGGCAGTTATTAACAGTAGCATTGGGTGGGGGTGCCATGGTTGGCACTCCATCAGTCTCCTTTGAATCCCAGGATGTGCCTTCAGTTAAGTGTTTTTTTGGGGGACGATTGTAGTACTTTCTGGTTCCTTCCAGTCCTGATGAAACCACCTATATGTGGAAAACCTCTTGCCTCCCCTCGTTATACTCATTTATGTTTGTGTTTTATATAGCGCTTTACATTATAACAACAAGAATACAATAACAGTAGAAGCAATTACAAAATATGAGTCAAACCAGTAATGCAGCAACTAGAACAATTTGCCAGTGAACATAAATGAGGTAAGAGGGAGTGGAGAGGGGGAGGAAGTGGGGAACAGGAAGTGGAATAAGCTGAATGCAAGAGAGGAGGAGAGGGGACTTAAGAGGAAACTAAGCAGGGGGAGCGGGGGTAAGAAGAGGATCAGAGAATCCGGGAGGGGAGAAGAGATTTTACCGAGACACAAAAGGAGGAATAGGTGGGGATGGAACGGATAGAGAGAGGAAGGGAGTTCCAGTGGAGGGGGGCAAGGAGCTGAAAGAAGCGAAAACGAGAGGAGGCACATGGGAACGGGGGAACAAAGAGAAGGAAGAGATCTGCAGATCCGAGGGAACGGGCGGGAGTGTAGAATGAGGAGAGATATGGGGGAGCAAAATCATGAAGAGATAAAGGGGAATTTGAGTTGGGGAATTAAAGGAAAGCCAGCCAAGATGTGAGAGCGAGGAGGAGATGGAGTCGTGAGGAGAGAGAAGACAGAGGGTACGAAAGGCAGAGGGGTAGAGGGATTTGAGGGGAGCAAGATGCGAAGCGGGGAGTCTGAAGAGGAGAGAAGAACAGTAGAAAAGATGAGAGAAAAGGGAGGAGATTAAATGTTTAGTGGCGTGGAAGGTGAGAGGAGCGTAGTGAAAAGGTGGTAGCGACATGCGCAGGAACTGAGTGAAATACGGTGGGTAAAGGAGACGGAGGAGTCTAAGTAAATGCCTAGATTACGAGCATGGGCAGAGAGACAAAGATTAGCGGGAGGAAAGTGAATAGAAGGAGCGGGAGAAGGATGAGGAATAGTGTTGGAGGGAAAGAATACGACTTCAGTCTTGTCTGTATTGAGAGAGAGGAAAGTGGGATGACATCCAGTTTTTAATGGCAGTAAGACAAGAAGAGAGGTTAAGATGGAGTGAAGGATGAAAATGAGAGGAAAAGCTGGGTGTCATCGGCGTAGAAGTGGTGAGAAATACCGAAGGAAGAGATGTTGGGGGCGAGAAGGGTGGTGTAAAGAGAAATGAAAAGGGCCAAGGACAGAACCTTGGGATACACCATAGTCCAAGGGAAGAGTAGAAGAGGTACAACCACCCCAGGAGACGGTAAAAGAGCGGTGGGAGGGGTAAGAAGAGAGCCAGTTGAGGATGGATCCTTTGAAACCTAAATAGGAAAGAGTGTTGAGCAGTAAGGGGTGATCAACGGTGTCAAAGGCTGCAGAGAGATCAAGGAGGATGAGGACAGAGAATTGCTTAGAGTAGCGAGCAGTGAGGAGGGAGTTGAGAACCTGAGTGAGGGCAGTCTCAGGGGAGTGTTTAGGGCGAAAGCCAGATTGAAAGGGGGAATGAGAGAAAAGTTAGTAACAAACGCAGAGAGCTGAGAGTAGACTATGCGTTCAAGTAATTTAGAGAGGAATGGAAGAAAAGAGATTGGACGAAGTTGGATACGAGATGAGGATTAGCGGAAGGTTTCTTCAGAAAAGGCATGATAGTAGCATGCTTGAAGGCAGAGGGGAAGTAGCATAAGAGAGACAGATATTGAAGGAAGTTAGGTAAGGAATGAGGAGAGGGTAGATCTTAGGAATAAGGAGTTTAGGGAGTGGATCAGAAGGGGCAGCAGTGGGATGAGATTTGGACAGGAGAAGGGAAACTTCAGACTGAAGAGAAGTCAGTCATACAGGTAGAGGGGCACTGGGGGAAAAGAGGGGATTGTAGCAGAAAGTGTTTTGGCGAAGAGAGAATCTTGGAGGAGAAGAAGTCAGAAGGGGATGGGGAGATGAGGTTGAGGGGTCATGAGTAGGTGGGGAGAGGAGGTGAGAAAGGGTTTGAAAGATACGACGAGGATGAGAGGCTTGGGAGTGTAGAAGGTTAGAGTAGTAGGAGCGTTTAGCAGAGCTGAGACAGGAGTCATATAGAGAATGGTAAGAGAAGTAGGATGTCTGGTTAGATAGAGAGGGGAATTTGAGCCAGCAACGCTCGAGGCGGCGTAGGAGACGACGCATGGACAAGAGGTGGGAGGAAAGCCAAGGTTGAGCAGGCTTACGAGTAGGGCGGAAGGATGAGAGAGGATAGAGTTGATCGAGACTGGAAGAGATTGATGAAGACAGAGAGGATAGGGCTTCATTAGCCGAGAGAGAAGAGAGAGTAGGAGCAAGTATTGTGAAAGAGAGAAGGCCTAAAGTTACGGAGATCTCTTCGAGAGGAGGAGGGCAAAGGAGACGTTTGAGGGAGAGGAGGAGTAAGAGAGAAGGAGAGTAAGGCATGGTCAGAGAGATAGTTGGGTAGAGTAGAGGGGGAGGAGTAGGTAGAGTTGAAGATAAGATCAAGAGTGGAGCCAGAAGAATGAGTAGGAGGAGAAGGGAGAGGAGGTAGGAGTCAAGTCTGGAGAAAAGAGGGGAAGGATGAAGGATTAATGAGAAGCATTTCTGAATTCAAGCATTGATGCGACTAATTTAGCAACATTTATTTTAAAAAAAGGTCCTTAGTTTGTAAATTAATGCCCATTTCTTTTTCTGAATTGTAATCTACCTTTCTTTTTGCAGTCTCTCCAGTTCTTGTTGGAGTCCTGTAAAGTTCTTGTAATTGGTGCTGGCGGATTGGGGTGTGAACTACTAAAAAACTTGGTAATTACATTTTTGTTTGTATTCAATTGAATTATATTGCTCTAATGCGTTTTTGTTTCGTACTGTTTAATTGGTAGCAATGCTGGCTTGAAGCTGACCTAACATTTATTGTGGATTTCAATTGCATGCATCTCTGCAGGAAGTGAACTCGTGATTGATTTTTTTCATAAACCGTGCATTCAATGCTGCTCTTAATATCAGGACACTATTCGAAGTAAATAACGTGACCTTTCAAGTGCTGTATCTTTCATAGATTTATGCTTTGAATATTCCCTGGTGTTAGACTGGGGATCCTCGATTAGTTTTACGCAGTATGATGTTGAAGCAAAAGCTGTGATTAGTGCTGCCCATACACCATGTTTTAGTTAATTTCCCCATCGGCCAATGGGAAGTGATGCCATGTCCGGATCCTAACACCATGGTGGGCTGATTGAAGTCCTCCACTCTGAAATTTCTTCAGCCGATTTAAATGACTTGTTCGCAGAAATGATTTCTTCACAACAATTTCAGTGCCAGCGAGCGATGTGCACGTTTCACACAAGATCCTCCACAAAGCATTTCATGCTGCCTGGATGACCAGCCTCCGGCACCCCAACAATGCACACATTTTTACACCTGGAGCATGATTCAAGGTTATCACACTTCTCACTGCCTTCAGATCTTTAATAAGCATTTAAGTGATTGATTGCTATTCTCTGAGATCGTCCTCTGTCCGACCAATCCTTGTTTCACCCTCCGTAATGCCTGTGCTCTCCTTGTCCTATTTTGTTTAGGAGTTTAAGTTGGTGGTTGTCATCCAGTTTGGTATTGAGGGATATAAATCCCTCCTGTGTGCTGCGGTAGATGTACCTCCTGTCATGAGCTGCAGCCTCAGCAGGGGAAGACGCCAGCTCGGGGCCTTTGCGCAGTTATGGGAATCTGGACATAGTTCTAGCAGATAAGTGTAGGCTGCCCTGTCCTTTTACTGCTACAGCGCTCTATGATGGAAAAATTAAGTATTTCGCCAGGCGTACAGTCGAATCAAAATGAATGTTACTGGCGCACTCAGCTCTAGACTGTCTTCAATACTATAGCAACAGTTGGCCCTGGTAGATTAGAGTGTGCAGTTGGTATAATCTACTCACTGGATTAAGGATAGGCTACAGTCCCAGTTAAATCCAAGGTGCTTCCAGCACAGGTTGAAAGGCTCATGTCTCGGAGCCGTATGCTTAGATTTTCAGGTGGCACCCGCCGAACATGTCGATGGAGCTGCCGCACCACACTCAAAGCAGCGGTGCAGCAGGAGGCTAGACGCTGCTACCCCCTGCAGGCCCGACATCGGTCAGCACACAACCCAGCGCCTCGCCACCTGCCACGGAGTAAGGGCCATGGCTCCAGGGCATTTGAAGACTAGTCCATGACAATGTCCACTAGCGCAACCCTTTATGATACAGGCTTCCTTATCAATGAGATCTTGGATGCCCACATGGTCAATAAAGCTGATGGAGGTGAAGTCATCAGCCTGTTTTATGGCAACTACATCCTCGACGAGGATAAACTCTTCATTGAGGACAACATTGAAGACCCAATCAGTGGTGGGGATGGCTTTAGGATGATGCTACACACTGCCGACCCTAGTGTCCCAGCAGGCAAAAATGGACGGCATAAAGGTGAGCTTCTACTGTCCTAACATTATCATTCTGCAATAGTGTATGGCATGCGCTCGTGCTGCTTTTCCATTTATTCAAAACGTGTGAACCTATGCAAGATCCAATGGTGGCAAAGGAGTTGGGTACTTAGCTGTTACTCCAGTTCACTTTTATTGGTATCTTTCATATGTTCACATGCAACCCACCCACCATCCCTGCTTGTTTGGAACCAGGCACTTAAGCCAGCTAGAATCTGAACACTGCCTCTGGTGCTGGAGTTGATAAATATTTATTGGCTGATGGAGAAATTAGCCAATTCAAAGTGTAGGGGCCTCAGTAGTCGTTGTGTTTTGTTTTAACAGCTTAAGGGAAACTTTAAGCGAGGATTCACAGCCTGAAGCTGGGAGAATATTCAAAGCATGTGAATCTATGAAAGATACCAATGCTGGAGAATTGGCTTTACAGTTAAGTAACTAACTCCTTTGTTGCCTTCCGTTAATGTGTGAAGGTCAAGATCATGGTCATTGTTGGGCAATTTTTCTACCACCCTCTGAGGATGCAACAACCACTAACTCTAAGGAGAAGGCTAATACATCTGACAAAGGAAAGCCAAACCTCTCGGTGTCGGAAACGTGGTCTGAGATACGAAGTTTAACTCTAAGGTAGGGGCAAGCTGGCACAGAAGTAATTGGGCCACACACAGCTCTAGAAAAGACACTACACCGATGGACTGAAAAATATATACTTTAATAAAGTTATATTATAGTCGCCACACTATAGTAGTTCCATAGGAAACCAGGAATTAAATTGCTAATAACCTTTGACTTGAATGACGGGTTTGGCTTATATTTTGCTAACAAAGTTTGTCATGGGCCTCCACAGACTAGAAATATTAATGAAATTTATTAAGAAAGCAAAATTATTTCTCACATTTGTTTTCCCAGAGAAAAAGTCAAAATGTCTGCCCTGCGCACAGCAAAAACAGCTGGATGGAAACAACTTCGGTTTTTGGCAAGGTTCTGGGGTAGTTCTGACCTAGCTAGATAAGTCCCAGAATGCATCAGAGGGGTTGGCTGACTTTTCAGAAATGAAAAAGCATCAATTTTTTTTTCTCCAAATGATATTACTTCTAACTTTTCTTGCTGGATAGGTTTGGAAGAAATTTTGAAAACCAAAGGTTTGTCAAGCACCCCCCCCCCCTCAATGAAACATTGGGAACCAAAACGTTTTTAAGACAACAAAATCAGCCCTTTCATTTTTCCATAGAGAGAAAATGATTTTCTCTAAACACCCGTAGAATGAACAGATTTGGACCAAATAAGAGACCAATTGGGCGCAAAGCATTGACGTAATTTCCTTGACTGTCTTCGGGCAAATCCATCCAATCGTTTTAAAAATATTCGACAGATAACTGGGTGCCCTCTGCACCTTAAAACATTTAAGTATACTGGTCTTGCTTTGCATCAGAGATGCTAATAACTTTTTTCTTTTTTTATAACTATATTTAAATGGTCAAACCATTAATACCATCAACACATATTGGCGAGAATCATAGAAATAACAGTATACATAACAATTTCTGCACCAAAATACAATTATCAGTAAACTATAACTTCCAATACAAAGACCCCTCGCATATCAAATAAACCATTACAACACAAACACTTGCACACAAACACAATCAAGACCAAAACACGACACATGAACACCCCCCCAAATAACTTTTGACTTGCTGGATGGATTTGGAGGACATTTTCTAAACCAAAGGTTTAAGGCCCCCCTCCCTCCCAACTGCAAACTTAAAATGCTGTTTTCAGCCTATATGCATTCATTTTCCCATATACGAAAAGTGCGGTTTTGAACAGGCATAGCATGAAAACCGCTGGGCAGATTCAGACCAAATAAGAAAACCAACTGTGCACAAAGCATCAACTTAATTTCCTTGACTGGTTTGGGGTAAATCCATCCAGTATTTTTTTGAAATATTCAACAGACATCGTGTTAGCCCCCATTTCCCTGTTCCTTAAAACCACATATTTATACATTAATTTCTGAGGCTTGTGGAACTGCTTTAATCACATGCTATACTTAGGCCGGTAGTCGCAGAGTAGTACGTGATTTGTTTTCGAAACTTGAAAAGGGACGTCGATTGGTTGTCAGCAATACTATCCCTAGTGCGACAACCATTGTAGTAGGACGGTAGTTTGCAGAGTTTTTCAGGCTGATTCCTTTGATTAGAAAAAGTGTATTTTAGAATTTCTTACTATTCTTTCGCTGGCTACCCATCGCCCTTAGCAAGATCTGCAGTGGATTTCGACAGAGGCCTACACTGTAGGGAGAGTGGGGTGGAGGCCATACTTTCCTCTCCTTTTAGAGAATGCCTAATCTTTTTCCCTCATTTCCTTCTCTTCCCCTCAGTTCCTTCGCTTTGCTGTGCTGCCTTTTCCACTAATCATGGAAAATATACCTTTTTAAATTCTGTCTGTCGTGCAAAACGCAGAGGCCTCCATTGCTGTGGAGGGAGCTTCCAGTGAGGGCAGCGTCGGTGTCCTAAGTGACCCCAAATGCGTACAGAATTTGAAAGACTCCCACGTGCGTGCCCCGACTCCATTAAGTAGGCCGGCGGACCTGTTACAGAGATGCGACTGAAGCACACACACTGCATGCCACAACAAGCACATCCCACGACCGACCTCGCTGTCGACCATTGAAAGCCACGCAGTGTCAAACAAAAGCTCCATCCTCTGGGCCATCGTGCTCACCGCATGACAGCCTTCCGAAACAAAGGTCAGTTTCTGACACTGCGCTTCAACGGCTCCTTCCACTATGTCAAATATGAGAGAACTCATTAAGAAAGACATCACCGGCCCTCTTTTTTAAAAATTCCCAGATGTTGAAAGCCACTAAAATGTGACGCCTCTACCGCCTAAGCCCTCTACTTACTAAGATAGTGGTCTCTCTAAATCTAAGGACCCCTCTTTACACTTACTCTTTTAGGGACCATGCCCCCCAAGGAGCCTACACTCTTACATGACACTTCTATACCCTCTGTGTTTTGAAGGTCATCTGAGTGGACTTCAGAGAGCATTGATAGGGTCATGAGGAAGACGTCATCTTTTGTAGACTTCATGGACCAGCAACTTGCAGAACTACTTAACCTTCAGGGCCCATCACACACAGGAGTAGCTAGCGATGAACCAGCAGTCAAGAAGGCACGCCTAGACACTTTTCAACCCAGCACCTCCACCCAGACCCAGGCTACCCCTCCCCTCTCAGGATTTATATTTTGTAGACCCCTCAGGTTCACTTGATCCTGGCCCTCGGGGAGATCAAGGCGAGCTGTATGACCAGGACCAGGGTGACCAAGACCAATATGACAACGATGATGTCATCCAGTCACCAGACCATCAAGATCGAGTGGCTGATTCCCCAGTCGACAACCAACTGCAGTACAATGAGCTGCTCCTCAAGGCCGCAGAACATTTAAACATCATGCAGGAGGCCCAAGTTGCTAAACATTTTGTGGAGGACATTCTTGGAGACAAGTCCGCAACCCAATTCTTTCCCCTCCTGCAATCGATTCAGAGACTCATTCAACCCGCTCTCCTAACACCAAACCTTACACGAGCAGTCAATCCCCATATCAAGGTAGTGTTCAGACTGGCCCCTACCGACCCTTTATACATTGGAGGTCAGCTGAAACCACAACTAGGAAATGGGCATGCCCACCTAGCCTCTGCAGAGGCCCCACTTTTGACAGAAAAGTGGCTTACTCTGCTTCTTATCAGAATAGGATAGCCAACAATACTACCCTCATGGCCCGCAACCGTTGCCATAAGTGGGACGAACTGCAACTACAAATTGAAACTGTCCCAGAGCCTCTAAAATATCAGTTCCTAAAGACTGTAACCGAAGGCAAGCAGGTGGCCAACTGCATCTTAAAGAACAACCTGAAGCTGAAGGCATGCTCTTGAAGTGCCAGTTTAGGCAATCCAGTTTTAAACTTGAAACACAGGCCACCTTACGCAAAATGCCAACCAAATGCACTATTCGGTGAAGGATACCCTTAAAAACACCAAAGAAGAGTACCACACCCTAAAATCTATTGGGCAGCTGTCCAACAAGGCGGTTCCATGGACAGGACCCACAACGCTCCTCCAGTTATGGGCAAGGTAGCCAGTCTACATCATGGAGCACCTCGCAGTGACACTCCTACACCTCCAATTTTCAAAGAGGCTACAAAAGAACGAGGAGCATGGGTAGAACCTCCTCTGCAAGGGGCTCCACCCCTCCCAAACAACGACAATTCGCTCCAGGTCCCCTTCCGTGCCACTCCAGTAGGAGGTTGCATCTCACACTTCATCCATGCATGGGAGGGAGGGGTCACCTATGACAAGTGGGTGTTATCCACTGTGGTGGGCGGATACTGTATACAACTTATAGAAAACCCATCCAACTACCTGCCGAAACTAAGAAAATCAACACAGGAGGAAAAAAGCATACTACTGGAGGAGGTGAAAACACTGCTGGAAAAGGGCGCCATAGAAATCGACCCAGCAAACCAGGTAAACGGGGGTATTTATTCAACATACTTCCTTGTGCCAAAAAAAGATCCAACAATGCGCCCAGTGTTAGACCTACGCCTTGCAAACAACTATGTCAAGCCACACAAAATCTGCATGACAACGCTACAAGAAGTAATCTCACTGCTAAAGCAGGGGGACTACATGGCAACATTGGATATGAAAGATGCCCGTTTTCATATTTCAATGTTCCCAGGGCATAGAATATTCTTGCGCTTCAAGATCGCAAACCAGCTCTACCAATTCAAGGTGCTACCCTTGAGAATAGCATCCGCTCCAAAGGTATTCAAGCTACTGGCGGTGGAGGCAGCGCACCTGCGCAGGGAGGCAATCCCAGTGTACCCCTACCTGGATGACTGGCTGATCACAGGGGAGTCCATCAAAGGAAAGAATAAAAAACATGCAACTGCAAATACTAGAGTATCAAGCCGGTCACCAGATAAGCGTACGCAAAACTATGCATTTGCTCGGCATGATGGCATCTTGCATTTACCTGGTCCCACATGCACGTTTGCGCATGTGCCTGCTGCAGGAGTGGTTGGCGAAACATTAGTCTCCGGCAAGCGGTCAGTGGGTCGATCTAGTGGTCGTTTCGCCAACACTATACAAGCCCTTTGCTGGTGGACTAAGGACAATCTGTTAAGGGGAAACACTTCCCGATCCCGGGGTACAAACGGTAGTTACAACAGACGCATCACTCTGGGTTGGAGGCACATCACCTTCATCTCACAGCACATGGTCTGTGGACTCAGATCACTACACAGAACCAGATCAACCGGGTGGAACTTCTAGCGGTACTCAAAGCTGTTCAGGCATTCGAAGCACAGCTGACGAATCAGTTGGTACAAAACCTGACCGACGGCACCACTGCAATGTTCTACATCAACAAGCAGGGGGGCACACATTCTCCAAATCTGTCCACTGGCACAGAAAATATGGAAATTGGCACCCCGGGGCGATGTTTCTAACTTCTCAACATGTTCCAGGGGAACTCAACACTCTAGCAGATTTGCTAAGCAGAGACACTTTACCAGAAGAACACGAGTGGCGATTTGACATAAGTGTCATAGATCACAAATCCCCACAATGGGGTTACCCCACAATAGACTTGTTCACTACAAAAGAAAACAAGCAATGCCCAGATTTTGCATCCAGGTTTCCCCAACCAGACTCCAAGGGGAACGCCCTATGGATGAGTTAGTCAGGGCAATTTGCTTATGCTCACCCCCCACACCCTCAATTCCTTTAATGAAAAAGGGTGGTGAACAAGATTCACAGAGAACAGATGACGCTCATACTAGTTGCTCCTATGTGGGTGAGACAACCATGGTATCCACATCTGCGCAAACTGGCAATGTGCGATCCCGTCAAACTCCCGGGCCAGGCCGATTTGCTGACCCAGCACGGGGGAATAACATTACACCCTCAACCTCACTCAATGAACTTGGCAGCATAGCTCCTGAGGTCATAGAGTTTAGACATTTGAATCTATCACAGAGGTGTATGGATATCCTCAGCAAGGCACGTAAACCAAACACCAGACCATGTTATTTCGACAAGTGGAGGAGATTGTAATTTGGTGCCAGTCTAAACAAACCCCATAGAATGTACTCCATCACACATTCTCCAGCATGGTGTCTGGCATGGATTCACATGCTCATGAATATTCCCCGTCGTCAGGCTGGGAATCCTCGGTAAAGAAAAAACCAATATCAGTTTCGTTTCTGATCTGTCTTTCGTAGTAACAACCAATCACTGGTCTCTGCGTCATACTGACCACAGCCAAAGACTGCCCTCTACCTAAGCACCGCCTCTGGCAGCCATCTTCAGATTTTTACCGCACGTTGATGTGTTGGGATCCTCGTGCTATTGCTCTCGAGCGTTAGTGCTATTTTTCGCGCTTTTTCACAAAAAACTTCGATTCTTTCGGTCAAAAGAGCCTCAAGCTCCACCGATCCTACATCCGATCAACGGGGACCCGTGTCGGATTCGTCTGTGCCCCTCAAGGGTGAAGATTTCGTCGAGCTACACTTCGGAGGACTCCAGAAGCTTCTCAGGCCCGGTCTCGGAGATGGCCCAGGAGAAGGGAAGCTCGACGCCCGGAAAGCTGTTCAGGGTCTGCCCTGGATGCCAGCTGCAGAACGTCTTTGAGGACGAACACTCTTTCTGCCTTTACTGCCTTCATGAGGACAAGACGCACGTGGAGAAGGACTGTGCGTTTTGCGGCAACATGTCGGAACGGACCATGAAGGACCGCCATCAACGTCTCGCCAACTGGCTGGAGGGTAAGAGCCCGTCTGGCGAGAAGAAGAAGAAATCCGAGCGGTCTTCTAAGACCTTTGAGGGCGCCCCGGCGACGGGGGCCCAACATAAGGCTAAGCACCGCGAGTCCGCTGGCACCGGGAGCGCCGAACGGTCGGGCTCTACGGGCGCCAGGCAGGGCGCACCCTCCCCGGCACCATCAACCACGAGCCAACGCTCTGGGTCGGGTAAGAGGAAGGCCGAGCACCTGGCGAAGCTCCTGGAGAGGCCCCGGTCGAGCTCTAAGGCAGAGGAGGAGCGTGGCAGTGCCCCCTCCCTCAAGGATAAGGCGATGAGCGCACCTAAGGTGGTGAAGGCCTTGATCCATCCGACCAAGCCCTCTATCGAAACGGTCGCGGCGGCCCTGGCTCAGCCTGTGGAGGCTGCACCAGTGGTGGCGACCTCGGGGCCCAGAATCTCCCTGCCTCCTCGGAGGGAGTCTTCTTTTGTGCCCATCGATAGGACCCCCGTGAAACCCTCCGTGGGGAAGAAGGGGGGGCAGGGCGTCGTCGTAGATTCGGCCTCAACCTCAGAAGAGGAGCTGATCGAGGTCTTAAGCCACGGCCTAGGCGTGGAAGGCCAGCCCGTCGGAATGGACCCCGACGCAGGTGACGACGATGACATCGTCGAGGATACCGACGGGGCCCCTGCTCGCCCGTCGGACTCCCCTCTGCCAGCGCCGCAAGACAACTCGGCGGCCATTTTGTTGGCCATACAGTCCTTATGCTCCGAGATAAGGACGAGGCTACCGTTACCGACGGAGGAACCTCTCCCGTCGGGGGATCCAGAACCGGGACCTTCTGGTGTTCCCCCTACCAAGAAAAGAAGGATCCATCCACCACCTCCTTTTCAACCGTCGCGCCCCGTCCAGCCCTCCTCCCCGTCCACCCGAGGGGATGATACGGGGACTGACACGGCAGCGACGGGTACGGACGACGAGGCATACGACGAGGATTTTCCGTCGTCGCCTCCCGCCAGGGCTTCTCCGCCCGACGAGATCGGGTCTTTCCACTCCATGATCTCCAGGGCTTCCGAGCTTTTCCAACTCTGCCCTGAGGAGAAGAAAAAGGAAGGCTTCCTTTATCAGCGGCGCGAGGCCAAGAGGAAGACGGTCCTCGCAGTGCCTCTGTTGGACGACATTTGGGATGAGGGCCTTTCCCTCCTCAAGAACCCTTCCACGACGCCAGCTAGAAGAGACCGGTACGAGAAAAAGTACCGGGTCCCGGACACGGCCCCCCTGTGCCTCCGGGCGCAGCCTACCCCGGATTCCGTCGTCTCCGCGGCAGCCAGGAAGAAAGCGGGGGGGGGTGCGGCCTCCACATCGACTTCCCCGCCGGACGGCGAGGGAAGGAAATTGGATGCTATGGGACGTAGAGTCATCTCGTCGGCAGCAACGACGATTAAAGCGGCCAACGCCTTGGCTATCGTGGCTCGCTACGACAGGGAGCTCTGGTACAAGATAGCTCCCCTGCTGGATTTTCTGCCGGACGACAAGAGGGCGGAGGCCCTGGAGATCCTGCAGGAAGGTGAGGTGGCCTCGGACCACGCCATTACCGTGGCGACGGACATCGCCGACACTGGGTTCCGCCAGCTGGGCAACAGCGTTTGCCTTCGACGTCGTGGATGGCTCAAAGCTACGGACTTCCGGCAGGACGTCCAGACCAGAGTCCTGGACATGCCCATCGACGGGAACAATCTGTTTGGGAAGACAGTGGACGATTCCCTTCAGGCCATCAAGGCGGATACTGAGACGGCCCGGGCCCTTGCAGTTCTGCAGCAACGACGGACGCCCTTTCGGAGCAGCGGAGGCAAGGGCGCCTCCAAAGGTTCCGGCGGCGGTTTCGCTTCCTACCGTCAAGCGGCCCGCTCGTCGTCGCAAGAGGCCTACAGAGGACGAGGCAAGTCTAGCGGACCCCGCCGTCGTCGCCAAGGAGGTCAAGGCGGCAAGGCCGCGTCCAAGCAGGATTGAACCGACCGTGGGGTCGGGCCCCCACCGAAGCACCCCGGTGGGAGGCCGGCTGGCGGGCTTCGTCAGCGTGTGGGAGTCCATCTCCACCGACCGTTGGGTGCTGGACGCCCTGGCCCGGGGCCACACGCTCGAGTTTCAAAGAAGGTGCCCGCGCGTCCCCCCCGTGGCCAGGAAAGAACTTCACGCCCCTCAACTTCTCCTGGAGGTAAAGGCGATGCTCAGGAAGGGCGCCATCGAACTCGTCCCAAAGGGGCTTCGGGGCTCCGGAGTCTACTCGAGATACTTCCTCGTGAAGAAGAAGACGGGAGGATGGCGCCCCATCCTAGACCTGCGACGTCTGAACAAGTTCATCAAGGCGCAGAAGTTCCGGATGGTCACCCTCCAGCACGTCCTGGGTCAGCTGGAGGAAGGAGACTTCCTATCGTCGTTGGATTTGGAGGATGCCTACTTCCACATTCCCATCCTAAAGGGGCACCGGAAATTCCTCAGGTTCGTGGTCCAAGGGCGTCATTACCAGTTCAAAGCCCTTCCCTTCGGACTACGGTCGGCACCCAGGGTATTCACCAAGTGCCTCGCACCGGTGGCGGCGCAGCTGCGCCGCGAGGGGATTCACGTCTACCCCTACCTGGACGACTGGCTCATCCGCGCCAAGACGAGGGAGCTCGCCGTGGTCCACACGGCAAGGACCGTCCAACTCCTCACGGACCTGGGATTCTCCGTGAACTACGCCAAATCCCACCTGGTGCCCGCGCAAGTCGCACTGTTTCTGGGAGCGAGGCTCGACAGTGTCCCTTCTGGCCTCCCCGTCGGAGGAGAGGACCAGGACCATCTTGGGCAAGGTGCAACGGATGTTGGTGGCCGACGCGGCCAAAGTGAGGTCCATCAAGTCCCTCCTCGGGATGATGTCTTCCTGCATCTACCTCATTCCCATGTGCAGGCTCCGGATGCGCCCGTTGCAAGAATTCCTGGATGCGCGCTGGATCCAGACGACGGGCAGCTTCGAGGAAAGGATCAAGCTCGACGAGAGCTTCCGACGAGCGATACGGTGGTGGGGCACCCGCGCGCATCTGACGGCGGGCATGGACTTCCAGGCCCCAGCCCACCAGGAGACTGTGACCACGGATGCCTCCCTGGAAGAGTGGGGAGCGCACACCGAAAATCTGCACGCAAGGGGACTCTGGCTCCCGACGGAGAAGTCCCTGCATATCAACGTCCTGGAGCTCCGTGCAGTGTTTTGGGCCCTCAGGTCCTTCCTTCCGTCCCTCAAGGGCAAGGTGGTGAGGATCTTCACCGACAACACCACCACCATGTTTTACATCAGGAAACAGGGCGGAACCAGGTCCCCAGCGCTGTCCAAGGAGGCGCTGGACCTGTGGCATTGGGCCGTCGCCCAAGGGATTTTTCTGGTGCCGTTTCATCTGGCAGGGATAAAAAACACCATCGCCGACTCACTCAGCAGGGAGCTGCGCTCGTGCCACGAGTGGGAACTACGACAGGATCTGGTGGATCGCCTCTTCCGACGGTGGGGCACACCCCAGATCGACCTGTTCGCGACGGCGACGAACACCAAGTGCCGGAGGTTCGCCAGCAGGTTTCCCCAGACGAGGAGCATGGGCGATGCTTTCTCGTTCCCCTGGGAGGGCCTGTTCCTCTACGCGTTCCCTCCTTTGCCTCTGCTAATCCGGCTCATCAACCAGCTCAAGAGGTCACGGTGCAGGATGATCCTCGTCGCACCTGCGTGGCCGAGGCAGATATGGTTCCCGGACTTGCTGGACTTGTCAGCGTCCCCGCCGATCAAGCTGCCGGCGGACGCGGATCTACTCTCCAGGGAAGGAGGCGCCATCCTCCACCACGACCCGAAGTCGCTGAACTTGCAGGCCTGGCTCCTGCAGCGCTAGAGTTTGGAGGATACGACATACCGGCCGATTGCAGAGAGGTTCTTGCAAAGGCCAGGGCGTCCTCGACTCTTAAATGCTACGGACACAAATGGAAGAGGTTCTCTGTCTGGTGCCGCGCACAGAAGATTAACCCTCTACGGATTACGGCTCCCCAAGTACTGCCGTACCTGCTGACGCTGGCCAAAGCTGGTCTGGCACACGCGTCCATCAAGATTCATCTTGCTGCGATCTCCCGATACACCAGAACCACGGGGCGGACGTCCTTGTGGTCTCATCGTCTGGTGAAAGAGTTCATGAAGGGACTGTTCAGATCGTTCCCGCCGGTGAAGGCTCCGGCCCCGGCGTGGGAGCTCAACGTGGTGCTGACCAAGCTCATGGGACCTCCGTTCGAGCCTCTGCACTCGGCCCCGTTGAAGTTTCTATTGTGGAAAACAGCTTTTCTTGTGGCCATCACCTCCGCACGACGAGTGGGAGAGATCCAGGCCCTTTCCTGCAAGGCCTCGTACTTGACTTTCCACGACACGAGGGTAGTGCTCAGGACGCACCCCTCCTTCATGCCCAAGGTACCGTCGGACTTCCATCTCAACGAACCCTTGGTGTTACCTGTGTTCTTCCCGTCGCCTTCGTCGCCGGCTGAGAGGACTTTGCACTCGCTGGATGTAGCTAGAGCGCTGAAGTTCTACGTGGACCGCACGAAGGGTTTTCGGAAGACGTCACAACTCTTTGTGAACTTTGGACCTGTCAATCAGGGGAAGGCTCTCTCGAAGGCTTCCATCTCCAGATGGCTCTCCGGCTGTGTCATGTGCTGTCACCGGTTGGCAAACCGACCGCTGCCTGGCCGTCCGAGAGCCCATTCCACCAGAGCGATCGCAGCTACCACGGCGTTCCTATCTGGTGTGCCCCTGCTGGACATATGCAGGGCTGCTACGTGGAGGTCGACGCACACCTTCACGAAATTCTAGTGCGTCGACCGGGATTCCAGGGAGGAGTCCAGGGTCGGCCAAGCAGTGCTGCGCAACCTGTTCGCCTGAGGTGAGCCTGGTGAGGAGGTAAGATGCTTAATGTTGAGTTGATGTGATGCTTGATGTTGAGCCTTTGCCACCTCCCGTGGTTGTGCATGTGTGTACTGCTATGTATTCTTTATTCATGAGCATGTGAATCCATGCCAGACCCCATGCTGGAGAAGGAACAAGTTACTTACCTGTAACTGTTGTTCTCCAGCATGGGTCTGGCATGGATTCACATGCGAACCCTCCCGCCTACCCCTCTGCGGCTCTTCACTTGGTCATACTGCCACTTCACGTGCTTCCAAATCTGAAGATGGCTGCCAGAGGCGGTGCTTAGGTTGAGGGCAGTCATTGGCTGTGGTCAGTATGACGCAGAGACCAGTGATTGGTTGTTATTACGAAAGACAGATCAGAAACGAAACTGATACTGGTTTTTTCTTTACCGAGGATTCCCAGCCTGACGACGGGGAATATTCATGAGCATGTGAATCCATGCCAGACCCATGCTGGAGAACAACAGTTACAGGTAAGTAACTTGTTCCTTCTTCACTGTATGCTCCACTTGTTAGACTCGGGGTTAGTATTTAACTCTATAAAGGTTCACCTGGCGGGTTTATCAGCTTACACCACCTCTCACAAGAAAGTATCATGGTGGAAGGTTCCCGCCATTGAGGCATTTATGGAGGGAGTAAAGTGACTGCACTCTCCTATTTCAAACCCACCGTTTGGCTGGGATCTCAATGTAGTACTTGCAAAGCTCATGGGACCCCTCCTTTGAGCCCATAAGTCTCAAACATTTCACATATAAGACTGCCTTCTTGGTGGCTATTGCATCCATAAGAAGGGTTAGTGAACTTCAAGCATTGTCCGTGCCGGACCCATTCTTTGTCATCCACAAGGACAAATTGGTTTTACAAACACACCCAAGGTTTTCACCTAAATTAATTTCCAAATTTCACGTAAACCAATCCTTTGAGCTACTGGCCTTCTTCCAGAACCCAACAAGCTCAACTGAGAGAACTCCATACACTAGATGTAAGGAGAGCGGTCCTTCACTATGTAAACACGACCAGGCTGCTCAGAAAAACAGACCAGATGTTTGTCTCCGTAGCACCAGGTAGAGAGGGCAACCGCATTTCCAAGAATGCCATCTCCAGATGGATAGTCGGATGCATACAGCTCTGTTACTCATTATCAAGCAACACACTGCCTTTCACACCAAGAGCTCACTCCACAAGGGGTACAGGAGCTACTTTGGCCTTTATCGCAAATGCCTCGCTGCACACCAAAGCAAAGCAGCTACATGGAGCTCAGTACACACTTTCACTCAGCACTACTCAATTGACACTCATTCTAAAGCAGATACACAGGTGGGACAAGCGGTTCTAAAACATCTATTTGCTGCTGGACCTTCTCACAACCCACCACCTTCTCCTAACACTGCTCGCTAATCTATGCATAGCATGTGATCTAAGCGGATTCCACAAGCCTCAGAAGGGATACATTTCTCACTGTAATCGTATTTCTGATGCTTGTATCTGCTTAGATTCACATGCGCCCACCCTTCCTCCCCCTTGGAAAGAAGGTGCATAGATGTTTAACCTTTATCTGATAATATCTGCTTTAATACACCTGTACTCGCGCTACACTCTCATGTCAGAAACAAAATGTGAGGGACCTTGACGCTGTGAAGGACCATGGGTACAGTGGACGTGACACTATGGATAGTATTACTGGCACACCCTGTCGGCTTCCCTTTTCGAGTATTGAAATCAACAACTGTAATACTCTGCAGCTTCCACTAGATGTTGGCCTATGCATAACATGTGAATCTAAGCAGATACAAGCATCAGAAATACGACTACGGTGAGAAATGTATCATATCTATATCGACAGCTCACCATCCAATGCAAGCCATATAAGCCTGGACGTTTGTGCAATTTTGTGTTGTGGTAAGTCAGGCGACTGACAAGAGGGCATGTTTTTCAGCAGAATCTTTTTTTGAAATAATGCCTCCTTTAAGCCCTACTTCTATGATGAGGTCTCTACGCTGATAAACGGGTGCTCCTCGGGACATTTTGCACATAAACTGTCCCAAACTATGCTACCCTAACAACTGCCCTACCACTTTGAGAAAAAAGGCAACATAAACTTGAGCTTGGGATAGGTAACCCCCCCCCCCCTTAGATGGATTAGTGGTGGCTGGTTTTGTGACCATAACCCCACCGGCCCCCAACTCCCCCAATCATAGTTCAGTCTTTTCCGGTCCTATGCTGATTATGGTAGTGCAGTTCTTTTCTAAAAAGGCCTTGTAAGGCAGTTGAAACCTATCCCGATTTCTTCCGGATGTGTTCTAGGTTCTCATGACCTGAGTTGATTGGTATTGAAAAAACCAAAAATCTCCCACCCCCTTGTTTGTCATTTATAATTTAAGAATCACGTTGGCCTGCTCCGATTGTCAATTTGCTCATCCCCTGGTGGGATATTTGGATTCTCCGCACTGCATGTGCTCTGGGCTTTCCCAGCCCTGCTTTGCTGCTCTTACTTCACCCGCTTGGCTTATGCAAATTATCAGCCTGACATGGGCTATTTGCTTTCTCAGCTAGACTGTTTGTCAGTTCTTTCACTCTCGTGCGGCGTGGGTTCTGCTGTGGCCTCACTGTTAGGGGAGTTTTCCTAAATTCCATGAGGTAAGACTTCATAAAACTATCCCTTGGCATGCAGGTCCCCAACTCTTAGTACAAGTCTGTACTCCTCAAGGAAACTTGGTAGAGTGGCAGAGTATTCAGGCTTATCATAGGAGGAAGATGTGAGCTGCAGGTAAGTACACTGAACCCAGATAGTACAGTAGTCCAAGGAAACATGTACACCATGTTATATTAAAATATATAATTTTATATTTACACAAAGTCAGAAATCTACTTAGTTCAAATAACCAACACACTCGGGCATATGTTTCAAGGACCACTGCTTCTGTGGTAGCTGCTCGCGGTACATTTGCAAGGCATAAAATGAGCAGTGTCGCATAGCAATTTGCTATGCATTTCTGTCAGTTTGCTA
Organism: Ambystoma mexicanum; assembly: GCF_040938575.1. Classification (NCBI taxonomy): domain Eukaryota; kingdom Metazoa; phylum Chordata; class Amphibia; order Caudata; family Ambystomatidae; genus Ambystoma; species Ambystoma mexicanum. The sequence goes on along the minus strand of NC_090923.1, from coordinate 447,574,782 downwards.
ATCAAATGGACACTTGTGCAGCAAAGATAGGTATTTAAGTTGCCCTCTTTAATGAAAGAACAGCTTGCCCTGCATTCCTTTTGCCCTCTGTGCTCTCTTCCCCCCCCCTCTGTTCTCTGTTCACCTCAAGTCCTAATGGAAATAAGTGCAGCAGTAATAAAAGTGCCAATGGCATGTGTGGGAGTGCTGTGTAGGAATTTCCTTTTCTTTTTCAAATATTTGCAAACCAGAAATAATCTGGATGCTTCTTTTATTAAGCTTTCTATATCCTGTCTGGCAAAGACCAGAATGTGTCAACTCTAATATTTTTTTAAAAGACAGTCCTGCAATTCCATTCCTAAAATGTAGGTTGTTAAATACATGATTAGTGTATTGATACTGTAAAACACTGCATCATCTCTGTGCTTTACAGTAAAGTTTAGGTTAGGGTATCTAAATTTCATTGTCAACTATATTTCATTTTGTTAGGGACGATGCATCCAATTGACGAGTGAACACTTTTGAAAATGTACATGATCACATGATCAAATGCTTTTGATGGCAAACCTAGTTCAGTAACCTGCAGGTTGCATACATCTTGTAACTGGTGCTCAACCATGAGCAAACCCACACTCCTAGACAGTCTATATTATCATACAGTTGCTTTATACCATGTACCCTGAAATTGAGATGACCACCAACTACAAGATTCCATTTCGTTTGCCCAGTTCTGTCTGCTATGCAATCCACTGTGCTCGGACTCTTTCTTTCCTCTTACATAATGAATACACAAAGCAAACTAGATGCTCACGCAAAGTAGTGATCAATAGTTCCATCCAATCTGTAAATCCACAGTTCTATTGCAATACCAAACACTGTAGTTGGCCTCCAGAGCTCGCTTTGCTTTATGATTGCATTATATATTACCACCTGCAGGAGACAGCTGGGCAAACTTTTCAGGGCCTTTTTATCATATCTGTGTCCATACATGCAGCTGACCTTTTCCATTTTACAGACACTCAGCTGTGGCTCGCAAAGTCTTTTTGCCCACTCGCATAGTCGAGTACTTTTTATGACGGGCGAGTAGCACTTGAAAGTGATGTTTAAACCTTTTATGTAACATTTACTTTGTTTAAATGTCAAACAAAAGTTTCACACTGCATGGCTGGCCGCTGGGTGGCAGCCGTGTGCCAAAGAAAGCAAGTTGTAGTGACATGCACCATTGTACACAAATCACATTTTAAATATGTTGTGCTCCATTGGTATGGGTCGAGTGCATTTCTCTTAGGTTGAATAGGGAAACCGACCTGCAGGTCTAGTTGAATTTTAAAGAATTTGCAATGCTTGATTTCTCCGTCTTATTTCAGCAGTTTGCAAAACTGCTTTATTGTTGCTCATTTCATGTCCTGGGTACAAAGAACTTCTGGTGACCTTAACGACATTAGTACACAATTGCTAATCAAAACATTTTGAATTAGCAAACTTTGCTAATTGATTTTTGAAAACTAATTTATGCCTTGCAATTGTTACAGGGTTTGACACTAATGACACTTCTACAGTATTATCGGTACTACCGCGCACTTGTGTTAAGACAAGGATATACAGTAATTTTATTTAGTTAGTAAAACCACATAAGATAGTCTCTTAGGACAAAAAAAAGGTTGGTCATACAGTAGCAGAGCTTAACGTTCAAGAGACCCTTTCTTGGCAAACTAACGCTTTTAAAACCCAATCCCCAACTATATGCAAAAGTCAGTTTGGAGTGGATTCAAAATCTTAACGAGCACAACAGCAAATGTTCCTTAGAATACTTTTAGTCTCTGGGAAAAGATACTTGAATAAACACAACGATAAAGACCCTGCAAAAGGACTCAGAAAAAAAAACACAAGCCGGCCGCTTGAGTCCAAGGTAGAGTAGACACCCTGGACACCTCTTCACAAACTTCAACACTCTGGGACAACTTCTTGGTTCAAGGTAAGCAATACCTTTTTACCCACAGTACCTTCGGTTAGAACAAGTGTATGTAGCTGGACCCGTTCCCCTGATTCCTCGGTCTGGTGACAAAAGGAAGGACTGACTCTGAATGGGATGTCTCTGCAGGGTTCTCGAGAGAGGTGTGCCGTTGCACAGATTTCTTTGGTCCCCTCGGTCTGCTAGCAGTTTTGGCACCTTTTTCTCAGCACCAACAAAGGACGCTACTCACCCGGCACATCTTCAATTCCTGTACTCCTGCACTTTGGTGAGGGGACTTGGATGATTTGGATCGTGTCTCTGGAGGTTCACCTGGAGCCCAGAAAAGACTTCGACGGATTCAGCTTTTCAAAGATGATGCACTGCAAATGGGTCAGAAGTCTCCTGGAATTTGCGGGCTGCAGCTCTAGAAAGGCATAGCACCTACAGAGATGGCTCAAATTGTAGTTTGTCTTGGGGCTGGTTGATCCCACCAGCCAAAGGGAAGGAGTAGTCCTCTTCGGAGCTCCTCTGTCGAGTGGAAAACGGGCTAAGGACCACGTCGCTTCACGTTGTTGCGAAGGGTCTGCAGGTGTCGCTAGTCCTCTTCAGTTACTTCACTTTCCAGTGGTCGACTTGCCTTTCACCTCTGGAACCTCATCTTTTATTCAGTTTCAGCACAGACCTCTCTGCAATGTCTCTATGCAGTTTATAGAAAGGGGGGCGGGTGTCCTTACAAATTGGGACAGCCAGCCCCCATCCTCCCTCCTCCCCCCCCCCCCCCCCTGCCCAGACGCTTTCCACTTTGGTCTCACTCCCTGTGTTGGCAGGGACCTTTTATGTTCCTCCTGGAATGAAAGGGGAGATTCCATTGGTTCCACTCTCCTTGAAAGGGTTGCAACAGATACAGGTCAGAAACCAAGCCATCCAATTCTAAAGGAACCTGCACATGATTGCCCTGTTAAATTCCCATATTACAAACACTTGGGATTTTGAAGAAAAGGGAGGTGGAGTAAATCCCTTACTTGGGGTTTCCATGTCCACTATGTGGGCGGCGGTGGCCACCTCCAGTGGGATCCTGCTTACCCTGTTCCCTACGAGGTGTTAAGATAGCATGCTTACCTCCCTAGTCACAAAGGGGATGGCATCCCTTTGGGGGGATGGGGGGCAGGGGGGCGGGAGAAGGGACCAGTTCTCCTGGATTTGTCATATTAGCTTGACTTTGACAGGGCTTGGTGACACACAGATGGTGTTGGGTGGGACTTCCAGGTATGCTAGAACGATGCTGGGGTCTGGACTTCGAGGGCCCAACACCCTCCCAGAACAAACTGAGGATTCTGTCAGCGGCAAGTACAAACTGCCATGTATTGCAAATAAAACCAACAGGGATCAATACATGAACACCGGAAGACTCTGGTACATCTCTGTTCCATGGCACGTGGGCTGGTTTTGTATAACTATGGCGTCATCACTTGGGCCCTTCCCCAAAAAACTATTGGCACGAGGAATTGGATATCGAGAGGGCTATTACCTAAGGGGTCTCCTATAGAAGTTATTCTACTGGTCTTCACATGTCAGGTGGCTGGCCTGTGACTTCCCAAAGAAACTGTCTATTACATTGTTTGTTTGTTTTTTTTTGTTTTTTTCAAATCTTTATTTTCATTTTTATAGTAAAATTATTACACATTCACTTCATGATGGCTTCAACACTTAGTACTTTCTTGTATCGGGGGATCAGTCTCCGAGCAGAACTAGCTAGAGTCCGAAGCTAAGGGCTCATATTGTTTGTTTCGATACAAGTTATACTTGTCCCCATCTTTGTGTTCCCCCCCTCCCCTTTCCCCCTTCCCTCCTATCCCCCAATGTTATTGCTCCGCTTCTGCGTTATTTGGTCATGTAGTGGTTATGAGGTATTCCTTCTCCAGGCATAGTTTTAGGTTGTCGTTTTCCTATTTTCGCTTTTAGACCCTTCAGTTCAGGATTGATCTCAGTAACGTTGGTTCGAGGGGGATTGGGTCCTCCGACGTATTCCATATCTATGACATGTAATCACCACAGCTGTGCTGCTTCGGAAACTTTTTTCTGCGTCCTGCGTCTGACGTCGATTCGCCGTCGTCGAGGACCTCGTCTGACGTCATCCGATGTGATAAGTAGGATGCACGACGCCTGTAGCCTCAGTTCCGTTTTTTCCGCGAACGTGTTGCTTCGTGAATCTCGGTTAACGCCTCGACTCTTTGGAGTTCTGTTCTTCTCGGTTCTTCGAACCTGTTCGTTTTTGTGAAAATCCTTCGTGTGAAGATGTCTTCTACTTCGTCTTTGACCCCGCGTCCGGGCTTCAAGAAGTGCGGGGAGTGTGGGTCCAAGATGTCGGTGACGGACTCGCACAACGCCTGCCTCTGGTGCCTCGGGGAGGCCCACGACACGGATGACTGTATCGACTGCCAGTCGCTCACGTCCAAAGCCTTACGCGAACGTAAGAAGTTTTTGGTAGGTCGGGTGTCCAAGCCCCGGAAGTCGAGGTCTGCGGGGCTTTCGACGGATGATTCGAGGGGTGACTCTCCGCGTCATCGTCGGAAGTCTCGTGGGTCTCCTTCTAGGAGTCGGTCTCGCCACTCCTCAGCTTCTTCGAGGCATTCTCGGAAGCGCTGACACCAGTTGTCTTCCAGGTCCTCTTCGGAGGACTCTGCCCGGCACGTCGCTTACCCCACCAGCCGTGCGACGCCGGAGGAATGGGCTTCCTTCGGGAAGAAAATGCTGGCGATTCTTGAGTCGCAGGGTACTAAGCCGTCCGCACCTCGAGTGGGGTCGGTCGTGGGAGGTCGAGAGACACCGCTCGCAAGAGTGGTCGGCACGAGTCACGGGAGAGGTCCCGTTCGGACAAGGAGACTTGTTCTCGACGTACCCGTTCCAGGTCCCGGTCCTCGACGCGTTCGAGACCGTGTGCACCTGTGAGGTCTTCGAGGAAGACATGGGCGTCGACAGGCTTTCTCGAGGCTCCGGCTCATAACCCACGGCTACTGTCTTCCCTTTCGGCACAGGCCTCGTGACAATCCACCGGGGAACCTCTCTTTGCAGAGTCCGGATCCGCTCCTTGCGCAGGAAAGTCAAGCCCTGCTGGAGAAAGGCGCCATAGAACTGGTGCCTGTAGCGGAGAGGAACAAGGGATGGTATTCCCCTTATTTTTTGATTTCGAAGAAAGACGGGGGATTGAGACCCATCATGGACTTGCGTGGTTTGAACAAACTCCTCAGTAAGGACAAGTTCAAAATGGTTACTCTCTCTCAAGTCCTCCAGGCCCTTCAGCTTCAGGACTGGTTGGTGTCACTCGACCTCAAGGATGCTTACTTCCATGTGCCGATCCATCCCAAGCACAAGAAGTACCTGAGGTTCGCGGTTGGCGACTTGCACTTTCAGTTTCGGGTCCTGCCGTTCGGATTGACCTCCGCCCCGAGGGTTTTCGCCAAGCTCATGGTGGTGGTGGCAGCGCATCTCAGGCAAGGGGGGGGGATTCACGTCTACCCCTACCTGGACGATTGGTTGATCAGGGGGAGCTCTCCCGAGCAAGTCCTGGATCATCTGTCCGTCACCTGCCACTCCCTTCACAGGCTGGGCTTCTCCCTCAATTTAAAGAAGTCCCATTTGACACCAACACAGCGGCTCCAGTACATCGGAGCAGTGCTCGACACTTCCCTGGGGCAGTGTTTTCCTCCCCAGGTGAGGGCTCTTCACATTCAGCAGATGGTGCACAAGTTTCAGCATGCCCAGACGCTCCCAGCGTTCGAGTTCTTGAGGTTGCTCGGCCTCATGGCATCCTGCATTCTTCTGGTGCCAGAGGCTCCCCTGCAGAGGAGATCTTTGCAGTGGGCACTCAAGACGCAATGGTCGCAGTCCTCAGGCAGGATGTCGGACCCGGTTCAGGTGCCGCCCGGGACCTTCTGTGGTGGGCCGTCGAAGGCAACTTGATGAAGGGGGGCTCCGTTTTCACCTCCCTGGCCGGAGGTGACGATCGTGACTGATGCATCCCTCACGGGATGGGGAGCTCATGCCAACGGGCTGACAGTCAGTGGTCGTTGGTCTCCGTCGGAGTCCAGACTCCATATCAATCTATTGGAGCTGAGGGCCGTCAGGCTAGCCCTGAAGGCTTTTCTGCCGACTGTGCGAGGAAAGTGTGTCCTGATCCTGACGGACAACACAGTGGCCATGCACTACCTCAACAAAAAGGGGGGGGCAGGGTCACTTCCTCTGTGCAGGGAGGCGATGCAGCTCGAGTTCTGGGCCATCCAGTAGGAAGTTTTGATCTCGGCAGTTCATCTGGCCGGAGACGAAAACGTGACGGCGGACGCTCTGAGCAGGCAGAGCGCGATCTCTCACGAGCGGGAGTTGGCTCAGGAGATTCTCCTGGAGATCTTCGCCCTTTGGGGGACCCCGCAAGTGGATCTCTTCGCCTCCAGTGTCAACCGGAAGTGCGAAAGGTTCTGCTCGCGGGAATTTCCTCCAAAAGGAGCCTTAGGAGACGCGTTCGTGGTGGAGTGGTCATTCCCGCTGCTGTACGTGTTTCCTCCAGTCCCAGTCATCCCTCAAGTGCTGCGGAGGTTACGGAAGTTCGGTTCCCGGATGATCCTCATTGCTCCGGCGTGGGCTCGGAGGACGTGGTACCCGGACCTTCTTGACTTGTCCATCTGCCCTCCACGTTGTCTTCCCTACCGAGACGATCTGCTCTCACGGGAGGGGGGTCAGGTTCTCCATCCAGAGGTCAGATCCCTCAACCTTCACGCTTGGCTTCTGAAAGGTTGAGGTATAAGGATTGGGACCTCCCTGAAGACGTGATGGAGGTGTTGCTTTCGGCCCGAAGGCCAGCAACAAAGTCTCTGTACCGTTGCCGTAAATTCTGCGACTGGTGCAGAGTTCAGAATGTGGATCCTTTTGCATGTGACATCCCCATGGTTCTGTCCTTTTTACTTTCTTTGGCCCACAGGGGCTTGCAAGTGGGTACCATTAAAGGTTACCTTGCGGCGCTGTCCGTCTTTAAGCGCTCGTCTGAAGAGTGTTCTTACTTTAAAATCCCTTTAATTTCAGTTTCTGAAAGGGCTCACTAATGTGTTCCCTCCGTCACCTTTCCTGGTGCCCGGTTGGGATTTAAACCTTGTTCTTAAGTTTCTTATGGGTGCTCCGTTTGAGCCTTTACATTCTTGCCCTTTGAGGCTGTTAACTCTGAAAACTGTGTTTTTAGTTGCGGTTACTTCCGCTCGCAGAGTGAGTGAGTTACAGGCACTTTCAGTTAAGCCACCCTTCACTGTATTTCACAAGGACAGGGTTGTCCTTGGAGTTCGTCCTTCTTTTCTTCCGAAGGTAGTGACGGAATTTCATTTGGCCCAGAAGGTTGTTCTTCCGGCATTCTATCCTCCTCCACATCCTGGTAAGGAAGAGGAGAGGCTCCATAGGCTTGATCCTAGGAGAGCTTTAAGCTTTTATGTTTCACGCATGTCCCGGGTCAGAGTGGACGATCAACTCTTTATTGGTTACGCTGGAAGGCGTTTGGGGCAAGCTGTGACGAAACAGACTTTGTCTCGCTGGATTATTTTGGCCATCTCGGATTGTTACCGCTTGGCGGGTAAGGACCCACCGGCTGGCTTGCGGGCCAATTCTACCAGGGGTATGGCTGCATCTACTGCCCTGCAGAGGGGTGTTCCTATTCGCAACATCTGTGATGCGGCCACCTGGGCTTCAGTACATACATTTGTACGTCACTGTTCCCTCGATTCCATCCGAGGACAGGATCTGGCCTTTGGCAAGGCGGTCCTTTGCTCTGCTATTTGATTGGCTATTCTAAATTTTGATTCTATATTCTTTCCCTCCTCCTTGCTCTGGTACTGCTTTGGGAGTCTGTCATAGATATGGAATACGTCGGAGGACCCAATCCCCTCGAAGAACAAGTTACTTTCTTACCTGGTAATGTTCTTTCGATGGGATGGTCTGACGATGTATTCCATATCGCTCCCGCCCTGCCTTCCCCGCTGCAGAATTTCTTTTGCGATTGCAGCTTACGTTCCGCAAGGCTTTGTGTCTGACTGGCAGTTGACTAATGTCACACGTTCTGGGGGAAAAAACTACAACTGAGGCTATGGGCGTCGTGCGTCCGACTTATCACATCAGATGATGTCGGACGTCGGAGGAGGTCCTCGACGACGGCGCATCGGCGTCATCGACACAGGACGCAGACGCCGAAAAAAGTTTCCGAAGCAGCACAGCTGTGGTGATTACATGTCATAGATATGGAATATGTCGTCGGACCATCCCATCGAAAGAACGTTACCAGGTAAGAAAGTAACTTGTTCTTTGAAATGGTGGGATTCCCTGTCTTTAACAAACTCCATGAATGGCTCCAATGTCGCCAGAAATTTGTTATTTGCCTTCCCTCAGTGCCCCCACCTTTTCCATGGCCAGTACATTCCAAATTGTTACCCACCAGCATGCTATTATGGGGCCTTCTACATTTTTCCACCCTTTGACAAGGTCATCCTTGCTGCCATTAGTAGTTAGGTGATGAGAGAAGCGTTATTCCCTATTGCTGCATAAACTCCCTCCACCTCCGTTCCTTTTGGCATGAGTGGGAGTTGTCTCCCTGTGATTTCTTTTGTGTCCCAGGACCTCCTTCCAATATATCTGTGCTTTGGTGCTATTACATTGTTTTTAGAGTAGTGGACTTGCAATTGGTTATTGCATCTTGCCATCCACACCTGGAATTCTAAGCTCTGATTGGTTAGGGCTGATTCCCCTGCACCCCCCGGTTTCCCTTGCCAAACCCCCTCAAGCCTGGGACTCAATCGAGTTCTCAGCTCGCTGTGCACCTCTTCAAGGTGATGTGAACGATTGTGTCTGTATTGTAACTTGTGTGTACCACCTTTGCCTATGATGATATGCTCCTCACGTTGCAACACTTGTTGCAGTCTGTGTCTGGCTTGCTGGGATCGGCTCCTCTTTCCCACAACAGAAGACTGTCCATTGTCTCATTTGGCTGTACCACGTGAGACCACAAAATTGAGCTTTGCAGCTCACAAATATGAAGATGTATTCAGTTTCTCTGCATCTGGTCCACTTGTTGTCTGGAGATTGGAATGTGTCCTTGTATCTCAGACCTTGGCTGTGGGCCTGTTTTGCACGTCTTGCTCTCTGTGCAGCGAGTAAGCTTGACTCGTCTCATATTCAGTGGCTTGAGGCCTGCTGTAATTTTCCAAAACCTTATAATGCAGTTTCTACATTGTTCAGGTTATGCTACGTTTCCTATAGGTTTGTTATACGTGGTTCGATCGGGCTCTCCACGCGGCTATTGGCTTTAAGCATCAGCAAGCTTGCTCTGGATCTCTTGTGCTTAGCGGTACTGCGTTACTGCATTTGGCTAATGTCAAGATTTTAAAAAGCATCGACCGTATGTATATCTGTCCTCTAGCTACAGAACTGTGCACTTATGTTCTTCATGTATACCAGTGTATGTTTGTGAGAAGCAGTACAGGACTGCGAGTGTTCATGGTCACTAGTGATGTCAGCACCGTGGCTTCTTGGTGCTCAGTCGAGGCTATCCAAATAGGGGTCTCTGTCCCCGATCACAGGCTCTTTTCCCACACATAGGAAGATTTGCATTGTATTCTGTCTGCATGGCTGGCTGAGAGGATTCCTTTCAGTGTACTTGTCAAACATTGGTGCATTTGGGATTCGTCCAAAATAAGATGGGTGTCTTACCTGTCATTTCATGCAGAAATGGGCAGGCACCACTGAAGATCGATATTTAGTTTCAAATTACAAATGATTGATACCTTCTTTAAACACGCTATCAGGAACAAGGAACTGAGTACATACATCTGATAGAAATCATCCGATTTGGTGAAGCCAAATTGTAGTAAACGCTACTGCAATAATTCAATTTATGATGCTAAAGAAACAAAATCATGATCAAATCTTCAGATATTTTTTTCTAAATATTCTTAAATGGTGCTCTTCATCTTCTAATAGAAGTGACAGAAACAGCAGCCGATGCTTTTTGGACACCTGTCCATCTTCTGTGCTAATTCTATAGAAAGGTATCGGACACATACAAATATTTACATGAACATACAGTGTACCCTAATTTGTCAGTAAGTTTATTATTTCAGTTTGTGATCAATTCTATTCAATTACGCCCCTACCTGTTCTGGAAAAAATATATTAATGCACCACTCAGATGTATATCTAATGGACTAAATACAAACACATTGTGTAAATAACAAAGTTCTCAATAAGGCCTTGTACAAAAGTATGCCTTTTTTTGTACCTTATTCTGTATTGTGCAAAGTGAAGAGTAAACCTAAAAAACACAAAATGCCTTGCATCACAAATGGTTTGTATACCTCTCCACTAAAGTGCAAGCTATTTAATGGACCGCATAACTCCCTCTGTGGTTTCCAACGCCACTCCAAGGCTACTCTTTCCTTAAACGCTACGGGTGCGGGGGGACAACTCTTTCATTCTATCTGTATATAAACAGTGTAAATGGTGGTACACCTGCGTCCGGCATGTGACATTGTGACACAATGTCACTTCTGAAATGGCAACATAAACACAGTAACTGTACAATATGTTTCGGTACAGTTTCAATAAAATTTGTATTGACTGTTATTTTCGGTGTAATGGTGAAATGAATATACTTTCATTCATCATAATCATGTGTTGTGTACAAAAATCAATTCAGATTGTCTTTACTCTTTTAGAAGTCTAGTCTACTGCCTGTTTTGATTATATATTATTGTACATACGTTAGTTGTACTAGAAAATGTGAATAGAATGACAATAGCAAGCGACGGTTGACAGGTCTTTAACAGAGCAACCCTGCCATGAGGGTTATGCAAATCTGTGTTATACATTTACTTGAACGTGAATAAACAGGCACTTATTTAGACACATTATGTTGGTGACTAATCTTATTTCAAGTGAACTAACCAAGTGTTAATTCCTTCCATTTTGGCTGTATCATGTCTCTAACATAGTGAACACCAAGAAGGAAATTAGTGACGCATGTACCTGTTGCAACATGATCGAACGCACACATGTAGTTGTAAAAACAGTCAAGCATGATGCAAATCAACATCCTCAAATGAAAAACCGCCCATATCTACAAATTTATATCAACCCTATAATATAAAATCATAAGTGATGATTTTGTGTAACGTTTTTATGTAACAATGTTTGTAACGCTTGAAATTGCTGTCATAGTATGTCCTCACGTTGCAACGCTTGTTACAGACATGGTTCTGGTGTCATTCCGTTCGACATTTAGCCCACTTTAATGATATGCTGTCGATCTGCAATTCCTAAGGCGTTTGAAGTTTAACTGCCATTGACTGATCAAGTAGTGTGGTAACTTGGGGAAATGATAAGTGACGGTACTGTAAAGAGTTGAATTGGTCATTGTATACCCTAAAGATATGAGTCTGCTGTCCTCAGTCCGACATTTCTCCAACTTTGCTGGTATACTGGCCAACTTTCCAATTACCCAAAGGGGGTGCTAATGAAGCAAGCCCTCGGTGGTGTATCCCTACAGGCTACCAAGCTGCCGAGTACAAAGCGCAGCAGTTGCCAGGGGAAAAAGGGGGGGTGAAGACTTTTGGTGTGAGGGGGGTGGTGAGTTTGGCACCAAAGGTGCCAGGGTGGCGGAGCTCCCGGAGTTGGCCACCAAAGGAGCCAGAGGGATGAATGCCCCCCTAGTCTTACATATAAATGTATATAGTCCTGTTTCTTGGTGGCGTTCCATCCATAACAGTGAGGGCTGGTGTTATGAATTTTGCATGGCATATTCTTTATTTCATTGCCGAATGAATGCAACTATTTCTGTCTCGATAGGTCATCCTGTGTCCGAGAATTATCTTTTTGGTTTTTTCGTCTGTTATTCGGCATTACGTTTTGTGGGGTTATGCCGCCATCTACAGGTCATTTGTAGAAAGTGAAGCGGAAACATGATCAACACCTGATTCAATTCTATCACATTTTGTAAAGGACAGGTACTTCACCCTCATGACATAAAATTGAATTTTGCTACAACATAAGGATGATCTAGTTGAGTCGGTTGATTTGAATCTGGTTCCATGTTTAACAAAATTCTTTCTTCTGTATTCTCTCCTTTAGTTAATGCTTTAATCCCACGCATATATTTTTACAGAAATGCCACAAAAAGAATTGTATTTAATTGCACCCGAATCCAAACGAAACATAAATTTGAAAGATAATTAACATTCTGAAAAGGGAAGATTCCACGACCATGAAGCTGATAGAATTCAACATGCTTTGAGACAGAACAATGAAAGTGCTGAAGTACCAGAAGCAAAACTCACTAAGCACTGAATTCATTCTGCTAAAACACAAAGCAACGAAACTGCTGAAGAAACAAACATGACTTGATAAGAGAATTAGTGCTGCTGAACAACAAAGGAATGAAACTAGTATCCTACAAATCAGTGTAGTGTACATATGCAAGAGGATATTGCTAGTGTGCTTACATATGTTAGTTAATAGATCTGTTCTAGGATATTGAAAGTAGTCAGAATGGTAACAAACAGTGAAACATTGTCATAATTTGTTAAACAAAATATAAATGGAAAATTGACTATGCAGTTACATACATTTTAAGAATGTCTTGAGATGCATTTTTTGGGATCCCACATTTGTTGACTTGCTGTCATTGGAAACAAGATGGACCATTGTTGTCTTAAGTAAATAATAAGCACTCAATTAATTGTTGGTTCCTTGTAAGTATCCTTTTATACATTTTATTATCCCAAATTATTCATTTTCTTTCAATGGGACGGAAACATTTTGCAATTACAGATGGCACTGTGAACCAAGCTTTGTTCGTTCTGCCGGCGAAACTGTCTAATCGATCTATCCAAAATGCTTCTCGTATTCATCCTTAGTTGGCTCATGTCCACTTCGTCTAGACTTTGAAACCTGATCTGTTAAATTTGAGGTTTGTGTTGCTCAAAATGCCTGGCAACTGTTGTGTTGGGTAAGATTTTCATAGAAATGGTAAATCTTCCTGACCTGAGTCAACCCCAGAATGTTTTGCTTTACTAGTGGGATATTTTTCCTTAATACCTCCTGTGTGTGAACCATTTTCCACACTCTCAGAATCTTTTACTCTTTTTATGGGTGTCATTCTTTTGACTCTCCATAGTCTTTTTAAAGTTATCCTCTTTAACAACTTATTGGCAATAGGTGCCTGTTGCTGGATTGCCTCAGGGGCTCCTCTTTTGACTTTGTTTTGCTAACCTTCAGAGAACTACAGTTCCCCAAGGGTAGAAAGTATCTTTGGATCCGTTTTACATTTTATTTTGTGAAACCAACACAACCCACCTTATGTGGAGTGCTGGGGAAATGCAATGTATCCCATTTCACACTAAAACTGTAATACTTCTGTTACAGGGACAACCTTACCTTCAATAGCTGGTGGCAGTGATACCTGTATTAATTTGGTGCACCTTTACAGCGGGCCGTGTTCACAGCTGCAGTACAGGCACCTAAGGGTGCTCATTGTACCAAAATGGCCCCTGTCTTCTTTTTTCGCCATTTTGTTGTTTCTTGTCTTTTCTTGTTACTTTCCCTGACATCCAGGGCAGGAAATTCCTTTGTGTGATTTTTTTTTTATCTTCGGCGGGAGTCCGCTGGTCTTCCAGCTCAGGCTCCAGTCTGTCTGTGAGGGCAGAAAGCGAGGAGGAGTCAAACTCCACAGCCCTTTGTCTTCCTCCTTGCCTGAATGGGTACAAATCCCATTGGGGGCTGGTTGTCCTGATTGGACAATCAGACTGCCCCTTCTTGTAAAAAGCAGGGAGAGAATGCAGAAGTTGTTGTAATTCCTGATAAATACTGCGAACCTGGAAGCTGAAGACAAGTTGACCACTGGAAACAAAACTGAAGAGGATGATGAAAGGAAAAGTGTCAAACAATTTCCAGCGACCAGAGAGCCTGCGGTGTAACCGGAGCCTGCTGAAGCTCTTTGTTCCAAACGACCTGTTGACTCTGAGAACTACAACCCTGACCCAGAGCCAGGAAGACCTGCATTTTTGAGCCATCCCACGCGTTGCTGCGATACCCCAGTACACTGGGACCTCGAGCCACTGTGTGGTGCACGGTCTTCTGAATTGCGAATCTCGCTGAAACTCCGTGGGCATCTTGGTGATCTCCAGAGACATGAGTCGAGTCTGAAAAGTCCCCTTAACAGGGTGCTGGACCGTTGCAACTCTGAGAATTCAACCACAATTTTCTGTCTTCTGTGCTCCTTGAAAAGGCGCCAAATCTGCAGAACCACATTCAGCCGCAAGGAAAACCTTGCCTAGAGCCTTCGTCATTGATCCCTGCTGAAAAGTTCCTTCCGAGGTCCTGTTTTTAGTCACCACGACAAGGAATCCACTGACCAGGCCTTTTGCTGCAGATTCTGAAGCCATCCTGCTGCAAAATCGTCAATGCTGAGGAACTGTGCTTGCTTGGGTATGTACTTATCTTAAGTGTCTTGGGATTTCTATGTAGTTATGGGGTGTCTTCTGTGATGGGGAGGCCTCTCATCCAGTGCACCCATTCCCACTGCTAGAAACCTGCTAGGGTGTCTTCAGCGAAGTCCCTCGACCCTCTTCTAACTCTAGAAGTAAAGTGCACACCTGTTTGCCCAGTCTTCCTTAAACTATCCTGACACTGCCTGTTGGTCACTAGACCCTAGTGACCCCCCCCCCCCCCCCTTTCTGCCACTGAGAACACTCATGCTCCAAGAATAAGGGAAAGCCTTTTAAGGGATTGGTCCTTTTGCCTAGAGAAGAAAATAAGTGTTTAAAAGTTACAGTTAAAGAGTTGGTTGGTAACTTGTAACTGTTCACTCTGAGTTACATGTGTGATGCACTATTCTTAAAAGTATGGTTAACGTCTTTTCTTTCCTTAGAAACGGTTTTGCGATTCTAATAGAAAGTAGATGTGAAAGTAGATTCTCCTGTGATTAGGTTGAGCCTCTTGCCAAAAGTAATGTTGGTATCACCAGATTAGTCCTGTTAGGATAATTGTATAAGTGCCCCCCCCAACTGGGTCTTGCTGTTAGCCTGTCCAGAATAAGTCTGTATTAGGTTGTTGCCTACCTAGAATAACTGAGTCATTCAGTAAAGTGTAACATTAGGGTTTACTTTCCCTGTGCTATCTAACCCAGATTCTGTGGTTCCAACTATCCCTTATGTCATAAATCTGTTACTTGTATAGCTGGGAAAGGTCTAACCTGTACTCCTTGTGAGATTGAAAAAGTATATGGTTTTACTTACCTTGAGTTAGCTGTGTGCCACCCAAAAATAAGTTATCAGAGTTACTGGTTATCTCAGTCTGTTTCACTGATCTCCAAAGCACCTGTAATTGAATATTACATCCTTAGGTTATACTCACCTAGTATAACTGTGTTATCACAAAAGTAGTTATAGGTTTGTATTGTGCCTGGAATAAGTGTTCCACTATTCACAAAATGTATATTGTCCAGTTGACTTATGTGATTTGTACACCGTCACTGTACAACTGGTAGAGTCTACTGCCATTGAATTACTGAATGGAATTCTTAAAGTGACCATTGGTTTTTTCCCCCAAGAATAGGTGTGACCTATACTGAATGTGTACGAAAAGGTTTTGACTTAAGAACTACTGTTAGGTGTTCCAAATAAGGTTTATACTTTGGTCGGTGTACCTTCAAGTATAGTGTGGTGTTTTTATAATTGTGATTTCATATGTGTACAGATTTCAGATTTATCTGGGCCTACCTGTATTTAAATAAATCCTTTATTTGTACATAGAGGGTTTCAGCGTTTCTTTGGACAATTTGTATTACAATTTCACTGGTACTGATTCTACAGCACCCTCTCCCTCCTAAAATGAGCTTGGCTGCTCCACCAGCCTGGGAAACCCGATTTGAAACGCAGGACCAACACTCTGTTGGCCAAGGAGGCGGGAGACTGAGCTCAAGCTGTACGTCACAGGCAGACTGAAGCAGCTAAAACAACACTGGGTGATGTAATTACATGGCAGAAAGGCAATTCAGCATTCACACCGGGTAGAGGGGAATGGATCTGAGCCAGTGAACTGGTCACAAGGCCGCAAGTGCTAATTGGCAGGTGGCTATGCGAAAGGGCACACTTGACGGAGTGGCGTTCCTGGGAAGACCAATCAAATGGCAAGTCACTGTTCCTGGGGGGTGGCCAGCCTTCAGAGTATCCACCAGAGGGGTTGTGCAGGCTGTTATCTAGCAGGTATCGTGAGTGCGTCTCCCCACCAGAAGCAGGGTGTCTTGTGTTCTGTTTCAATGGTGTTGAACAATGGTAGTATAATAAAGTTTTGGTGGTCAGCACACATGTTATTTTACTACTAGCTAATTTTTCCTGGTGTGGTCTGAGAATTGATGTGGTGCCACATGGGGAGGTGATGTGTTGGGGTATTGTTGAACTGATTGCTTCAATCGTGCTTCACTAATATGTCCAGCACTAAGGATATGACATAGTCTAGCCAATGAAATTCCTGAGAAACATTGAAAATATTAACATAAATTGCAAGTGTTTCAAAGGGTTTTGACCATTGTGTTTTATGGTTTAAAACTGTTAGCAGTACATTCAGATGTCTGCTCTAATCAATCAGTTCTATTCCACTGTTCAGTTTGATTTATGCTTGCCCAGCTGTAATAAACAGCGTTACTACTTGCTTGGTGTGTGCTCTTTGAGTACAGGTTTTTTTATGGTGTGATCGGAGGACCCAGTGTTAGGGGAGTTTTCCAAATGTCCTACTGTAAGTAAGACTTTAGTAAGCTATCCCTGTGGCTTGTAGATACCCCACGCCCCAACTCTCCGTATCCAGTCTGTACTAGCTCAGGAACTTGGTCGTGTGGCAGAGCAGTCAGGCTTATCTTAAGCAGAGACGTGAGCTGTAGGTAAGTATTCTGAATCTTAGACATACACAGCAAAGAAGCACTTGGACGTATAGTTATGTAAAATATATATATTATATTTGCACCAGAATCACTTTAAATACTTCAGATGGTAACAGTAGAACACTTAGGAATACTAAACAATACACTTCAAAGGGCACTTTCACTTGTGTGTGTGTTTGTTTGTGGTTACATTTGTAGCCACGTTAGAAAGGGAAAAAAAACAAGGTTATCATATCATCGGTAACTGCGCACTCATGCGGTTTTCAAAAGGTTAAACTGTAATACATTGACTCTGCAAACACATATAGAAAAGTCACTTAAAGGGAGGAAAATAAGTGGTTAGTGCAACATGAGCCTAGTTCAAGGTTCTAGAGGTGGTTTCTTCGCCTGGCAAGTCTTTTTGAAGTCCAAAAATGCAACCCTAGCTAGAGGCAGTTCTGAAAGTGCTTGAAGTCTTGGCAAGCAGCAATAGAGTTCCTGCGGATTTCTTCCAGTGTCTAAAGTTATTGAAGCAGCAAGTAAGCAACTAACAAAGGAGACCTAAAAACCGACTCAAAAAGGGGACACAAGCAGCACCTTGGGTCAGCAGTAAGAGGGGGTTTGCCCTGGCTACGTCTGTGCACTCCAAAGCTTTGGAGTGACTACTCTGAATCAGGTAAGCAATACCCTTTTCCCCACAGTACCTTGAGTTTGAAGAAAGTGTTTGTGTTGGCTCCTCCGCAATGTGGTAGCTCTGGATTCCTTGGTCTGGTGACGAAAGGCAGGACAAATGACTGTCTTCCAGCAGCAGTGTCGAGAAGGGACCTGTGGCACGACTTTCAGCAACATGTCGCATTCTGCGGTTTTGGCACCTTTTCAGCAGCACCAACAAAGGACCTGGATGTCAATCTTCACTTTCTGCAGTCCCACACTCTGGTGAGGGGGTCTGGGTGAGTTGTATTCTATCTCTGCAGTGTCCTTATGGTCTCAGCACAGATTTGGACAGATTTGGCCTTTCCACAACGATGCACTCAAAATGGGTAGTGGGCCTCCTGGTATTTAGGTTCTGCAGCTCTGGGAACTCCTAGGACCAGGAGATGGCTCGGTTCAAAGTTAGTCTTGGGACTGGTTGTTCCCACAAGCCAAAGGTAAGGAGGAGTCCTCTTAGCTCCTCTGTCACATAGAAAATGGGTCAGAACAGCAGTGGTCTCTTCAGTGTTGCAAAGGGTCTCCAGGTGTATCGGGTAGTCTTCTTCAGTTCTGTTTCCTGCGGTCGACTTGCTTTATACTCCAGAAGTCTCACGTTTCAAACAGTTCCAGCACTCTCCTCCGCAATCTCTCTGCATTTTACAGAATGGGGCACTTGGCTGTCCAATCAGGACAGCCAGACCCCCTGTGGGAGCTGGTCCTATTCAGGCACTCTGGCAGACAAAGGACAGGGGGGGGGGGGGATGGAAGACTCCTTCCCCACTTCCTGCCTGCCCAGACACTCTACCGACTGGTTCCTGCCAAAGACAATACACACACACAGACCTATCTTTCCAAGAATGGTTCAGAATGGGCTAACAGAGCAACCCTGCTAGTAATGGCGAAATAAAGAAGGGTGCCAGTATTATGTGTTACCGAGGCTATGGCCATAGCCTGCGGTGTAAAAAAATACACGATAGCTGGTAGATCACATCCACTATCACCAGCCATGACTATGTGATTGTCTATAACTAAAAGGTCACTGGAGCAGACAGATACAAAGTATTCCTTTGGCACTCCACTGAAGGTGGTGTGTGCCAATCTCTCAAATTAGAGTTTCAAATTCTAGAGTTTTGGGAGAGACACCAAGTATCTCTCTAGCCTTAAGAACTGTAGTTAACTTAAGAATATAGGAACAAATCTTAAAGGAGTACCCTAAGGGTCTCCAGCAACGCTGCCCATAAGGAGCTGTGCTGCAGTAGTAAAAACAGATGCCTTGAAAAGCTATGGAGCAGACGCTCTGTAGTATAGGTAGAATACAAAAAATAGGGTTCTAAAAGACAGAGCCCATAGGAATGATTTAAAAAAGGCTTCACTCATTCAGGATTAAAAGAAAAAAGTCCAGCAAAAAGTGCCGGGGGTCTCACTAGGAAAGGGGATGAAGCGCAATCGAGAGATGTATCACTAACACTCTGGTGTACATTTTTGGGGGGCCCCTGCGAGAATGTTAGTCCTCCCTGTTAGCTTAGGGTGTCCAGGCTGCCCTCCCTGGGGGCACGGGTCAGCTGACCGCAGACTGGACTGACGCACATCACGGAGGAGGCTCTGCAGACAGAGTTCGCAAAGGTCCGTCTGGTCCTGAGCGCCGCCCCACGCTCAGTCGGTGGTGTGTTGGAGGCTCAGTGCCAAGGGGATTCAAGGATCTCTAGGACATGAGTATAACCGTGCAAGAAAGTGCTGCATAGTGGTGCATGCCCATGGCAGGAGAGGGATATATTTTCATGGTGTTTAGGATGCATCCTCAAGGAGGAAGGACGATCGGCCGTAGTAGCATAGAAATGTGTGTGCCACCCAAAAGGGAGTGGTTGCAAGTGTGAGCACACCAGTGTTGGCGCAGGAGAGGGGCGTATTGTGTGGCGAACCCAGTCAGACAGGAGTTTCGCATAGTACCTGCAATTGTATAGTTGAGTCATTGGGGTAAGAGTTGTCTGAGTTTTTTTTCTTGTTCTGGGGGTATAGAGAGGGACAAGCGTTTGGCAGCCAGTGTTGGTGTTGGCTCGTGGTGGGAGAGTCGGCACCAGGAGGTACCTCCCATATAAAATGGTGAGCTACAGCATTGTAGCAGTGGGTGTGTGCAGATGGTGCAGAGGAGGCACAGTGCACGTTTGCTCTAACAAAGGCAACCTGAGCCTATGGAGGGATGTGTTGTATACCAACACTGAGTGAGCGGTTGGGCCTGTGGAGAGGACCAGCGTGAATGCTGAGTTGGGTGTGATTGGGAGCGAGTATGTGGGTAACGGGAGAACCAGGGGTAAAGGGGAACAAAGGGTAGCTGGGATCAAAAGCAAGGGAGGTAGTGGAATAATGGCTTGTATGGACAGCCACCTGGACCACATATGCTGTAAATTGCCCCAGTACCTTGATAAATTAGTAATACAATTTTCAATGGACCCAGGAGACTGCGGGTCAGTGGTTCCATGCGTGGCCAGGCGAAGTTACTGTAACAGTAAAACAGAATATCTGCTAACAAAATACAACTGCTCCAAGTTGAAAAGCAGACAGAACATATTGGGACCCTGGAAGCTATATGAAGAAACCAAAGGGGGAAGAAGAGAAGAGACGGACGGAGCAGATCAAGCTCTCTGCCCCCGCCCTCTGGGTAATGTACACCATTACAACCCGCAGCATAATACACCAGCCTCGAGCGAGAAACCTCAGGGGGTGACCACCGGGAAACAGCAGGGGAGACGGGCACATGAAGGGATGAAGTACACCCAAGGGGAGAAAGGAGATATCTAGCGGACATTGAAAAGAATACATGCCAACAGGTGGAGGAGTTATTCAGTGAGGCTGAATGAGTAATAGAGAAGGCAGCGAGGAGGAAAAGTAAGGGTGACGAGCGGGAATGGTTATATGGGAGAATAAAATGTAAACTAGACTAAGATGGGAAGAAGAAAGTGGAAGGAGGGTATGAGGACGATATAGCCTCAGCCGAAGGACTGTTGTGGGAAGAGGGGAGTGGTGGGGATAGTGACGAGTGGACACCCGTCAAAACAAGGAGGCGGTGAGAAAAGCGACAGGACAGGCATGGATTGACAGGGACTAGTCTACCTCCTTACGTAGCAGGGTAGGGACGGTGAAAATGGGACTAACGCAGGCCACGAAAGGGGGAGGGATGGGTCTCGAGGCACAAGTAATGCCATTACTACAGAAGCGGAGAGTGGGTGTGCATTTTGTGCCATGGCAAACAATGGACCGAGACAACCTAATTTGCAGCCTGCCCTCCCTCGTGGTGGGGGCCAGTAAATGGATATAGGTGCTTGCGGAAAAAGACTGATGGGGGTGATATTAGCGATCAGGGACATGAAGTTTATTCACTGTGATCGTAGGAGAGCAGGCAGACAAAATATGGAAACATGCAGGTTAGAAAAGGGTAACATTAAGCACAAATGCTCATGGCGGGGCTCCGTTTAACAACTGTCGAGCACACGTCTGGGAGGTCCTGATGTATGTATCCTGACAGTTACGACCTGGGGACAGTAATGGCCCATAAAATGAAAGGCGAAAATGACCCAGCTGACTATATAAAACGAGTTCAAGACTTATGGACACGAGACGTGAAGGTCATGTGATGAATGCATACCTTTGTTCCATCACAAATACAGAGAAAAGGACTGCTGACGGAAGTGTTGGGATCTTTAGAAAAGATAGTGGGCACCGAAGTTGAGGGCTGGCCTGAAATACAGGCAACAATAGTGCATTATTGTAAACTAAAAGAGGAAAGTGAGAGCCTGGCAGCAAGGCAGGAAACAAACTGTTGCAAAAGAAACAGGCTAAATATACAATGGAAGGGGCAATGCTTGTGCCAGACGCTGCCTAGTAGCGCCAGCAGCAGTGGGAGGGTTTCCCTGGGGGTATATATCGCAACAAGGGGGCTACTTGCAGCCGCAATACACACCACTATGGGGAACGCCACCACAGGGGAATTATATGCATTGGGGATATTTTCCTGTAGGAAGATGGTACCCACAGCAAGGAAGAGGGGGATATAGAGGATCATGGTACAGGGACTTGGGACCGTGTTACATATGCCTGAACATGGGGCATCTGGCATGCACTTGCCCCTTCGTAATGCAAGCCCAGGCACATGCAATCCAAGTGGCACAGCAACCCAAGTGGCACAGCAACAGGGGTTTGGTACCATACAGTCCCAGTGGCAACAGATGCAGTGTTTCCCAAGAAAGCCACAACAAGCACAGATGTGCTAGCAGCAGGATGGGACGCAGATGAAAATGGAGACAAAACCGATGGTGGGTTAGCAGTCCCCGCTATGACACAACCTCCAGCAGTGGCGCTAGGACAAAACGTGGTGCCCCATTATACTGCGGTCAGCGTTGTTGGAGAAACTCCTTTTCCTTTAACACCAAGTAGCATGCAACGAGAAGGCGGCCCATGTTAGGGAAAGTTTGTATGCAGTACCCTTGGGGGAACACTACAAACAACTCTGACTACAGGTATAGGCAACCAAACCTTTGGTAAAAGCTTGTACTACACAAAAAAATGTGAGCTATCGGGGAGTTGCACAGAGATTCACAGTAACAAGTATTCAAATAAACTCTTACACACAAGGTTTCCTGAATAAACAATTATTAATGTATCAGAGTAAGCCTTCTTCAGAAGGGAGCAATATAAACAGTAACACAAACACACTTCAATACTATTCACTTAGTTTCAAAAACAGTAAAGACCCTTTTGGGATGGCTCAGAGACACAATCTACACCCTCAGGTGACTTCAATAGCTAGAGTGCTGGAGACATTAATATCTTGCTGTTTGCATTTAAAATACTGTTAGAAGTTGGTAAAAGGAAAAGATGATTAGAACAAGAGACTACACATTCTTAAGCAGGCAAATACATTTGAATCCCATAATCAGTCTCATTCAGTATCTATCTGGATTCTTCTATTGCGCCACTAACCCAAAGGCCCCAGAGAAAGAGAAAAACAAACAACAAAAACAGAGCGAATGGAGAAACAGACACAGTAGACCAGGTTAGGCAGGAAGTGAGGGGGGTGCCTGCAACTCCCTGTGCCTTCGATGCCCACTATATTTTCTAAAGATGCCAGGCTGTCGAGATGGGCTTTCCTTGCTTCTGGGGTCCCACATTCTTTTGAGGGGGGTCGGGCTCGGTCAGTCTTGCTTCCTGGGAGTCCGGAGGATCTTCCTGGAGCTCTAGGCCAGCTTAAAAGCAGCACACACAATCTGGTGTTCCTCTCTCTGGCTATGCGGTTTCCAGCAGCAACTCTGTGGAAATTCAACCAGCTCCGAGAAGGATGGCCAGGTGGCTTACTTTGGAGTTGATTGGTCCCACCAACTCAAGGGGAGAAGTCATCCTTGCAGGGGCTTCTGTCGATACAAATTTGGAGTTTCAGCACAGCAGCAGGGCTTCACCGGGCAAACCAACAGTCCAGGAGTTGCAGCAAGTGTCCTCTTCAAGTTCTTCTTCAGTTCCTTCGTCCAGTGGTCGACTTTGCCTTCCAAGCCAAAAGCCTCGCCTTTTAATTCAGTTCTTTCCCATTCATTCCAGCCTAGCTGTCAGTCACCCAGTCGGGTGGTTGTCCTTGCCGGACACTGAGCCGGCCAATCACTACAGAGTGCATTTGCGTCTCCTAGGAGACTAAAAACAGGGAGTTACAGGCACCCCCCTACTTTCCTGCCCACCCCAGACACCCTGGAGCCAGAGGCAGGCTTCACTTGTGAATCCTGCCAAAGGCAAAGTGAACAATGGGACCAAACCTGGTTTGGCGCGCAGAGTAAATCTCAAGAAGGACCTTTCCACAAATAAATTGTGAAAAAAGACGACCAGGCGCCCTTGTGTGCTTTACTCCAGCTGCGAACGCATCCCGCGGTAAATGCACACCATGGTAGTTAAAACGAAACCACTGCCACCAGCCATTCAGTGAGGAAAGGGTAACATAAAAAGCCTACTTGAGAATCTAGACAAATGGGGATACTAGGTACCCCCTCCAGCACCCTATTGTAAGATAGTGTGTGCTGGGTCTAGAAAGTTACAAATGTAAGTGAAGTCAATTTCACTTTACTGCTCTGGGAAACAGTAGTTTATCCCAGAGAAGGTATTTAAACCTTTGGGAAATCTGAAAGACTTCCCTGTGTCACTGCACTGAAGGTGCTGTGTGACAATATAAAAGATGGTGCTTATGGAGTTTGTCAGGCTCCATAACCAAAATGAACACAAAGCTCATAAATCACACTAAAATACATGAGTGGGGAAAAAGTCCATAGAAAGCCCAAGTGTATCCAGTCCTAGCAGTAACTGACGACCCCGAAGAGGAACCCGAGGTAGCAGTGAAAATAGGACCACGAGAATTCTCATTTCGTATAGATGCAGGAGCAATGAAATCCTGCATCAAGGAGGAGGAATCCCATTATCCAACAAGATGATGGATATGCAGGGTTTCTCTGGGGTGGTGGTCACGGTTCCAGTTACAAGACATTTAGCACTGATAATAGTGACAACACCTCATAGCACCATTACTATATTGCAAAGACATTCCTATCAACATCCTAGGGAGAGATTTGCTCGGCAAACTAAATGCACAATATCATTCACGGAGAAAGGGATGGTGTGCAGTACGCCTGACATTTATTATGGCCGCCCTCCTCTTGGCAGAACACGCTTAAAGCACCCTGCGAGCACATCCCTTGTGCCCAAGTTAGGATGGGTCCCGGGGGTATAGTGGAAAGTGTTGCAACTGGCTTTGGAATGCCTATCCAGACCACAGTGCCAGAAGGATGATGTGAAGGGGACAACAGTCCTGTTACAACTAGTGGAAGTAGTGCTATGCAAAGACATGGTGATCCTGTGTGGAACAGATAAAGACTCCATGGAATGGTGTTTGGTGCTATGCATCGACCCAACACTGACAATCACAGGAGTATTGGATTAATAATTGTTCTCCAATGAGGAAGAGGAGGCAGAGATGGTATTTCAGATACATATTCCTTGCCTAGTTAAAATAATGGAAAAACTGGTACCAATTCTAACCGTGTAAAAAGAGAACAAACCTACAGGAAGAGCTCAAAAACCCGCCGTCGAAATTATGGACCAAAAGACCCCATGATGTAGGGGTACTAAAAGGAGTTGGGGTAGTAAAGCTAAAATTGAATGGGCGGTATTGCCCCGTGCAAAACAATATCATTTGTCCAGAGAAGCAGATGAGGGAGTTTACTGTACACGCGCTATGGTAGCAGGCCATTATCCTGACATCCTTGTCGCTGTGTAACACAGCAATATACCTGATAAAGAAATGAAAGGGTGGGTCATGGTGTTTTATCGAGGATTTGAGCCCTCTGAACTACGTGGTTGATGCAGAATTTCTTGTGGTCCCGAACCCAGCCACAATATTGTGTAACATCCTGACAAAGGCAAAGTACTTCAGTGACTGACTTGAACGCCTTCTTTTCATATCCTTGCACCCAGAGTCCAGATACCTGACCGCATTCACGTATTGCGGGACCAGATACAGGCACACTCGTTTGTCTCAAGGGTATTGTGAGTCACTTAGCATTTCTAACAGGGTAATTCAGATGGGCCTGTGCCATGTACAAACACCAAGCACAGTGTTCTAGTACGTTGACTATTTATTGATATGCAGTGAGTTGGAGGAAGAGTATAGAGCAGACTCAGTACACCTTCTGTCATTGCTAGCAGAAAAAGGATACAAGGTGGACAAAGTGAAATTGCAGTATTGCCAGGAAGAGGTTGTGTATCTGGGACAAACCCATAGATAGGCACAGGATAACAGCAGAGAGGGTACAGGCTGTTCACTCCACAGCCCCCCATGTACAGCGAAGGAGGTGCAGAGGTTTCTGGGACTATGCAACTATTGCAGTAATGGGTGTTTGATTATTCCACATTTACCAAACCCTTATTGCAGGGCCTCCAAGAAGCACAAAAACCGAAAAAGAAACCGAAATGGACATCTTATGAATGAATGAGTCTTACAGAGCTAAAAGACGCACTGGCACACAGGCCCATGCCTGCTACCCCAAATTACAGAGGAAAATATCTGTACTCACATTCTGGCTCAGTGATGACGGCTGACATCACACAAGAAGCCACAGGGACACCAGCCAATGGCCTATTACTGTGGTATCCTAGACCCAGTGATGCAGGGTCACTTCCCCTGCGAACAAGCGCTCACAGCTTCAGCGTTTGAAATAGAAAAGGCAAGGACAATCGCCATGGGGTGCCCCACAGTACTGTATGTGGAGCACTTGTTGTTTGCCATCCTCGAGAAATCAAAAAGCACATTAACCACACAAAGGGCATCTGGGTGTGAGATAATACTAACAACCCCAGCCATAGAAGTGGTAAGGTGCTGAGTGATCAACCCAGCTACCTACCTTGCAGAGCCTGTACAGGAAGGGAACTACATACATGATAGTGCAGCACACATGGACGGAAACATACAGGTAAAGGAAGAAGAAATAGGGGCTGACATGGCCTATATTGGCGGGTCATGGAGATAGGGAGGCATACTGGAGTGACGGTGGTGTGCTACATAAATGGGTAATATGTAATAGCCTTGCAGCAGCGACTACCATCACACTAAACAGCACAAGCAGCAGAGCTAGTGGCAATAGTGTTAAACATGATGAAAGGACACGCTAAAAAATATTCCGATTCTGCCTATGTTAGATCGACAATATATTCAGGGTTGGCACAATGGGAAAGGAGAGGGTTCAGAAGAAGTGACTGGTCCCCCCGTGCAACATGCAGAGCTGCTCAACAATTGATTGAGGCCCTAAAAGTACCTGTAGAAGTGGCAATAATAAAATGTGCCGCCCACATAAGTAAACAAGCCAGAATATCATAAGGGAAACTAAATGGTTGACAGAGCAACAAAAGAAGCAGCCTATGTACCTGAAGGAAGTATCAGAAGGTACCCCGGGCCAGAGGAAAGAGCATCACTTATGGCAGCAGAGAGGAAGGTGGGTGTGTAGGAAGATGGAGGAAAGTTTTAACACCATACCTGTTGTCCAAATTATAGAGCTCCAGGGGGAGGCACCAAAGGAGGGACAGGACCTGTGGGTGCTCACTTACCCATTGACCTGATTTGGTGACAGAATAGCTCAGGGATGCCCAACAGCTGCACTTCCCGAACCATGCGTCAAAAGAAAGTATAGTGGCAGAGCTGAATGAAGGGTGGTACGTGCTAAATTTGCATGGGATAGTGGCAATTTATGGGAAACTGCATAACTTGTCAACAATTTTTGTCTGGTAATACTTTAAAAACCATAAAACGAACGATACCTTGGCTGGAATTGCCCTTCAGGCACTTGCATATCGACTTTGTTGACATGCAAGAAAGATGTCTTATAGGTACCTGATTGTGGTTGTCTGCCCATTTTTACATTGGCTTGAGGCGGGACCCTGTGCAAAACATTATGCAAGATATGCAGCCAAATGCCTGGTAAGGGAGGGGTTTCAAAGATGGAGGGCTGTGGGGGATGTGAGGAGATGAGGTTGGATAATGATCAGCATTTTTCCAACGATCTGTTTGATGAGACCGCATCTCTTGGGGATAAAACACAAGCTTTGCACAAGCGAACAGCATTGTTGAAGGGCTCAATGGCTCATTTAAAGAGCGCTTGGCAAAGCAAACCTTCTTTGTGCCAAAATTGCCTTTCTTGCCTTCTCCTTGCTCTTTTTGTCCTCCGAAACTCATCCAGTGGAGATCACTATGAAATTGGATCGGGTAGTAGGATGCATGCGCCTGTCCCTCCTACACGTTCCATTTTGGATGCTAACCCTAGCTCAGAAATCCTCTGCAATGAAATGAAACGGTACTTGACAGAGATGACATATTTGCTTAGGTACATTTCCATCCAGGTTCAGCAACCAGCAAGTTGGCCGACCAACGTTGGAGAGTGTACAAGTGCCCATCAACGGGAGGACTTTCCACAAGATAGACTTTCTACTCTATCCTGGCGACAGAGTTCTAATATGTAACACAGTGAAAAAGTGAAGGGAGCCCAGGTTTTGCGGCCCCTTCAAAGTCCTCTACTCGACCCCTACGGCGGTGAAGATCAAAGAGCGGCATGCATAGATACATCTTTCCGATTTTCGCCAAGACAACAACAGCAGCACTATGGAAAGAAAAAGCGTTGCCTAATACGAAGTATACATCAGTTAACATTGACCTTATTTACTGTAGTAAGACTTTACAAAAGGCCCATATTTGAAAGAGCAGATGGGTAAGAGGAAGTCTAGGCGGTTGGGGAGAAGAACAAAGTGATGCAAATAAAATGGGGATTGGATTGCTCTGCGTTTCTGTTTTCGGTCTTCTCCTTGTTTGGTTCCTAATACATAGTGGGTAGTAAGAGCACACCTGTTGAGGGTGAAAGGGGGAGACGCACACTAGATTGGGGAGGGGACTTGGGAATCTGAAAATGTATGGTACAAGGAGATGAAGAGGGTTGGGCGAGGAAGCACCAATGGCACATGCTATGTGTGCTCACTCATCCCACACCTCACTGAAACAATTTCTGCCACAAGAGGTGACTGTAGTGGAAGGAGGTTGTCTGATGCATATGTCTTTGTGCAAAACAATGGGAATGTTTCAGGGGCACAAAGTAAAAGAAAAATGGATAGATGATGGGGAGGAAGTGTATAAGGTATCTATATCCAAGTAGAAAGCATGACCTGGGGAGAAAAGACCAAGCACACAATACTAGAATATTAAACTGGAGGGGTACAAAAAGGAAAACTGGTGCTTGCTGCCCATTAAAGGATATTCTTTAAGACTACCAATGTATACGATATACTATGGTGCCACACAAGCCCTTGATGCAAATCCAGGGTTTGGAGCTTCACAGTGGAAAGCGGGATCTTAGTGCCGTGCAGAAGGCCTGGTTGGTTTTCGAAGAGAACCTGGTGAAGAAAATAGATGAAGGGTGTAGGAAAATATGGAACAATAATGTACATGCCTTGTCATGGATAGATGGAAAAAAGCATTGTCCAGTATACATCAAACTGCTCACACAGTATTCTGTGTTTCAGTGCAAACGGGACAGTGGCACTGGGGATGAACACTGGCTGCAAGAGGACGATGAGCATCACAGCGTTGCAGAAAGGGACAGCAGCATTGGTGGACGTGTGGTGGCCCTGCGGAACAAAAGCTTATGCCCAGCTACCACCAGATTAACAAGGTACATGCGCACTGGTGACCCTCCACAACCCTCCCTAGGTAGTGCCCCGGGCAGATTGGATGCCACTCAATGAGCCATCGACCCAGAAATGGAAAGGGCCAGCAGAGGCATGAGGAGAACAACCTAAGCCAACAAGGAGGAAAAGATCAAGTGACTATTCATCAGCAGATTCCACCCAGAGTTTAGAGGCCATTCCGGACCATTTGAAATTGTTCAGCAAAGTGTCCTGTGTTCTTCACCGCTCTCCTCCTGCTTTTGGGGTGTTATGTTATTGGAATTTCTAGAGCACACGTTCGCCAGAGACATCATGACGCTAGCCGCTTGAGCATGTTACAAGGGAACTAGAAAAGGTAGGGTTGAGGACGGCGACGGAATAGCAGATAGTCCCCCGTGGGGTGAAGGGCAAAAGGCAAGCCGTTCCATGCTCTGGCGGCGGCCACTGAGAAAGCCCGGCCGCCAACACGGGAAAGTCTGATTAGGGGCACTGCCAGTACGCAGGCTGACAGAGCGCAGTCAGCGAGATGGCACGTTCCGTAAGAATTTCTTTTGAAGATATTCTGCCCCTGTGCCAGAAAAGGCATGATGGACAAGACAGAGTGATAAACAAGACCCGCTGCTCCACTGGGAGCCAGTGGAGTTGTCTGAGTAAGGGGGTCATGTGTGGCCTATATGAGGGGCGCTGCACAACCCTGGCAGCTGCATTCTGCAGAAGTTGAAAGCATTTTATAATGAACCGCGGCTGGGCTATGTATAGTGAGTTGCAGTAGTCTACTGCACTCAGCACAAGAGCAGCTACAACAGGTGCCTGAAATGTTTCCTGGATGTAGGGGAGCACCTTGTGCAGGATGCGGTATGAAGTGGCCACCTTTACAGACAGCAGCAACCTGCTCATCCATCGACAGGGAAGAAGTAACTTGCACCCCCAGGTTCTGGACTGAGGGAGTCTGGAGAGGAAAAGGGCCAGAAATCATTCGTCCAGAACAGAAGAGGGGGGGACTTGGTACCCACAACCATATCTGTTTTGCTTCGATTAAACTTAAGCCAGTTTGCTGTCATCCACGCCCCCAGATCTTCAAGAAACTTCCTGAGGTGGGTGGCTGTGACAGGGCGGGTAAGATGTAAACGCAGCAAAATCTGAGCATCTGCAGACAGCTGCTTCAAGTTCAAAGCACACGCTACAAGCTGCTTCATTTGGCTAATGCAACTGAAAAAGGATTGAATACAGTGCAAGAAGAGCTCTGAGCATTGCGTTTGATTTCCTTTCAGAACAGGTACATACTGGACCTTATGACTGCTATGGAGGGCGGCGTGTGCCATAAAATAGGAAGCGCATGCTGCAAGGCAGTACCCGCCAGTGATGCAGCCAATATTTACAGCACCCACACAGGACTTAGAAAACTAAGAGCCCTTGTGGGACGAATGTTCACAAAATGATGGGACAAAAATGCTGGTATTCAGAAAATACCCAGAAGGGCATGAAGAGGAAGGGGACATGAGCAGGGTCACATGGGTGTGTGTGTGCAAGGAAAAGTGACGAAATGAAGGTGAAGGAAATGTCAATCAAAAGATCGATCGAAAGGGGGAATGTACTAAAGGTGCTAATTCAGTGCCAGATAGGAGGGCACACCTACCACCTTCGAGAGTAAAGCAAGGGGTTGGGGCACCTTCTAAGGGGGGGGGAAACACAGGTACTCAAAACCAGTCACTCCATAAAAGACCTCGCTGGGAACGGCAGGGGTAAAAGATGCATCTTGTGTACCGTCGGGAAACTTTTATATCATTATCACAAGATGGGGGGGGGGGGGAATATCCTAGGTAGACCCATTCAGCCGGGAAATTCCCGAGGATGGGCCCAGCACGGCAAACCCTGATTTTGAAGCGCAGGACCAACACTCTGGGGGCCATAGAGGAGGGAGACAGAGCTCAAGCTGCATGTCACAGGCAGACTGAAGCAGCTAAAACAACACTGGGTGATGTAATTACAGGGTGGAAAGCCAATCCAGCAGTAACAGAGTAGAGGGGAAATGGATCTGAGCCAGTGAACCGGTCACGGGGCCACACGTGCCCTTCGGTAGGTGGCTATGGTGAAAGATTAAAAGAATATCGAGGCTTAATACCACATAATAGAAATAAACCAGGCACTAGTACTATGGTACAAGTACACTTTATTTTAACAGCTGTCTGGCTCTCAAAACCCCGCAATGTGTGCAAGCAGATACAGTGAGATGAGTGCTGGACATTTCAGAAACATGAGCATTTATACAGTTCTCTCACAATCCCAGACACATCATCCAGCCCCTCTGTGTAACACATTTACCTAGGGTACATAGCCTTTCCACATAACTAATACATGTTTAAACAGCCTTCAATAGCTGATTGTTTTCTGTTAAACACTTCATATGTTTTTCAAACATTGGACACAAAGGTACCAGTCCTTATTTCATTTACTTATATTTGTCTACCATTTGTTCTTAAGATTAAAGTCAGCTTAGTTTCAAGGAGCGAAAACGAAGATTTCTGCAAAAGCACATGTTAAGCTATTCATTCTGTTTCGCTATTTGGACGGGGAAGACACTGTTGGTACAGATGGCATCTAAATTACTGATTAGCACGTCTCTTGTTTAGCTCAAAGGTTTCCTTAGTGCTGGACAAACAATCCACCTTAGCATCTTCAGCATGCTTATCTACGTTGACAAAGTACAACGTTCATTTTCCTCTGCTGGTGCAGAAAACACAAATTCTAACATGAGACAGAAAGCATGAGTTAATCAAAATGGTGGATAACTTAAAATGGCGGCGTAGACAGCCTATATCCGGTTAATTCCAATATGATTTACAGTGTGATGCGAATGTGCTTAGGCCAATGTTTACTATCAGACGCTATTCATGCGAAATATACTTTTACAATGGGAAAGGGGACAATGGACTGAGTGGTATTCCTGGGAGGACCAATCAAATGGCAAGTCACTGTGTTCCTGGGAGGTGGCCAGCCTTCAGGGTATCCTCCACAGGGTTTGCAAAGGCTGTGATCTAGCAGGTATCCTGTGAATGTCTCCCTTCCCACCAGAAGCAGGATGTCTTGTGTTCCGTTCTCACTGGTGCTGACCAATGGCAGCACAATAAAGGTCATGCTTCACTAACATACATCCAGCACAAAGCATAGGACGTAGAGTAGCCAAGTAGTTGCTAAGAAACATCAAAAATATAAACATGGCAAATTGCAAGTGTTTCAAAAGGTCTCGACCATTGTGTATTAATGGTATAAAAGCAATGTTCGCAGTACATTCAGATGTCGGCTCTCATCAATCAGTTCTATTCCACTGTTCTGATTTGTGTTTTGAGTTCTGTTTTGCTTGCCCAGGTGTAATAGACAGTGTTACCTCTTGCCCTGTGCGCTCCTTTTTTTTTATTACAAGTTTATTTACGGTGTTATGGGTGGACCCATGCTTACAGTTGTAAGGCACCCAGATCAAGTCTTCCCTGATGACTGGTGCACGGTTGTTGGCTTTTCCCATGCTGCTTTTCGACGCAGTACTCTGTTGGCTCTCCTG
Organism: Ambystoma mexicanum; assembly: GCF_040938575.1. Taxonomy (NCBI): domain Eukaryota; kingdom Metazoa; phylum Chordata; class Amphibia; order Caudata; family Ambystomatidae; genus Ambystoma; species Ambystoma mexicanum. The sequence goes on along the minus strand of NC_090923.1, from coordinate 447,542,445 downwards.
GTTTTTCATCTTCAGATGCTTGGTTCCTTTGGTCGACTGGCTGCAGTATCTCCACGTCCCCTCTCTTTATCCAGAATGAAAGCTGAGGTTGTGCCTCGGCCCACCAACGAAAGGGGTCTGCAATATTCAAACAGGCAGAGGTCGTCCAATCCTGGACCGTTTGCCACCTCACAATCTACCCAGCAACCGGATGTACCCTGGCTGAAGTGTGTATTTTAATCGCAGTCCAAACGCCCAGTTTATGCACACACGTGCACCCCCTGCAAGGGTCATTCATAAGGTACCTGTGAATGGCAATGCCTTTGTGTGGCAGTTTAGAACAGGGAACAAGCCCGATACCTTGAGTATTTTCTACTGAAAAGGGTATCATTGCAGTAAAAACCTAAATCTTCACTGTCCACCAGCCTTTTCTGTGCACATCACAAAAGTAATTGGGATGTCACTTAGTGGAGACAAGAAAATTGGAGTGTCCCTGCAACACTCCAATAAAAGTTGCCTGATGCCACAGTGAAAACAAAGGTGGAAATCCGTAGGAGGCATTTGCAGCTCTGGTAGGCATACAGACTTGCCATTGCATTCCAAACAAAATTAGTGAATTGGGTCAGGGTATCCCATTGAAGTCAGTGGAGGAAAGTTAGAAAACAATGACAGCCTAATATAACTCTTCACAGAAGAGCACCCCTCCTTCCTCGCAATCCACCTGCAGATGCAGGGCATGGTCTGCGCAATTTCGATAAGAATTGCATAGCACACTGCACAGGGCCACGAGCAACAACCACAAAATCTTGGATTCAGGACATCCTAGCAGTACCTCGCAAATGCTTATGTAATACCTAGACAACCCAAAACTGGTGGCTTAGTCAATGCTTGTTTTTAAGAGTATTTCGGCGCAAACAACTGATATAATCAAGTGGCTGAAGGCACACTTGGTTAACAATTTATTGCACCAGTAGTGCCTTTACAGAACCAATTAAGCTATTCAATCTCGGCAGACATCTTAAAAATTACACTAATGGGCCAACATTTTATGGTACTGCTTCATTGAGGTAGCTGAAAGATATTCCAGGAAGAATTGTTTTTAGTGGGGAGAGGCAGGTAGTGGTTGGGAATGGCCAAAAGAATGAGCATGGTTTGGTCAATTAAATGGATGGGTATATACCCAAACCTCCAAAAACGGTGTGTCCCTCCTCGCATGTCTTCTCCCTCCTAGCTGTACTTGAATGCAACAGTGTAGTCTTACAGGCGGAGCATAAGCACCACATAATAGCCGAAACTAAAAAATATAAGTATAGGCAAGTCAAGGTCTATTTAAAAAAAAAAAAAAAGCTCTCATGACTGCTCTTCATTCGATGAGCTATCTCCTACCCACTTGCCAATCAAATGCCATCCGAGAGAAGCCTGCAGAAGAATAGAAGAGCTTTTAACAAACCCACATAGATCACCATATATTCAGTTTGGGTAGAACATGTGCTTGGGAGTTGGGTTTGCGTTTGGCTCCATGCCGTGGATATGGTGTAGTTGGTTTCACTTCAGGCATATTGGTGGCCTGGGTGGAGAAAATCATGCTGCGGTCACTCAATATGATGGGGTCTTGTATTGGAGCAACGAGTGCATATTGCGTAAGGTGATATTACAAATGACGCTGACGGGCACTTTAGATATTTTATTCCTCTGACAGATTCTTCATTGACTCCCCTCTCTACACATAGCAGTATGAGTGAAATGTATTGTGGCATTTCAGCCTTTCACTGTTAGGGAGAATTCTCTCAACCTTAGAGACCCCCAGCTCTTTTTCTGGACTTTAGGACTTTTTTCATTTTTATCCTGGAGTGGGAGACCTTTTTCCCCCTCTCATGTAGTTTTGATCTGATTTGGACTCTGTGTTTCTTTGTTTTTTGGAGTCTGACAAACTCCATAGCATCTACTTTTTTGTATTGTGACACACAGCACCTTCAGTGCAGGGTCACAGAGAAGTCGTTTGGATTTCTCATAAGGTTTAAATACCTTCTCTTGGGTAAACATCTGTTCCCAAGAGTAGTAAAATGAAATTTACTTTACTTACCTGTTCTTCCTATGTAGGTCCAATACACCCCATCTTAGTAGCCCCTTTTCCTACTTACTCATGGGACATTGTTACCCTAACTACAATTAATGGCTGTTGGCCGTGGTTTCATTTTCCTACCATGTGCATTTTCACCGCAGGCTGAATCCTCCGCTGCTGTATTGCACCCATTAATGCCAATTTTGTCAAAATGGGCCAGTTCTTTTTTTTTTTTTTTGCCATGTCTTACTTGAGGTCGGTCTTGGGTTTTACTCTGCGCGTCAAACCAGGTTGAACCCTTTGTTTGTTTTACCGTTGGCGGGCTTCAGTGCTGAAACCCCCCCCTTTGGCTCCAGTGTCTGGCAGGGCAGGAAGTGAGGTAGGTGCCCGAAACTCCCTGTCCTTAGTCTCCTTGGTTACCTGAATGCATCCAGCGCTGATTGGCTGGCTGGCTGGCTGCCCTTGCAGGACAGCCACCCTGCTGTGAGTGACAGCTAGGCTGTGCATGAATGGGAGAAACCTGCATAAAAGGCGAGGTCAATTGAACAGAAGGCAGAGTCGACCACTGGATGAAACATCCCCCAAAGGAAATTGGAAGAGAAGCTTGCTGCACACTCATGGACTGTTGAACTGCTTGGTGACGCCCTGCTGCAGTGCTGAAGATCCAATTTCGTATTGACTAGAGAAGCCCGGAACTGACTACTTCCTTTGGATTGGTGGGACTAACTGACCCCAAGACCAACTTTGCTGGAAAACCCCTGCCTGCTGGCCTTTTGGTGCTGCTGGAATGGCGTGCCAGGGGTCAGGAAAACCAGAATCGAGTGAATTGTCTGTAAGCTGGACTCGAGCTCCAGGAAGATCCTGAGGACCCTCCCGAAGCAGGACAACCCAAGCCTGACCCACCTCACCAGAGTGCTGGACCCCAGAAGCAAGGAAGCCCATGAAGTGTCCAAGAACCACGGTGGTGCTTTTGACCAGTAGCTGAAACCGTATAGTGCAGCTGAATTGAAAAGGGCCTGTAGCCGCCGACGACCTTCAAACTGCAGTGCAGGAGTTCTCCAGACATCCTCGCTCTTGTCCCCACGACTGAGGCCCAGGAACCCAGGATCTGCAAGACTGCAACCAGAACAGAAGCCAGCTGGATCCTCTTCAAACCTAAGGTACTGTCTTGACTAAGAGGTACTTACCTCTTTTGGTCTGTAGCTTGCTTGTTCTCACTGGAGACTTGCAGTAGCTGCTTTTTGCAGAGTTGATTTCAGCTTTGCCCTTCGCAAGTCCTACAGCTTGTGGCCCAACAGTGATTCTGTATACTACAAACTCTAAACTTTGCAAGACTTTTGTGCTATCTAAATAAGTGCCTTGGCTCCATAGACATTGCTCAAATTGCCTTTGGCTGTTCTGCCTCCCTGCAGACTCTTCTAACCCATTGACTTTGGTTCTAACTGTCCCTCATAGGTGGTGCATAAGTTTAACTTGTATTGCTGGTAAAGTTCTAATAAAGACTTCATTGGGAGATTGAAAAGTATTCACATGCTCTGAGAACCTATCAACCTTTTCCTTCCCTAACCTTTTCCTTTTCCACAACCTCAGAATTGCTTTCAGTATAAAAAGTGATATATTAATGCCAAACATTGTCCTAGCAATTGAAGTCGCCTCAGGGTGTAGGAAGTGTGTGTGAGGCATCCCAAAAGGGTATCTACTTATCATAAATCTGAGGAAGTGTTATGAAATGTATTTGTATTGTTGCATATTACCCTTTTTAAAGAAGGCTTATTTAAAACTGACTGTAAAATAATTTTACTAGAAACCTTGAGTGCAAGTGTTATTTGGACACTTGTAATTGTGAATCTGTGTTGCATCTCTACAGCTCTTGAGATAAGTCTGGCTACTCACTCTACCAACTTGTGTAGTACAGACCTATACCAATAGGTGGGTTACCTTTTACCAAGAGGACAAGGCTGGTGTAGTCTACCACAGGGTTACTTCATCCAATCTTGCCTAACATTCACCATTTGTGACTGTAGGAAAAGTAGTTTAAAATGAGGTCATGAGGCTTGTATGGCAACTTTTGCATACCTAACCACACACACACACACACACACACACACACACACTCCCAAAGCCCTACCTGCACTTTCAGCCCTAGACCCACTCGCACCCCTCCCTTCACACATGTACTCGCCCACCTCCCTACACGCACACGCCTGCCTCCCTCCGTAAGGGGAATGTATGCTCCAAGGATGAAGGTAATAATGGTATAATTGGACACGGGGCATGCTGTTCTTCAATAAGCTTTATTCTATGTACATGTGGTCCACCGGGTACTCCATTCAGCCAAGCTTTCCTTTGGAACGTTTTCTTTGTTGGCTAGCCCAGTTGATTTTTTTATCTTGCCTGTTTTCTTTCCTCTCCATTTTTTCCACCAGCATAACCAGTCATATCTGTATCCTGATTCTGTAGGTTTTGTGATCTAGTTTACAGTAAACCTTACACAAAATATCAAAAAGACGAGCACATATCTTTTAACAAATTATTTAAAAGATTTCACAATTCATAAAATGAAGAAGAAAGACAATTAGAAAATCATTGAAGTAGTGTTTGAATATCCGTTAAACGACAAAAGGCAATAATTAGAGACATGTTCCCCTTGCATCAGCCTTGTCCAAAATAGGTTTTTGCCAAAGCAGTCCCAATTTTTATGAAACACGTTCCTACTCGTGACGAGGTTCGGACATTCGGTGACCCAGTGCCGTAAAGTTTCCAACAAATCCAGAGACTTGCAAATACGGCAGGTCGTCGTAATATCTACTGGATTGAATTCCAGTATTTAGTCTGTTCTCTCGTAAAGAGCTGATTAAGTCTAAAGCGCATTTATAAGGCACGTAATATTTTGCAAGGAAAATGAGTTAAGTATGTTGAGAGTTGGTCTCTTTTCCGTGGAAAACTTAAAGTACTCAGAGTATAAGGAATACGTCTGCAACGAGTCAAGTGTCTGCATCTGAAAAGTTTGAATTTGACTTTTCCCGGGTGATTAATTAGGTCTTCTAATGAACCTATGCACACCAGTAAGTCCTGCATCTTAAGTTTTTTTTTATGTATGAACTCACAGAGGTCCTTCACCATTTTGTTTAAGTCACTTTAGAGAGAGTTCTCTGGGGGTTGCAACATTTTGGTGTAGTTCAAAAACTGCCTCTATAAATAACAGGCCTGTAATAAAACTAGAACCAGTTCATGGTGAATAATTAGATTTGGTACTGAAAAAGCCAAACCCAATACCCTTTTCCATAGTTGACCGTGTAGAACATTCAAGTAGTCACCCCAATCCATGGTAAACATGCCTCTCCCATAGAGCCAGTTTTGTTGGATCTCCGAGCCGGTAGAATGGAACATTTACATAGTTTAGAAAATACATGCTTAATGTGGGAGATGAATGGACAAAGCTTCTCCGTTAAAGCGGCCTTCCACATTGTTATGGAAGTATTCAAAAGATTGTGCACCCTCCCCAAGATATCTGGGATATAATCTACTCTCACTGCCCAAAGACCACCACATAATTTTCGAGTTTGCATCATTTGAAAATATCACCACTTTGGATTTACACCCATTAGCCGGTGAATTGTCTTACGGCATATTGATGGAACAAGTTCAACTTGTGCTGTAAACCCAAGGGGGTCCTGCTAATAAATGTCAGATAATCTGCGAATGTGGGCCAATGCAGCCTTAGGTGAGACAGCCCCACAGGAAAAATATCACTTGCGTACGCATTGAAAAGGGTAGGGGCCAATATACGTCCCTGTTTTAGGCCAAATTCTGAGAACTGGTTTGGACATGGCACCTTCCTGAGTAAGTTGAATCTTCAATTAAGTGTTTTTCTTTAACAATGCAACTTGGGGGGGGGGGGGGACATTGCATTTAAGCCATTTTGACAACAAGATAGAACACAATGCAATCAGAGGCGCAGGACATATCCAATGAAGCCATATAAATAGGTCCTGCACCCTGTTGCTTGGCGCTGTTTAGTAAGTGTGCCAAAATGGTAGTGTTGAGGGGAGTACCCATCTTTTGTCTAAATACTACTTGGAATCGGGACAGGGTAGTAGATTGTCGCCTAGCTAAATTGAGCTCTCTTGAGTAGGGCAGAAACCTTGCTTATGGCATCAATTAGGGTGATGGGTCTAAAGTTTTTAGGATTGACTAGGTCGCCCTTTTTATAAATGGGAATGACAATAGATTGAGACCATGGAGGAGGAATTATGTTTTTAAAATGTAGTCCAAGCCTGGTTTTGAAAGCATTGACCACAAAGTTTGAGAATTCTTTAACATAAAAGGTGGTAGGCCATTGGTCTGGTTGCCCTAGATGGTTTCAATTTGGTGATGACTCATGAAAGATCTTCCTCTGTCCATGGCATTGACCTAACACTATCAGGCCCTCAGTAGGATCATGTAATAAACTCAACCCAGAGATTGGACAATCCATATTTAGACCCTACACTGTTATTATACATGCTCAAAATGTATGTGCATTTTTTGCCAAAAGATGTTGCTATTTTCATTATAGTCAAATACTCATCAAGCAGTAGCCCCCTTGATTTGAGATGTTTTATGCTATTTAGGTATATTGTCACTAGAAGTAGTAATAGAATGGTATACTTTGGCCCTATTTAGGAAAATTATACAACCAAAGGCTCCAAGAATCTTCCAAATACTCAAAGAAGAACTAAGTGAGGGGAAGAGTAAATCCATGAAGTATTGGGTGACAAACAGACTTGTTGAAATTGGCAGCATTTGAGGGAGAACTGATGGAGAATCCAACAAGAGTAAAAAGGAAATTGGGAGAGCTAGACTGGATAAAGACTTGAAATTCGATGTCATCTTATACATCAATGCAAAATCTACCACGGAGAAGTAAAACATATCAATTGGCACCATATTTGCTTAAATTCCTGAATAAGATCTATCGAGATACATTTTTTAGATTAAGAATGAATTTATTGCATTCGAATGAAATCTTGGGAAGAGGAGGCTTGGTAGAATCGAACCAATGTGGATTTTGTAAGATGCGCAAGAAGAATAAAACGTTGCACCATTTATTAATAGAGTGCAGTACACTGGAAGAGACAAGAAAATGACATCTAGAATTGTTGTGGTTGAAAAATCAATCCCTAACGAAAGATGAATAGTGGTCGCTGCTGTTTGATGGACGGAATACATCAACAGTAATATGTGTGGTCTCTTACATGCATAAGATCCTCCCATATAATCAGAACTAAACATTGCCTGGGAGGAAACCCACAGAGGCACGCAAGATGGTGCAGAGGACAGCAATTTGAGTCATGTAACTAAGTTTGAAAACTAAAGGATATTTTATGAAATTGTTTTAAATGAAGAGTAAAGGATGATTTAGAAGATTTGATTTGAGATTAACTTATGTTTGATTTTGTAAAAATAATTAAAATAAAGATGTTTTATGCCATTGCGTCTTTCCCTCTTTGCAATTCTTGCATCAAACTGATGGGATAGTCTTTTGTGGACCACTCATAGTTTGAAGTGATACGTTGTAGACACTCTATGATCACATTAGATCGTCAACCCTCCCACACAAGGTGTCAAAGGCATCTCACTTATCAACTGCAACAAAAGACCAGTACATTTTTGACACATTCTCTCTTCCCAACCTCAGAGAGCACCTTTATCAGGAGAAATGGATGCCTGAGCCAGATTCAACTCCTGTGCGGAGTGGCCAAATTGTATTGCAAGATGTATAACGAGAAGGTCTCATGGGTATGGATCGTAGATTCTCAATGGCCCACATTTAGATTTTCATTGAGGGGGATGCAAAAAAATAATCGATCCACAAAGATGCTGAACCCCTATGCCACATAAATATGGGTATGCTGTGTGGGACAAGACCTCCAATTGCGGTAATTCCCAATTGGTCAAAAAGGAATCCCACGCGGCCCCCCCCTTGTAGAGCTAATTTGGGTTACATGAGGGATGACCGTATATGAATTCAACCTGGACCCCTCTGCACAATTAGAATTAAAGTTGCCCCCTACAGTTATAGCGTGCTCATGTCCCTCCAATAACCAAGACTCGAGCAACTCGGACAAAGCCAAATGCAGAAATACCATATTTTGTCTAGCTGGATTCCAATATATATTTACCAAAGGTATTTTGGAATTTGTTGTATTTGCAGTAAGAGATACGGCCATAACTCCCCCAAATATGGATCAACTCGGATTGTAAATCCAAAGCACCATCTATAGCTATAACCAAACCTCCACTTGTTTGACCCATGTCGGCTTGAGTGGCTGGGAGCGGTAAAGGTCGGATACCCCCTTCAAATCAATTCCTCACAAACCGCAAATCCAGAATACAGTGGGGTTCTGCTTCCACCTATGCTTCTATCCGCTGTGGAGTGCCACAGGGTGCATCTATCTCGCCAGTGCTGTTCAATTTAAACATCAGATCCCTCTGTGCCCTCCTCGAAAAAAGTCGGGTATCATTTTTACATCCTACGTCGAGGACACCCAAATCGTCCTAGAACTTACTCTGATATAGGCCACAGAGTCCAGAACCTTGTTCAACATCTACGGTCATATCGATAACTGGATGTCGGAGAACTGGTGTGCCTGATTGGGAGTAAAACAGAACTAATGATCTTTGGATCCAAACAGATCCGGGATAAACTGAGCACAGACTACAAGCTTCCCAATAAGCCTCATTATGAGGTTGGAGGTAGCCTTGCCGGTTTTACCGGTAAGGCTACCTCCAAACTCGCATCCGGGTCGGCACCCGCGAATGGGCAATTACCGGCCTATTCCAGTCCAGCCGGACCCGGTAATTGCCCTTTCGCGGGTGCCGAACCCAGTACATCCACATTCCCATTTGAGCTCAATGGGGAGGGTGGTAGCACCGGTATGATTAATAATCGTACCAGTGCTACCATCATGTTCTGCTCGCGGGTGCCAGGTCAGACCTGGTGTCTGCAAGGACACCCGCGAGCCGAACTCCTAGTATGGCGGTACGGTAGCAATGGTGCCGGTAGCGATACCGGCGCCCTTGTTGCCTTACCGCCATACTTGTAATGAGGCCCAATGTAATCAAAATCCAACAGAAAGTAAAAACCTTAGGTGTTCAGCTGGAGGGCTCTCTAAATGCAGATGCCCTCATAACATATGTGAATCACACATGTAACTACAATCTACGCCTCCTCAAGAACTTCCACCCCTACATTTCTGAGAGAAACTGTGCCACAATTGCACAAGCTACCATTCTGACCAGATTAGACTACTATAATTCCTTACTTATCGACGCTTCATCCTCCAACCTTAGATGTCAGGGGATCCAAAATGATGTGGTTCAAATTGTGACCGACGCTCACAGAAGAACACACACATCAGATCACAGGAGAAAACTGCACTGGTTGCCCATCCAGAAACAGTTTGGTTTCAAAGTGGGAACTTTGGTTCACCGTTGCTGCTTCGGCATTGTACCAGAACATTTCAAATCACTGGCTCCATTATATCAAGCCACTAAATTCCTTCGCTCTTCTTGCCTACAGTTGATAGAGTCCCATGACAAAACATACCAAGCCCTCAGATAGTTTCCTGTTCAAGCAGCCAGTGTCTGGAATGTCCTGCCCCTTGCTCTCGGGGTCGAAATCCTTCAGGAAAGCTCTAAAAACCCTCCTTTTCAATTAACCCTTGTACCCTTAAATATTCTCTAGATCTGCCTGTCTCGGTTTTAACTGTCTCTGCGCCACGATGCCTGCCGACTGCCAGCGCATTATGAATACATAAATAAAAATACAAATAAATGAGAAGTTGCCATTGTTTCCTGAAGGATTCAGTTCTCATAAAATCTGAGTTGTAGAACATTCTGTTCAAATCTGCGAGCCCACATACATTCCACAAAAAGCACCTTAATAGAGGTAAGGTTAGGGTTGAGTCAGTCCCTGCCTTAGAACGGAAAATGTTTTAGATGCTGATTCAATCCGAGACCAATCCTGTCCCTTTTTAAACATCTGAGCTACCACAGTGAGCGGAATTAGGATCAATGTTGTTAGAAGTAGAAGAGTATGATGCCCCAATCACCCCTTGTGGGGGAATCGATACAAACGACTTGGCTTCCTCTAAAGATTTCACCTTGTGCAGCTCAAAGCCCAAGGAATGTAGATTAAAGCGCTGATCCCATACCATATTGGAAATTATTTCTGAGTGGAAATGGAGAAACCATAAGATTGTTTGGTACTAATGAAAGATATGTCAAATTAATATCCTTTGGCTGTAAGGCTCTCAGCAGAGGAATCTGTTTAAAAATATCCGACAGTTTAGTTCTATTCAAACATTTCAAGCAATTGTTTTGAGTGGTACATTCCCATTCCACTCTCTTGGAGGAGTAGCATTCATTACTAGAATGAAGCTGGGCCATAGACAAGAGACCCCCATTAGGGTTGGGGGCTACTTCGGGAGCGGTTAATCATACCGAAGTCCCTACTAGTCGACCTTTCATTGGTGATGCAAGAATTTACTGTTGGCACTCACCCATATATTCCCCTCTTGATTGTTTTAGTTAGAATATTAACTGATGTAGCATTATTAGTGGGTTGTAAAAAAGGTTATTTTAGTTTGTTGACCCTTCATATGCATCAGTGGAGAGCTTGAGGTTGAGGGCATATAGTCTAACGGAGATAAAAGAAAGTCATTATCCCGAGCACTCAGTTCTGACGTACCAAAGCTGGTACATGGGTCAATGCCAACATCTGTAGTAGCAGGAATTGGAATAGCAATGTGATCGGCATTAATGGTGGAAATACTCCTGGGCAGTGTCACCATATCTGGTGCTGATACAGATGCCCTAGTCGACCCCTTCTGTTGACCCCTAGATGGCATATTCACAGTATTTAAACCCTTGCCTGAGGTAACCTGTGTGTTGAGATCTATTAGATCTCCAGACATGCGAAGCTGTCGTAGATATTTTAGCAGAAGATTATTGTGATTTAATTTAAGAGCTGGCAGGTTTTTAGATTATTTTTGTTCCCCCTACAATTCATTTTACAAGGTTGATTAGTAATGGAAGGAGCAGTAAGAGCCTCCATATTCTCATTCATAACACTTCTATTTGTTGGATCAGGTGAATCAAAAAGGAATGGTGAATCTCTCAATCTATAGACACATTCAACCAGCACAGCAGGGCTATTTGGAGTTCTACTAACTTAACTGGTCAGGCATTACACTCTCCCTATTCCCAGATGTTACATTATTGGAATGGGATGATGCATTTGACTCGTTGCCAGCAAAGACAGACTGAACCCCATTCCCTACGATGCACGAATCATTCAGCCTTTGAATGTTCCTCTCCATCAGGCCTTGTTTATCAGCGTTGGAAACGATGTCCTTTATATTATAATAGTCTCAAGAGTGACTCTAGACCCAAGTGTAGGCCAGAGATTGAAGCAGGGCCCAAAGAATCGACCTTTGGTATTACCTCGTATTGTCCTCTCAATGTAATGTTTTTCGGAGTAAGAACCATCCAGGTTATGATGATGATGCAGTTTTGCAGGTTCAAAAGCCCTCCCTTGGTCACAAATGGTGGGTGAAGTTGGAGGGTCCCTCTCCTGGTCCTTTGGATATGTTGAGCAGGCGTTATTGACCTTTGAGACGTCCATATCCCTGCATAGTCTTAAAAAAGATTCATCCAGAATAACTGAATTCTCCAAAGATGAAAAAGGAGGTTGATGGAGGTATCCCCTCGATTACTTACAACTCCACCAGATGGTGAGTGCTTGCGGCTCCCGTAATAGAGGCACTGTAGTTGGGCTCTGATCCTCGAAGGTCAATACCTGGGCATATGTAACCCCTACTCGAACTAAGTCCGCTATCACTATAAACGAGGAAATCAATCCCTTGTCCAATATTTCGGTTGGCCGTCCTCGATTCACAATTCTTTGTCACTCTTTCAGTTGGATCCCTTACAGATACTTTCAAATGAGCACACACGCGGTGCTGGACCACTCGGTCTAAAGTATTGTACCTTGGCTTCAAAGTTCAATCTTATCTTTTCAATTTTACTTGGATTGATTATCACATACGCTTCATACAATGTTCTATACAATGTTGCTGCTTGCAACCTTGGCTTTAACACAGACTGGTCTGGTATCAATCTCCCCAACTCACCAGCTGTGCTGACTTCACTGGTGCTGCTTTGTTGTAGGAGAGAAGGGCAGTACCACAACGGCAAGCGATTCTCACCGCCTTGATTATCGACGCAGAAGGGCCCCAGGTACCTCCGACACACAATGCAGGATTCTTCAGCCTTTGTATCCTGGTCTTACGTTTTCTATTCTCGAAGGCTCGTGAAAAGAACGGTTCCTTGTCAAAGGTCAAGGGCACTTCCCTCTTTGTGATCCCCTTTGGTGTTGCCGTCTTTTGCCTTGTATTAAACTGCCATCTTGGAACTGCTTATTCATGTGCTTTGCCTTGCTCGGTGTGCTTTTGTGCTCCGCCTTTTATCCGTGTGGGGAAGTGTAATAAAAGTCAGATGTGTAATGGTCAGTAATTGCCTGACCCTGGTATTGGGACATGTCGGGTATACGGCTGGGGTATTAGTCTGTTTTCTCTCATAGCGAGTTGTCCATGAGAAGGCGTTTGTGTTGGGGAGGGGGTGGGAGGTTGAGTTCCTAAGCATCCTACCTGGTAGGATGAGGTAAAGGTTTTACAGGGAAGGGGATACCGTGTCTCGCTATGCGATGTCCCACTCCCTGAAGACCCCTCCTTCTGGTGATCCTCCAGCACTGGTCCACCCCCAGGAACTAGATCCAAAAAGTGATGGCCGTGTCCAGGCCACCTGAATGACAGATCCCCAGGGACTAGCGGGTGAGACACCTTCAGGTTTCTCACACTTGCTACGGAGAGCGGCTGCAATGGATGCATGAGAAAGAAAGAGGCCTTTGTGAAGTGGGTTTTGCCTGCTGACTTGGTCGCCTTTGTAATGTCCTTCACAATGATTAATGTGGAACATTGCAGAGAAAGGGATATGAGTCAGTTTGAAGACCCACACTCTCCAATCCCTTAAAAGCAGGTTGTACAGCGAACAGTGTCAATAGTTCGAATACAGGGCAAAGAGAATTCAGGCTAGGATTCAGTTTCCTTGACCCACACTACCAAATGCTGTCTAACCACAAGACATTCAGTCTGAAATTAAACATTTCAGCTTTAGACATCACATGTATAATGAAGGCTTACCGCACGGAGGTTGAAATCTGGAGCAGCTTGATCCCGAACCCGCGCACCAGCCACCAAACATACTGTGCCAAACACCGCTCCGCGCCAGTGTGATGGCTATATGGAACTGCGCCTCCTCCTTGCAGTAGAACATGTGGAAAGACAAACAGCGTAGACTCCAGATACTCCTGCCAACACGGACACCAAACGCACTGCTCCACACACCTGATTCTGTATTTGTTCAACCTACATTTAATTAAACTTTCTGAAAGTCGAACACTTTTCACACATTTTCGTTTTTTTTTTATTAGTTAGCATCGCATGTATATCAGAATGCTTTATACTCTCCCATTCACAAGGAGGATATCCCCAACGCATAGAGGAAAGAGAATTATGGATTAGTACTAGCATGGTACTTGAGTAAGCAATTTGTACATTTTTCAAGTCCCTAGGTTGTCTGTTCAAGGCGGTGGAACAGGAGCTATATAATGCTCAGTGTACACATATTGTTGTAATGCTTAGGATTGTTGGAATACTGTTGAATGCCAATGTTTGTACCGAACAAAACATCTCCCATCCTATCCAGTTATAAATCGAATATCATGGTTGATGAGAATTATCCTTGAAGATTACCACAAGGCATGGATGGGATGTGGACCTGCATAGATTCTAGCAGGGTATTTTTTTTTCACGCTCTGTGTGAAGGATGCAAACCAGTTGTCTACAGTCGGTAGAGTGCATATGGATTAGTTTCTTCAACACATCATATTTGACACACATCATATTTGACAAACATCACAAACGACCATGAAAAAAACATTCTGTTAGAAGCAATTCTGAGCAACAGCCTAATATATAAACTCCTAAATTGGATGTATACTGAAAAGAAGTGCACTTCCATGTCTGAATTATTTTCAATCATGCTTACTCTACATTAAACTGGAAGCAGAATTGATCAGTGACTGTGCACCAGAAGTCAAATTTCTATCAAGACCCAGTAACATAGCAACACTTATTGAGCTACCTTTTGTCATTTATTCTATACACTGCACTGGTCCTTGATATGCTTTTTCCATGGTCGGGAACCAAGGAATTTTCAAGACGTCTGTGAACCTTTTCACGATTTGTATTTGTTATATTAAACATCCAACTTATTTTTTTTTCTCTGCATTTTGTTTCCATCTGTAGGCCTTGTCCGGTTTCAGGCAGATCCATGTTGTTGATATGGATACCATAGATGTTTCTAACCTCAATAGGCAGTTCTTATTCCGGTGAGTTTTTTTTCCTTTGTATTGGAAGTGAGCTACACACCAATGTCTCATTTAAATCAGAATAATTGCTTTCCTTATCGGGCCTGTTTATTGATGTAGAACATAGGTACGAGGAAGAATTGTTTCAAAGCTTTGGCAGAGATTTATCAACATGGGGCATGTTTGTGAGGCAGTGGGGGGGAAGCTCAGCCACGCGTGTATACGAGCAGTGAATAGCCAGCAGTACCCTCAGTCTTATTTATGAGTCCTCGCATGGATGTTTCCTGGCTTTTGATCTTTCATAGCAACAGTGAATTCTAGGCAGCTTTTTAAATGCTGCTGCAACCTGTTTACTGTTTGTATGCCTAAAAATGCTCCCTGCAATACTACTCTATTTGTAGGTTTTTGCTTTATTTTAGCTTTTAATTGGCTTTTTTTGGATTTCTTTGCTGGTTTTTAGCTTTATTTTGGCTTGGTTTAGCTTTTCTTTTTTTGTGTGCTTTTTATGCTTAAAATTGTTTTTCATGGGATAGGGCAGAGTGTAGTCCTCCCTTTATTCCCCTGCCTCCAACTCAAATCTACCCTCCAGTAGGGTAACTCTTAACATAATGCTTTTTTCCCGCTCCAAAATTCCCTTCCCTATTGTTACCTATTGTTCCCCATCACCATCTCCACCCCAACACTGTGTGCACCTTTTGGGTGTTGGGAAAGATTTCGCTTTTGACAACTTTCCCTTCATAGTTCTGTGGACGCCCAAACCTTTTAGTTTTGTCTTGGAAGTGAAGCCTTCTGCTTCACTCCCCTGGCCTTCTGCTAATGTTTTATGGGGAAACTGATCGTTCATCAAACTATTAGTACTGGGAAACTGTTTCCTTTTTGACTTTTTACACTTTAAGTTTATCTTGCGCACACACTTTTGTATCACCCTAGTCTTTTATGCTTGGGAATTTTTGTTACTTATATGTGCCAAAAGAGAAGCTGGTTGCAGCAGATAGACTTGTACCATGTTTGTGTTATTTCTAATCTACACATTCACGGCATATGGCCACTAAAGGTGGCTAGTGTCCTAAAATGGGTACACCACGAGATTTGGTCTCTCTCCACATCGATGGTGCCTGAAAGTCTGGTTAGGGGACGGGAGTGAAATCAGTGGTCCCTGATTGGACCACTGCTGGCTGTTTGAATGGTGCAGATCCTTACCATTTTGAACTTGCTTCCAGGCTGCATTTTGGATAAGTGGACTCCTGCAGCCATTAGCGTTCTAGCCAAGAATCCTATGTAGAAGAACAGTTCACTAAAGATTGGAACAAGACTCCTGAAGGGATCCAGCATCCCTTCCTGTGTCTGGCCCGGTGAAGCTTGTTGGACTACCCCTGGACTGGTGGGACCAACCAGTCTTGACATGTTATCGATGACCCAGCCATCCAGTCTCTTTGGAAGTGTCCGTGGACCACCAGGTTGATTGACCAGCTCCCCAGTAGGCTACCTCGCTTGAACCGTCACTGTTTAGAATGTGCAGGTGTAACTTGGGTGGTCGCCAGCTTATGGTAGAAGTTGCCTTCCTGCCAAACTCCAGCTTCCAAGGATCCTGCTCTGGAAGGTTTTTGCCAACCATGACTTGAAGGACGCTTGCCGTTGCCCGTCTGCAGTGGCCATCGGTGGAACTTACTTTTCCCAGTCTTGTGAAGGGCCCTGAGGAGGTCTGCATCGGTGCTTTCTGCTTTTCTACATCGTCAAGGGTTGCACGCTTCTTCTGGCCCTGGCCAGAAGAATCTTTGCACCCACAGATCCAGGGCACCTCTCACCGGATCCAACAGTGGGAAATCCAACCTCCAGAGAAGTCAAGCCCATCCAGTCTCCTGGGAAAATCAGTTGGGGGTGAGGGGTGAGGAATCTGAGGGCATCCTCACCCCTTTTCCTGGCAATGCCTCCATGCAGGTGGCCAGGGAAAAGCCGAAGCTACTGGATCCTGACCCTGGGGATGGATATGCGATGGAGGAATACCTGGGGGGAGTTAACTTGGGGGAGAAGTTAAGGTACCTTTAGGTGAGCTGCGTTCTCCCCCTTTACCCTTTTCTTCATGACCCTTCCCATTCCCAAGCCTTTGTAGGCTGTTGTCATTTCCTTCCCCATTATCTCAGTGAGTCACCTACTAACATCCACTAGTTAAGTACTGGGACAGAGAAAGAGGCAAACAAGATCAATGCATCCTTTTCCCATTGACTCGCACAATCGCCTACACCAGTTAGGCATTGGAATGACTAGGAGGAGGCAATCAAGACCAATGCAGAACCCCCAAACAGGTAGTGAGCAGTGTACTCTTTTATTTTTTTTTGGGACTACTCGCCCCTTGCAGGAGGTTTAAAACTGACATGAACAGAGAAGATGGCGTCCGCTGGGAAAGCAGGTTCCAATGACTGCTGGAGAAGCGCGGACCCTTAATGGAAGGCAGTGTGGCAGAAGAAACACTCAAGACCATCAGACAGATGCAGCATATATGCAGCGGGAAGCGGAGCTGACGGAAGCCTGTGGGAGAGAATGCAGAGAGAAAGCAGTCGTGATCAGGCCGTGTTTCGGGGCGAAACCTGAGCTGCAAGAGATGCATCGGTGGCAGGCGCAAAGCCCCATTGAGAGCTGTTGCAGAGGAAAAGTGAGGCGCTGCACAAGAGAGGGGGATCATGGCGGTCAAAAGCCACACTTCACCGCTGTGCTATATGAATGAACGCCAGTATTTTTGAATACCGATTTGAACAAAAGCAATTCATTTTGGCGAATTAAAAGGAAGATATTAAAGGGCAATTCTCCAGCATGGGGTCTGGCATGGATTCACATGCTCATGAATATTCCCCGTCGTCAGGTTGGGAATCCTCGGTAAAGGAAAAAAATCAGTTTCAGTTTCGTTTCTGAACTGTCTTTCTACTAGTACCAATCACTGGTCTCTGGGTTATACTGCCCCCAGCCAATGACTGGCCCCTACCTACGCCCCTCCTCTGGCAGCCATCTTCAGATTATTACCGCACGTTCAAGTGTTGGGAGTCCTCGTGCTGTAGCTCTCGAACTTTTATTGCGTTTTTCGTCAATTTGAGCCTCAAGCTCCACCGATTCTTCTTCCGATCAACAGGTACCCGTTTTGGAAATTTCTTCGCCCCTCCCAAGGACGGATTTCCCTCTAATTACACTTCTTGGAGGACTCCGGAAGACCTTTGATGCCTACCCCAATCGGACATGGCCCAGGACAAAGGAGATTCAACGCCTACTGGATCCAAACTGTTTAGGAACTGCCCAGGATGTGGACTTCAGAACGTTTTAAGGAGGACAAGCACTCCCGGTGCCTCTACTGCCTACACGCCGACAAGTCACACGTGGAGGAGGACTGTGCGTTCTGCAAGAAAATGTCCGTCCGGATCATGAAGGACCGTCGTAAATGACTCGCTGACTGGCTGGAGGCGAAGAGCCCAGCAGCAGGTGAGAAGAGGTCCGAGTGGTCTTCTAAGACCTTTGAGGGTGCTCCGGCGACAGAGGCCAGCAAAAGTCAAAGCACCGCAAGTCCGCGGGCACCGGGAGCGCCAGTGGTTAGGGCTCCTCGGCTGCCAGGCAGAGCGCGATGTCACAGATCCACGAGCCAATGCTCTGGGTCGGGGAAAAGGAAGCAGGAGAACACAGGTAGGCTTCGGGAGAAGCCCCGGTCGATTCGACGGAAAGCCAATCGGGGCGGGGGGAGAGGCAGTGACCCTATGGGACGAGGGTCTGTCCCTTCTGAAGAACCCTTCCACGGCCCCTGCGAAGAGAGACCAGTACGAGAAGAATTACCAGTCCTGGATTACGCTCCTATGTGCCTCAGGGCGCAACTGACCCCGGATTCAGTAGTCTCCGCGGCAGCCACGAAGAAATCGGCTGGGGCGACGGCCTTTCCATCTTTCCAGCCTATTGAGAAGACTCCTGTGAAACCCTGGGATGAGAAAGGGGGGGGGGGCACGGTAGCCCTAACAGACACAGATACCACTTCCGAGGATGAGCTGGCTGGCGTCAAAGCTATCCTGGACAGGAAGTTCGAAGAGGCCAGGACCTACGGGAGGGGTCCCAACGAGGCAGATGTAGAGAGCAGCTGACGAGGAGCTTTCGGGCTGTGGAGGAAACGGAGGACCCCGCGTCCCAGCCGTCGCTCCCGTCGCAACCGATGCCACAGGACAACTCATGCGCATTCTTGATGGCTTTGCAGACCCTGTGTACAGAGATAAGGACAAAGTTGCCCTTACCCCAGCGGACGATCCAGCGGTGCCTGGACTGTCAGGGAGCCCACAGAGCAAGCCCTTCCAGCTTTCACCCCCATCCCCTCCTGCGAGGGACGAGACGGGTACAGAGTCGGCGACGGCAGGGACTGATGACGGAATGGATCTCCCATCACCTCCCTCCCAGGCCCTCCCTTCCCTAACACACCCCTCCCCCCCCAAATTGGCTCCTTTCCTGCCATGATCGCCAGGGCCTCAGAGCTCTTCCAGCTGTGCCCCGAGGAACAAAAGAAAGAGTGATTTCTTTACCAACGACGGGAAGCCAAGAGGAAAGCTGTACTCTCGGTCCCGCTGTTGGACGACATATGGGACGAGGGTCTGTCCCTTCTGAAGAACCCTTCCACGGCCCCTGCGAAGAGAGACCAGTACGAGAAGAATTACCAGTCCTGGATTATGCTCCTATGTGCCTCAGGGTGCAACCGACCCCGGATTCGGTAGTGTCCGCGGCAGCCAAGAAGAAATCGGCTGGGGCGACGGCCCTTACCCCCCCCCAGCGGACGATCCAGCAGCGCCTGGACTGTCGGCGAGCCCCCTGAGCAAGCCCTTCCAGCCTTCACCCCCATCCCCTCCTCCGAGGGACGACACGGGTACAGAGACTGTGTCGACGGGGACTGACAACAGAATGGATCTCCCATCACCTCCCGCCGGACCCTCCCTCCTCTAATCCCCCCCCCCCGCGAAATTGGCTCCTTTCATGCCATGATTGGCAGGGCCTCAGAGCTCTTCCAGCTGTGCCCAGAGGAACAAAAGAAAGAGGGATTTCTTTACCAACGACGGGAAGCCAAGAGGAAAGCCGTACTCTCGATCCCGCTGTTGGACGACATATGGGACGAGGGTCTGTCCCTTCTGAAGAACCCTTCCACGGCCCCTGCGGAGAGAGAGACCGGTACGAGAAGAAGTACCAGTCCCAGATTCCACTCATGTGCCTCGGGGCGCAACTGACCCCGGATTCGGTAGTCTCCACAGCAGCCAAGAAGAAATCGGCAGGGGGGGACAGCATCTGCCTCTAGTTCACCGCCGGACAGCGGGGGAAAGAAGCTAGACGCCATGGGACGTCGAGTCATCTCGTCTGCAGCGACTACCATTAATGCGACCATTGCCCTCGTGATCGTGGCCCGCTATGATATGGAGCTATGGTTCAAGATTGCCCCTATCCTGGACTTCCTCCCGGACGACAAGAGGGCGGAGGCCCTGGAAATCCTGCAAGAAGACGAGGTGTCGTCGGATCACGGCATCACTGTAGCGACGGACATCGCCGATTCTGGTTTTCGTCAGATGGGCAACAGCGTTTGCCTGCGCCGGCGCGGTTGGCTCAGGGCCACCAACTTTCGTCAGGATGTGCAGACCAGGGTACTGGACATGCCCTTGGACGGTAACAACCGGTTCGGGAAGTGGTAGATGAGTCGCTACAGGCCATCAAAGCGGACACCGAGACGGCCCGTGCCCTAGGCACTCTTCATCAGCGACGGCCCTCCTTTCAGACCTCCGGAGGTAAATCCGAGGGTGGCAGTTCGTCGTACCGCCAAGCTGCCGGTTTCTCATCGCAGGAAGCTTACAGAGGCCGCAGCAAGACCAGTGGATACCATCGTCGTCGCCAAGGAGCCCAGGGTGGCAAGGCCTCGTCGAAACATGACTGAACCGGCCGTGACGTTGGGCCCCCACCTAAGCACCCCGGTGTGAAGCCAGCTGGCAAACTTCCTCAGCGTGTGAGAGTCCATCTCCACCGACTGTTGGGTGCTGGATGCCCTGCCCCACGGGTAGACTCTGGAGTTGCAAAGAAGGTGCCCCCACTTCCCACCTGTGGCCAGGAAAGAAAACCACGTTCCACCGCTGCTTCTGGAGGTACGAGCCATGCTGAGATGGAGCTCGTCCCAAAGAGTGTCTGGGGCTCTGGAGTATACTCTTGGTACTTCCTCGTCCAAAAGAAGACTGGCGGCTCATCCTGGACCTTCAGCGCCTCAACAAATAAATCAAAGCCCAGAAGTTCCGGACAGTTATCCTTCAGCACGTGCTGGGACAGCTGGAGGAAGGCGACTTCCTATTGTCGCTGGACTTGGAGGATGCTTTCTTTCACATCCCCATACATAAAGGACATCAAAGGTTCCTATGTTTCGTGGTCCAAGTACGGCACTACCAGTTCAAGGCCCTGCCCTTCGGGTTGAAGTCTGCTCCAAGGGTCTTTACCAAGTGCCTGGCACCGGTGGCGGCATGGCTGCCCCTGCAGGGGATCCACGTATACCCCTACCTGGCCGATTGGCTCATCCAAACAAAGTCAAGAGAACTCGCCGTCGACCACACAGCAAAGACAGTCCGCCTGCTCACGGAACTGGGATTCTCGATCAACTTTGCGAAGTCCCACTTGGTACCGTTGCAGGATGCACTGTTCCTGGGAGCCAGACTCGACACAGTGGCGCGGTTGGCCTCACTGTTGGAGGAAAGGACGAGGGCCACCCTGGGCAAGGTACAACGCCTGTTGACCATGGAAGTGGCCTGGGTGAGGGCCATCAAGTACCTACTCGGCATGATGTCATTGTGCATCTACCTCGTGCGTCTGTGCAGTTTGCAGATGCAGCCACTAGGAGTTCCTCGACGCCCGGTGGATGCAAACGGCGGGAAGCTTCGAAGACAAGATCCCACTCAACGAGACTTTCCGTCATGCGATCCATTGGTGGGGCACCCGCGCGCATCTCTCGGCGGGCATGGACTTCCAGACCCCAGCGCACCAGGAAACTGACAACGGACGCCTCCCTGGAAGGATGGGGAGCGCACACCGGAGATCGCCACGCAAGAGGCCTTTGGCTCCCAGAGGAGAGGTCCCTGCACATCAACGTCCTGGAGCTCCGGGTCGTGTTCTGGGCCCTCAGGTCGTTCCTTCCATCCCTCAAGGGCAAGGTGGTGCGGATCTTCACCGACAACACCCCCTACAATGTTATACATCAGAAAGCAGGGGGACACCATATCCCCAGCCCTATCCAAGGAAGCACAGGATCTGTGGCACTGGGCCGTCGCCCAGGGGATGTTACTGGTACCCTTCCACCTGGCAGGAGTAAAGCACACCGTTGCCGACTCATTCAGCAGGGAGCTGCGATCGTGCCATGAATGTGAACTCCGGCAGGATCAAGTGGATCTACTATTCCAACGATGGGGCAATCCCCAGATGGATCTCTTTGCGACGGTGGCGAACACCAAGTGCTGGAGGTTCGCCAGCAGGTTTCCCCAGCCGGGGAGCATGGGCGATGCATTCGCCTTCCCCTGGGTCGGCCTGTTCCTGTATGCGTTCCCACTATTGCCATTGCTTCTGTGAATCA
Source organism: Ambystoma mexicanum (assembly GCF_040938575.1). Lineage (NCBI taxonomy): Eukaryota > Metazoa > Chordata > Amphibia > Caudata > Ambystomatidae > Ambystoma > Ambystoma mexicanum. The sequence continues at coordinate 447,520,332 of NC_090923.1, read as the reverse complement.
TCAGTCAACTCAGACGGTCCCAGTGCAGGATGATCCTCGTTGCACCAGGGTGGCCAAGGCAGATATGGTTCCCGGACCTTCTGAACTTGTCAGCGTCCACCCCCCCCCGTCAAACTGCCGACAGATGCAGATCGTCTCGGCAGGGAAGGAGGCGCCATCCTACATCACGACCCAGGATCGCTGAACCTGCTGGCCTGGCTCCTGCAGCACCAGTGTTCGGAGGTTATGATATCCCGGCAGACTGCAAGGAGGTCCTTGACTCTTAAGTGCTATGGACATAAATGGAAGAGGTTCTTTGTCTGGTGCCGTGCACAGAAGATCAACCCTCTGCGGATTACGGCTCCTCAAGTACTGCCATACTTGCTGTTGCTGGCCAAGGCGGGGCTGGCACATGCCTCCATCAAGATCAATCTGGCAGCTATCTCCCGCTACACCAGGACTCCGGGGCAGTCGTCGCTGTGGTCTCACCGCCTGGTGAAGGAGTTCATGAAAGGACTGTTCCGCCGGTGAAGGCTCCGGCCTTGGCCCTGGCGTGGGAGCTCAATGTGGTGCTGACCAGGCTCATGGGTCTGCCATCATTCGAGCCCTTGCATTCGGCACCGCTGAAGTTCCTATCGTGGAAGACGACGTTTCTTGTGGCCATCACCTCCGCACGACTAGTGGGAGAGTTCTAGGCCCTCTCCTGTAAACCTCCATATCTGACATTCCACGAAACGAGGGTAGTGCTGAGTACGCACCCCTCCTTCATACCAAGGTGCCGTCGGACTTCGATCTCAACGAGCCCTTGGTGTTACCTGTTTTCTTCCTGTCTCCTTCGTCGCCGGCTGAGAGGACTTTGCACTTGCTGGATGTGGCTAGAGCACTGAAGTTCTACGTGGACCGCACAAAAGGTTTTCGGAAGACATCACAGCTGTTTGTGAACTTTGGTCCTGTAAACCAAGGGAAGGCCCTCTCGAAGGCTTCAATTTCCAGATGGCTCTCCGGCTGCATCATGCACTGTCACCAGTTGGCAAACAGACCGTTGCCCGGCCGTCTGAGAGCCCATTCAACCAGAGCCATCGCTGCTACTATGGCATTCCTGTCTGGTGTGCCCATGCTGGGCATCTGCAGGGCTGCGCCGTGGAGGTTGACGCACACCTTCATGAAATTCTACTGATTCCAGGGAGGAGTCCAGAGTCAGCCAGGTAGTGCTGCGCAACCTGTCCGCTTGAAGGTGAGCCTAGTGAGGAGGTAAGAGATGCTTAATGTTGAGCCTTGCCACCTCCCGTGGTTGTGCATGTGTACTGCTATGTATTCTTGTATTCATGACCATGTGAATCCATGCCAGACCCCGTGCTGGAGAAGGAACAAGTTACTTACCTGTAACTGTTGTTCTCCAGCATGGGTCTGGCATGGATTCACATGCGAACCCTGCCTCCAAACCCTGTGCGGTTCTTCACTTGGTCCTACTGCCTCTTTACGTGCTACCAAATCTGAAGATGGCTGCCAGAGGAGGGGCTTAGGTAGAGGGAAGTCATTGGGTGGGGGCAGTATGACCCAGAGACCAGTGATTGGTTACTAGTAGAAAGACAGTTAAGAAACGAAACTGATTTGTTTCTTTACCAAGGATTCCCAGCCTGACAACGGGGAATATTCATGAGCATGTGAATCCATGCCAGACCCATGCTGGAGAACAACAGTTACCGGTAAGTAACTTGTTCCTTGTGAAACCATTCAGAGACCCCATTAGAAATGCAAAGGGGACTTTTTCGGAAAACCGCATTTCCCAAATCTGAGTTGTGAGAGCTAACATTGGCAAAAGTCATATGAATACATGAAAGCAGTAACAGATGAAAGGTGGCAAAGCAACGGTACCGTGTAGACTAGGAACTGATGAGAAGTGTAAAGTAATGTGCATCGGTTGCGTGACCTGTAATGGGTGGACCGTGTGGTCTGATTACTGTGCCTAGACCAAGGGCACTACCTATTGAAAAGCCACACAAATAATAACCGAGAAACCTGTGGTTGAATATAAAGGAGGTTTTGTGTTTCAAGTCAAGGAACTTTTGCTTTGTGAATCCTGTAAAATATACCTTTTTGAAACCGATAAAATAACTAAATCGGAGGAGCTGGAACTTATCCCTGAGAAATGTGTTTTGAGAAAGTTGAAAAGCTTGGTGAAAGGGAGCCCTTGGCATTGTGAGCTGTCTTGAAGGGTGGGAATGAGAACCCTGTTGCAAGCCCAGAGCTCGTAGAAGCTCTCAACTATTGAACACTTATTTAAATATTTAAACCCGTACACATTTTCCAAGTATTAAGTGAGGGCCAGGTTAGGTTTCGACAGACTTTTTAATTTGGACATCCTGACGCAGACTTTCCTTAGTTTTTGTTAAGTAGTGACATTTCCCCTTAGAATAGGGCAAATGAGGCCTTTTTCCCAACCTTATTTTCAATTAATACGTTTATAGCCAAAACTATACATCTCTTGTCTGTCTACTTCATGATCTCTTCACCGGGGTAAGTAAACGCAAAGCATTGGTCTCGCCCTGCCCTCAATAAGGTAACATTGAGAACAAGTCTTTGTATCCTTCCATTCCACAACTTTTTGGTCATCTCACCAGAGCAGCTTTACCTGAAGGATAACGCCTCTTTCTTACCAGTAACTTTGTTGTATCTCTTCTCTTGAATATTTCACTGACACAAGAACTTTACCTGCATTAGATGCATTCTGGGAAGAAGCATTGTGACTTTTGGGCACAAAGCCCCACTCTTCATAGGGATTCAACTTCTGAAGCTAGGACATAATTCTTGTGACTTAGTTCCATTTTACCTTATTTTATTAGCTTAAGTCATTTAATGCATATTGAATGTACGGTGACTGTAAAGATTTTTATTCTTGTGTTGTGCGATACTATAACCTACTTTTCCTTTTTTTAGTATGCGTTTTGCGCCTAGAATACATACTGTATTTTTGTACATTCCTGCCTAAATTGAATTGTTTGCTTCACTGTGTGGGCTTGATGTGGACCCCTGAGGCCACTCGCTTTCCCGAGGATAGCCTTGATGCTCTCCATTGCTACCTTGATTGGGTTGTGGCCATCAGAGTTCCCCTGTTCACTATGACGAGGGTGGCCTCTTAAAATCTGCCCATCAGTCCAGATTCTAGAAATCAATCTTCACCACAGTGCGCATCCCTCTTTGCCAAATCACTCTTTGGAAGAGTTCAAGACTTGTCACTTGGGCATAGTATTTGGATCTGTCCACTCTAGTCTTGCAAAAATCACCCCCTTTTAGGTGTTTTGTTTCGAGGCGATACTTTTTTTATTTTGAACATAAAGTGCTTTGATTAAAAATACTGTACAAAGGGCATATTAATGGCAGAATTGTCATTGCTGTGTGCATTGCACACTTTTGCAGAGCTTATCATATTGTAGTGTTGAAACCCTTGCAATCAATCTAGTAAGAAACCCAGGCAGCAAAGGTAGAGTGGGGGTAATTTGCATATAGGTATGCAGAAACAGACAAGGAATACGAAAATTGGGCCCCTTGAGCACATACACAATGCGGTTTGTGCAGAAAATCATCAATCTGATTTTAATTCAATTTAAGTTCCATATACAGTAAGTTTCCCAACAGAGTATCCTCTGGCCTTTTGAGGCCTGGCTTTCTAGCACCATGCTGAGCTTGTACAATTCTTTTTGTCCTACCCATCTACTCCTTCTCTGCGTGCCGCAGGCATTTTCATCATGCAAAATAGAAACCGATCTAGTGGCTAGCCCGATCAGTCTGGCTCTCTGGCAAGGAAACCTAGCCTTCATTGGTGATGTCTCATGCTTCAATGGACCTTCCGGTGTCCCGGGCAGAGACTAACGTCCTAGCCGCATAGTTGTGTCAGGTTCTTAATGTGTCCCAGTCAATCGGAATCTTTCAGGACTTGCACATCATCATCTCATCAGTTGTGGTACTGCTTTGCCTGTGGGTCCATGGTAAAATATAAAATACTTTATAAAGTGCCCTCCGTCCACCCTCTTTGGGACTCTGGGCACAAATGTTGAGATGGATTTTCATAATTGAGAGGCCACCCATTTCTGGTAAACGAGGAAAGAGTAATGGCTAGCCAAACTTGATCAAGGTAGTGTTACATGAGCAGTAAGGCTTAGATTTAGCGGAGTAGGAGTGGTGATGGGTTCCATTTTTAGCGCACACGTAGCACTATTACACAAGTTAGGCACAATTCTATTTATTTAGGCCTTGATCAACTATTTAAAAATCAAAGTTAATTTAATCACTGAACATGCACTACAAATATATTCATTCATTATTCACAAGTACATTTTTCAAAATACAAAATGTTAAAATTCACATAGGTAACCATATAATATCAATTCCCTAATGAAGTCTCGTCAAATGCTCTCTCCTTTTCTGGGCACGTCTATTGGATGGTAACAGCATTCAAATCACAAGTGGCGTATTTACTGACTGGTCTGCATTGAGAAAAACAAATCTGAAATAAGGAACAATGGTGCTTCATATATATTGCGATATATTGGGCACAGAACAATAAAGTGCATGACATCTTCAGTGCAAGGAGTGCAGAATTAAGTTGTTGGTGTCCTCTAGATTAATGCATTTAGCAGTAACTGATTGTAAACAGATTAAATTAAATCTTGCTCTAGTGATTAAAACTCGCTCAAGTCTATAGTTGGAGCAGAGTACATAGTTAGGAATAAATGGTTTGGCAAGTTCCCTAGTTTCTCTCTCATTAATCATATATTCAAGAAACTTTTCTTTAATTTCAATTCCACTTTTCTTATTCTAATCACACAGATTAGTGAAATAAAATTCGAAATTTAGTCTGTCCAAATTAGTTTTAACATAAAGCAACCAACAGACACTTAATTTGTTGCCTTCGTAGTTTAGGATGAGACTCAAAATGCGATGTCAAAGGCACCTTTAGATTGGTCCAAACTCTGGGCCCGAAGTTAATTGGCTCACTGTGTAACTCATCCTCTTAAAAAGAAGAGACCAACCTCACAATGAACCCCAAAGTTCGAAGCAGAGTATATTTTTTTTTTTTTAGAACACTTTTCTTGAATGGATTGTGTCCTCCAACGTATTCGTCATCTATGACAAGGTTACCAGTTTGGTAAGTAACTTGTTCTTTTAAATTTGTATCGGTGGAACCTTGGAAGTGGCCCACAAGCTTGCCCCATATTTTGCAGTGTCTTTGGCTTTGAATACCTTTTTTCTTTTTTTGTATCCTATCCAACGGGTGGGGCTTTGTAAATATCACTAAACCAACTAATACCTCCTAATGATGCATACATTTTGCTGCTTGCCCCATTACATTTAGAAGAGGAACAACTCATAAATAGTCAAAAGAACTGTTAATACTTGGAGGTTGATTCCCAGTATAAAACGAGTGATTTCAAAAAAATGTTTTATCGCAGTGCAGACTATAAGTGCTGATATTTGAGTGCATTTACTTTCAAATCCAGGTCAATCCTAAAATCACAATGACAGTTAATAAGACCTTGAAGTGATATGGGGGATCTTGCAATTAAAACTGTTTAGTCTGCATATGTGGGCAATGGGATATTCATGTCACTGAAACGGGAGGCGGGAGTGGGGGACCATCGGCTAGCAGTGTCATGCAGAACCTTTACATACAGAGAAAATAGGAGGGGAGCTTACTTCTTCCTGACCTGTGTCAACCCCAGAACTGTTTCCTTGGACTTGGTAATTCCCCTCCAAGTGAAAAGGACATTTGGATAAAGAAGTGGTGTTGATTACATTAAGACTCTGGAGGGGATGACCTAGGTAGTTGTCACTAAAAATCCTATTGCCACATCTTGTTAGGATATACCATGGCCAGACTCATGTGGGAAAGGAAGAGATGACCAGGACTTTGAGCATATGGCGGTTGTTGGGGGAAGATTTATTTTTGTAACTTTCCCTCCATAGTTTCCTATGGAACCCCATTCTTGTTGCTGTTTTTTATGGTTCCATGTGCTAATATCCCCACAAAAATATTGCCATACAAGAATGGCAGTTTTTTTGCGGCGATATTAACCCATGGAACCTGCGGGGGACACCCCTGAACCCCACATTTTTTAAAGGAAGCTGGGGACACCCTCTCCCATTTATGCCATAAATTATCCCCATAAATGTCGCCTATGGCCTTTCCCGGCAACTATATATATGGCAACATTATTTATGGGAATATTATTACCTGAATCCGTTTTTATTCTGTCCTGACTTATTGAAGCAAAGTGAAGTCTTCAGCTTCACTTCTCTTGCCTTTTGCTCGCATTTTATGGGGCTAACTGATTTTGTTCTTCAGACTATCAGTACTGGGAAACTGTTTCCCTTTCAATTCTTGTATTTCTAGCATTGCACACAGAATACTACAATACAGTGCAATGGGGGTAATGGGGATACTTTTGTATCACCCTATCTTTTTACACAGGATTTTTGTTCACGTTCATCTGTGCTTAAAAAACAAGCTGTTGGCAGCAGTTTCATTTTTACAGTTTTTGCATTCTTTGTGGTGTGCACATTTGCATTTACCGTGGGGCTACGAAATATGGCTAGTGCCTTAAAATGGCACGAGATTTTCGCTTGTTCTTTAGCCATTGTAATTTGGACTTAGTCCTGCCTTCTTAAGTCTGGAAAGTCCCTTCCCAGGAAAGCTGCTGCTTTCATGAGTGGTGGGGGTTCCGTCTGTGTGTCTCCCAGAAAGGGGGCTGGGACTGTGTAGTCCCAGTCTACATCCTTGGTGCTAGAAAGTCTGCTTCTGGGGTTGATTTTAAAGCAATACTTGTCCCTGATTGGACAACTACTGCTGGTTTGAATATCCTTACCATTGGTGGGCTTGGACTTGCTTCTGTATGGTGGTAAGGTTGTTTAACATATATATTTTTTTAATTGTGACTTTGAGGTTTGGCGGTGTGCTGTACTTTCCGTCTGTCACGGTCATCAACAAAATGGATTCCAGGAACTAGGGCTTGGTGCTGAAGTTCTCTGTAAGCTAAATGTTTGCTTTTTAAAAATGTTAATTAAATACACTTTGCACCTGCGTAGGAAATTACAAAGGCCCTGTAATCCACGGTGGGCCGCTTTCGCTGGCAAATGGTACCGCTTCCTCCGTTAAAGGACCATTTTTCATTTGGGGCTTTAACTTTGGCGGCGGGTTGTTAATGGTAGGGGCTAGCCCGTTGATGTGGTGCTCCATGTTCCCACGCCCCCCAGTTTAGATTTGTAAAGAAAACATTTTGGTTGGTTTCTTGGATGCTTTTGCTAAGGTCCCATTGGTTATTAAAATTATAGTGCTTGCCAGTTATTCATATTACAACAAACCTAAAACTAGTGGCAGTAGGAGCTGTGTAACCTTTTGCTGGGCCAAGGCAGTCCATTTTGAGGTGACCAGGTAATGGCTAAATGTGGCCGTGGGGCAGAAATGTTAGTCATAATGTACAGGATAATAGATTTTATAATTCTAATAATTTCAATGTTGTAGATAAAATTATTAATATTTAGCTCAGAACACCACATGTTTTATCAGTGAGGCTGTTATCACTACGTAGTGATGTCCAATTCCTTTTTGGGTGCCTCACCCATGCCTAAGCACATGAACTAGGGCCCCTCAAAGGACCTCTGTCAGGATGTATTGACCCACATAATGCAAGAATGTGAGAAATACTATTTGTGTCTCCCCTCTGTCACAAACTGTTTACAACACCATTCTGCCACCTACTGCCTGGCACCCCACACCACAGTACCACCCAACCAAGAAACAAACAGCTTGACATGGCACCAATATTTACTAATCTAAAAGCTTAACACCTGAAGTCCCCGGCATCCTTTCACCCATTTGCTGTCCAGTTAAATGGGACAAACAACCTAGTTAATTGCATGTGGATTACAAAAACACCTGTTAAAACAGTGTATTTATCAAAACCAGTAAAGACCCAACAGACTACTAATACTAAATACCCGGTTGCATGCACTACATGTGTATGCTGTGGTGTGAATAGAAAGTGGAACCCTGGCCAATAAAAGCATACATTAACAGTCATGGTCGGGACTCAGAATGCTGCACAGAAGACCATCACAATCATTCCTAGACCTATAGCACATGGCATAAATATTGTAAGTGCACACCGGACATTAGATACCGCTCCCAGAGGCAGTAAAAGGTGTACTTGTTTAATATCCAAGCCCAGAGTGCCACCCAAAAGTTGGGATTTGGTCAGACGTATAGTACTGGATCCAAATGATCTTATTACTGGAGCTATTTACTAGAAGTGTAATAATTAGTTCTACAGTGTAACTCCAAGCACTTTCGTAGACATGAGTGCAACACTCATACTTTAAAATACAATTGAAATTGGGAGTACATGCTAAAATGTAATTCTTTTTTTTAGGGTACTCCAGGGACCCCGGAAAAATGGCAATCTTGAGTTAAGTACCCATAAGTCATTTAGATGGCATTTTCAAAGCAGTGAAAGTTGCCCCTACGATATAATGGGGCAGACCGGCAGTTATGGGGAAAAGTACTGTATGTCTAGGTTTTACCCCACAGGTGTGGAAAAGATAGCAGCCATACTAGAAGGGGACATGCAGAAACCATGACTATGGACTCCAGATACCCCTATAGGAAAGTATTAATAATAATGAATAACCTACCAGCTCAGGACCCACAGCTCCATGTGATTTCATCGAGGAGAATTAATTGAATCAAATTCCAGCGATTGATTTTTATTTATTATTTTGTTGTATCGTTTTTCATTGAAAATATATGTGGGGGTTCAGACCCCTCTTCCACCCTCACCTTAATTATTGTCCTTACCCCTCTACCCCCGCATAGATTTGTGGCAGAATTCAGTACAACAAAATGTGATGCAATTGTATTTGATTACTTCGTCTGCTCAGAAAACTACCTATACGGCTCAGACTGCAAAACAACCCAGTGAGTAAAAGTATTCTGTTCCAGGTAGAGTACAGGATCTGGTCACCGAATGACTTTATGCCCCTGACCAGCATGACCGAAAAGAACACAGTTTTCCCATGAGTGGTGTTAGGTAGGAATTAGTGTAGTAACACTGTGTGAGACTGCAAAACACATCTGATTGTTATTAGGTAACCCACCTTTTGGAATAGGGCTGTGCTACACAAGTTGGTAGTTTGACTGAGAAGCCAGGCCTATCTCAAGAGGGGTAGTGAGCTGTAGAGCTGTAGCAATGACATTCGTAAATACAGGTAACCAAGTAACACTTACTCAAGTTTTCAGTTATAAATATTATTTAGTTAACATCAATTTTTAAGTAAGCTTTTGTTAAAAAGGCAATTACTGCAACAAGGTAAATATACTTTAGAATACTTTACAGGATCAGCACAAGTTTAGTGGATACTCTTTAGAGATGCTTTTTACACACTTCCTACACCCTCGCGTGACTTCATTCACAAGGACAGAAATGGCATTTATATATTACACTGAATACACTTTGCAGATTCTGAGGTTGCAGAAAGGAAAGGTTTAAGGAAGGAACAAGGTTAAACGGGTCCTCAGTATAGGTGAGGACACTTCAGTCGTCCAATGAGATCTAGACAAGCCTTTGCCAGCAATAACAGTCTAAAACAAATAACCACCTATGAGGGACAGAATATCAGTCAATGGACTAGAAGAGTCTGCAGGGAGCCACGACAGCCATAGTCAATTGGAACACAGTCCTATGGAGCTGAGGCACTTTTTAGATAGTCTTGCACAAAGTTAGAGCGTTTGTAGAAATCACTTGTAGTGTCACAAGCTGTGAAGCATGTGAAAAGCAGAGTTGAAATCAATTCGAAGGTAAGATAATGCAATTCCCAACTCAGAGGAACGCAGCTAAAAGACACTGCAGTAAGTACAAGTATAAACCGTACTTCGAATGGATTGTGTCCTCCAACGTATTCCACGTAATGTCCACAGCTGTGTAGATCGGAAACTTTTTCGGCAGATGGTGTCGGGTCGATGCCCCTCGAAGGCCTCTGGTGAGGGAGACGTCACTGGAAGTTATAAATTGGACGCACGGTGCCCGTAGCCTCAGTTCTGTTTTTGCTGCAAACGTGTTTGCTTCAGAGACTCGGTGCGCCTCGTGTATTCCTTGTGAATGTCTTCTTCTTCAACCCCTCTGACTCTGCGGTCTGGCTTCAAGACTTGCCGGGACTGCAAGTCGAAAATGTCACTTACCAACCCGCATCGCATTTGTTTGTGGTGCTTGGGCGAGAGTCACGACACCACCTGTTCCAAATTCCAGTCGCTGACTGCTAAGGCCTTGCGGGAGCATAAGAGAAAGCTTCAGGTAGGTAGGGGTTCTAAACCCAGTAAGTCCCGTAATTCTAAGTCCAAGGGGATATCCACTGACAATTCGAGGGGCGATTCTCTGCGTCGGGAGGAGTCCCGGGGATCTTGGTCGTCCTCGTCTCTGCATTCTAGGAAGTGCCATCGCCGGTCCCTGTCCTCCTCGGAGGATGGAGCCGCGAGGAAAGTGGTTTGTCCAACCACTCCGGAGGAATGGGCTGCCTTTAGAGAGCAGAAGTTAGTAATTTTTCAATCTCGGGGCACAGTTCCGTCCGCGCCTTTGGATGAAGCCAGCAAGGAACGGTCTCGTATTGTGGCTCGCACACCTTCGGGCTTGGGTCCTCGCCGTGACTCATCGGGAACCTTTGAGGTCCCGTTCGGACAAGGCTCAGGATGGTCGCAAGTGACGTGCTTCAGGGTCTCGGTCCTCGTCTCAAGCGAGACCGCAGAAACCTGGTAAGGGCTCCGTGTCTGTCGGATACAGACGTCTAAGGTTTGCCTTCGTACCAGCCCTCTGCGCCGTTGTCGATGTCTTCGGGGCTTTATGCCCGAAATCTGCCAGTGGAGATCCCCGATACTGTGGATCCTCCAAGGAGGGCTACTTCAAAGTCTGTGAGGCCGGTGGTGGACTCCAGACACTCTTCTGTCCCGAGGCAAGGATTTTACCTCCCTCTGGATGACATCTATGAGGAGGAGGAGGAGGAGGAGAGGTCAGAATTCGAAATGGACCCTGTTGAGCCTGATGTGGTTCCTGTCTTTTCTGGCAAACTCTTCATGTCAGTGGTTTGGACACTTCTCCAGAAGTGGAATTTGGCAGGCCTGAGACTGGGGCTCATGCTGAGTCGTCCTACAGGAGGCTCATGACTAGGGTCATGGAGTATCTGGGCTGGTCCAGTCCTCCTGAAGCTTTTGTACAGGATGATCACACGGACATCTTCAATCAAGGTCCGTCCTCTGACCCGGTGTTACCTTTTCATCTGACCTTGCAGAAAAGGGTGGCTGCTGCTTGGCAGTCACCGGAATCTCTTCCGGCAGTTAACAAATCATTAACCAAAAATACCGCCCTTCCGGTAGCGACCCCAGCTACCTTTCATCTCGCCCCACTCCTGAGAGTTTGGTGGTTCAGGTGACTACAGCCACCTCGAGGCAGGCGGCATACCCTTCCATCCCTCCCGATAGGGATGACAAACGCTTTGACGGTTGGGCACGCAAGGTGTTTTCTGCAGGGAGTATGGCGTTGAAGTCAGCCAACTCCACTTGTGCCTTGGCAAGATTTTCACGCACTCTGTGGAATAGTTTCTCTTGCGGCTGAGCATATTCCCCAAGGGGAAGAAAGGGATGGGTTCCTTGCTCTTGTGCAAGGTGGCAAGCATGGCATGTGTGAATCACTTCAGTCGGGTTTGGACACAGTGTGAGCTGGTCCATGGCTGCGAGCACTGTTATACGCAAATTTGCGTGGTCGCGGAAGTCTGGTTTTGCTCCGGATGTGCAAGCCCGTCTTTTGAACATGCCCTTTGATGGAGGACATTAGTTTGGCAGCAAGGCTGACGAGAGTCTTTGGAGGTTGCAGACCTCCAAAGCTGCGGCAAAATCTTTAAGCGCAGCTGTACGTCAACCTATGCCTTTTCGTCCTAGGGGACAGCAGTGGAGGGGAGGTTCTTTTCATTACTACTCCTCCTTTGGTGGCTCCAGTCAAAGGGGTCATACCCGTGGTGGTCGGGGAAATAGAGGTGCCAAAGCCGCTCAGGCAGCTGCCTCGTTGCCTAGAGGCGCTGCCGCCGCCACCCAACAGTCATGAGGCCATGTCCCATGGTTCGCCGGTTGGGGGCAGATTCTCTCAGCATCTCGAAGAATGGCAAGCTATTACTTCGGATGCATGGGTTCTGAATACAATAGCCCACGGCTACTGCCTTCCCTTCCTACAGCGGCCGCCCGACAATCCACGAGGGAATTTCTCTTTGAAGCTTCCAGATCCCCTCCTTGTGCAGGAAATCTTGACCCTGCTAGAGAATGGCGCTATAGAACTGGTGCCTGTAGCAGAGAGGAACAAGGGATGGTATTCCCCTTATTTTTTGATTGCAAAGAAAGACGGGGGATTGAGACCCATCCTTGGACTTGTGTTGGTTGAACAAACTTCTCAGGAAGGACAAGTTCAAGATGGTAACTCTTTCAAGTCCTGCAGGTCCTTCAACTTTAGGATTGGTTGGTGTCTCTGGACCTACAGGATGCTTACTTTCATGTGCTGATTCATCCCATGCACAGGAAGTACCTGAGGTTTGCGGTTGGCGACTCGCACTTTCATTTCCGGGTCCTACCATTCGGATTGACCTCCTCCCTGAGGGTCTTCACCAAGCTAATGGTGGTGGTGGCAGCGTATCTCAGGCGAGGGGGGGATTTGCGTCTACCCCTACCTGGACTACTCGTGCTCCCCTCCCAAGGTAAGGGCTCATCACATTGTGCAGGTGGTGGACAAGTTTCACCATGCCCAGAGTCTCGCGGCTTTCGAATTCTTAAGGTTGCTCTGCCTCATGGCATCCTCAATTTTTCTGGTGCCAGAGGCCAGGCTGAGGATGAGATCCCTGCAATGGTCCTCAAGATGCAGTGGTTGCAGTTCTCGGGCAAGATGTTGGATCCCGTTCAGATTCCAATCTCTGACTCCCAGGATCTTCTGTGGTGGGCCAACGAGGGGAACCTGAGGGGGAGCCATTTTGGCAACCGTGGCCGGAGGTGACTGTGGTGACGGAAGCTTTCCCTCACAGGATGGGGAGCTCATGCCGAAGACTTGACCATCAGCTGTCGTTGGTCTCCGCCGGAGTCCAAACTCCACATCAACCTGTTAGAGCTGAGGGCCATCAGGCTGGCCCTGAAGGCTTTTCTGCTGTCTGTGCGGGGGAAGAGCATCCTGATCATGACGGACAACACAGTGGCCATGCATTACCTCAACAAAAAAAGGGGGGGGAGAATGGGGTTACTTCCGTTGGGCAGAGAGAGCAATGCAGCTCTGGTTCTGGGCAATTCAGCAGGGAATTTCTCTCTCGACAGTTCATCTGGCTGGAGAGGACAATGCGGCGGCGGACGCTCTGAGCAGGCAGAGCACGATCTCTCATGAGTGGGAGTTGGCACAGGAAGTCCTGGGGATCTTCGCCCTTTGCGGACCACCACAAGTGGATCCCTTAGCCATCAGTGCCAACCGGAAGTGTGAGAGATTCTGCTCAAGGGAATTTCCTCAGAGAGGAGCCTTAGGAGATGCATTTGTGGTGGATTTGTCATTCCCACTGCTGTATGCGTTTCCTCCAGTCCCCGTCATTCCTCAAGTGTTAAGGAGGTTATGCAGGTTCGGATCCCACTTGATCCTCATTGCTCCGGATTGGGCCAGGAGAGCCGAGTACCCGGACCTTCTAGAAATGTCCATCTGCCCTCCACGCCGCCTTCTCTATCGAGATATCTATCTCGCTTTCTCTCTTTCTTTGCTTCTCTCTATGCTTCTCTCTATGCTTCTCTCTATGCTTCTCTCTATGCTTCTCTCTATGCTTCTCTCTATGCTTCTCTCTTTCCTCTCCCGTCAGGTTCTCCATCCAGGGGTCAGGACCCTCAACCGTCACGCTTGGTATCTGAAAGGTTGAGGTATAAGGATTGGGACCTCACGGATGAAGTGATGGAGGCGTTGCTTTTGGCCAGGCGGTCAGCGGCAAAATCCCTGTACTGTTGCTGTAAGTTTTTCCACTGGTGCAGAGGACAAAATGTTGATCCTTTGCAGTGTTCCATTCCGATGGTTGTCTTTCTTGCTTTCTTTGTCCCACAGGGGCCTTTAAGTGGGTTACCTGGAAGCACTGTCAATCTTCAAGTGCTCGTCTTAAGAATGTTCTTACTTTAAGATTCCTTTGATTTCCCAATTTCTTAAAGGCCTCACTAATGTGTTCCCGCCGTCCCCTTTTCAGGTGTCGGTCTGGGATCTGAATTTGGTTTTGAAATTCCTCATGGGTGCTCATTTTGAACCTTTGCACTCTTGTCCTTTTGAGATTGTCTTTCAAGAAAGTGTTTTTGGTTGCGGTTATTTCCGCTCACAGAGTGAGTGAATTGCAGGCACTTTCATCTAAGCCACCCTTTACTGTGTTCCAGAAGGATAGGGTTGTACTTGGGGGGGGGGGGGGGGGGGGGGGGGTACGTCCATCTTTTCTACCTAAGGTAGTGTCTGAATTTCATTTGAGCCAGAAAGTGGTTCTTCCTTCTTTCTAGCCTCCTCATCCTAGTAAGGAAGAGGAGCGACTCCATTGGTTGGACCCTAGGAGAGCTCTGAGCTTTTATATTTCTAGGATGTCCAGGGTCCGAGTGGACGAATAACTTTGTGGGCTGGTCACCGATTTCGTGGGCGAGGACCCTCCTGAAGGGTTGCTAGCTCATTCCACTAGGGCATGGCTACTTCCACAGCCCTGCAGAGGGGAGTTCCTATTCAGGATATTTGTGATGCAGCCACATGGGCTTCTATCCACACCTTTGTTAAACATTACTCCCTTGATAAACTACATGGTCAGGATATGGCCTTTGGTAAGGAGGTTCTTTTTGCCCACTAACTTGAATGAGGCACCTGTCGCTGTTTGGCACCATTATGTATCACAGAACTTTGGTTCGTCCAAATTACGCGTGCAATAGAGTACCAGTTAACATGTGTACCTTCTGACCAGCTAGGCAGACGCTTAGAGCCCTACCTGTGACTGGCCTCTCATTCACATGCTCCACAACACTTGTATCTACCTATCGCTAGATTTAATTCACTCATTTTATGGTGTTCTCCTTAGGTCCCCCAGTACGGCGAATAACGAGTCGTAAGCAAGCGAACAACTTATTCAATCTCTAAGCTAAATATATGCCTGTTCACCTTGCTTGTAAGGACTACCTAGCTAACGTATTTGCAACTGTCTGCCCAAATTTAGTGTGCATGAAATCACTTATTGTAACTGCACTGTGTACAATTGCATGCCCTGCACATCAGGCTACAAACTGTATGCACTCCTAAATGTTCAGGTTCCATGAGCCTGCACATTTTTATTAGTACTATGCCGCTTACCAAGGAGTCTGCTATAAATTGCATATGGATGCTTAGCTGCGCTTGGACAGCAACTGTCTTCTAAACCTGCCACTGTATCAGTAGACCGCTGCAAAGGTTGCTACCAGCTATGTCATATATAATCACTGCCTATTAGCTCGATCTTATTCCGCTAGGCCCCTGACAGGACATACCCAAGGGAGTACTGCTTATTGATAAGTCTTCTCCACATACAGTTGTACTGTTATTTTATACTATGCAGACTGCTAACCATTCCACTGCTATCCTCCTGATTACCTTAGCAGCTGCCAACTATTTTAGCCAAGCAGCCAATTGTTCCCACCTAGAAAGCAAATTCTTAATGATGGCCATGACGTCTCCCACACCACTGGAGGTTAAACCTACCAAATTTCTCCCACCCCTTGAATACATCCTCTCACACGTCCTTTAAGCCAACCTCATTCTTACCCAAATTAAATCGGGCATTAAGCCTTACTATACTGACTGACTCAGTCCCCCCCCCAAGCAGTAGATGCCTTAACACCTAGCCAATGGATCAATCTATATGCTACTAAACCAACACCGAACCAGCCTTGCTCTATCCGATTCAGAAACAGTAGGCTTGGCTCTAGACTTGCCAGCTATTGCTCCGCTCCACTCAAACTAAACATATAGATGAATTAATCAGCCCACCTGTGACTAATAACCCTATAACTAAGGCCAACTACAAGAAAAAAACAAGAACTAACCATAAGAAGGAAACTCCTACCTTACCGCACAATACTAGTCTCTATATCAAAGATGCCCTAATAAATGCCAGATCTGTGGTTGTCCATGCCATAGATATCGCTGATCTAATCAAGATTGGAGACTTAAATTTCCTAGCCATATCGGAGACATGGTTACATGCTGCGGCAAGATCGTCCTTGTTATTAGCCATACCTGACACGTATACAGACGGAACTGCGAAAGGGGGAGGCGTCGCCTTTATAGCAAAAGTCCAATCAAGGGCTCAGAGTTGCCACATCCCCTATTGTGAAATCGTGCGAATTACTCAGGTTAAACTAACCACCTCCAACTCAAGTACTCTAACAATACACATGATCTACAGACCTCCGGGTCTCATTGGATCCTTTGAGGAAGATATGAACATACTGACAGCTAATGCTAGGCGATTTCAACCTGGACTTCCTCAACCCTAATGACCAACATGCTAAGACCCTGTCTGAGACCCTTACTCAACTAGGGCTCACGCAAAAAGTCAACCAGCCTACCCATGAGAAAGGGAGAATACTAGACTGGGTAGCAGAGCTAAATTGTGAGGCGGCAATTACATCTGTCGAACCTCGGACGTGGACTGAACATCACTTGGTCTCCTTCACACTCACCAAACGACCAGCCACTAAGACTATCCCGATTGCTCCACTGCTTCTCACTCGGAATATGCGGAACATCACAGACGATAAACTTCTGCCTCTCCTGCTTCCTACATTGAACTCGGCACCGGAATCCTTAGACTCTACTGCACTAGTAGAGCTATATAGCTCCTCTATTACACAAGCACTAGACATCATTGCTCCCCTCAAAATGCGAAAAAGGCAAACCCAGAGCCCACCTTAACTCGTGGTTCACCCCGCAGCTAAAAGCTCTTCGAGCAGAAAAAATAAAATTAGAAGTCTTGTGGAAAAATATTCCCTCTAAAGAATATAAACATAATTTGAATGAAATGTCTACCAAGTACGAAGCTAGCTCCAGCACTAAGGAACTTTTTGTGATCCTGAGGGAAATGGAATCCCCCTTTCCCCCAGAGGACTAGTGCATAAAGGATAAAGTATGGTGCACTAACATTCAAAATGCTTTATCCAACAAAATTGCCACCCTCTAAAATAAAATTGAAGCCAAAAGACTTATCCTAACTAAACTAGATAATCGTGACAACTACCAAAAATACTCTCAAACCTGGTCAAGAATTCAAAATCTCTCCAGTCACAACCCTAGAGGTGGCAAAGATCATTGCCTCGCTTAAACCTTTGAGATGCCAGGGAGACACCTGCCCAGCACAAATTATCAAAGAAGTTGCCAGAGACCTGGCTACAATTATCACCAAATTAATAAACTCCTTATTTCGTGCCTCTAATGTCCCTACTAATCTCAAGGATGCGTGGGTACTACCACTGCTAAATAAATCTTCACTGGACCCAACCAACTACAGGCCAAATACTACCATCCCGTTTTTACTCAAAATAGATAAAGCTTCATATCACCAGATCCAGCGATATCTAGAGTCCAATAACCTTTTAGGACCAAGACAATCCGGTTTCAGACCAGTCCACAGTACAGAAAATGCTTTGACTTTGCAAATTGACCAACTTAAAGACCACAGACAATGCGCCTTACTACTCCTTCTGGACCCATCGACCGCGTTCGATCTGGTCGATCATAAAGTGCTCTGCAAACACTTGTCCATGGCAGCCAACTTCTCTGAAGAAGCCACTGACTGGATTCAATCCTTTCTCAACAATAGGTCAATGAGAGTTTTCTCTCCCTCAGCTGCTGCTGACACCTCTCCCATCACATGCGGTATCCCGCAAGGCTCCTGTGTTTCACCGGCCATGTACAATATATTTACAAAGCCATTGTTCGACGATTTGGATCATCTTGGTGTCACCTACACTAATTATGCAGATGACACCCAGATACTCTTACCCCTTTCGGGTGACTATGACATGGACTTGGCTCTAGTCAATAGAATTTACTTTATCATTCAGGCATGGATGGCAGCCCATGGCCTATGCCTGAATGGTGAAAAGACTTGGATCTTGATCCTAGGAGCCTCGGCCAACCTCACCAAACTGGGAAGCCAATACACTTCATTTAACATTGACTGCATCGACTTCAAAGTCGCCAAGGAGACTAAAACTTTAGGATTCTACCTGGACTCAACCCTGAACATGGGTAAACAAGTCAATGCAACAGCCTCTGCTACGGTGTACATGTTGGGGAGAATTCTCAGAAATGTGCTAATTCCCTCCAACTTAGAGACCCCAAGCAACTTTGCTGAATTTTGAGGACTTTTTTAACCTGGAGAGTGAGACCCTTTTTCCCCACTCTCTCATGTATTTTAATGATTTTTGAACTTTGTGTTTCTTTTGGTTGTGGAATCTGACAAACTCCATAGGCATCTTTTACATTGTGTCACGCAGCACTGTCGGTGCAGTGGCACAGGACAATGTTTCAGATTTTCCAAACGTTTAAATACCTTCTCTAAACTACTGTTTCTCAGGGCAGTGAAGTGAAATTGACTTTACTTACAAATGTAACTTTCTAGACCCAGCACACACACTCTTACAATAGGGTGGTGGAGGGGTTACCTAGTACCCACTTTTGTCTAGCTTCTCATGTAACATTTTTATGTTGCCCTTTCTTCACTGAATGGCTGGTGGCAGTGGTTTCGTTTTAACTACTGTGGTGTGCATTTACTGTGGGCTGCGTTCGCAGCGGCAGGAAAGCACCCAAGGGTGTTTTTATTTTGAAAATGACCCCAGTCTTTTTTTCACCATTCCTTTGTGGAAAGGTCCTTCTTGAGATTTATTGTGCGTGCCAAACAAGGTTTGGTCCCATTGTTCACTTTGCCTTTGGCGGGATTCAGGAGTAAAGCCCACCTCTGGCTCCAGGGTGTCTGGGGTGGACAAGAAGTGAGGGAGGTGCCCGAAACTCCCTGTGCCTAGTTTCCTAGGAGACGCAAATGCACTCTGTAGTGATTGGCCAGCTGTCTGGCAAGGGCAACCACCTTGGCAGGGACGTCATTTCACCAAAATGCCAGGGGTAGCGGAAGTGACATCACTCGACCCTTGACCCCCCTGGTGACATCACAGGAAGTGATGTCATTTGACCCCACCCCGGAGTGATATCGCAGGATGCGATGGAACGCAACCTTTCACCCGTTGACAAAACAGAAAGTGCTATCACGTAGCATTGTACACTACAAAAAATATGGTTACGCTATTGCTATAATGTGATGTACATTTCATACAAGAATGGACCGCCTTATGTATCATTAAGATCAGTGTGTATATGCCCATATTACCAAATTACTGTGAATGCGAGCAGACGTCCATGACCAAATGATAATGATGTGTTATTATATAGCGCATACGCTTAAGCGCTTTATATAGAAAAAATATACACCCAATATCACCCAACCTATGTTGGTACTCATTTATCGACCTCAGAAGGATGAGTTGAGGCGTTTAAGAACAGACTAAATCAGTGACTCACCCCCTGAAGTGTGCCTGAAATAAACCTTTGAGTCTAGCAATTATTGTACAGAATTCCAGAAAGACACATTCTTTGGTATTCCTAATCTTTATTTGTGGTCAGTGCTGAAAGTGTTAGACTTGCGTCACTCCTTTTCTTCTTTTTTTAAGGGGCTTTAACAAGAAAGCCAGCCACTCCAGAACTAAATAGCCACATGGTACTGGCCACAGGCCATGAGCTTGCATTACAAAAAAAAAGAAAACCTATTTTTTTTTCCTTTTTTTTTTCTTCTTCTAGAGGTCGCAAGGATGACCACAGAGGTCACAAGGGAGACATCAGAGGTCGCAGTTGCGACCTCTGGTGACCCCTAAATGACGTCCCTGCACCAAGGCTGGAATGAATGGGAGAGAACTGAATCAAAGGCGAGGCTTTTGGCTTGGAACGGAGAGTTGACCACTGGTTAAAGGAACTGAAGAACTTTAAGGGGGTGCCTGCTGCCACTCTTGGACTGTTGGTTTGCCTGGTGAAGCCCTGCTGCTGTGCTAAAACTCCAAATTCGTATCGGCAGAGAAGCCCCTGCTAGGACGACTTCTCCCCTTGAGTTGGTGGGACCAATCAACTCGAAAGTAAGCCACCTGGACATTCTCTTGGAGATGGTTGCTTTTCCACAGAGTTGCTGCTGGAAACCGAATAGCCAGGGAGAGGAACACCAGATTGTGTGCGTTGCTTTTAAGGTGGCCAAGAGCTCCAGGAAGATCCTCCGGACTCCCAGGAAGCAGGACTGACTGCGCCTGACCCCCCCCTCAACAGAGTGTGGGACCCCAAAAGCATGGAAAGTCCATCTTCGACAGCCAAGAACTGCTGTGTTGCTATTTGCGGGGGTTGCGAGGAGCTGAAACACCAAAGTGCCACTTGTTGGGAAGATTGCCGGTTGCGAGCGGTGACTGTCCCATTGCAGTGCAGAAGGCCCCCCTCTTGTCCCCACGACTGAGTCCCAAGAACAGAGATCTGGAGAGCTGCACAGAAATCATCTGCTGCACTTTCTTCAATACAAAGGTACTGTAAGGTCTGAGAGAACTTACCTCTCATTGTAGAGTTGCTTGCATCTTCTACTACTCACAAGTCTAATCAGCTTGTGGCCCTACATTTGATTCTTCTCTTCTTCAAAGACTTTGTGCAAAGACTTTTCTACTTGCCTACCAGAGGTGCTTCAACCTATATAAGACTTTTGCCCATTGACTTTGGCCTAGCCTGTTATACTGATTGACTCTGCTTAGGGGATCGGATCCAAAAGTATTTGCCTGCTTGAGAATATTTGTGGTCTCTTGTTTGTTCTAATAACCTTTTTCCAACTTATAACAGTATTCTAAATGTAAACAGTAAGATATTAATGTCCCCAGCACCCTAGCTATTGAAGTCCCCTGAGGGTGTAGGTTGTGTATCTGGGCCATCCCAAAAGGGTCTTCACTGATTTTAGAATATTAAAAGTGTGTGGTTTTAAAGTATATTTGAGTGTTACGTTTATATTGCTCCCTTCTGAAGAAGGCTTACTCTAACTGACTGATACATTAATAATTGTTTATTCAAGAAACCTTGTGTGTAAGTGTTTATTTGAATACTTGTCACTGTGATTACCTGTTGTCAGAGTTGTTGTAGTGCACCCTAAGGGTACTGCATACAAACCTTGTTTAACAGTACACGTGCAAGCTGATGGGGGGCATGCAAACCCTTCCTATCTACTAATAGCTGCATCACACTAGCGAGTGCCCTAATCTTGTCCAAACCCGATTATTGTAATGCCCTCTATGCAGGAACCAACAAACAGATTCTGAACAAATTATACATTTTACAAAATAATGCTTTAAGAACAGCTTTACGCATCCCAAAGAGGTAACACATCTCTAAGGTCTGAAGAATGCTCAACTGGCTCCAATTCAAAATGGTGTCCATCACTCATAAATGTCCAAACAATGCTGCACCGCAGTATTTAAGATATAAAACCATGAAAAAAACCTTATCACGTCCCACTAGGACTGCAAATTCGAACTGCATCATAGTGCTGAGATTTAACCTGAAAAAAGCTGGGGGCACAAGCTTTCCGGTTCAGGCCGCCCACTTCTGGAACCCTCTCCCAATTCATATTCGAATGGACCAGACGTTCCAAATCTTTAGGAAAAATACCAAAAATGGCTAGTCTCGAACAAAATCTGTCTGCCCTGCGTCTCTCTTTAAGCACCGTTTTTGCCCTGTACCGTTTCCTGTCTGCCTAATATGTTTGTTTACTACTGTACTGTACCTGAATTGTATTCATCTTTATGTGGAACTGTAACACTTGTATTTTTATGCAATGCGCCCAGATACCTACGGGTTCGGTGCACAATACAAATAAATAAACCAACATGTCACTGGTCAACCCATTCTGTCATAGCATGCAGTTCCTTGTGTAATAGAAGTGTACCCTTCTCCTTCTTTACTGTCACACTCCTTGTCTGCAGCGGTAGAATGTTCCTCTAATTAATCTTCCTTGTACGAATACAATATGTTTGAGAATTAATTGATGTAATACGGAAGACTGCACAACTTACTGAAGACTGCACATCTCCACTACATATCGAACCATGCTCACACTCTGTACAGTTAATTTCTAGCCTTGACGTCAGTTGAACATTTTGATAGTTGGTCAGTCCTCCTTGTTGTGTTTACTTGAAAAAGGTGAAATTACGGTGCTACTGACATAATTGTAAAATTCTGTTTTTTTTTCCAGACCCAAAGATGTCGGAAGACCCAAGGCTGAAGTGGCTTCTGAATTCATAAATAATCGAATATCCGATTGTGCTGTTGTTCCGTATCCTTTGTCCAAAAATGTTTTTCTGTATCATTACCTTCATTTCATGAGTCTGTGCTATTAGATTTACTGCTTCGATCAATGAGGCCCAGCAACCCACAAATAATCTTTGAACTGTGTGCCCTTGCTGCTCCTACCTCTGACAATAGTTGTGACTTTTACGTAGGGAAAGTGAATGTAGGAGTCCTGAATGCCATGTGGTGCATATTTCCTGTGGTACATGTAGGAGTTTCTTGTTTGAGGGCAGTTGTACATCTTATGTTTTCTAGTTCCCTAGTGTGCAAAATGTTTTTCTAAATGGTCACTAAGTTTATTCTGACTAGACATCTCATCTTTTCAATACATAAGCATAAGTGCCTGTGTTTTACATGTTGAACTTCTCACTACCGTTTTTTTAATAAATGGATACATCCTGCACCGCAGGATCTTTCTGTTTTACATCATTGTCCAAGAAGTAATGCACAACTTTCTGTACTGGGTTTTCACCCTCCTGACAGTATGTTTAATAAGTCGCCACACATCATTTAAAAACGAGGCTGAGGTCTATTGGCTACTACTGTAATTGTTTTGAGAATAAATCATTCTCTATGATAAGATTAATAATGTAGTGTTTTCCTTTAGCCCGCACTGTTAGTGGAGTGTGTAGTGTCTCCTTTCAGAGAATTCACTATTCATACGTGTCCGTCTTTGTGCTTGCTGTGATAGGAGTCCGCCCCCAACCAGGTCGTCTTTTACCCTCAAGTCCACCCAACTCTCCTAGAGATGAACTTGCCAGAGCACAGAGCGCCACACTTGATTTATAACCTACAAACAGGGACTGTCCATATCATTTATGCTCAAAATATATTTCTATCTGTTGCTGTGCAGGGAAATGCTTACTTATAGATTAAGTTGGTAAAATTGATAATTCAAATCTGGAGCACATGGCCCCGCCAAGTAAAGGTCACCACGAGAGTTCATAGTCAACCGTAACCTCCGGGCACCCAACTTGCCAAACTTAAGGTTAAGATGTCTCGAAGCCAGTGGAATAACGGAATTATGTTATCTATCTTATCTATTTATGTCTGTGCGGGTCAATGCTGAGGGATAAAGATGTCGGTGTGTGTAATGTCATAAACAGAATGTGTATGAATGCTAGAATGCCCAAGCAAAGGTTCCACTGAGTCAGTTTGAGTTATGTAACCTTATGTGGGCACCTCCCCTCAACACATGTGTGGACTTACTAGGTGTACATAAGTGACTTATGATGACTTACCTGAGTCTCTGGAGAACATTTCTTCATAAGCATAGCGACTAGTGGCTCCTATCGTGGGACCAGGAGGTGAACCTTGAAGGGCTGTGGTGGAAGGAGCAGCTATCTGATGACGCCCCCCCCCCCCCCAAACAACCCCCACCCGGGAACACACACCATGCAGGACTATTTGGAACAGTGGAGTGGGTAAGGAGAGAAACCGTTGCTAGGAATGAGGCAAGAAACTAGAAAAGGTGCTTTATAATGGGCACATGGAGGAAATTGGGTGTTGGGGAGTGTTGACACCTCCCCTTATGTCGTTCCATCTCCCCAAGGGAGAGAGGCCAGGGAGGTAAGACCACTACCCGATAGTCCCTCTGGGGGTGGTACTCAGCAGGTGCGTCTCATGGGGAGAGATTCTCCCCTCTGGGTTATAGGAATGACATCATGGGACAACAAAGTATAATCCACCTTCGTCACCTCACCTTCTTTACCTTCTTATATACGTTTGCCCATGCATTTGTTACAGCAACAGTACCACTAGTACTGGGACGAGGACGATTAGGGCTGACTCTGTTAGGGGAGCTTTCCTAAAGTCCACTTGAGGTAAGACTTCATAAAACGATCCCAAGGGTGTACAGGTCCCCAACTCTTGGTGTCCGTCTGTACTAATCATGGAACCTTGGTAGAGTGGCAGAGCAGTCCAGCTTATCATAAGAGGAAGATGTGAGCTGTAGGTAAGTACACCAAACCCAGTTAGTAAAGCAGATCAAAGAAACACTTAAACTAGTAAATGTATATACAATTTCTGATGCTTGTTAATCTGCTTTGAATCACATGCTGTGCATATAGTCCGACATCTAGTGGTAATCGCAGAGTATTGCATCTTTCTATCGAGGATAGAAAGGGGACTTTGACATGGGCGTGACTGTAACACTATCCCCAACGTGATGTGTAGTGTACCCAAAATCTCTCACGCGTCGAGGTCCCTCAGATTGTTTTTATCCGCCCAACTAGTTGGTCTCCTTATGCGGAACTCGCCAGAGTTAATATTGTTAAAGTAATTATTTGTTGCCCCATGACTGATGGTCCTTTAGTCTTTGAAGTCTCTGACTAATTTTGTGGATCTCGATGCCGGTGACAGCCAACTGCTGTTTTGGTGACTGGCGCATCAATGGACGTTGTCGACCGCGTGGCCTCGGCCCTCCGGCCAGGCCCTTACAGTAGGGAGAAAGAGGCCCTGGATTGATTCCTTTCTGAGGATGCATTTCCTCTGCCGTGCTTTACTTTTCTGGTCTGGCTGCTGCTTTTCGCCTCTGCTATGGAGAGGATTCCATTTAAGTTTTGTCCGCCTTGCAACGGAAAATACCCCTGGATGGAGACCCATCGCAAATGTAATAGGTGCTTCCCTCATGACCACGACTAGCAATTGTGTAAGTCCTGCAAACTCTTTCGTCCTAAGACGTTAAAAGATAGGCAGACTAAGCGGTGGGCGGCCTACGCGATGCAGGCTGAAGTGGTTCCCCCATTGGCGCCGTCGCCTTGGATGACGAGGGCTCTAGCGGCAGCCATGGTTCCGACCTGGAGGCCATAGACCTTTTGGCGGAACTGTCTGGTTCCCAGGTGCCTGCCCCTGGCCCCAACAGACCGACCACTGGTACTGTTATGGGGAGTTCACACCCCAGTGACAGGGGTGCACACGCATCACCCAGGGATAAGCGCACAAGCCCCCAAGCTTCCGTGGCGGATATATCAAAGAAGCACCAGGCGTCAACAGGCCTGCCGAAGACTTCAGTGCCTGCTGAACCTTGCGGTCCGGCACACTTCATGCATCCGCCTTGTCGGCGTGCGTCTGGGCATTACACTCATAAGGGCGCCTCATCTAAAAAGCACATGAGTGCTGACATGCTGTCTAAGTGCTTGTCAGCTCCTAAGGTTTTGGCGGAGCTGGTAACCGCAACGACGCCTACAGGCATGTTGAAATCCCTCTTACAGCCGCCAAAGCGATTATTTCGGTGGTGGAACAACCTAAAAGCACCCCCTCTCGTCGAGAGGAGTTGTCTGAAAGCCCCCATCCATCTCTAAGGCTTTAAATGATAAATCCCCTCCCTGTAGAGAGCCTTTCCCTCTGCTTCATCCCTGTGGACTAGAGGTTAGAAAATTACATGAACAAAATGTCACAATTTATAGACTTTTCTGAAAGGTTCTTTACTCCCAAGAGACCAAGGGAGGACTCCTCTTGCTGCATTCTACCAAAGCTGCAGAAGCTTCCAATTGAAACGCACACTCGTCAAGAAGACGTATTTGAGTTTTATGAGCCAGAGGAAACCCATGAGGATCTCTATAGTCATTGGGACAATCCTTTTTGGCATGACACAACTGACCAGTGCCCAGATTGGGGACAAGATCAGCCAGCAGATGAAGGGCCTTGGCTCTCACCCACTCCAACTCCTGACCCAGACAGCATTTATCTGGATCAGCCCTCCTCACCAAGAGAGGCAGCCATCATCCATTGATGACCAAATGGCTTTCGATACCACCATAAAGAGGGCCACAGACAACTCCCAAACCGCCACACAGGAGGCTTGCTGGGGAGAATTCTCAGAAATGTGCTAATTCCCTTCTACTTTATCGACCCCCAGCTCTTTTTTGGACTTTAGGACTTTATCTCTCATAATTTTAATGTGATTTAAATTCTGCGTCTTTTTAACTTTGGAGTCTGACAAACTCCATAGGAGCTATCTCCATACTCCATGCCTATGGAGTTTGTTAGGCTCCAAAGTTAAAAAGACGCAGAATTTAAATCACATTAGGACTTTTTATCTCTCATAATTTTAAAGTCTTTACATTGTGTCACGCAGCACCTTCAGTGCAGTGGCACAGGGAAGTCTTAGGTATCCCAAAGGTTTAAATACATTCTCTTGGTGAAACTGTTTCCAAGACTAGTGAAGTGAAATTGAGTTACTTACAATGTATAACTTTCTAGACCCAGCACACACCATCTTACCATAGGGTGCTGGAGGATTTACTTAGTGTATCCCCTCTGTCTAGTTTCTATGGTATATTTGTTACCCTTCCTACAATTAATGGCTGGTGGCAGTGGATTACTTTTTACTACCATTGTGTGTTTTTTACGCGGGCTGCGTTCGCAGCCACGGTAAGGCACCCATGGGTGCCCATTTCATCAAAATGGCCCTGGTCGTCTTTTTTCACCATATACGGGAAGGTCCTTCTTGAGATTTACTCTGCGCGCCAAACCCGGTTTGGTCTCTTTGTTCATTTTGTGTTTGGCGTGATTCACGAGTGAAGCCCACCTCTGGCTCCACTATGTCTGGCTGGGGCAGGAAGTGAGGGAGGTGCCCGAAACTCCATGTGCTTAATCCCCTTGGTTACAGGAATGCACCCGAAGGTGATTGGCCGACTAGCTGTCCGGTAAGGACAGCCACCCTGCTGTGTGATGGACAGCTAGGGTGGAATGAATGGGAGAAACCTGCATAAAAGGCGAGGCTTTATGGCTTCTTTTTGTTTATTGGGTTTATATAGCGCTTTAATCAAACGCTTTTCAGTATTACAACAAGGTACAATAAAGAAAGAAGCATATATACAAACATGAAGCAAACCAATGAGACAGAATGTAGGACAATTTACTGATGGGGAGGGGGAGAGGAAAGGGAGAAGGGAGAGGAGGTGGGTAGGTTACAAATAACTGAATTGAGACCAATGGGTGAGAGGAACGGGAAGGCAGGGAAAGGAGATGGGAAGGGGAGAGGGGAGTTGGAGAGGGGAGAAGGTAGAGAAGGAAAGTCGGGGTGGGGTGAGTGGAGAAGCAGGGCTTTCAAGGCGGTGCGGAAGGATGAGTAGGTGGGAATGGAGCGGATAGAAAGAGGTAAGGAGTTCCAATGTAGGGGGGCCAGGAGTTGAAAGGAACGGAATCGTGAGGAGGTGCATGGGGCAGGGGTGTACAGTGAGTAAGATGAGGTCAGCAGAGCGGATTGAGCCGGGAGGGAGTGTAAAATGAGAGGAGAGAAGAGAGATAGGGGGGGCAAGTTCATTTAGGGATTTGAAGACTAGACCGAGGAATCGAAATGTTAGTTGCGAGAAGAAGGGGAGCCAGCTAAGCTGAGAGAGTGAGGTGTAGATGGAATCAAGGGGACCGAGGAGACAGAGTACGGATAGAGGAGTGGTAGATGGATTTTAGGGGGGGGCCGGGAGTCCAAAGAGAGAAGAGCAGTAGAAGAGGTGGGAGAAGATAAGGGAGGATATTGAGAGTTTAGTAGTGTGGAAGGTGAGGGAGGAGCGGATCTTACGGATGTTGAAGAGATGGTTCGTCAGGCACGAGAGGTGAGAGAAATGTGGAAGGGAAGGCTTAGAAGGCAGTCGAGCACTGGACGAAGGAATCCGAAGAAGAACTTGGAAGAGAAGCCTACTGCAACTCGTGGACCGTTGGGTTGCCTGGTGAAGCCCTGCTGCTGTGCTGAAGCTCCGAATTTGCCTCGACTAGAGAAGTCCTGCAAGGACGACTTCTCCCTTTGAGTTGGTGGGACCAATCAACTCCAAAATAAGCCCGTCTGGACATAGTCTCGAAGCTGGTTGCCTTTCCGCTGCTGCTGCTTGAACCGAAGAGCCTAGGAAAGGAACACCAGATTGTGTGCGTTGCTTTTAAGTCAGACCTGAGCGCTAGGAAGATCCTCTGGACTTCCCTGTTGCAGGACTGACCAATCCTGAGCCACCTCAACGGAGTGCTGGACCCCAGATGCAAGGAAAGTCTGAAGTGGTATCCAAGAATCGCGGTGTTGCTATTTGCTGTCAGACGCGAGGAGCTGAAACACTGAACTGCTGAATTGAAGTTTGCCCATTGCTGCCACTGACCGTCACTTTGCAGAGCAGGAGTCCCCAGACGTCCTCCCTCTTGTCCCCACGACGGAGGCCCTGGAACAACAGGATCAGCAGAGCTGCACAAGAACAGAAGCCAGCTAGAACCATTTCTTCTAACCAGAGGTACTATAAATTCTAAGAGAACTTACCTCTTGTTGTGTAGCCATACTTGCTCTCAGTTGAGCCATGTCTTGGTTACCTTGCAGAGCTGCTAAAGCTTTGCCCCTCACAAGCCTCTCGGCTTGTGGCCATCAAGTGTTCAATTTTCTACAAACATTTCTAAAAACATTTCTAAAAACATTGTGCAAGACTTTTTACCTACCTGCAAAGATCTTCAGCTCCCCTTGACATTGTGCAATTAACATTGACTGTCTTGGCTCCCTGAGAGACTATTCTTTACCTCTGACTTTGTGCTTAGGAAGGTGTTTAAAAGTGCTCACCTGTTTATGAATAATTTATTAACTTTTGGTGAAAAAGATAGAATAGAGGAATAAAACAAACTCAATATTTTTCTAAGTATAGCAGTGATAAATCAATGTCCACAGTGTCCTAGCTATTTAAGTTACCTGAGGGTGTAGGAATGGTCTGTGTGCCACCCCCAATGGGTGTCATCTGATTTAGAGAAACTAAGAGTGTGTTCTGAAGTATATTTAAGTGTTACATGTTTTGCTCCCTTTCTGAAGAAGGCTTATATAACTGATTGTGGTAAATTGTTATTCGAGGGGATTGGGTCCTTCGACGTATTCCATATCTATGACAGGTAATCACCACAGCTGTGCTGATTACCTGTCATAGATATGGAATACGTCGTCGGACCATCCCATCGAAAGAACGTTACCAGGTAAGAAAGTAACTTGTTCTACTCAAGGTTTCTTGATAAGTGTTTATTTGGATAACTGTATTGTGAAACTGTGTCACATTACTGCTCACATTGACCCCTCTTGAGATAAGCCTGGCTGCTTGACCACACTACCAACTTGTGTAGTTCAGAATTAAACCAAAGGTTGGGTCCCTATTGCCAGGACGTCAAGGTTATTGTAGTGCACCCAAAGGGTACTGCATACAATCTTGCATAACAGTACAGTAGGCATGCACTCAGTTATGGGAAAGCAACAGCAAAGCTTTCACATTTTTAGAAATGGGTGACTTTTTCACTTCACTAGCTATGTCAATGACCGTCTCTGGTTAAGAACACTGATTCCATTGACCAAAAGGAATGGTTTCCCACAGGAAGGGGGAACCTTTAAAGTTAATTGAGATTTTGATGGGTCTGAGACAAATGTGATCGGATGCTAGGAGCAGCTCTGCTTTAGCTGATGAAGCAGGTGGTGCAGACGGTGGCCCAGTGATCAATGGGTTTATGTCTCTAATGAGCCTGGGTTTTGGATTAACTTTTTAGTAGAGGCTCTTATTAGGGAGATGTATCATTTTTATGCTTCATCCCCTCTCCTAACGAGACCCCCAGCACATTTTGCTGGACTTCTGGACCTCTTTCTTTCAATCCTGAATGAGTGGAGCCTTTTCCCCCTCTCATTCATTATGGGCTGTCTTTTGGAACTCTATTGTATACCGTGTATCCCCCTTCTCTCTGCTCCTGTGACTTTTTATAGTCCCATAGGCAATCACCTGGTTATGGCTGGTGGCAGCGGATGTGTTCTAACAACTATTGTATAGTTTTTATATCGCAGGCTATGTCCTTAGCCTCGGTAGTGCACAATAGGGGCACCCAAGTACTAACTTAGGGGCCTTCCTTTTTTTATTTTTTTATTGTTTATGGTTTTATTAAACCTTTACAAAACAGAACATTTTTACAATAGATAGCAAGAGGAACAAAAGTTCATATCCACTTAAAGACAGCTTAAAAAAAAATATATACTCCCTCAGGAGTATATTTTAGACAAGTAGTGTCTAAAAAGAAAAGCCGGCCTACATGTTTTAAAAAACAAAATGCTATCAATCAGCTGTGTTCCAAATGAAGGTTACGAATGAAGCTAGACAGAGCCAAGCCCTCTCGCTTAGTTCGGATACACAAACAGCGTTGCCATACCAGTTCAGTTGGTAAACCCAAGTATAGAGATTTTAGTACGTTCAGACAGGAATCTCTAAGGGATTTAAGTTATGTGAAAAACAGAATAAGATGTTTAGCCGTTTCAGGAGCTAAATGGCAACATCTACAGAGGCTGTCTGCTGCCGGAATCTGTTTCCACCTCAATTTGGTGTCCAAAGTTGGGAGAATGTTCCAGCGCAATCTGAGTAAGGCTTGTCGATGGTCCCGATTGGGAAAAATCATGAGAATTGGGGAAAGAGTGTCTCTTTTCTTGTGTTCATGTGCCAGGTGACATGGACCTATGAGTGGAAAGCATCCATAGTCCGGCTCCAATCGTAGTCCGAAAACAACTTTTTAGTTTTTGTGGGGTTAGTAGTTAGCTGTTCTAAGTCTGAACTGATGTTACACAGAATGGATTCACACAACTTAGCGAAATTAGATGAGCAACCAGATCGATTAATGTTGTTCCCAACAAGTTCATATAGGGTATTGGATGTAGGCGCCTTGAGTTTGGCGTAGAGCATAAGCATCCTCCAGTCAACTCGAGATTTTAAAGAGATGTAGCCTAGCTCAAATCGAATCGCAGCTAGAGGGACAGCATTGGGGAGAAGTAAGACCCGTCTCCAGATGGCACCTTCAATCACATGGAGTTTGGAGATGGATAACCCCGTACATAGCTCCAAACCATATATCCGTTTCGGGGCTATTTTACCCTCGAAGAAGAGGAGGGCCAAGTACCTTAGCTTTATTCAGGAGAAGTTTAATCTGCCCTTTCGAGCCTCTACTAGCTCCGACATAATAGCCGAGGTAAATAAAGCAGGTGGAGCAGGGTACTCTTACACCCCCCAGGTTCCAGAGGTTAGTTTTCTTCCTACATGGCCCTTTAGATAATGCGAGGATTTTAGTTTTCGCAGGGTTAATGTTCAACCCATTTAGCTTAGCATAGTTGGCGAAAGCATCTAAGCAGACGCTGTAACCCCACCTTAGTTAGGTCAAATAATAAAAAGTCGTCTGCATAGGCCAACCAGATAAGCTTCACAGCCAAGTCTTGGTGCTAAGCGACCCTCCTTCAGCAGATGCTCCGCTGCATCAGAGATATATTGATTAAACACCCATGGGGCTAGGACGCATCCTTGTCTGACGACCACAGCTCACATGTCCCCCTTTTGGTTTAGCCGGATTGTTACACTCGAGTTATTATAAACCTCTAAAAGGGTCATTAATCCCCTTGCTAGACACCAAGCAGAAAGTTTACGCCATAACCTATTGCGATCAACGCTGTCAAAGGTTGCCGAGAGATCCACTGAGGCCATAAAAGTAGGGCCCCTAGTTGAGGTTCAAGCAGCCTCCTGAATGCACTTAACCGCAAGCCAATTAATGTTGGTAGAGTGGGATTTACGATAGCCCGTTTGGAAAGGACTCAATGGATGGCTGGTTTTTTCCCAATCCTTCAAATGCGAAAAGAGAAAGGCAGAAAAGATTTTGCAAACTGCATCGATCAAGGCAATAGGTCGATCATTTTTTGGGTCAGACCTACTGCCGCATTTGAAGATTGGGATCACATGTGCAGAGGGCCAAGAAATTGGGCAGACCCCAGATTGGAGGTTGTCTCGGAACTCAATGCACAAGAGATTGGACGAAAGATTAGGGTCAGCTTTGAAGGTGTTATTCGTTAGCCCTTTTGGTCCAGGTGCTCTAGATTTTTTGCACTTTCGAATTAAATCTAGCACCATGTCAATCTCAATCGGGGGTTCCCATTTGGACAGAGGGACTAATGTGTCACAGTTCATAGAGCTGTTTATTCCCTGCAGAGGGTTAGGGGCAAATCTATTGGAATAGAAATCCAACCAGCCTTCTTACGCAATTAGATTCAGTAGTTCAATGGCCGGGTTACTATCTTGTCCATTGACAATATGCCAGAAGGCACCCACGGTTGCCTTCATAATAACCTGGTGCATTGATTCCGAATCCTGTTGTAATAACTGGTGTTTAATTGTTTTGCAGTAATTTGTATAAACTTGTTTGACTTCATTAATAAGATCTAAACGTATGGGCATGTCAAGGTTAGCTAAGCAAAGTTTCCTAATATTTTTAGTCTTAATGGTTTTTGCTAATGCCAAATCAGTTAAGTGTTAGAGTTAAAGAGATGGGTATGCCTACAAGCTGGAGTTTGGCTTTCGGTGTGATTGCCCAAATCGTCTATCGCTGCTTGTACCAAAGATGTAACCGTTGCAGTATTAAAAGTAGCCATTTTCCAGTCATAAGTAGTCTGGTTCAGCATAGCTCTCAGTTTGAGGTTCAAGGTGTCAATGTTTTTAGTATACCACCGAACCGCGGTACCCGATGAATTAGGAGTGACCATAAGTTGAGTTTCGATACCGACCATGTAGATGGCAGATTTTAAATGTTGCCGTTAATATGCCATGATCACTCCAGATATTCATGTGGATTTCCAACTGCGAACATCTTGTACGTAAGTATTCATCCACAAAGATGTAATCGAGCATAGAGGAAGAATGCCCACGGCGCCAGCTATGTCCCATGGGGTTTTCAGGTGTTTGTGATTGGCTCAGCAAAGGTTGTAAGCCTAAATTGCCCAGCTCAGTATACCAGATGTAGCCATCCTGTTTCTTCCTCGTATGACACCGGTTGGAAATATTCATCTCACAAATTTCCCATGGCGGGTAATCAAGTATACAATCACAATTTAAATCCCCAGCTAATAGTACATGTCCTGAGTCGTTAGCAAGCACCCACTCTAGGATAATCTGAGGGATGGTGGACACAAACAATTTAACTTCGCCAACACTGCTATGCCAATAGATGTTAATAATTAGCCATTTCAATTGTCCACTGCTTGAAGGTAAGATCTACACCCATGGCCCCATAGGGAAGGGCCCCCAAAAGAGCCCTTCCATAAAGACCAAAGCAGTTGTCCAGCATGGGGTCTGGCATGGATTCACATGCTGATGAATATTCCCCGCCGTCAGGCTGGGAATCCTCGGTAAAGAAAAAAAATCAGTATCCGTTTCGTTTCTGATCTGTCTTTCTTAGTAGTAACCAATCACTGGTCTCTGGGTCATACTGCCCTCTCCCTAAGCCCCTCCCTTGGCAACCATCCTCAGATTTTTACTGCACGATCAAGTGTTGGGAGTCCCTGTGCTATAGCTCTCAAGCTTTTACTGCGTTTTGCGTTTTTTCAAAGAGTTTAATCTCATTTTTTTGGTCAATCGAGCCTCAAGCTCCACCGTTTATACTTCCGATCAACGGGGACCCGTTTTGGAATTTTCTACGCCCCTCAAGGGCGAAGTTTAGTCGAGTTACGCTTCTTGGACGATTCCAGACGATCTGAGGCCTACCTCGTGGACAATGCCCAGGACAAGGGTAGCTCGACGCTCGGATCCAAGCTGTTCAGGAACTGCCTTGGATGCAGATTACAGAATGTTTTCAAGAAGGATGAGCATTCGAGATGTCTCTACTGCCTTCACGAAGACAAAACGCACGTGGAGAAGGACTGTGCGTTTGCAAGAACTTGTCGGAACGGACTATGAGGGATCATCGGATCCGCCTCGCCAGCTGGCTGGAGAAGGGCCCAGCAGGTGAGAAGTCCGAGCGGTCTTCTAAATCCTGTGAGGGCGCCCCGGTGACTGGGGCCCAACAGAAGCAAAGCACCGTGAGTCCGTGGGCACCGGGAGTGGCGAAGGGTCGGGCTCCTCGGCTGCCAGGCAGAGCACACTTTCACCGACGCCATCAACCACGAGCCAACGCTCTGGCTCGGGGAAGAGAAAATCCGAGAACCCGGGTAAGCTTTTGGAGAGGCCCCGGTCGATCTTGAAGGAATCAGCTGAGGGGGAGCGAGGTGGTGACCCTCCCCCCAAGGTGAAGGCCTCAAGCGTGCCCAAGGTGGTGAAGGCCTTGATTCACCTGGCTAAGGCCTCTATCGAGGGTGTTGCGGTGGCCCTGGCGAAGCCTGTGGAGGCTACCCCAGTGGAGGCGACCTCAGGGCCCAGAGTTTCCCTGCCACCGCGGAGGGAATCTTCTTTTCAGCCCATCGATAAGACCCCCGTGAAGACCCTGGTGGAAAAAGAGGGGGGGGGCGGTGGCCGTTACAGACACGGATACAGCCTCTGAGGAGGAGCTGGTTGAAGTCGTGAAGGGCCTCAACAAGAGGTTCGAGGAGGTCTGGTCCCACTGGAGGAACCCCGAGGAGGCGGACGAAGAGAGCGACAGTGACGCCGACGAGGCTCCCGTGGAGGAGGAGCAACCATTGCGCCCTTCGCAGCCAGTGCCCGAGCCTCAGGACAACTCGGTGGCCATTTTGATGGCAATCCAAACCTTATGCACAGAGGTAAGGACGAGGTTGCCTCTAACCCCAATGGGCGACCCAGCAGAACCGGGCCCGTTGGGAAGCCCTCCAAACAAGCGGAGGAGAGTTCATCCCCCCCCGCCTTACCAGCCCTTGCGGCCCGCTCAGCCTTCATCTCCTTCCCCTGATTCCAAGGGATGACACGGGAACAGATACGGCCACGACGGGGACGGATGACTACGGTGGTGACGACGGGATGGGCCTTCCATCACCACTCCCTCAGGCCTCCCCCCGCCCAATGAAATTGGCTCCTTCCACGCCATGATTGCCAGGGCATCCGAGCTTTTCCAGCCCTGCCCCAAAAAACAGAAGGAAGGCTTCCTCTATCAGCGGTGCGAGGCCAAGAGGAAGACGGTCCTCGATGTGCCGTTGATGGACGATATCTGGGACGAGGGACTTGCTCTCCTGAAGAACCCGTCCACGACACCTGCCAAGAGGGATCGGTACGAGAAGAAGTACCGGGTCCCCGATTCTGCCCCTTTGTGCCTTAGGGCACAGCCGACCCTGGATTCGGTCGTCTCAGCGGCGGCTTAGAAGAAAGCGATGGGGGCGACGGCCTCAACTTCAACCTCCCCACCTGACGGCGAGGGAAAGAAACTGGACGCCATGGGACGACAAGTCATCTCGTCTGCGGCAACGACAATTAAGGCGGCCAACGCCCTAGCGATTGTGGCCTGCTACGACAGGGAGCTGTGGTACAAGTTCGCTCCCCTGCTGGACTTCCTACCGGACGACAAGAGGGCGGAGACCCTGGAGATCCTGCAGGAAGGTGAGGTGGCGTCGGACTACACCATAACGGTGGCCACGGACATCGCTGACACCGGGTTCTGCCAGGTGGGCAGCAGTGTTTGCTTTCAGCGGGGATGGCTCAAGACAATGGATTTCCGCCAGGACGTACAAACCAGAGTTTTGGACATGCCCTTCGACGGGAACAACCTGTTTGAAAAGACAGTGGATGAGTCACTTCAGGCCATCAAGACCGACACGGAGACGGCTCGGGTCTTGGGAGTTTTGCAGCAATGACGGCCGTCCTTTCGGAACGCCAGAGGCAGACAGGGTGCCTCCAAGGGATCCGGCGGCGGCTCCTTGACGTACCGCCAATTGGCCCGCTCCTCGTCGCAGGAGGCCTACAGAGGATGCGGCAAGTCAGGAGGATCTCGTCATCCTCGCCAAGGAGGTCAAGGCAGCCGCCAAACAGGACTGAACCGGCCGTAGCGTCGGGGGCCCCCACCTGAGCACCCCGGTGGGAGGCCGGCTGGCGAAGTTCATCAGCGTGTGGGAGTCCATCTCCACTGACCGTTGGGTGCTGGATGCCCTGGCCCACGGGCACACTCTCGAATTTCTAAAGTGCCCCCGCATTCCTCCCGTGGCGAGGAAGGAAAATCACGTCCCTCA
Organism: Ambystoma mexicanum; assembly: GCF_040938575.1. NCBI lineage: Eukaryota > Metazoa > Chordata > Amphibia > Caudata > Ambystomatidae > Ambystoma > Ambystoma mexicanum. The sequence continues at coordinate 447,483,951 of NC_090923.1, read as the reverse complement.
ACTGCTGTTAGACGTAAGGGCGATGCTCAAAAGTGCCATCGAGCTTGTCCCGAAGAGGCTCCAGGGCTCTGGAGTATACTCAAGGTACTTCCTCGTCAGAAAGCAGATAGGCGGTTGGCGCCCCATCCTGGACCTGCGTCGGTTAAACAAATAAATCAAGGCCCAAAAGTTCAGGATGGTCACCCTCCAGCACGTGCTGGGACAGCTGGAGGAAGGCGACTTCCTATCGTCGCTGGACTTGATCCTTACTCCCACATCCCTGTTCTAAAGACACCGAAAGTTTCTCAGATTCGTAGTCCAAGGGCGGCACTACCAATTCAAGGCCCTGTCATTCGGATTGAAGTCGGCACCCAGGGTATTTATCAAGTGCATAGCACCAGTGGCGGCGCAGCTGCGCCTGCAGGGGATCCAGGTTTATCCCTACCTGGACGATTGGCTCATCGGTGCAAGGACAAGAGAACTCGCCGTCGAACACACAGCGAAGACCGTCCAGCTTCTCACGGATCTGGGATTCTCCATCAACTACTCAAAATCCTGCCTGGTTCCGTCGCAGGTCGCACTGTTTCTGGGAGCCAACCTCGATACAGTGGCGCAATTGGCTTCTTTGTCGGAGGAGAGGACGAAGGCCATCTTAGGCAAGGTGCAGCGCCTGCTGGCCACGGACGTGGCCAGGGTGAGATCCATCAAGTCCCTGCTCGGAATGATGTGCTCATGCATCTACCTGGTGCGCCTGTGCAGGCTACGGATGCGTCCTCTACAAGAGTTCCTCGACGCACGTTGGATACAAACGACGGGCAGCTTCGAAGACAGGATCCCGCTCAATGAGGCTTTCCGCCAAGCGATTTGATAGTGGGGCACCCGCAAGCATCTGGTGGCGGGAAATGACTTTCAGACCCCGGCACATCAGGAGACTGTGAGGACAGACGCCTCCCTGGAGGGATGAGGAGCGCACACCGGGGATCTCCACGTAAGAGGCCTTTGGCTCCCGGAGGAGAGGTCACTCCACATCAACATCCTGGAGCTCCGAGCCGTATTTTGGGCCCTCAGGTCGTTCCTTCCGTCCCTCGAGGGCAAGGTGGTGAGGGGTCTTCACCGACAACACCACCACGATGTTCTACATCCGGAAGCAGGGAGGCACCAGATCCCCAACCCTATCCAAGGAGGACCAGGATCTGTGGCACTGGGCCGTCGCCCAGGGGATGTTTCTGGTGCCCTTCCATCTGTCAGGAATAAAGAACACCATCGCCGACTCACTCAGCAGGGAGCTGCGCTCGTGCCACGAGTGGGAGCTGCGTCAGGATCAAGCAGATCGACTCTTCCAGCGATGGGGCAAACCCCAGATTGACCTGTTCGCGACGGCGATGAACTCCAAGTGCCAGAGGTTCGCCAGCAGGATTCCACTGCCGAGGAGCATGGGCGATGCTTTCTCGTTCCCCAGGGACAGCCTGTTCCTGTATGGGTTTCCCCCCCCCCCCGTTGCTATTGCTGCTGCGACTCATCAAGCAACTCAAGAGGTCCCGGTGCAGGATGATCCCCGTTGCACCGGCGTGGCCGAGGCAGATCTAGTTCCTGGACCTTCTGGACTTGTCAGCGTCCCTCCCAGTCAAACTGTCGACTGACGCGGATCTTCTTTCCAGGAAAGGAGGTGCCATCCTCCATCACGACCCGGGTTGCTGAACTTGCAGGCCTGGCTCCTGCAGCACTAGAGTTTGGAGGGTACAATATCCCGGCGAACTGCAAGGAGGTGCTTGCAAAGGCCAGGGCGTCAACTCTCAAGTGCTACGGACACAAATGGTAGAGGTTCTCTTTCTGGTGCCGCGCACAGAAGATTAACTGCCTATGGATTACGGCCCCGAGAGTGCTGCCGTACCTGCTATCGCTGGCCAAGAGGGGGCTAGCTCATGTCTCCATCAAGATACATCTAGCAGTGATTGCCCGCTTCACCAGAACTCCTGGGCGATCATCTCTGTGGTCCCATCGCCTGGTGAAGGAGTTTATGAAAGGACTGTTCAGTTCATTCTCACCAGGGAAGGCTCCGGCCCCGCGTGGAAGCTCAACGTGGTGCTGAGCAGGCTTATGGGGCCGCCATTCGAGCCTCTGCATTCGGCCCAGTTGAAATACTTATAAGTAACTTGTTCCTTATCAACTGCAACAATTAGACCACCTGATGGTCTGCCTCTCAGATTATGTCGGGTCCGGTTGGTCAAAGATTTGATAACCATCCAAACATGGGGTTGTGATCATCCAGGTCTCCTGAATACAGATAACAGTAGCATCTCAACAACTGTAGGCAGTCTAAGTTTGTAAAAAGATGCTGATTCCTTCCAGAGTTCCAAGATTTAAGGCAAAGGTTCGCAGAAGAACCTAAACCTGGGCTTGGGGATGTTGGCCTAGGGCACACGTTTTTGCCACAGGGTGGAGATGTTGGTGGCCCAATCAACGTCCTTGTCCTGCTGTTTAAATGGGTTTCTTTGAATAGGAATGATGACAGGGCCGCCTGAGTTGGCCACCGATAGTTTAGCTGATTGTATCAAAGATTGCCCTTGAGGTAACGTTTCCCACGATGCTGCAGCTTCTACTTTAAAGCCCAATTCCTGTAAAGAGTCTGTTTGGGTGAGAATCAATTCCTTGACTAATGGAGAGGCACGAAGAATCGTGCTAGTGTGTGAGATTTCGGTCCGGAAAAGCCACTCTAACAATGTCTTTAGAGGAAATTAGCGAAAGTGCTGGGATTTCAGAAAAATAGTCAAGATATTGCATCTGTTCAGGCAAATTGGAGCTTACAGCTCTAGCGAGCTCTGAATTTTTACCAAGTGCAACGGTTTCAACTTGCGGGCGTTAGTACCTTCCTGACTCCTAAGAGAGCCCACCGATAAGCTTTGAAGTCCCTTTAGGTTAATGCCTTGCATTTTAACAGGGTCAGGGAACTGAGGCCTCGCAGTTGGTTTGTGCAGGCGATCCACCAAGTCTTGAATGCCTGCTGAGATTGTTGGATGTGTGGAGACTGACAGGATATTATCCCCCTGAAACAGCCCCCACTCCGCTCCTAAATCCAGTGGAGGTACGGGGATCAAGGACTGGTTGGGATGTTTATTCGTGGGAGGTTGAAGTTGGACAGGCCCCCATGTTGAAGAAATGTGATCGTTCCTTGTGTCCGAGATACCTTGTACCTTGATTGAATGTGTGGCCTGAGGCACAGCAGATAGCATAGAAACTTCTTCACAGGTCTTGAATTTACCGGTGCCACATCCTTGATGTGGGGCAGGTGTGGAGCCCAGGTTCGCAGTTGAGTAAGCTATTAGGTTTTCTCAGGCAGCCATTTTCAAGGGGGCCAAAGAATTCTGAAAAGGTCTTCTCTCCAGTATTTGGTAAATTGCAGCTGTCAGTTTGAGCAATAGTCAACCAATTTAGCCTTCGGTAGAGTAAGAGCACATAAGTGCTTCCCCTCAAAGGTAGACCCTAAATTCAAATTTTGGGGGGTAGGTGCAGGAATTTTGGCAGATAAAATATTCGTTTGGTTTGTAGCCAGTTTCCGCTTAATAAGGCGCGATTTGCGTGGTACTAAGTTATTTTTTTTTGGCAGTATGCTTAAGAGCACTTTCCTGTATAGCTGTGGTCACAATAGATGGAATCTGGCTTGTATTGGAAATAGGATTGGGAGTGATCTGTATCGGGTTGGTTGTGCCAAGTAAGGCGCCAGCAGTGTAACAGTGACCAGCCGATGGTACCAACTTAGCTTGTTCATGAGCAGTTTCATTTTTAAAAGCACTTTCCTGTGTAGCTAAAGTCAGAATGGGTGAAGGGTGACTTAGATTAGAGATCAGGTTGGGATGGCTCTGTATAGGGTTAGTTATACAGGCTGCTGGGGCAGCAGAGAATCAAGAGCCAGCAAGTGGAGCCGGCAAAGCTTGATCTTGAGCGATTGCATTATTTGAAGCTTCCAATATAGAGATGTTATCAGATATCTCTATATGTGTTGTAACTATAGGTACTTGCACAGGTACTGAAGCACTATTTTCACACTGGGGGCCAATAAAGGATCTTGCACAGCCAGCTTCTGGGATAAATCAATAACGATCCAGTCCACTTTGTTATTTAGGTCTACCAATATTTCGGTGCCTATGCAGTCAATTTTCAAGTTGAGATCCGCCATTGATCTTTGGACAGATTTAAGCTCAGACCAAGCATCATCATCATACAGCTCAACAAGAGCTAAGAACCACGTTTAAAGCGGAGATTGTCGGATGAGTCAATCGGATCCGTTCATCCAGATCTTTCAACGTATGATGGAGATGTGGAGAATTAGCATGGTTCGGGTTGGAAGCCCAGGAGCTTGCATCCGCTGCAGGGTCGACTTTGTTTGAGTCAATGCCTTCGATAATGTTGGTTAAGGCGGTCGGTGTATTGTTAGACAAGCCCACTTGGAGGGGTGAAGTGGAGTTTTCCGGGATTTCAACAGCAGAGGGCAAGTTCATCACTTTAGCCGCACATTCAATTATACTAATATCAGTGATATTATTATTTCCTCCAAAAAAAAAAACCTGTGTAGTCATTGCTAAGTGGTCTAGCATAGCATTGCCTCTAAAAGCTTTAGGTAGTTTAATTTCAATGCTAGTAGAGGTGCTTTCAGGATATATTTGTCCTTAAATGTTTGTCCTGATATTGGTTGACTTGGTTTCGATTTTCCAGGGGTTTTGTGTTGTGATTTGTCATTAACAGTGGGCAGATTAATAGTAACGTCTGCTGCCTCAGGGTTATGAATCAAAGCTTTGTAAGTTGCTTCAGCAGCGGTTGATTCCTTATAATTTGAACTTGTAGGCTTCACTGAAAAGAGGCTGCATGACATATACTCTTGTAGAGGGAGGGTGCTTTGCACCGAAAGTGGTGCGGCACAGACTGACTTTGAAGTAAGAAATTGTACATTAGCAAGTGGGCAGCACTTGGACATTGTGCAAAGTGGTTGGGTGCAGTCAACAGGGTCCACAGAGATAGCGTCTGGTAGCATAGAGGAGCCTTTTTGGCTACGTAGACCTGATCTCATAGTTGACCACGCTGTGTAAAATAAAACAATAAGCCTTGGGGTAGAGAAGGTGGTTGATGCTTTAAAACCAAATATAGATTAAAGAAATAGGTGCAGATCCAGAAATGTTGTACTTGATACAGGTCACCTTGGTCTGAGTGAGCGTGTAGCCTGATCAAAGAGTTTGCAGTAATGAGGATTAATCTGCAACTCCAGTCTCTGGCAGCACACAGCAAGTATAGTAGCAAAGTCAGCAGTTTAGGAGCTAATCTTGGTCAAAAAAGTAAGCCGGGTGCATAGTCGATCAAAGTTCAATAATCACAATGATTTAAAAAGAGCTTACTAGATAGTAGCATCCGGCAGCCGTCCATGCCGAACAGCCAAACGGCACCATCCCTTCTGCCACCAGAGCTTACGCCGCGAGGTGTCAGTGCAGTGATTTTGAAGATGCCAGCGTTGTCACATGCTCCTCAGCGGCTCCGCCTCCCTCAATGCAGCAAGAGCCAGATGCTCGCAATGCTGCTGGAGGGGGGAGCTAGCTGACAAGTAAAAGCAATGTCCAAGTAGAATAAAACACTCCTGCAGCTCCGTTTGAATTATCACCAGTGTGCAGCTCTCAGCGCCACTCGGGCGTCGGTGCAGTGATTTTGAAGATGCCGGCGTTGTCATGTGACCATCACGTGGTCCTTCCTTCATTTTTTTCGCCAATACTAGCATGGTTGTATTTTGTTAGCCCTTCTACCATTCCGGGAGAGGGAGGTCTTCTGTGTTTTGCCTCTGGCGAGACCCCGTAGGTATCTCTGCCTAGGATGCAAAGTGTCTGGGCAGGCAGGAAGTGGGGGGAGGAGTCTTCCACCCGCTGTCCTTTGTCTGACCAAGTTCCTGAATAGGTCACACTCCCACATGTGTTCTGGTTATCTTGATTGGACTTCCAAACACCCCTTTCTGTAAAATGCTAAGAGATTGCAGAGGAGTGTATGCTGTAACTGTATAAAAGGTGAGGCTTCTGGAATGTAAAGCAAGTCGACCACAGGAAACCAAAGTAACCAAAGATGATGACCAGAAATGCCTGCAGACCCTTTGCAAGACCGTGAAGCGACCACTGCTGTCCTGACGCTGTTTTCTATGCAACTGGGGAGCTTGGAAGAGGACTCCTTCTCTTTGGCTAGTGGGAACAACCAGTCCCAAGATTTACTTTAAAACAAGCCATCTCCCAAGGTCCTAGGAGCTTCCAGAGCTGTGGAACCCCAACACCAGGAGACCTCCTGCCCATTTCGAGTGCATGTCATGGAAAGGCGGAATCCTTCAAAATCTTTGCTGAGCCTGTAAGGACACGCCAGAGATCCAATCCAACTCGCCCAGACCCTCTCACCAGAGTGTGGGACTGCAGGAAGCGAAGAAGATTGACCGGGCAATCTGTGTCCTTTGTTGGTGCTGCTGAAAAGGTGCCAAAACCGCAGAGTGAACCAAGAAGTTGCTGAAAGTCATGCTACAGGTCCTCCCCCGAGACTGCTGCTGAGATACCGTCCATTGTCCTGCCTTTCGTCATCGGACCAAGGAACCTGGAGGTCAGGTCCAGAGAAACCAACGTTCAAACCCAAGTTATTGTGGGGAAAAAGGTATTGCTTACCTGATTTCAAGAAGTCGCTCCAGAGCGTTGGAGTGCACATAGAGGCATCCAGGACAACCCCCTCTTAACTCTGACCAAAGCTGCTGCTTGTGTCCCCTTCTCAAGTCCGTTTTTAGGTCTTCTCCTTTGTTAGTTGCTAACTTGCTGCTTCAATAGCTTTAGACACTGGAAGAAATCCACAGGAGCTCTTCGCATTTCACTGTTGGTCAAGACTTCACGCCCTCTCCAAACTGCCTCTTAGCTAGGGTTGTGTTAAGATTTACTAGGTGAAGAAACAGTCTCTAGAACCTTGAACTAAGCTCCTGCTGCACTAACCACTTATTTTCTTTCCTTTTAAGTGACTTTTCTATGCGTTTGCTGAGTAAATGCATTACCATATGACCTGTTAAAAACCGCATGAGTGCCCAATAACCGATAATACGATATTTTATTTTTAGAACTTTATTTGTTACTTGCAGACAGGTTACAGTAAGATCAGTGTTCGTACATTTGCATTGTTACATCTTTACACACAACCTATATTACATTTTTTTTGCTCTAGTATCTGATGGACAATGACACAAAGATCGGGCATGTACATCTCTGATAGTCCCACAATGGTCCCCATATGTCTTTAGGCATGGTCGCCGGTGTGTGCATGAGCTCCCCCACCCCGCTGGTCGCATGTGGGCATGAGCCCCCCCTACCACAATGGTCGCCTGTGTGCGTGAGCCCCCCCCCCCCGAACCCCACTGGTAGCCTGTGTGTGCGTGAGCCCCGACCCCGCTGGTTGCCTGTGTGCATGAGCCCCCACCCCGCTTGCTGGCCTGTGTTCATGAGCTCCCACACCTCTGGTCACCCGTATGCCTTCGCTGTACCCCCTCTCCCCTCTGGTCACCCGTATGCCTGCACTGTACCCCCCACCCCTCTGGTCGCCTGTATGCCTGCACTGTACTCCACCCCTCTGGTTGCCCGTATGCCTGCACTGTTACCCCCCCCCCCCACCCCTCTGGTTGCACCTACCCTGTCCCACGCATTACCTGTTGTCGCTACCCGTTCATACGGGGTTGGCGCTCGTGTTTTATGCCACCAATTGTGACTATATGCATTTCTGTTGTGGCACCCTTTAAGATGGGGGTGACACTCTTGTTTTATGCCACCATTTTTACCTATACATTACTTGTTGTTGCCACTCTTTTAGATGGGGGTGAAGCTCTCGTTTTATGCCACCAATTTTGACCATACGCATTACCTGCTGCTGCCACCCTTTAAGTTGGGGTTGGCTTTCATGTTTTGCTACCGATCTAACCACATGCACTTATGTAACCAAGCAAGTATTCTTAACCGCACCACGATGCCCGAGGGAAGTTGTGCGATTTGCAAATGCAAATAAATAAATAGGCCTGCTTGTTGTTGTCACTGTTCCAACATATCCCTCTCTCTCATTCGTATGCGTCAGTTCTCTGAGCGATTCATGCATTGTCGGTGTTGAAATAGATTTCCATTTTAGCAGAATACATTTCTTTGCTATTATACAACCTATGTTGAACAGTCTATGGATTTTAGTATTGACCTTACCAATGTCTCCTAATAAATATTTGAGGGGGAGGAGTGTAGGAGGGAATTCTGCCACCTTCGGGCAGCTCCAGAACATAGGCATTGTTTGCTCCCTCTTGTTTACACTTCGTGCATTTATCTGCTGTGTTAGGATCGAATTGTGCTACTTTCGCTGGTGTGTAGTCTATTCAGAACTTTGAATTGTATGAGTCGGAGTGGTGCATTGAGTGAGACCTCTTTTGTTAGGGGACAGTACCTTTGCCATTTGGTCTAGTCTGTTTGTTCCTCTGTCTCCCTCCCACTTTGCCATTTCTCCCAGCTTGTATTTTCCCATATAGTGTAGAGGGCAGTCCCTTGTGGCTATCACCCTGCACCACCATTTCAATGCTGTCACACAGTGCCGGTTACTGGGCAAATTATACAATATGCCATTTATAACGCGCCTATACACAAGTGTTTCAAGGTGCAAAATATTATTGCCATCCCTACTTAACCGCTGCTCCCATGCGATATTGCAGCATCCTAACAGGGTTGCCCCTAGTTTCGATTGGAATTCTTCCTTTGTCACAAATCTGCCCTCTGGGTATAGATCTCCTAGTTTCATAACATTACCTGGCTCCCATGCTATTCGAATATCACTGGCATACGTGGTGGGGTGTAAAGGGGGGGGGGGCCCAGGTCAATTCCACAGCACAACTTAGTTGCAGTAGGGGGCATCTATACCCAATCTGTTGAATATTCGGTTCCACGCGTTCACGGTTATGCGCACTGGATCGAATGTGCATGTGTCTACTTAGTGATCATTTAGAATAACCGAATTAAGATCGGCTGGGGACGCCTCATAGAGCTCCATTACCCGGTGTGGCGGGCTCTGGTCTCGTCTATACCAAAATCCTGCATAATGAGCCTGTGTTGCCAGGTAGTACAGTTGAAAGTCCGGAGCCGCTAGGCCTCCTCTATCATAGGGTTCCGTCTGGGATTCACAGTTCATACGGGCCACAAACCGTACCGCCAGTGTCAGTTTAGTAAAGAATTTGTAGCCTAGACATATTGGGATGGTATTAAAATAGTATAGTAGTTTGTGCACCACGATCATCTTCAACAATGAGATTCTGCCATATAGCGGCATGGGGTATTTAGACCAAAGATTCAGCTTCACTTGTAACGTATGAAGATATACTTTGTGGTTGTCACATATCAGTTTCTGTGTTCGCGATATTACTACCCCTAAGTATTTGAAGTTGGAGTGCACCCAGCGAAACCCATGGAGGTCCTCTGGTTTGTTAGTGTTTTTCGTGAGTGGGAATTTCAGATTTGGCAGTATTGATCTTGTAGCCTGAGTGTTTTGTAAACCTGGCTACTTCATCCATTACTGTCTTGATGTTTATTATGGGGTTTCGCAAATATAGTAAGGTGTCTGCATATAGTGAAATTATCTGTGGGGGGCCCCGCTATGTGTATCCATCTGTGTCCATGATGATCTCTCATCCGTCGTGCAAGTAGTTCTATTGTGAGAGCGAATAGGAGGGGGGAGAAGGGGCAGCACTGTTGTGTTCCCCTAGGCAATGTAAATTATTGTGATAGGGTCCATTTGTGCGGACCCTAGCTGTTTGATTTAGAAGATGTGAGGCTATTATATACTAATCTTTCTCCCAGCCCAAATTGTCTGTGCACCAAATAGAAAGTTCCATGAGACTGAATCGAATGTCTTCTCGGCATCTAATGAGGCGGCATCTGCAGAGGCTCCAGGGTCTGTCTGTGAAATAATCCCAAAGAGACGTTGCAGATTCATGGCCGTTGATCTACCCAGTATGAAGCCTGAGACTGGTCTGGATGGACAAGACTGGGCATGCATGAGAGAAACTGAAACCAAAAAAGTGGTGGGTGGAAGGTTTTGAATCAATCTGGACCACTGGCATTGCTCTGGGCAACCTTCCGCACGACCGGTTTTTAGCCCGTCTGCGCCATTGCAAAAGGTGTCCAGCCATATGCAAATTAGTCAGGTACTGCCACCAATGGGAGCAGCCCTGCCCGAACTGCTTGTCCAGGTCCCCTCTGCACGGAAACACAAGCAACCACAGACATGTTTCAGCCTTGTTGGGCCTCCTCAGTGAGGTGCAGATTGGCTCCCTATGGCGCAGCGATCAAGGGTGAAACATGTTTGGGGATGCTTGTGGTCTCGTGCAGAAGGGATGTGACCTAGCAGTTTGGGCTGGACTGCCCCTTTTGGGGTGGGTCCAAGCCTGATTTGCATATGGTCTTTACCCTTCTGTAATGGCTTGGCAGGTGAATAACTGTGATCTGAAGGGTTGCCCAGAGCAATGCCAGTGGTTAAGATTCATTCTAAACCTTCCAGCCATCACCTTTGTTTTTACTCATGCATGAGAGAAGCCTGTTCGCCAGAACTTTTGCGAACACTTTTGCATCAATGTTTATTGGTGAAAATGTGCGCTAAGAGGATACTTCTCCGGGGGGCCTACCTGGTTTCAACAACACTGTTACTACCACATGGATAGTGATGGTAGGAGAAGCCTGTTGATGAAGGATTCCTCCCATACCTTAAATCGGCGAGGCGCCAGGATATCCCTATGTCTTGTAGAGTTCTATTTCCAGTCCATCCGGACCTGGCGCTTTGCCTGAGGCCAGTGAGGAAATGGCTTCAACCAGTTCCTCTAATGTTGTTGGTCTGCCGATTACCTCTCTGGCTTCGCTGTCTAAATTAGGAAGTGCTATCCCGCTTAGGTACTGATCTACTTCCCCTTCTGTATTAGTGTCTGTATTTGCATATAGTTTTTGGTAATTTTTCAGAAATACAGCGTTTATTGCTTCTGTCTGTTATGAATTGTCCCTCTGGTCCCGCTATGCCTGACATGTGTTGTCCCCCTCCCACCTCTAGCTATTCCCGCCAGTAGGTGTCCTGGTCTGTCGTCCTCACCATATCTACAGGCCTGAACTTGTTTAACCATAAATTGTACCTCCTGGTCTGCTACCTCGTGGAATTTCAACAGGTCTCTTGATAATACCTAGGAGTACCCTGTCTCCGGTCAACCCACATTCATTTTCAAATTTCCTCAACCCCTGTTCTGTTTTGCTTACATCTCGTCTGGTGCTTTTGAGTATTCCAGATTCCAGATGTGGAGGATATTATCGTACCCCACAGCCATTCCTTAAATGTCTCCCACGCCGTTGTATAGCATGACACTGATTTGTCTTTTATTGTGCAAAACCCTTCTATTTCTTTGCCTAGGCCTGACGCCAATGCAGCATCAGATAGTGCCGCTGGTGCCATCCTCCATAATGGTTGAGGTCTAGCATTAGCGGTTAACAATAGACGTCATCACTGGGGAGTGATCTGATGGGGTGCGTGGCAAAATGTTGCCTCTCGTGTAGTCTATACAACCATGTCACTGACCTCAACCAAAAGTCGATTCGGGACAACTCTTGCACCGTGGAGTAGTAGGTGTATTCAGTAGTCTGCGGATGAGATCTTTGCAGTGGGCACTCAAGCTCCAGTGGTCTCAGTCCTCCGGCAGGCTGTCGGACCCTGTTCAGGTGCCGTCCTCGGTAGCCCGGGACCTTCTGTGGTGGGCCGTCGAGGGCAATCTGATGTAGGGGGGGGCCCATTTTGGCTGCCCTGGCCGGAGGGGACGATCGTGACGGATGCATCCCTCACGGGATGGGGAGCTCATGCCAACGAGTTGAGTCAGCGGTCGTTGGTCTCCGTCGGAGTCCAGACTCCATATCAATCTGTTGGAGCTGCGGGCCGTCAGGCTAGCCCTGAAGGCTTTTCTGCCGACTGTGCGCGGAAAGAGTGTCCTGATTCTGACGGACAACACGGTGGCCATGCACTACCTCAACAAAAGGGGTGGAGGGGCAGGGTCACTTCCGCTGTGCAGGGAGGCGATGCAGCTCGAGTTCTGGGCCATCCAGCAGGAAGTTTCGATCTCGGCGGTTCATCTGGCCGGAGACGACAACTAGACGGCGGACGCTCTGAGCAGGCAGAGCACGATCTCTCACGAGTGGGAGCTGGCTCAGGAGATTCTCCTGGAGATCTTCGCCCTTTGGGGGACCCCTCAAGTGGATCTCTTCGCCTCCAGTGTCAACCGGAAGTACGAACGGTTTTGCTTGCGGGAATTTCCTCCAAAAGGAGCCTTAGGAGACGCGTTCGTGGTGGAGTGGTCGTTCCCACTGCTGTACGTGTTTCCTCCAGTCCCCGTCATCCCGCAAGTGCTGCAGAGGTTACGGAGGTTCGGTTCCCGGATGATCCTCATTGCTCCGGCGTGGGCCCGGAGGACGTGGTACCCGGACCTTCTAGATTTGTCAATCTGCCCTCCACGTCGTCTTCCCTACCGAGACGATCTGCTCTCACGGGAGGGGTGGGTCAGGTTCTCCATCCAGAGGTCAGATCCCTCAATCTTCACGCTTGGCTTCTGAAAGGTTAAGGTATAAGGATTGGGACCTCCCTGAAGACGTGATGGAGGTGTTGCTCTCGGCCAGGTGGCCGGCAACTAAGTGTCTGTACCGTTGCCATTGGAGAAAGTTCTGCGACTGGTGCAGAGTTCAGAATGTGGATCCTTTTGATTGTGACATTCCCATGGTTCTGTCTTTTGCTTTCTTTGGCCCACAGGGGCTTGCAAGTGGGGACCATTAAAGGTTACCTGGCGGCGCTGTCCATATTTAAGCGCTCGTCTGAAGAGTGTTCCTGTTTTTAAATTCCTTTAATTTCGCAGTTTTTGAAAGGGCTCACTAATGTGTTCCCTCCGTCACCTTTTCTGGTGCCAGGTTGGGATTTGAACCTTGTTCTTAAGTTTCTTATGGGTGCTCCGTTTGAGCCTTTACATTCTTGCCCTTTGAGGCTGTTGACTCTGAAAACTGTGTTTTTGGTTGCGGTTACTTACTTTCAGTTAAGCCACCCTTCACTGTGTTTCATAAGGACAGGGTTGTCCTTAGAGTTCGTCCTTCTTTTCTTCCGAAGGTGGTTTCGGAATTTCATTTGAGCCAGAAGATTGTTCTTCCGGCGTTCTATCCTCCTCCACATCCTGGTAAGGAAGAGGAGAGGCTCCATAGGCTTGATCCTAGGAGAGCGTTGAGCTTTTATATTTCGCGCATGTCCCGGGTCAGAGTGGACGATCAACTTTTCATTGGTTACGCTGGAAAGCGTTTGGGACAAGCTGTGACGAAACAGACTTTGTCTCGTTGGATTATTTTAGCTATCTCCGAGTATTACCGCTTGGCGGGTAAGGATCCTCCGGCTGGCTTGCGGGCCCATTCTGCCAGGAGAGTGGCTGCGTCTACTGCCCTGCAGAGGGGAGTTCTTATTCGCCACATCTGTAATGCAGCCACCTGGGTTTCAGTACATACTTTTGTACGTCACTACTCCCTCGATTCCATCAGAGGCCAGGATGTGGCCTTTGGCAAGGCAGTCCTCTATTCCGCAATTTGATTTGGCATGCTAAATTTGTGTTCTAAATTCTTTCCCACTTCCTTGCTTGGTACTGCTTTGGGAGTCTGTCATAGATCTGGAATACGTCGGAGGACCCAATCCCCTCGAAGAACAAGTTAATTTCTTACCTGGTAACTTTCTTTCGATGGGATGGTCCGACGACGTATTCCATATCGCTCCCTCCCTGCCTTCCCCGCTGCAGAATTCCTTTTGCGATTGCAGCTCGCGTTCCGCAAGGCCTTGTGTGTCTGACTGGCAGAAAACTAGTGGCACACGTTCTGGGGAAAAAACTATAACTGAGGCTATGGGCGTCGTGCGTCCTACTTATCACATCGGGTGCCGTCGGAGGAGGTCCTCGGGAACGGCGCATCGACTTCATCGAAGCAGGACGCAGACGCCAAAGATTTTCCGAAGCAGCACAGCTGTGGACATTACCTGCCATAGATATGGAATACGTCGTCGGACCATCCCATCGAAAGAATGTTACCAGGTAAGAAAGTAACTTGTTGTTTTTCAACAAAGCAAATTCAGCTCTCAGCAAAGTACAGCTTTTCACAGAGCCATAATGGATATTTATTCCATGCCTCAAAGTGCCCCCAGAATGCACTGCACACCAGCGCCATGTTTTAGCTCAAGCATAACAGTGAGGAATCGGCTTCCGAAATAGTAAATAGTAAGCAAGACCTCGTCCGCATATAGGGCTATTTTATGTTGGGAGGGGCCAATCTGGAGGCCCTTAATGCTATTATTCATTCCGATTTTTGCGCAAAGGGTTCCATGATTAGTGCGGAGCGGATATAGCGGGCATCCCTGCCTAAGGTGCATTGTTTTTAACGATAAAGCGAATGAACTGCAAAAGCAAGGTAAGCCCAAATTAACTCCTAGAGAAGGGGAGAGTGAAAGTTGAACCATGTTCTGTTAGTCGAAGTGGGCCTGCGGAGGTCTGTAAAGAAAGTCACGCACATTTGAAAGTCTTCGACACCCAAAAGTGGTCTGAGCCCGGCTGATGGAGACCCGAAAGTCTAATAAGCTTGGGGAAGGGAGCCCCCTTGCAGGTTATGTTTAACTTTATGAAAAGGTCTGAGCCCGACAGAAGGGGCCCTACTTGAACTGTTTGTTGAAACATTATTTGGAAGTGAAAAAAGAGACTTTAACGTGGTGTTGGGGAGAATTTTCATGTATGTGCCAATTCCCTTCAACCTTGGAGACCCGCTGCTCTTTTGCTGGACTTACTTTTTAATTTTCACCCTGGAGTGAGTGAGACCTTTTTCTTACTCCCTCGTGTTTTACCTGATTTGGTTTTTTGTGTTTTCACTGTTTTTGGAGTCTGACAAACTCAATAGACCTCTGTTTTTGTATGGTGACACACAGCACCTTCAGTGCAGAGTCACCGAGAAATCTGTTAGATTTCTCATACGGTTTAACTACCTTTTTTTGTTCGAACTACAGTTTCCAAGAATAGTAAAGGGAAACTGACTTTACTTACCTTTTTTCCTTTAGTAGGTCCAGCACACAGCATTTTATGTGGGGTGCTGGGGGCTTACATAGTAGCCCCTTATCCTACTTTCTCATTTAACATTTTTGTGTTACCCTCCCTACTTTCAATTGCTGGTGGCAGTGGTTTACTTTTTCCTACCGTTGGGTGACCATTTTGTCAAAATAGCCCATCTTCTTTTTTCGTCATTTTCTGTTTGTGGGGTCTTTCTTGGGTTTTACTCTGTGCGTTGAGAAAGATTTGAGCCCTTTGTCTTGCCTTTGGGGGGGGCTTCTGCCCTGAAGCCTGCCTCTGGCTCCAGTGTCTGGCAGGACAAGATGTGAGGGAGGGTCCTGAAACTCTTGTCCTTTGTCTCTAGGAATGCCTGAATACAACTAGTCCTGATTGGCTGGCTGTCCTTGCAGGACACCCACCCTGCTGAGTGATTGACAGCTTAGGATGTGCGTGAATGGGAGAAACCTGCTTGAAAGGCAACGGTTTCGGGACTACAGACAGCGTCGACCACTGGTAGAAACACCCGACGAAGAAACCGTGAATGAAGCTTGTTGCAACCTCCTGGACCTTTGAATTATCTGGTGAAGCCCTGTTTCAGTGCTGAACTCCTTTACACCTTGACAGCGGAGCTCCGGACGAAACGACTCCCCTTGGGTTAGTAGGACCATCTAACCCTGAGATGAACTCCACTGGACCACCATCCCGACTTGCTGTGCCTCTCTGTTGCTTCGGAAGCCCAATGCCAGGTGTTGAGTGTCTGTAGTAGAGTGTAAAGTCTGCAGCGGAACGAGTATGACCTGAAGCTCCAGCTAAGGACGATCCCGAAGCAGGACCTTCAGATCCAGAGTACCCTCACCACAGTGCTGGAACGAGGGAGCGAAGAGAGCCCAAACAGTGTACGAGATCTGCATCAGTGCTGTTTGATGAGAGCTGAAACCGTGACGTGCTGCTGAACCGAAACGAGCCTGTAGCTGCCAACGACCTCCCAAGTACATCCTCCCTCTTGTCCCCACGACTGAGGCTAAGGAACAAGGGTCTGCGCCGCAGTAGCAACACAGAATCCAGCTGGACCACTCTTCTCACCAGAGGTACTGTTTAGGCTTGGGGTACTTACCTTTTTGACTTTAGCCATGCTCTTCTCACTTGAGAATTTCATTGGCTTACCTTTTTACAAGTTGATTTCAACTCTCTTCTGACAGGCTTAACAGCGTGTGACCCTAAAAGTGATTTTTCTAAGACACTCTAACTTGGCCCAAGACTTTGATCCAAGAAGTGTCCCACATGACTTTGGCTGTTCTGGCTCCCTGAAGGCTCTCTTCTAGTCCATTGACTTTGATACTGTTTGTCCCTCCTAGGTGGTAGCTTGTTGTATACTGTTAATGCTGGGAAATGCTTATCTAGACTTCATTGGAGGATTTAGCTGTCCTCACATGTACTGAGAAACTGTCTAACCTTTTTCCTTCACTAACCTTTCCTTTTTTACAAGCTCAAACTACAAAGTATACTAGTGTGATATATAAAGGCAATTACTGTCCTTGTCATTGAAGTCACCTCAGGGTGTAGGAATTGTGTATGAAGCATATCTAAAGATTATACATTAACTTGTTTTTATTCTGAAAAGTAATTTTAAAGTATATTTACATTGTTACAACAAATTGCTTTTTTAAAGAAAGCTTTTTTAAAAGTTGATGTTAAATAACTTTTTAGAACTGAAACCATGAGTGTAATTGCTACTTGTATTTACGGATTTCATTTGTACAGCTCACATTTACCCTTCTTGAGATGGGCATGGCTGCTCAGTCACACTACCAACGTCTGTAGTACAGACCTATACCAAAAGGTGTTACCTAATACCAAGCAGACAAGTCTTGTGTAGTCTCACACAGTGTGACTGCACCAATTCTTACCTAACACGTGGAAGGCTAGGCGGGCCTCGATCCATGTTTTGGAACTGTTTACTGTGTTGAGAACCTGAGCCATCCTGCCTACAGGGACTGCCTTACTCCGTGTGGTCTAAAGTGGGGAGGAGAGCTGGTTCAGCAATGTTTATTTGTTTGAACACTGATTTCTTTCCTTTGCATGCATTTCTCCTTTATACAAGAAATGGGGCAGGCATTGTTGGCATAGGTCATTTTGATTTGACGGACTACATTAGGACTGTTTTGCTTATCGTTTGATGGTCGAGACTACTCCATCTTAATTATAGGACAGGGAGTTTTACAACCCCAGACACTTCAATAAATGTTTTACAAAATGTGCCTATTTTGCCTGTGTCATACGTGTGATACCATGCCTCCCCTACACCACCCTGGGACCTCAAGGGTAAATACTCAAATCGGTGGCTTTGGTACGACGACTCCAGCAACTCAGAACAACCTGGTCAGTAAATGTCCCTTTTTCTCAGGTGTGGTTTTTGGGATTCTGTTGCCAGGGATTTGAACCCTGGACTAATGGCTATTACCAGCAACCCAGGAAATTAATTGAGGCTCTTCCCACACATCTAACTTTAAGCCAGGAGTGGAACATTTAGCAAGAAATAATTCAGGAAGAAGAGGGTAACCACTGTAAAGGTGGATTTCTAGAATCTGTCCTGCTGAACATATTTTTGAAGGCCACCCTAGTTATAAACGGGGGTACTCTGAGATGTTAACCGAAACCCAATCAAGGTAGCAATGGCGAGCAGTCTAGGCTATTCTCGGGAGAGTGCATGTGGCGTCAGGTGTCCACACAGTGAAGCACACAATACTTGCATTTAGGCAGGAATGTACAAAAATACTATAGTTATCCTAGGCCCAAAACACACTAAAAAAAAAAGAAACAATAATATAATATCGTAGAACACTCGATAATAAACATATATACAGTCCCCAGAGGTTGTAAAATGCATGCCATTACTTAAATTGTTAAAGTAAGTTAAGTGATGCAGTAAGATGGAACCAAGCCACATTATGCCCTAGCTTCAGAGGTCCAATCCCTATAAAGAGTGGGGCCTTGTTCCCACAAGATGCAATGATTCTCCCCAGAATGTACTTGATGCTGGTGAAGTACTTGTGTTGGTGTTATGTTCAGGAGAAGAGAAGCAAAGTTACTGGTAAGTGAAAATGTGTTCTTATCTTTCCGGTTTCACTGCCCAGGTGCGACAACCAAAAAGCAGTGGATTGGAAGGATACAAAGGGACTTGTTGTTCATGGGGGTCATATGGAAGACAGGGGGAGACAATGTTTTTCCTTTACTTGACCACCCCGGCTGATTTTCCCAGATTACGATGGGTTGAATGGGGGTCGGTGGAGGTTGGATTTCCCAGGGTTGCTCAGGAGCCGCGGGTGCAAGGATTCTTCCAGTCAGTTCCAGGAGCAGAGTGCAACCCTTGGCAACGGACAATTGCAGAGACACTGATGCAGACCTCCCCAGGAAACCTCACAAGTTTGGGGGGTGGGAGGGGTGAGTTCCAGTGACGGCCACAGTACACGGGTGCCGGGAGACATCCTTCCAGTTGTGGTCGAAGACCTTCCATAGCAGGATCCTTTGAAGCTGAGAGGCTGAAATTCGTCAGGAAGGCGACTGAACAAGCTACCAACATTCCGGCTGCAAACTTGGAATGGCAAAGTTTCTAGTGAGGCAGCCCACTGGAGAGCTGGTCAGTCCACTAGGTGGTCCAGGGACACTTCCGAAGGCTCAGGACGGTGGATCCTCAAACAAGTTGACTGGTTGGTCCCACAAGTGCAGGGGTTGAAGCACCACACATGGCCTATGCTGATCAGGGCTTCACTGGGCTAGATGCAGGAAGGGATGCCAGGCATCTTCAGGAGTCTTCTTTGGCTGTTTGTTAGGGAGAATATTCAGTTTCTGTGCTAATTACCTTTAACCTGAGACCCCCAGCACTGTTGCTGGACTCTTGACTTTTTTGATTTATTCTCCTGAGTGAGTGGTACTTTATACCACTCACTCATTCTTTTACTCTGACTGGAAATCTTATTTTTCTGCTTTTGTGGAGTATGCTTTCCACCGTGTATTTCAATGCAGGCATCTGTGATTGACTTTTGTGATGCACAGCACCGTCTGTTCAGTGCCACTGAGGAGTCCCTTGACTTCCCATTTTATTCTCTTGTGTGAACTACAGTTCCCAAGAGTAGTAATAACTTTTATCTTACCTTTTCTTTTGTGGGACCAGCATGACCTTTTGTTACAGTAATTAACAAACCAAAATGGCTGTTGGCAGTGGATACTTTCTGGATTTTTGTGCAGGTTACTATCGGGCTGATTTCTCAGCGGCAGTACAGCACTCATAATGGCCTGGTTTCCTTTTTTCGCCATCTTCTATAGTTCAAGTTAGGGTTGGGTCCTTTGTGAGTTTTGCCTTTGGGGTGCCCACCCAGGCTCCAGTGTGTCTGGCAAGGCAGGAAGTTAGGTAGGGTGCCAAAACGTCATTGTCCTTTGTAGATGTGCCTGGCTGAAACAGTTCAAACTGGGCGGCCGGCTGACCCTCGGGACAGCCAACCCCCAGGTGATTGGCAGCCCCATAGGGGTGAATTAATGGGTTCCAGCATATAAGGCAAGTATTGTTGGACCACAGGCAGAGTCGACCACTGGAACTGGAGATCCGAAGCAGAAGACCAGCAGAGATGCCAGCAGCACTGTCAACAACCGCTGTAGTACAGGTGAAGCCCTGCAGCTGCGCTGACCCCATTTTCAACTCGGGAGGGACGCTCCACCAGTGATGACTTCCTCCCTTGGGCTGGTGGGACTAACTAACCTCAAGACCTTCTTAATTTTGAGCCATCCCCTGACGTCCTGCAGAACACAACACGCGGGGTACCTAGACCATTTGCAAGTGCATCATCTTGCAATCAACTAATCTGGCTGAAACTTTGCAGGCATTCGTGTGGGCCTTCAGAAGCAGGAATTTGTCAGCAAAGGTCCCCTCACCATTGTAGAGGACTGAGAAAACAAAGAGAATCCAACCAGCGATATTTGTTCCTTCTTGGCGCTAAGAAAAAGGCACCAAAACCACAAACCACATGTCGGGTAAGAATTAGTGCAGTCCAACTGGTGTGGGACTACACAAGACGTATCTGCTTCGTATTAGGTAACCCACCTTTTTAATATAGGCCTGTACTACACAAGTTGGTAGTGTGACTGAGCAGCCAGGCTTATCTCAAGAGGGGTAACTGTGAGCTGTACAATTGAAATCAGTAAGTTCACGTAGACCAGTAATTCTTAAAATTACATATAAATGTGTATTTATAATGTACACAGGGTTTAAATAGGCATTCTTTAGAAAGAGTTTTCTACTAGTAACGTTCAATCAAAGTTGGGATGCAGTTTTTATAAGATGATAAAGGTTGGTAAAGACTTTTCTTATGCTAACACATTTCCAGCACAGAGTGACTTCAGTAAAGGTCAGTATTGCACTTATTTCAGTTACCAATTCAGTTATTGAGTTGTTAAAGGAAGGGCATTTTATAATAAGATTTAGAACACACTTTCAATGGTTTGTAAAACAATTACAATCTCCTAAGTGGAGGCAGGTAAACTTTTATCCCAGAAATAATTCAACAATTATAACCTATGAGGGAACAAGTACTGCCAAATCCAGTAGGTTCAGAGGAGTGCCTTTAGGGAGCCAGGACAGCCAAAGTCAATGGTTCTGATGCACTTCTTAGATAAAATCTTGACAAAGTAAGTTCAGAAGAAATCACTAACTTATGTGAGCTATGTTGTAGATAGCACAAGCTGTTACGCCAGTGCCGGTGAGTTGAGATTAACTCCAAAAAGTAATTCGCAAGATAGGAAGCCCATCTTATAGCTAAAAGGTGAAAACCCCAAAGCCCACAGTACCTTTGATTTGAAGAAAAAGGTTCCAGCTCAGTTCCTCCTTGCTACAGCTTGGCAGACCCTTGTTCTTGAACCTTGGCCGTGGTGATGAAAGGAAGGATGTCTGGTGGGCTCCTGCGGCAGTACTCTGGAGAGGGACTCCCCAGCAATGGATTTACTTTATTTCAGCGACACTTCAGTGTTTTGGCGCTGTTTCCTCAGTGTCGAACAAGAACGAAAACTCTGGTGGAAGAAGCTTTCTCCCTCAGTCCTGGAATCTGATCTGGTTAGAGGACTCTGGATCAAGATTTCCAGCTTCGATCGGGTCCTCTGGATGCCCACAAAGATTTTGGACAGATTCAGACTTCGCAAGACGATGCACTTGGCAATGGTCACAGGATCCCTGGCATTGGGCTTCTGCAGCTCTGGTGAGGCACAGCAAATCGGGGTTGTGCCAAATGGAAGCTTGTCTTGAGGCTAGTTGTTGGTTAAGAATTGATGCATCAAGAAACAGAAAAGATATGTCCAGAGCAAAGTATATTTAGAAAAAATGTATCCAAATTTATTAAAGAAGATACAAAAATTGAAAACTGGTGAATAAATCACACAAAATTATTGTACACTAATCATTTTAACATAACAAAACAGCAGCAACAATATGCCGAAAATCGGCTAAAACTTCATCACTCATAATCAACATACCCAGTTCATTCATACGCACACAACTCATCATACCATGGCACTCATCCAAAGAACTAAAAAACACCAAAAAACATGCTAAAAACCAATGGGGAAGAGGAATTCATAACTAATCCCCATAATAACACACATTATTGCGGTGTTTTACAAACAATAGAAATAATTCACAACCAATCTATTGTCAGGGTGGATAGAAAAAACAGATGCAAAGATCACATCCCTGTAAAAATTTTTCTCTCAAAAAGTGAGACTACACAACACTGATCTGCCTGGTACTGGGTAACCCATGTTTTGGTACATGTCTGTACTACACAAGTTGGTAGTATGACTGAGCAGCCAGGCCTAGCGCAAGAGGGGTAAATGTGAGCTGCAGAGCTGTAGCAATGAAATTGGTTTACACAAGTATCGAAGTAACACTTACACTCAAGGTTTCAGTTATAGATGTCACACTAGTTCTACTTTGCAGATTCTGAGGTTGCAGAAAGGAAAGGTTAAAGGAAGGAAAATGGTTGAACGGGTTCTCAGTATAGGTGAAGACCATTACATCTTCCAATGAGATCTAGACAAGCCTTTCCCAGCAATAAGTCTTAAAAAAGTTACCACCTATGAGGGACAGAAATATCAGTCAATCGGCTAGAAGAGTCTGCAGAGGGCCAGGACAGAGAAAGTCATTTGGAGCGCAGTCTATGGATCTGAGGCACTTCTTAGATAGTTTGTAGAAAATCACTTGTAGGGTCACAAGCTGTAAGTAAGTCTGTGAAAAGGAGAGTTGGAATCAACTCTCAAAAGCAGCCAATGCAAAACTCAACTGAGAAGAGCAGAGCTAAAAGACAGAGGTAAGTACCCCAAGTCTAAACAGTACCTCTGGTTTAAAGAAGTGGTCCAGCTGGATTCTGTCCTGTTGCAGCGGTGCAGACACTGGGTTCCTGAGCCTGTCATGGGGACAAGAGGGAGGACGTCTGGAGAGCTGGCAGCAGTTTGAAGGTCGTCAGCCGCTACAGGCTCTTTTCGGTTCAGCAGCACTTTGCGGTTTGAGCCCTCGGTAAACGGCCCCGTCGCGGATCTCTGATACCGGTTGGGCTTCCTTCACTCCTTGGGTCCTGCACTTTGGTGAGGGGACTCGAGCTCTGGTCGTCCTGCTTCTGAAGGGTCCTTGGGAGACTCCTGGAGCTTGTGGACAGATTTCAGACATAGGACTTGACTTCGGATTTCTCGACCCCTGGCACGTCTCAGGGTTAGTTGGTCCCACTAACCCAAGGGAAGAAGTGGTCCCTTCTGGAGCTTCTCGAGTTTCAGCTCAGCAGCAGGGCTTCACCGGCCAATTCCAAGGTCCAGGAGGATGCAGCAAGCTTCTTTCATGGTTTCTTTGGGTATTCCTTGCAGTGGTTGACTCTCCCTCTAGTCCTAAAACCCTCACTGTGTAAGCCGGTTTCTCCCATTCATTCACAGCCTATGCTGTCAAACAGCAGGTTGGCTGTCCTAAAAGAACAGCCAGCCAGTCAGGACTGGTTGCTGTTAGGGAGAGTTCTCAGAAATGTGCCAACTTCCTCCACCTTAGACCCCCAGCAATTTTGCTGGATTTTGAGGACTTGGATTTTTTTTTACCTGGAGAGAGAGAGACACCCTTTTTCCCATTCTCTCATATTTTAATGTGATTTCTGAGCTTTGTGTTTCTTTTGGTTATGGAGCCTGACAAACTCCATAGGCATCATCTTTTACATTGTGTTACACAGCACCTTCAGTGCAGTGGCACAGGGGAGTCGTCTAGATTTCCCAAAGGTTTAAATACCTTCTCTGGGGTAAACTATTTCCCAGAGCAGTAAATTGAAATTGACTTTACTTGCCATTGTAACTCTCTAGACCCAGCACACACTATCTCCTTTGTCTAGCTTCTCATGTAACAATATTATGTTACCCTTTCCTCACTGAATGGCTGGTGGCAGTAGTTTCGTTTTATTTGCCGTGGTGTGCATTTACTGCCGGCTGCGTTGGTAGCTGCAGTAAAGCACCCAAGGCTGCCATTTTTGTCAAAATGGCCCTGGTGGTGTTTTTCGCCATTTCTTTGTGGAAAGGTTCTTCTTGAGATTTACTCTGTGCGCCAAACCAGGTTTGGTCCCATCGTTCGCTTTTCCTTTGGCGGGATTCACTAGGGAAGCCTGCCTCTGGCTCCAGGGTGTCTGGGGTAGGCAGGAAGTGAGGGAGGTGCCCGAAACTCCCTGTGCTTAGTCTCCTATGAGACCCAAATGCACTCTGTAGTGATTGGCCGGCTGACTGTCCGCCAATTACAGCCACCTTGCTGGGTGACTGACAGGCTGGAATGAATGGGAGAGAACTGAATAAAAGGCGAGGCTTTTTGGGTTGGAAGGCAGTCTCGACTAGTGGACGAAGGAACCGAAGAAGAACTTGAAGAGGACTCCTGCTGCAACTCCTGGACTGCTGGTTTGCCCAGTGAAGCCCTGCTGCTGTGCTGAAACTCCAAATTTGTATCGACAGAGAAGCCCCTGCAAGGACGACTTCTCCCCTTGAGTTGGTGGGACCAAACCACTCCAAAGTAAGCCACCTGGACATCCTTCTCGGAGCTGGTTGAATTTACAGAGTTGCTGCTGGAAACTGAATAGCCAGGGAGAGGAACACCAGATTGTGTGCGTTGCTTTTAAGCTGGCCTAGAGCTCCAGGAAGATCCTTCGGACTCCCAGGAAGCATGACTGAGTGCGGGACCCCAGAAGCAAGGAAAGCCTATCCTGTCAGCCAGGAACCGCAGTGTTGCTATTTGCGGTAGACGTGAGGAGCGAGCTAAAACGCTGAACAGCCACTGATTTGAAGATTGGCGGTTGCGAGCAGTGACCGTCCCATTGCAGTGCAGGAGTCCCCAGAAGTCCTCCCTCTTGTCCCCATGACTGAGGCCCAGGAATAGTGAGCTCTGCAGAGCTGCACAGGAACAGAAGTTATCTGCTGCACTTTTTCTTCAATTCAAAGGTACTATTCAAAGTCTGAGAGAATTTACCTCTTGCTGTAGAGTTGCTTACATCTTCTACCACTCACAAGTCCTAACGGCTTGTGGTCCTACATTTTGATTCTTCTTCAAAGACTACTAAAACATTGTGCAAAGACTTTTCTACTTAACTACCAGAAGTGCTTCATCCTATATATTGGCCATTGACTTTGGCTTAGCCTATTATACTGATTGACTCTGCTTAGGGGATCCAAAAGTATTTGCCTGCTTAAGAATATTTGTTTTCTCTTGTTGTTCTAAATAATCTTTTCCTTTTACCAACTTATAATAGTACTCTAAATGCAAACAGTGAGATATTAATGTCCCCAGCACCCTAGCTATTGAAGTCACCTGAGGGTGTAGGTTGTGTCTGTGGGCCATCCCAAAAGGGTCTTTACTGATTTAGAAACTAAGAGTGTACAGTATTGAAGTGTATCTGTGTGTTACTATTATATTGCTCCCTTCTGAAAAAGGCTTATTCTAACTGACTGATAAATACATTAATAATTGTTTATTCAAGAAACCTTGAGTGTAAGAGTTTATTTGAATACTTGTCACTGTGAATCTCTAACTCCCCTACAGCTCCCATTGACCCCTTCAGGGCTGAAGCCTGCCAAAGGCAAAACAAACAAAGGGCTCATCTGCATCAACACACACAGTAAACCCCAAGAAAGACCTCGCAAACAGAAAATGGCAAAAAAAGACCGGGCCATTTTGACACAATGGTCACCCATGGGTGCTATACTGCAGCTGAGGGTTCAGCCTGCTGTAGAAAAAGCACAATGGTAGGAAAATGAAACCACAGCCTCCAGCCATTTGAAGTAGTGAGGGTAACAAACATTTTTACTTGAAGGTAGGAAAAGGGGCTAATGGGTAACCCCCCAGCACTCCACATAAGATGGGGTGTGCTGGACCTACAAAGGGGAAAGGTAAGTAAAGTCAATTTCACTTTACTATTCTTGGGAACAGTAGTTCACACAAGAAAAAGGTATTTGAACCTTATGAGAAATCTGAAGGATTTCTCGGTCACTGCACTGAATGTGCTGTAAATCACCATACAAAAAGTAGGTGCCTATGGAGTTTGTCAGACTCCAAAAACAGTAAAAGCGCATAATCCAAATAGCCTTTTTCTTGCCCTAGAATTGTGGGGTGATATTGTATACCAGGGATTGTTATCAGGTATTTTATGGAAATTACCTTTTAGAGAAAAAAACATCAATTTAATGGATAACTAATTGATTCTGCAAAGCTTGTACAAGGAAACCTAGACGACCCCAACATTGAATCACAAGTATAATGTTTCATTGTATGTGAGCTACTCGCACAAGGTCCTTCCAAAAGCTTGGGTCATCCCAACCCAGACACTATTCACATAAAGCCATGGAAAGGAGACCTATCATCAGATAACTCAACAGGAAAGCATCACCTTATCTTCCCCCACCTTTCGCCGCTCGCCCCTGAAACCTCCTTTGAATTTTCACCAAAGCCTACGTCATTACAAAAACTGGTAAACAAGATGCCTAGAAACCGTAAAAAACGTAGGATTGGAAGGGAAGAAAGGTGGCGGAAAGCACTAGAAACCTGCCACTCCTTTTTGGATCAGTCAACCAGCGACTCAAAGGCTGATGTCTTCCTGAGAAGATGCAGCAGAAGTCCCTCTATCTCCGTATATCTCCTGAAGCATCCATGTTATCAAAACATTTGCGACCAAACACTGGTACGAGGAATAGCATTCGTCATTGACCCTACATCACAACCTACGCCTTCCCCCAAGGCTGTCTTCTTAGCAATAAGACCCCACCCCAAAGAAGTAACGGCCATCACACCATTCGTCACAAGACCATCTACAATTCCCACTCCGCCCTCTGCAACTTATCCAGAACAGGACTGCGAGACTTGTCCTTGGCCTCAAGCCCAGGGATCATATCTCTCCAGGACTGAAATCTCTGCACTGGCTCCCAGTGGCTACAAGGATTAAGTTCAAAACCCTCTGCATCGTCCTGGGGCCAGGAACCTCAATACCTTCAACTCCCTCTCCCTAAATATCTTCCTTCTCGAGCTCTCCGCTCATTCGCCTCCTCCCTCAGAGTCAGTGGCTTCTCTAAGCAACGAGTTAGTGGTAGATCTTTCTTCGGCTGGGGCCTCCCTGCCTCCCTTAAACTTGAGGAGTACCATCTCCGGTTCCGGAAGCACCTCAAAACCTTTCGAATGGATTGTGTCCTCCCACGTATTCCTCATCTTAGATATTGTCTGCCAGCCTTCTTTGGAAACATTTTCGCCAGAGGGCACTGTGCTCGTGGCCACGGAGTCGTAGGCCCTCGAGGGCTGCCGTCGAATGTCGACGTCATCCATCGTATAAAGGACTCGAGCTACGCCCGTTGGTCTCAGTTCCGTTTTTCCGAGCTTCTTATTTGTGTTCGAAGCGGCGCGTCAGTTCTTTCATTGAAAATGTTTTGATCTTTGACCCCTACCACACCCAAGATGGGTTTTAAGAAATGTCTGAAGTGTGTAAGGAAGATGTCCATTACCGATCCTCACCGCAACTGCCTTTGGTGCCTCAGCCCTGACCATCGGGTCGATGAGTGTGATTCCTGTCAGGCGATGTCAAATAAGGCTCTTAAGGACCGCCAAGGTAAGTTAGCGGTGGGTGAGGAGTCTTATAAGTCTTTGAAAAGACAGAGTCAGGAGGGTCGAGTGGAAAATCTCGACACGAGGCGGCTGAGATCGAAGAGTCGCTCGAGGAAATTCTTCTTCTTCCACCCCCCTGTCAACTCCAAGAGTGACAGAGGGAGATTCTCTGGCACCTCAAGAAAGAAAACAAAAACCTCTGGTATATAAATTGAGGTTGGCAGAGGACAAAATGGTTTTGTCGTCGAAGTCAAACATCGACTTGACGCGTCCTTCGACGACTACGTCGAAGCCACTACCCAAGATGGCGTGTCAAAGCCTTCCTCGATGATCTTGAGGATTCCTTCGGATATATCGAAGCCAGCGTCTATTCCATTGATGCCTTTGTCGAAGAAATATTTAATACCAATACCCACAGCTATGGCTAAATCTAGATCAATGCCACCAGCTTTACCAGATAAAATCTTCCATCCTCAGCTCAGGCAGGAATTCTTTGATCCATGTCCTCAATCTTTGAGGAACACTCCCCTGATGAGGATATTACATCAGCTGGTGTTAAATCTCGAGCAAGAGAAGTTCCTGGGGAACTAATAGACCCAAATACCACAATAGCTGAACTTTGACTGCCTTCAGTCGGCCAGTGGCTTAGATACCTCCCCTGAGGTAGAATTTGAAAGACCAGACCATGCAGAACCTGGGTATAGGAACCTCATGGGAATGGTCATCGACTTCAAGGGGTGGAAGACAGTGTCCCTGAGTTACGACCAGGATGACATGACAGATATTATTGATGAAGTGCCACAGAAGGACCCGATCCTTCCTTTCCACAAAGCTCTGCAAAAAAGAGTAATGGCGAATTGAGAAAACCCAGATTCTTTACCAGCTGTCAATAAAACATTTGTGAGAAAGTTCAGACCTTCATCTTCAGATCCAGACTATCTGTCTAAGCATCCCTCTCCTGAGAGCTTGGTGATTCAAGCTGTGACTGCAAATAAGCAATCAGCTTACCCTTCCATGCCACCTGACTGGGACGACGAGAAGATTAATGCTTGGGCACGGAAAGTCTTTACTTCGGGCAGTATGGCCCTTACATCTACTAATGTAACTTGTACTTTAGCTATATACACCTTGTGGGACTGTTTGAACGCAGCGGCTGAACACATCCCAGAGGGTGAGGAATGGGATGGTTCCTGGCGATCGTAACGGATGAAAAGGAGGCTATGGAGGAGTGCCTCAAGTCAGGACTGGACACTGCTGATGGTGTGAGCAGGGCCATGGCGTCTAACACGGTTCTACGCAGATTTTCTTGGCTGAGGAAATCTGGTTTTGCATCTGATGTACAGTCCAGGTTACTCAACATGCCTTTTGACGGCTTGAGGCTGTTTGGCAGCAAGGCGGACGAGAGTTTGGAGAATCTGCAGACCTCGAAAGCGGCAGCTAAATCAATCAGCGCAGCTATAAAACAGCCCCAACAACATTCATACGCAGGGTCATCTTCCTGGAGAAACCGTCCCTTTCGTTTCTACTCCTCTTTTGGAAGAAGGAAGGAGCAGGCCAGTCAGAGGAGCAGGCCAGTCAGAGGTCAACATAGAAGACCCCCTCATGGTGGAAAGGGAAAAGGTGCTAGATCAACCCCAGCAGCGGCTACGCCCTCCTCAGCCGCTTCTGCAGCCGCTGCAAAGCCACTCTGAGGTCTTTTCCCACAAAACCATGGTGGGAGGCAGGATCACTCGTTATCTGAACGAATGGCGGGGCATTACGTCAGATGCCTGGATGCTAGAGATGGTGACCCATGGTTACTGCCTTCCTTTTCATCAAAGACCTCAAGATCATCCACTGGGAGCCAGTTCTGTGAAAATTCCAGACCTGCTCCTTGTGCAAGAGATTGTAACCCTGCTAGAGAAAGGTGCAATAGAACATGTACCTGTAGCGGAGAGGAACAAGCGTTGGTACTCCCCTTATTTTCTCATCCCCAAGAAGGACGGAGGATCGAGACCCATCTTGGACTTAATAAATTTGAACAAATTCCTCAGGAAGGACAAGTTCAAGATGGTGACCTTTTCTTAGATCCTTCAGGCTCTCCAACTCCAAGACTCGCTGGTATCATTGGACCTTCAGGAGGCTTACTTTCATGTGCCAGTCTATCTCCAGCACAGAAAGTACCTGAGGTTTGCAGTTGGCGGATCTCGCGATCAGTTTCGAGTTCTGCCATTTGGGCTGACCGCCGCCGCAAGGATTTTCACCAAGCTGATGGCGGTAGTAGCAGCGAGTCTGAGAGGGGGGCGGATTTACATTTACCCTTACCTGGACGATTGTCTAATCAGGGCAAGTTCACCTGAACGAGCCTGTGAACATCTAACCATGACCTGTCACTTCCTACACAAGCTGGGCTTTTCCCTCAATTACAAGAAGTCACAAATGATTCCAAGCCAAAGACTCCAATTCATCGGAGCTGTCCTGGATACAACCTCGGGGAAAGCCTCGCCTCCCGAGGGGAGAGCTCACCACATTCTGCAGATGGTAACAAGGTTTCAAAATGTCCAACATCTGCCGGCTTTCGATTTTCTAAGGTTGCTAGGCCTCGTGGCATCCTGCATCTTTCTGGTGCCAGAGGCCAGGTTGAGGATGCAATCCCTTCACTGGACCCTCAGGACTCGATGGTCCCAGTTTTCGGGAGAGATGCCAGATCTTCTGAAAGTCCCGACCAGAGTGGCCCCAGATCTTCTATGGTGGGCTTGCAAGGAAAATATCCTCAAGGGAGAACCTTTTTGGTAACCATGGCCGGAGATAACGGTAGTGAAGGACACCTCACTCACAGGGTGGGGCGCCCATACCAACGATCTGACAATCAACGGTCGTTGGTATACATCAGAGTCCAAACTACCCATCAACCTTTTGGAGCGGAGAGCAATCGGACTAGCGCTGAAGGCCTTTCTGCCCTCTGTACGGGGAAAGAATGTCCTGATAATGACGGACAACACAGTGGCTATGTACTACCTCAACAAAAGAGGAGGCGTAGGATCACTCCTGTTGTGCAGAGAGGCAATGCAGCTCTGGTTCTGGGCAATGCAAGAAGGAATCTCTTTATCGGCAGTTCACCAAGCCAGAGAGAACACCGTGACAGATGCTCTGAGCAGGCAGAGCACAGTCTCCCACAAGTGGGAACTAGCTCAGGAAGTCCTAGAGATCTTTCACCCTTTGGGGAACCCCTCAAGTGGATCTGTTCGTGACTGAAACCAACCGGAAGTGCAAACAGTACTGCTCAAGGGAATTTACCCCAAGAGGAGCTCTAGGGGACGCGTTCGTAGTGGACTGGGTATTTCCACTCCTACACGTGTTCCCTGCAGTCCCAGTGATTCCTCAAGTAATCAGGAGGTTGAGAAAGTTCACCAAGACAGTGATCCTCATTGCCCCGTATTGGGCCAGGAGAACGTGGTACCCGGACCTTATGGACATGTCCTTCTACCCTCCAATTCGTCTTCCACAAAGAAGGTCAAGTTCTCCATCCAGAGGTCAAAACTCTCATACCTCAGCCTCTCAGAAGCCATGCGTGAAGGCTAAGGATTGGGACCTTCTGTACGACCTTATGGAGATTTTGCATTCGGCCAGAAGGCCAGCAACAAAATCCTTGTACCAATGTCGTTGGAAGAAATTCAGTTACTGGTGCAGGGATAAGGATGTGGACCCTTTTCAATGTAGCACTCCTATGGTGCTTTCTTTTCTTTTACATCTGTTCAACTCGGGGCTCCAAGTTGGCACTATTAAAGGATATTTAGCACCACTATCCATCTTCAAGTGCTCCTCCGAAGATGTTTATTTTAAAATGCCTTTATTTGTTCAATTTCTTAAAGGGCTAACAAATGTGTTCCCTCCAACACCGTTTCAAGTTCCTATCTGGGACTTGAATTTAGTTTTAAAATGTCTTATGTGTGCACCCTTTGAGCCTTTACATTCTTGTCCTTTAAGGCTCCTAAATTTAAAAACTGTTTTACTAGTGGCTTTTACATCAGCCCGCAGGGTGAGTGAGTTGCAGGCGCTCTCTTGCAAGCCTCCTCACAAAATTGTACACAAGAATAAGGTCATTTGGTTTCAGATTTCCACCTGTCACAAAAGATCACTTTACCCTTCTTTTACCGTCCTCTGCACGCTAGTAAAGAGGAGGAAAGGTTCCACAGGCTGGACCCTAAAAGGGCTCTCACCTGCTATATCTCAAGACTAGAGAGATTTAGACAAACTGACCAATTGTTTGTCGGTTACACTGGACACAAATTGGACCTTGGAGTGTCCAAACAAACTTTATCCAGATGGATCATTCTGGCAATATCTGAGTGTTACAAATTGGCTGGGAAAGAGCCTCCAGATGGACTAAGGGCTCATTCAACCAGGGGCATAGAAACTTCTACGGCTCTTCAGAGGAGTGTTCCGGTGCAGGACATTTGTGCGGCGGCCACCTGGTCATTGATTCACACCTTTGTAAAACATTACTCTTTAGACTCCACTTCTTACCAAGGAGGCCTTTTTGCAAAAGCCGTCCTTCATTCAGTACATGATTTAAAACTCTGGTACTCCCTCGTTAAAATTACAACTGCTGTGGGAGTATATCTAAGATGAGGAATACGTGGGAGGACACAATCCAATCGAAAGAACAAGTTGCTTACCAACTGTAACATTATTTCGACTGGATGTTCCTCCCACGTATTCATCTTCGACCCTCCCAACCTACCCCTCTGAAGTTTTTATGCTTTATTGCACTTGTACTTCCTTAAGAGCCTGACATCCTTCAATGCCTGATACAACTGATGCGACCATTAACACCGAAAAAACAGAACTGAGACCAACGGGCGCGGCTCGAGTCCTTTATACGACGGATGACGTCGACATTTGATGGCGGCCCTCGAGGGATTGCGACTCGCCGGCCTCGTGCACAGCGCCCTCTGGCGAAAATCTTTCCAGATAAGAAGCCAGGCTGGCAGACAATATCTAAGATGAGGAATACGTGGAAGGAACATCCAGTTGAAAGAACGTTACAGTTGGTAAGAAACATGTTCTTCTTTGCTTCTGCTTTTTCTCCTCATCTCCTCTGGTGACCTCCTTGGTGTTACCGGATCTGCACCGGCTACCTGGACACCCTCTGATCGCAGACCCTGGTCCCTCCTCCAGCATCACACACCTGCACTGCCCACCTGGCAACCCCCGCACTTGGGGACTTTTTCAGTATCCCTACTGTCCCCCACCAGCCCTTGACACCTGATGTCTGCACTTACCCATGCACTTGCCACATGATGGCCGTTGCTTTACTTATTTTATTTATTCCCATTTACTGCACCTTCCCTACCCACGCACTTGCGTGATCTGAATGACACCTGGCCTAGTAGGATCGTTGTCTGTCCTCCCTTTGTTCCCCTCCCTTGCCTCATCACGCCTTGAAACACTTGTGTATAGGCGCGTTATTTTTGCCATATCTTATCATACTCCATCCCTAACATCCGATACAAAAGCCCTTCTCCCTAAACCTATCCCTCTCACTAGAGAGCCCAACTATGTGCACACACTGTAGCTATACATGTACACCCCGAGAAATGATCTGTTTAAAAGTCCACAAAAAAAATATCCAGACGGAGAATTAGTCCACAGTTGGCTAATGGTACACCTAATGTGACTCCACCTACCCTAGACAGTTGGTTGGGGTTAACTAAGACGAAGAAAATAGGTAAAAGGAATGAAAAGAAAAGCATAGGAATTTCAGATGCGATTCTGATTGATATCTAAAAAATATTTGCTGAGGAAGCGACTGAGAAGCAGTTTAATACTGATCCTAACATAAAACTCAATGCGCCAATCCTAAGCAATAATGGCACTAAATCCACAAATAAATCTGTGCGATTTGAAGACAAAATGGTGCTAGATAATAAGACTCCTACATATAAAAAAGACCCAGTGAATTATATTAGAGCCTTACAATTTCAGGTAATTAATCCAACTGAAAAAGTGGAGGTTCTGAACAGACGACAGATATTAGAATTATGTACCTCTATAGTTCCCCTGCGCATGGTGACGTCCAAAGATCTTAAGATGGTTGATCAACTTGTGACCCCAATGATGGTAACCACAAATGTGTGGTGTGCTG
This sequence comes from Ambystoma mexicanum, assembly GCF_040938575.1. NCBI lineage: Eukaryota > Metazoa > Chordata > Amphibia > Caudata > Ambystomatidae > Ambystoma > Ambystoma mexicanum. The sequence goes on along the minus strand of NC_090923.1, from coordinate 447,450,573 downwards.
ACAGTCACTCTAGTGTATATATTAATTCATTCTGACCTCTTTGTTAATCTAGGCTATACTTGCAAGGAAACGTCTATGCGAAGAGAATAAATGACCAGAAGTTATCGGAGATTGCTAACTTTTAATAAAGATAATCCACCATTAGTGGCTGATAACCATCATTCACCTAAGGTTTCCACTATTCCAACTAATCGTAATAGTAATCAAACTGTAGATTCAGACAAAGATAGCAGTGTCTGAAGGCTACTGGCAGTGGCTCCCGATAGCTTTTAAACCGCATTTTGAAAAACAATCTCGATAACATCGATGTGGTGCTATCCTGGAGTACTAGGGGGAATCTACATTATTTTGGAGAAGATGGGTTACTGGCTAACCTTCACCATTTTTGTATGGTTACACTACAGGAAACATGGCTCTACAAACAGTGCGAACTAGATGCCTAGTGTGCCATGCACAGTTGGGCTACAAAGGGTCCCAGAGGTTGCCCTAAAGGTGGATTGTTAACTGCAATTAGACATCCGTGGACATGTTCTAACACCATTTGGTCCACAGCAATGGTGTTGGCAGTACTGGTTAGTTCTAATCAAGCTCTAATCCCGACATTTCTCTTAGTGACTATATATACAACCCTCCCAAAGGGATTTGTAATAATATAAATCTTGCCACTATGTCAAGGATTTTAGAGGAAACTGATTCTAGTATTCCAATTATCATTGAGGGCGACTTTAACGCCAAGTTAGTGTATTCTGTAGACCAAGACACAGACAGCCGTTGTTCAGGACCCATAGAAAATGGGTTCTCTAATAATTATGGAAAACCCTGGGCATGTTTGTTTCTTAAACATCAGTTGAAAATGTTGAATGGAAACACTGAGTGATTGCAATCATAGTGCAACACGAGTTAGTGGTGTTAGTCTGTCCACAATTGATTATATGGTGGTGAATCATAGTACGAATGCAATAGTGATTGATATGGCTGTGGGTAGTAGAGGAAAGCGATCATCTTCCACTTTATCTCCTGATGACCACCACTAAGGAGGAGATAACATACCAATTTAATGGCAATATTGATACTAATAATGCTGGAAATCGTATAATTAGGAAACCTAGTAAATTAGAAAAGGCTAATGAGGCAGCAGAATATGAATTAACACAATTCATAGAACAGTTGACAACTATATCCCAAGAAAGTTCTAATGGAATAATCACCAAATTCGATCATACAGTAAATACTATTAAAGAAGTTTCAATCCAAAAACGGAATTATGTTAGTACTAGTGAAAGATGGAATCCATCTCACTATAAAAAGAAATATTTTATTGTATGATCCATAAAGCTAAGCAACAATTAAGACATTCAATTTGAGAATTAAAAAAACTCTCAAAAGACTGATGCCACTAAGCAAATAAGATTGGCAAAAAAAACAATGTGTTGGCTACTCCATTACCAACAATATCATGCAGATGAGACATGATATTTTTATTTGTATGTTGTGTAATTGCCTGATGCGCCCAAAACAATAACCAGGGAATGTGGGCAGTAATGAACGATACTAAAAAGAAAACATTACCCATAAATAGTGTTCCTGAAGGTGATTGGATTGTTCATGTAAAAAAGAAGCTTGGTGCTCTGGTAATAACAAATTAAAATATATATCGTTAGAAGAAATAAGATGGCATGGTAAGTATGACTTGGCTTGCCTAACGAGACTTATTGAACAACTACATGCCTCCAGGGCCACTGGGCCTGACGGCACCTGTAATGCGCTCTTTCGGATGTCTGCAGACAAATGGGCTAGAGCGTTGTTGGTCCTGTTCAATTGGATAGGGAAATTTGACATAATACCAAGTACTGGCGAGAAAGCATAATACTGCGTGTATATATAAGAAAGGAGAATGGAAAGATCCAAAGAATTACAGTATGCTCGCTATGTTAGATATTGCTGCCAAATTATTTGCAAAGTCCTTATCAAACTAAATGACTGGATAGTAGAACATCAGATTCTATCAATAAATCAGTCTGACTTTCTGGCTCAATCTTCAACCATCCATAACACCACTAATTGAGTGTCTGCAATAGAGTATTCTCTGTGTCAGAACCTCCATGTGTTTGCTGTATTCATAGATTTTACAGAAGCATTTGATACCATAGTCCGGGAAAAGGTCTAGATCAAATTAAAGAAATGGGGAATATCATTAGGCTTATTAAAGATGATCCAACTCCTATATACTGATACTTCAGTTAGAGTTCGCCTACATGGGGAAGGCAAGTTATCTGAATTAATCCCAACACTGCGAGGAGTCAAACAAGGCTGTACGTTAGCCGCTACTTTATTTAACCTATACCTTGCCAATTTTTCTGACCAGCTTTGTGGCATACTTTCAGATGACATAAAGATTGGCAACTTAAGGCTGGGATGGTTGGGTTTACGCTGACAACCTCTTGTTGCTGGATTATACCCCTCATGGTTTGCAAAGTAATGTGCATGCCTTAGAACGGTTTGCAGCGACTAATAGTTTAGTAATCAATATAGATAAAACCAAGCTTATGACATTTAGAGGAAAAGTTAAACATTCTCCATCCAAAAACTACAAATGGTTTATTAATAAGAAACATTGAAACTGTGGAATGGTACAAATATTTTGGGGTGATAATAGATAAACTGACCTGGAAGCAACACTGGTATGAAACAAAAATGAAATGTACAAGTATTGTTGGTGCACTGAGTCACTTTATTGGACGGCAAGGAGGATTTTCGGTTAATACGGTTTTATTGTATTCGACAAAAATAGTATCTTGCTTTTATATGCTGCTGAGATATGGGGAATTCATTCTAAACATGAATTTAATAGGTTTGAAGTAAACATTTTAAGACCGCTATTCAGAATGCCCAAATCATTATCATGCGAATAAATCTTATTAGTGTAATTTAAAATATGCTAGTGGTATCTTAGAATATAAAATGGCAATGTTATTTTTGAAATTGAGTACACTTCATGATACATTTATAGTTGGCTTGATGAAAGTATATAATAAGATAGAGAACCCTTATACTTTAAGTGATAAAAATACCTAAATAGCAGAGTGTGTTCCCACATTGTACTACTATCAGAAGTTACTTTTTTAATTTAGTAGGCGTATAATGGTAATCTTCGCCGCTAAATATGGGAAGGTGAGACTTATGAGTTTATGTAGATTGTGTGGAACAGCGACTATTGAAACTGAAAAACATCTCATGTGCCACTGTGAGAGTCTTAATCTGCTGAGAAACAAATATATAACTATGCTAGTAACAGAAAATATGGAAGTGATATGGAAAATTATTTTATGCGGTAACAATATAAATCTTAACTTTCATCTGATACCCTGGTTTGATTAATACTATGTTGAAGTGATTTTAGTTGTAAAACTGACATTTATGATGCAATGTTTGCTTATATGTAAAGCCTTTGTTGGCTATGTACATATTAATTAATAAACAAAATATAGGTCTGTACTACACAAGTTGGTAGTGTGACTGAGCAGCCAGGCTTATCTTAAGAGGGGTAATATGAGCTGTAGAATCCATCTGAAACACTTACACACTTAGTTACAATAAATGAATTTATTTATACACAAAGATATTTAAAGCATTCTTTAAAAAGCAGTAATTGGCTGTAACATTAATCCCAAATTAGGATTCAATTAAAAAAGTGAACAATAAAGCAGGTGAGTAATTCATTCATATGTTACATTTGTTCCAGCACCCGAAGGTGACGTCATTTGAGGTCAGTATAGCATTTTATGTAGTATCCCCTTTACAATATTGAGTTTTTCAGGAAGGAAAGGTTAGGTTTAGATCAGAATACACTGATCGGTTCTGAGAACAGTTATATCCTCCCAAAGGGATGCAGGCAGTCAATTATCCCAGCATTAAAGTGTTTAACGTTTAAAACCTTTAAGGGAACAAGCACTGGCAAAGCCAATAGAATCAGAAGGGGGCATTTAGGGAGTCAGGACAGCCAAAGTCAATGGACAAAGTCAAAGTTCTGATGCTCTTCTTAGAAACATTTTCTTAAATAGTCGGTGTTCAAAAGTGAAATTACAGCAACTCGAGGGGTTGGCTTTAGAAAGCACAAGCTGTAAGGCCCATGCGGGTAAGTTGAGGTCAACTTGGTGTTGGGTTAAATCGCACTCCCAAAGGTAAGAAGCACCCCAAATGGCAAAAGGATAAAATACCCCAAGCCTCACCGTACCTTGAAAGTGAAGAAAGTGTTCCAGCTGGTTGTCTTCACGATGCAATGCAGTAGACCCTTGTCCCGGTCCTTGGTTGTGGTGACGAAAGGGAGGATGTCTGACGAGCTCCTGCGGCAACACTCTAGAGGGACTCTGTAGCAATGGATTTCCATTGATTCAGTGACTTTGTGGTTTTGGCGCCTTTTTCTCAGCACCAATGAAGAATGAAAAGCTCTGATTAGGGTTTCCTTGATCCCTCGGCCCTGGACTCTGGTGAAGGGGACTCTGGATGCCGATTTCTTGCTTCTGCAGGGTCCTCTGGATGCCTACACAGTTCTGGCCGGATTCAGACTTCGGAAGACAATGCATCACAAGTGGTCGAGATACCCCGGGTGTTGGGCTTCTGTTGTCTTGGAAAGTCGCAGCAAGTCAGGGGTTGTGCTAAAATTGTTTCTAGAAACAATTGTTTTCAGGGAACAATTGTTCCCTGAAAACTCATTTTCTACACTCACCCCCCCTGACTTCCCTTCCCTACCCCTCCTCTCATTGTCTCCCTTCTCTCCCCCCATCCTCTCTCCTTCCCCACTGACCTTAGATTAATAACAAATACTACTTAAAGGCAATGAGGACACCAGATCACTCCCCCTTCCCCCTCCCCTCCCCCCACCTCAAATCCTATACCGTAACTCCCTCCACTTATGCCCCCCTCTACCCTATCCCCCCTGACCCCCCTTGTAAATAGTTATACTTATTGTTCTAATGACCTGTTCATGTTTGTAAATATGCTTCTCTCACCTTTGTACCTGTTATATTGTAAAGCGCTTTGGCTAAAAGCGCTATATAAATTCAATAAACATAACGTAGAGGCAATTTGGTCCCACCAGCCTAAGGGAGGAAGTCCTTTTTACTGGTCTTCCCTGTCTATTCCAAAACGGGGTCAGCACAGCTACAGGGCTTCACCCTGCACTTCGCGGTCCAGGAGGGTGCTGCTGGCGTCTTCTGCTTCAGATTCTGTTCTCCAGTGGTCGACTCTGTTTCTAGTCCCAAAAACCTCGCTTTTTATGCAAGTTCCCATTCATTCACAGCCCTAGGCTGTCAATCACCCAGCAGGGAGGCTGTCCTTCAGGACAGCCAGCCAGCCAATAGGAGCTGGTTTCACTCGGGCACACCTAGAGACAAAGGGCTGGGATGCTTCGGGAGGTGCCGGTCTGCTTTCTCTGTGTTTGTGTTCTTCCCGCCTCACTGTGGAAGCTTACTGAGGAAGCTTTCTTGTGGGTCTCCAGACCGCGCTGGAATGCTGCAGTGTATCGGCCCGCTGATTCCCTCTGGGCTCCTCCTCTGCATTACCGGCCCCCCTCTGCTTGTCTGAGGCACAACGGCACCCCTTCCTTCCCCGGATTCGGCAGGGGCATCGGCCCAGTTGCTGGTGGGCTTGCGGATGGACTGTACCCTGCTGTCCTGCGCGCCTTATGTGGCGACCGCCATCTTTCAGGCTGCTGGTGAGGGAGAACCCGGAGTTATCTCAGGATTAATGGTGTTTATATGTGCCAGTATCTGTCACCAAGCCAGCAACTCGTTCCCCAGGCATTCCGCTCCCATGGGTGTTGTAGCTGGGTGGTTCTAATGGCTCCGGCTCGTTTGTAAGGCGTATTCGGCCCGGAGCCTACACAGAGCCCTTAAAGAAGCGTCCGCATTGCCGGCGATCCTAGCCACGCCCCCTTGCTATGCCATTTGATGTCTATTGGCAACTATTTGGCACCATGGCTGATGTGAGTTTACAGAGAAGCTACAGTCCTCGATGGTGGTGGCAAAATAGAGTGCAGCGATTTGTCAACTGCAGCAGGCCCACACCACCTGTCTGAATTCTAGGGGTTAGTCCTTTCGATACTTCTCTTCGGCTGAAAGGAAAGAGGGCACCATTCTCAAAGGGGACAGAGAAGGTTTCCTTGTGGTGGAAAAAGATTTGGAGGTAAGCCTTCTGAGGGAGCTGCAACCTCTTTGACACCTACAACAACCACAGCTCCGAAACCACTCTGAGGCCTTGGCCCACAGGACAGTAGTAGGGGGCAGATTGACACAGCACTTGGAAGAATAGCGAGGCATTACTTCGATGTTTGAGCACTGCAAACTGAAGCCCATCGTTACTGCCTCCTGTTAAGTAACCTTTTGTAGAGTTCAACTGGTGTGGGACTTTACAAGACTTACCTGCTTGGTTTTAGTGACCCAGCTTTTAACATAGGCCTGTACTACACAAGTAGGTAGAGTGGCTGAGCAGCCAGGCTTATCTTTGAAGGGGTACTGTGAGCTGTAGAGCAGTATAATGAAATCAGTAAATACAAGTATTCAAGTAAACACTTATACCCTTAAAATGTATATTAAACATATTTATGCATATTAACACAAAGCAAAAGAATCCCACTAGATATAATAGTAAGATCAAGTAGAATTTCAGAATAGTTATTCAAGCAACAATAATGCAGGTGAGCAAATTGTTTTTGTACTAAAACATTTCCAGCACACAGAGTGACATCCATCAAGGTCAGAAGTAGCACTTATGATTCCCCATACAATACTGAGTTTGGAAGGAAAATGTATTTGTTCGACTAGAATATAACACTGCAGCACTGTAACAAGTATTTTCTCCCACAGGGATGTAGGACGTCTTTTCCCCAGCAATAAGAGTGCAACACAACCTTTATAGGGAACATCTACTGCCAATGCCAATGGGGATCAGGAGGGATGCCTTTATGGAGCCAGGACAGCCAAAGTCAATATGACCGTTCTAGGTTTGATGCAATCTTCTTAGAAAAAGTTAGGTGACCAGTCAGTAGTTCATTGAAGAAAAATCCAGGAGCTCTAGAGAGCCTACCTGATGTGCACAAGCTGGTATGCCTGCACAAATGAATTGTAGTCAATCAAAAATATAGAAAGGAGCACTCCCCAATCTAGGAAGCACTCGATTTGGCTAAAGGCGTTTAAACCCAAAGCCCCACAGTACCTTAGAATTGAAGCAGATGTTCCAGATTACTTCCTTCTTGATGCAGCGATGCAGACCCTTGTTCCTGGACCTAGGTCGATGTGACGAAAGGAAGTACGTCTGGCAGGCTTCTGCAGCAGCACACTCGAGAGACTCTGCAGCAATGGATTCCACTCATTTCAGCGGTTCTTTGTGGATACCCCAAGCCTGCAACTTGCGCCAGAGCTTCCGCCTATCGACCGCATCAAATGCAGTGGATAGGTCCAATAAGACAACATAAATTCCTTCATACAATGCGCTCCATGCCATTTGTTGCAAGCAATTTTTTGCCAGCCCATTGAGTGATGTAACCATATTCCGACAGAAGCCTGTTTCCTATTTGTTAATTCTGCCGTTGGAGAGTAACCACGATTCTAGATGTGAAAGCAAGACATACACAAACAACTTGCTGTCCGCAAGCAGAATCGAGATGGGTCGGTAATTCAGCAGGCTTCAACGGTCTCCTTTTTTATATATCTGTACTACATATGACAACAACCAGGTGGCAGGATAT